>NC_092497.1:50988291-51588291 GCF_047495875.1 Pithys albifrons albifrons
GCCCTGGTGTGAGGTTCCCGTTTGGACTTTTCCTGTGTCATTTCCAGAAAAATGTGATGGAAAAGCACCGAACTGGTCTGTGACACGCAAGAACTGCAGTATCTGAGCACTAAGGGCAACAACCAGTGAGCATTACAGAGCACAGCTCATAAATAGATTTTAATTCAGTGAATTATTAAATGTTTATTATGCAAGCAAGAGAAACTGTCCACAAATAGTAAGTTGCTGTACAGCTGTAAGTACAATCCTTGCAGAGCAGTTCTGATAATTCATATACGGTATTAAAAGGCTACAGTTTTTACTATGAAATCCCAGGTATTTCAAAATATTCTACATGCACAATTTGTTTTTGTATTAAAAACCTTATATTTCATTGAGGATACTTAGTGCTTTAGAAAATGCACCTTGGACTAAGATCAGGAAATGAGAAGGTTCTGTTTCCTGCAGGACAAAAACAGGATGGGCCGTTGACTTCTTCCTTTCACTCCAATATAGAATCCCATAAATTTACCAAAAGCTTCCATTTGGCAAGTGCATTCCTGTTTCCTAAAAGTTTATGTGTTCCAAAGCAACAGACCCCTGTTCTACGGCATCAGAACCTTCTCCACACCAGTGCTACCCAAATCAAAAACACAACACAAAAAAAAATGACCCACCAAAATGAACCGAGCCCCACCACCCTCCCCCCAGCCCCCCCAGCCCTGATGTTTACATTCTAATTCTGGCAGTAGGCATCGAACTGTCTGTACCCCAAGACTCCAAGAGTGCAAACAACCGTGTGTGTGTGTCTGTATTGCTGTGCTTCTCCTCCCATCCCCGTGGCCTGGCGGTGGTTCCTCCGGGGCTGCCTGCAGTGGGCTCGTGGCTGTGCCCTCTGACCGCTGTCCCTGCACACTCCTGGCTGTGCCCACAGCCCCAGTACAGCCTCTCCACACACCCCTGCAGTTGGACACTGGAGCGGCTCCCACAGCCACGGGACGGCAGCAGGCGCAGAACCAGCTCCAAACGACTCTGGTTCCTGTGACCCCGCCTGGAGTGCCCTCCCCACGGGGATCTGCAGCTGCTGAACGGCCCGGCCACAGGAACCGGGAATTCGCCCACCCCGGAGGGTCATGAGTGGGAAGCCAGGCATTTAACAACACCCTGCACAGTCAGACAGAGCTCTGTCCCCAGGACAAACGCTGTGAGATTCACCCAGTGGTGCAGCACCAGTTTACAGACAGCCCTGGTGTGAGCCACCCCTCTGGCTGCCAGCACAGCCCCTCCTCTCCTCGGAACCTCTTCACAGTTTCATACACCTCTCAAGGTTAAGCATATCTGGAAATAACCCAAAGCTCACTGACCCAAAACTTCATTGCTTCAGTAATGCTACTGAGAGAGAACTGAAACCCTTCCAGGGGGACATGACTACAAGGCCTGCCAGCTGTGACCCACTGAGCTGGGAACTTCACAGGCAAAACGTGGCAAAACCTTCATGGAAAACTTCCAAGTGTTGTTGAAACGGAGTAATCAATCAAATGACTGAAATCTAACACTACCTACTTACTCTAATTCAAACTTATTACAAATGTCATCAGAAGAACAAAGTAACATTTCTACAGCAAACATGTACAGATTCCCTTGTTTTATGCATCTGCTGGACACGCTACAAAAGCATCGAGGTGACCAAACCCCTGCACCAGGTGAGCTGTCAGCCCACAGGACATCAAGGTGTGGGGACGTGTGTCCCTTTGGGGTAACAGTTCTTCACACAGAAAGGTGAGTGTCCAATCTCAGCACAATATCGGTGTGTCAAACACAGCGTATCATGAGGTAGAATTAAAAAAGTAACACTCAGTGCATATTCACAGGCATAGCATTACAGTTACGAGGGATCCACCAGTCTGAGGATGTTCCGACAGGAAAAAACAAAAACACCCTTGGAAACGGACAGACAGACCCACCCAAGAACTGCTTTTATTCTGTGGGTCCTCCTTCACCTGCAAAACAAACACTTCCAAGTCCATGAGAACTGTAAGACTCCCTCAAATGTCCCTGTAGTCCCTCCCATGACGTGTAATAAAACATTAAGTAAGGAGAGAAAGCAACCTGGTGGTGGGAGAGCAGCTGCCCAAGGAAAAGCCACTGTGGTCCAGGGCAGGACCTGGTTATTCCCCAAACAGCTGACCCATTTCAAACTCCTTGCAGCTCCTTAGCACAAAAATGTGGTGTCCCACACCTGTCCCCAGGATTCCTGCACAGTCACCTCCCAGGGCATTAAGCCACAGCCCACAGAAGTGCCCTGAGTAGCTCCAAGGCCCCAGGAGAGACCCCTGCACCGGGGCAGGATTGGGCTCACTGGGGCTGGGCGCCAGCACAGGGGATGTTTGCTCTCAGGTCACCAAACACCTACCATGGAAAGTTTCATATTACCAAAGGAAATCTCCAAAACAGGAAATTTACTTTTTTTTCTCTCATAATGCAGAGGAGCCTTAAGTTTCAATGACTTCTCCACCAATATCAGGGTGTGCCACCTGCACAATCCAGCGCTATGGGAGGATCCTCAGGCTATGCTTCCAGCTCTCACCTACATAAATGTTGTTTTTATCCCCAAACGTGTTTTGTAAAAGGCTTTGTAAAAGTCAGCTTTGAGCAAGTGTGGTCTGTTGAGCCACAGACAGTGAACCTGAACACCAGAAGGTGACAGTCCTTTCAGGTGAAGTTCTAAAGTTTCCTTCTGAACTAAGAGTGTAACTGGTCAGTGAAACTTCAGTGAAATACTGGAAAAAACCTGACCTTGGAAATCGTAAGTGACGAGAATGTTGTAAACTGATGTGGATGAGACTGACATTCCTGTGCATTTACAAGGTTGGGTCTCTTAATGCAAGTGCTAAAACCCAGCATTCATACTTTGGGTGTGATCATAGACTATGCTGGACTGGAAGGGACCCATCTGGATCATCTAGTCCAATTCCTGACTCTTCCCACAACACCCCAACAATCCCACCCTGTCCCTGTCCCATTGTCCAAACCCTCCTGGAGCTCTGGCAGCCTTGGGGCTGTGCCCACTGCCCTGGGGAGCCTGGTCAGTGCCCACCACCCTCTGGGGGAAGAGCCTTTTCCTGAGATCCAACCCAACCCTGCCCTGGCACAGCTCCAGCTGTTCCCTGGGGTCTTGTCACTGATCACAGAGAGCAGAGCTCCTCTGCTGCCCCTTGGGAGGATGTTGATGACCCCAGTGAGGGCTCCCCTCAGTCTCCTCTTCTCCAGGCTGAATAAACCAAGTGCCCTCAGCCACTCCTCACAAGGCTTCCCCTCCAGACCCTTCGCTGTTTCACACCAGATGAGCCTGCTCAGACACAGGCAGATCTCCCTGCCAACAGGGTGGCTTTCAATCCCCTCCCAACCTGACAGGACGTGTGAGGAAAGGCTCATCTGGTGATACCATGGACACGTCCAAATGAGTTCCTCACACAGCCAGAGTGTAGGCAAGGTGTGGGAAAACAGCCAGGTGGGAAACACCCTCAACATCATCAGAAAGCCACAGTGTTTCAGAGGCAGGATGATGTGGGATACTCCCCACAACAGAACCCGGCAGTGCAGGAGCCACAGCTGCCCATACCTCTGGGGCAGGGTCTTGCCCAGTGCTGGGTGAGGGGCTGAGGGGCTCCTGCCTGCATGCGGGGTGGGCCTGGGTGACCTCCAGTGGTCCCAGCCAGCCTGACCCACTCTGTGACTCATTATTCTAGCCAATCACAACCAAATTCACATAGAAATGCAAGTAAAAATTCCTTTTTTTGTGACAGTAACTTAGTGTTTTGGTTATGTAGACAAGCAGCTCATTATCTACTGATCACCACCGAGTTGCTCCAGCGATGGAGGAGGAGGCAGAGGTGGAGCAGAGTCCAGCTCCTCTGGGGCAGGAGGCACTGGGGCCCCTGTGCTGTCTGAGCAGCCCATTCCAGTTGCGCTGAAGGAACCATCAAGTACCAGGAGGGCACAGACACAGCAGGATGGCGGACCCAGGGCCGGGACCTGCAGCAGCAACGCAGCTCTGCTCGCCCGGGGGTGCAGCCGCAGGTTGTGGGGGCAGGAGGAAGATCCACACAGTGCTGGGCAGGAAATCCCCGCGGGCCCGTGTTCCGGAGCTCAGTCACTGCGATCTCACCCGCAGTCAGGGGTGTCGGGGAGCACGGGCTCCAGCCAGGCCAGGTCCCGCTGCCGAGCTCAGAACTTGGGCTGGTAGAGGGAGACCCGCCCGCTAAGGCACCCCGAGGCGATCTGACAGTGCGTGGGCGAGAACTTGGTGGTGAGCACCACGTCGCTGTGCGAGTAGAGCGAGCGGATCTCGCGCAGCGGGCTGGCCTCGCACGGCAGGCAGTCCACCAGCTCGCGGCACTGCGCGTCGAAGCCCAGCAGGCGGATGCCGAAGCCGTGCGGGGACGAGATCATGCGCCCGTCGGGGCTGAAGCACAGCTCCTTGATGTACCCCCGGCCCACATTGGCCTCCTCGATGCAGTGCGTCAGGCGCAGCGAGCACCGCGGGGACACCGCCCGCACCGGCGCTCCTTCCTGGAATTCATAGACACAAGTCCACTACAGGGAGAGGCAGAGAGAGCGACACTGAAGGAGAAGTAAAGCACTGAACGCGCCCACTCCCCCCCACCAACCTGCACTGGCATCCAGAGCTCGTGTGAGCTCGTGGGACGGCACAGCAGGGACTGATCCTGTCACAGCAGGGACTGATCCTGCTGCTGAATGCACAGCAGGGACTGATCCTGTCACAGCAGGGACTGATCCTGCTGCTGAATGCACAGCAGGGACTGATCCTGCTGCTGAATGCACAGCAGGAACTGATCCTGTCACAGCAGGGACTGATCCTGCTGCTGAATGCACAGCAGGGACTGATCCTGTCACAGCAGGGACTGATCCTGCTGCTGAATGCACAGCAGGGACTGATCCTGCTGCTGAATGCACAGCAGGAACTGATCCTGTCGCTGAATGCACAGCAGGAACTGATCCTGTCACAGCAGGGACTGATCCTGCTGATGATGCACAGCAGGGATTGATCCTGTCACAGCAGGGACTGATCCTGCTGCTGAATGCACAGCAGGGACTGATCCTGCTGCTGAATGCACAGCAGGAACTGATCCTGTCACAGCAGGGACTGATCCTGCTGATGATGCACAGCAGGGACTGATCCTGCTGCTGAGTGCACAGCAGGGACTGATCCTGTCACAGCAGGGACTGATCCTGTCACTGAATGCACAGCAGGGACTGATCCTGTCACAGTAGGGACTGATCCTGCTGCTGCTGAACAGCAGGGACTGATCCTGTCACAGCAGGGACTGATCCTGTCACTGAATGCACAGCAGGGACTGATCCTGTCACTGACATCACTGAGTGCACAGCAGGGACTGATCCTGTCACTGACTGCACAGCAGGGACTGATCCTGTCACAGCAGGGACTGATCCTGTCACAGCAGGGACTAATCCTGCTGCTGAATGCACAGCAGGGAGTGATCCTGTCACAGCAGGGAACTGATCCTGTCACTGACATCACTGACTGCCCTGCAGGGACTGATCCTGTCACTGAGTGCACAGCAGGGACTGATCCTGTCACTGAGTGCCTTTCGGGGGCACTGAGAACACACCAGTGGCTCAGCACCTCCCTCCAAAGGCTGTGCAGCATCAAATCTGCTTTTTTAAATAAATGGGTTCTAGATATAATCTTTTCAATCTGGTTTTAATGTGCTAAGAGCAAAGCCTAATGCTGTGGCCAGGCACCTGCTCTAATTTAGTAAATATTTAAATTAAATCTACAGTAAAGCCAAACTCAGTTGACTGTAACTTAGAGCTGACCACTGGCATTTTGTGCCTTGGACTCCAAAAAGAAAGAGATGCTGAAACGAGAGAGAATCTGATTTCTGCAGGAGTGTTATGAACAGCTCTACAGCCAGCTTGTTACTCGTGGGACAGACAGGGATCTTAATTATGAATCTCCAAACAAATGCAAGAGCAGGTCAATGACAAAGTTTGTATTGTGTTGATTCCATTTCAGCCACAAGACAAGTGTTCCCAGCTCTGCCCAATGCTCCTACTGAATTATCCACAAAAAGAATACCAGTGATTATTAACCAAATAAAGTCAGGCAGACTCTGGGACTCTGGGAAATTGTAACTTGGGCAATCATCAGTACCAACAGACCCAGTAAAATGTTTGCATTTTAGAAAAATTCTGTAGTGGTTTGGTTATTATGGAACCAGCATTACTGATTATCACCAGCTCACTTCCACTCAGTCCTCTACCCTTCTGTAAGGGGTCACGAGTACAAAGACTGGCTTCCTTAAAAAAACAAACCTGAAACAAGCACACGGACACAAAGGAACAACCCAGCCTAAAGAAACCAAACCAACCTCAATTTTCATCAGCAATCAAACCAACTAAACTGTTTGTTATTGGTCAAGTATTACTGTCTATTGTTGGCCAATTTGGGGGAGCAAACTCTGCAGCTCAGCTGTAGCTGGTCTTATGATTTCATATTTCAAGTAAAGGCTTGAAGTGTCTTCTGGCAGGAAGATAATGTAAAAAAGATTTCATAATCTTGGTGTAAAACAGCAGAATTTGTTGGGTGGAGCAGCCAATCTATTCACATGAGAATTACCCCAGCCAGGCCACGCCAGCACAGCTGAGTGACACACGTCCCTCCAGGTGTTTGCAGGAGGAACACGGGGGTGGCTGTACCTCCTGGTCATCGGTGTTGCTGGAGCAGCGCAGCAAAGTGGCCCAGCCCTTGGGGTGCAGCTGCAGCGACGTGATGCAGTTTCCACGATCCCTTTCTCCAGGAATCTCCGGTGTCAACACCTCCAAGCTGTTCCTGGGTGATCCACCTAGAATGGGAATTGGCTGTGAGTCCCAGGGAAGTCCATACACTGCCCTTCACCCCTCTCAGGAGTGCTGGGACTGGGACAGGGTCACAGCTGCCCCAGCTGCACCTGCTGCAAGGACAGACCTCACCACCTGACAGGGAACTCAGGGAGTCACACAACACCTGCAGTGCTGTCAGTCCTCATTTCAAACAGCTCCTTTCTCTGAAATTTGCATGCCAAGACCTGCACTGAACTACCTTCACCTTCCACAGCTCCACTGTTCATTAGGACTACAGCAAGAGGTGAAGAGTTGGGTTTTTACAGGGCTACTGATTCCCAAACCTGCATGGTGTACTCTCAAAATCCCTCCCCACATTTGCTCAGCTGACATTTGCAGCGTGTCTCCCTTCCTCCCCTCACCCCAGGGACATCACTCCATAGCTCTCAGCAAACCTCCTCCTTTCATCACTACGTTTCAGCATCTCACAACCGTGAGTACCTAACACTTGGTATTTACACCTTACAAATTGCAAGGAATTCACAAAGTATTCACCCACTTGCCAAGCTGACACTGAGTTGCAGTGTACGCAGTCTTTTCCCTTGAAGATCATTCACATGAACTTTGTTCATGGACAAAATACAAGCAAAGGGAGCACCTCTATGTACAACAATAATGTACAGACATAAAATAAAGGTCTTGCTGCTGTTCCCAGATTTCTCAGAAAAAAGCCTGATTAGAACCCCAGGCTTTGGTGTGCAGTGGTATTTTATTGGTTTAATACAAGTCACAGCAACACCATTTTTTAAAACCATCGAGACAAAGTTGCAGTTTTTCACTGTCACAGTCTGGCCTTTTCTGATACAAGTCAAAGTCCACGATTTGCTTTAATTTATCTTTCCTTTGTGTGATGTTTTCCTACCTTCTCGCTGTGAGGACCGTGACAGGTGTTTCTCAGACAGTGGACCCGAATCGTTCTGGTGACAGGGAGAACCCACAGCTCGAGGCCCGGCGGGGCCAGACGTTATGTCTGCAAAGAGCATCACCAGTGAGCCCCCACAGGCAGCCCCAGCCCTCCCGGGTGCTGCTGGGATACACCCAGCACAGGGCTGCCCCACACTGCCCCACAGCACCCACCTGAGCTCGACGTGGTCCTCCTGGCTCTCAGGATCGGGTAGCTGCCAACCTCTAACGACTTGTTTAGGTCAAGGTCATGCAGAATGAGGAGGTAACCAGAGGAGGTGGAGATCAGCATCTTGGAACAGTCTGGTGTCAGCCTCATCCGCATGAGGAATCGGGTGTGAAAGAACTTCTTGTGGGGACATCCATCCTCTGTGCACCTGGACAGCCGACAGGCAGGGCCGTGAGGTCAGCTCAGGGCCTGGCCGTGTTCCAGGGGCCCAGATGTGTCCAGCACCCCTGTGCACCCCAAAACCTCCTTCTGGAACACTTTATCTGCAAGTCTTTATCCTACTTTTTAATTGAAATGGCAGAAGTCACGTGTTCATACAACCACAATGAGGGCAGAACCTTCTCCAAGAACAAGAACTACATTTTGTCAGCAGAGCAAGAGAGCTCCTTTTCCAGTCACTGAAGGACTAGTACAGAGAAGTGATGCAAGCTCTTGGTAAGGGCTAAAACTACTCCCAGTGTTTCAGAACACATTCCAGCCTGCCTCGAGTTGCACCTTGTACAGCAGAGCCTTGTCCTGGGGAGATGCAGAGCCCTGACCTGGAGTGCTGCAGAGCACAGCCCTGTCCTGCTGTCCTGCAGAGCCTTGTCCTTGCCCTGTCCTGGTGTCCTGCAGAGCCCTGTCCTTGCCCTGTCCTGGTGTCCTGCAGAGCCCTGTCCTGTCCTGGTATCCTGCAGAGCCCTGTCCTGGTGTCCTGCAGAGTCCTGTCCTGTCCTGGTGTCCTGCAGAGCCCTGTCCTTGCCCTGTCCTGGTGTCCTGCAGAGCCCTGTCCTGGTGTCTTGCAGAGCCCTGTCCTGGTGTCTTGCAGAGCCCTGTCCTGCTCTGGTGTCCTGCAAAGCCCTGTCCTTGCCCTGTCCTGGTGTCCTGCAGAGCCCTGTCCTGCCGTCCTGCAGAGCCCTGTCTTGTCCTGGTATCCTGCAGAGCCCTGCCCTGGTGTCCTGCAGAGCCCTGTCTTGCCCTGGTGTCCTGCAGAGCCCTGCCCTGGTGTCCTGCAGAGCCCTGCCCTGGTGTCCTGCAGAGCCCTGCCCTGGTGTCCTGCAGTCCTGCAGAGCCCTGTCCTGGTGTCCTGCAGAGCCCTGTCTTGCCCTGGTGTCCTGCAGAGCCCTGTCCTGGTGTCCTGCAGAGCCCTGTCCTGTCCTGGTGTCCTGCAGAGCCCTGTCCTGTTGTCCTGCAGAGCCTTGTCCTTGCCCTGTCCTGGTGTCCTGCAGAGCCCTGTCCTGGTGTCTTGCAGAGTCCTGTCCTGCTGTCCTGCAGAGCCCTGCCCTGGTGTCCTGCAGAGCCCTGCCCTGGTGTCCTGCAGAGCCCTGCCCTGGTGTCTGCAGAGTCCTGCCCTGGTGTCCTGCAGACCCCTGTCCTGGTGTCCTGCAGAGCCGTGTCCTGCCCTGGTGTCCTGCAGAGCCCTGTCCTGTCCTGGTGTCCTGCAGAGCCCTGCCCTTGCCCTGTCCTGGTGTCCTGCAGAGCCCTGCCCTTGCCCTGTCCTGGTGTCCTGCAGAGCCCTGTCCTGTCCTGGTGTCCTGCAGAGCCCTGTCCTTGCCCTGTCCTGGTGTCCTGCAGAGCCCTGTCCTGTCCTGGTGTCCTGCAGAGCCCTGTCCTGTCCTGGTGTCCTGCAGAGCCCTGTCCTGTCCCGGTGTCCTGCAGAGTCCTGTCCTGGTGTCCTGCAGAGCCCTGTCCTGTCCTGGTGTCTTGCAGAGCCCTGCCCCGGTGTCCTGCAGAGCCCTGTCCTGTCCTGGTGTCCTTCAGAGCCCTGTCCTGTCCTGGTGTCCTGCAGAGCCCTGCCCCGGTGTCCTGCAGAGTCCTGTCCTGTCCTGGTGTCCTGCAGAGCCCTGTCCTGTCCTGGTGTCCTGCAGAGCCCTGCCCTGCTGTCCTGCAGAGCCCTGTCCTGTCCTGGTGTCCTGCAGAGCCCTGTCCTGTCCCGGTGTCCTGCAGAGCCCTGTCCTGGTGTCCTGCAGAGCCCTGCCCCGGTGTCCTGCAGAGTCCTGCCCCGGTGTCCTGGTGTCCTGCAGAGCCCTGTCCTGTCCTGGTGTCCTGCAGAGCCCTGTCCTGTCCTGGTGTCCTGCAGAGCCCTGTCCTGTCCCGGTGTCCTGCAAAGCCCTGTCCTGTCCTGGTGTCCTGCAGAGCCCTGTCCTGGTGTCCTGCAGAGCCCTGTCCTGCCCCGGTGTCCTGCAGAGTCCTGCCCTGTCCTGCAGAGCCCTGTCCTCGTGTCCTGCAGAGCCCTGCCCTGGTGTCCTGCAGAGCCCTGTCCTGGTGTCCTGCAGAGCCCTGTCCTGGTGTCCTGCAGAGCCCTGTCCTGGTGTCCTGCAGAGCCCTGCCCTGGTGTCCTGCAGAGCCCTGCCCTGGTGTCCTGCAGAGCCCTGTCCTGTCCCGGTGTCCTGCAAAGCCCTGTCCTGTCCCGGTGTCCTGCAGAGCCCTGTCCTGGTGTCCTGCAGAGCCCTGTCCTGCCCCGGTGTCCTGCAGAGTCCTGCCCTGTCCTGCAGAGCCCTGTCCTGGTGTCCTGCAGAGCCCTGCCCTGGTGTCCTGCAGAGCCCTGTCCTGGTGTCCTGCAGAGTCCTGTCCTGGTGTCCTGCAGAGCCCTGTCCTGGTGTCCTGCAGAGCCCTGCCCTGGTGTCCTGCAGAGCCCTGTCCTGGTGTCCTGCAGAGCCCTGCCCTGGTGTCCTGCAGAGCCCTGCCCTGCCCCGGTGTCCCCCAGAGCTGCCACGTACCTGTTGGTGTCCCAGATGATCACGTTCCCGTCGAAGCCCGACGTCACCAGCAGTCTCGTGTTGGTGTCGTACTCGATGTTCTTGACCCAGCTGGTGTGGCCGTGCAGAGTGCAGACTTTGGTGTTCAGCTTCCTCAGGTCCCACAGTGCAATCGTCGTGTCATCGGAGCACGTCGCGAACAGTCGGTTATCCAGAAACCTGGAACAGGCAGGGAACGCTGTGGCTGCTCAGGGCCCCCCACAGGCAGAAGCTCTCCAGCAGCAGTGAAAGCCAACACAGAGACAAACACAGTGGGTACACACGAGAAACTCCCACAACACACAACAGAACACGCACTGATAAAATTTCCAACAAAAGCAGAACCGTCGGGATGTGACCCAGCAGCAGCTCCACAGTGACAAACAAGTGCACACACAGAGACACAGCAGCAGTTGGGTTTAGTTTGGGGGATTTTTTAGGTGTTTTCCGTGCTAATGAACTGTGTACAAATCACACAAAAGCCAGACCACCAGTGGACCACGTGCTCAAACAGAATCCCTGCAGAAACTCCGCCCGTTCCCTCTCCAGACAACACTGAGCTCAGAGGGGAATGGAGGGGCTTCAATTAGCACAGGCGGGAAATTAACTGAACAGGTTGAGCCTAGAGGTTACTGAAGCAAGTGGAAGGCCTTCCAAAAACAGCAAGTGAAGACACGATCCCCTCTGAGAACACACACAAATCCTCTGGTTCACTGAGAACATGAACAGGTAAAATCACAAGCTTGCGGTGCGGATGGAGCTCCCACAGGAACTCAGGCCTGCCTTTACTTCTGGAAGGACAAAGCACACTGGTTTGTGTTTGGAATACATGCCCAAGGAAAGCACTCCATGAGAAAAAGCGCTACCTGAGACAAAAGGGACAAGGCACCCACTCAAAAACACCATCTAAGCATCCTTTACAGCTGCACCACACAAAGAGCAACCCTGGAAAATGAACAATAACCAACTACAATGGGAAAAATCCCCAACTCCCAGAGAAGGAGCTCCTGTAGTGCTACCGTGGCTGGGGTCCAGCCCATCCACCAGAGCAAGGCTCCAGGCACTGCTGCAGTCACTGAGTGCAGAGTTCAGTTTCTGTGTCAGGCAGGCCCACGTTTTACTCACCCAGCTGGTGTAAAACTTCAGTCTTTGTTCCAAAAAGGACAGCCAACTGGTGGAAAACACTGATTTACCTGATGAACATGCCACCCCACATCATATTTGCCTCTTCTGAGGGGAAACACTCAGAAGTTCTGCAGTTTGGTTGATTTTTTTCGTTTGGGTTTAGTTCTTGGTTGGACTTTTTTGGTGTTCTGTGGTTGGTTGTTGTTTTGGGGTTTTCAGGCTTTTTTGCTTTAAAAATTGAAGACTGGCTGCAAGATTGTTAGAAGACACCTTAAATTCACACCTCAGCATCTGTTCTCAGGCCCAGAACATCTAAAGAAATGTTAACTTAAAGGGGAAACACTGCATGAGAAAAGTGCTGGAAGAGTTGGGCTCCTGCCCTTGCCATTTCCTGCTCAGCCCTGTGGAACAGGCAGGTGATTTAAACCATAAGGAGTGACAGACCTGACCTACCTGATGTTGTTTACACAGTCCTCATGAGCTTCAGAGAGAGTCTTGATGTGCTTAGAAGAGATTGGGTCGAAGAGCAGCACCTCAGTCTGTTCGCAGGCAACGGTCAGCACCGACCTGCAGGAGCAGGGCACAGCCTTGGGGTGTGCTGGGCTGGGCTGTGCCAGGTGTGCCCTGCCAGGTGTGCCCCGCCAGGTGCCAGGTGTGCTGCACGGTGCCCTGGCACAGGGCTCTGACACACATTCTGGGAGTTCTGACGCAGGAATGACATCAATTAAGGGCTAATTGGGTACACTTATTTGTCCTTCTGCAAACCTGCTGGTTTTTTTCACTAGACCCTGGTAAAGGACAGCCCTGGCAGCGGCCTGAGCAGGCACAGCTCGGCAGGGACCGAGGCTGGGGCCACCCCAGCCTGGACAGGAGGGGTCTGTGCTGCCCTCGGGGCAGAAGGAGCAGGGCAGGATCAGCAGGAACTGCCCCTGCTGTTCAATCACACCCTGGGGGTCTGTGATGGACACGGCAGAGAGCACAGAGTGCCTCCCACGGGGACTGTGCCTGGTCAGTGATGTCACCTGTGCAGACCCTGTGCCTCGGGAGCCCCGGGCACAGCTGGGTGGGGACAGCCCCGGGCACAGCTGGATGGGGACAGCCCCGGGCACAGCTGGATCGGGACAGCCCCGGGCACAGCTGGATGGGGAGAGCCCCGGGCACAGCTGGATCGGGACAGCCCCGGGCACAGCTGGATCGGGACAGCCCCGGGCACAGCTGGATGGGGAGAGCCCCGGGCACAGCTGGGTGGGGAGAGCCCCGGGCACAGCTGGATGGGGACAGCCCCGGGCACAGCTGGGTGGGGAGAGCCCCGGGCACAGCTGGATGGGGACAGCCCCGGGCACAGCTGGGTGGGGAGAGCCCCGGGCACAGCTGGGTGGGGAGAGCCCCGGGCACAGCTGGGTGGGGAGAGCCCCGGGCACAGCTGGGTGGGGATCCCGCGCACACATACCCGTCGGGCGAGTACTCGAGGTTGAACACCGCGCCGTGGGTGCGGGTGCTGAGGGACACGGAGTCGGCGGGCTGGATGGCGCCGTACAGCCCGGTCATGGCGCCGAACGTGTCCCGCGCCGGGTCCACGGCAGCGCCGCGGCCGAGGCAGCGCCCACGCAGCCACGCGAACAGCCCCGCGGCGGCGCCGTGGCGGGGCGGCTCGGGGTCCCCCGCGGGCCCCGGTGCCGGGTCCGGGTCCGCGTCCAGCCCCGCTGCCCCTCCGGGCCCCGGCCCCGGCCCCGGCGTCTCGCTCATGGCGGCGGCGGCGCGGCCCGACCGCCCCTGCCGCCGGGGGGCGACATTGCGCCTGCGCGGCCCCGCCCCTGTGGTGGGACACCAACACTGCGCCTGCGCGGCCCCGCCCCTGCCTTACGATACCAATACTGCGCCTGCGCGGCTCCGCCCCCTGCCGGTAGCGCGGGCCCGCCCCGCTTCTGCTGTCACGTGACCGCGGCCTCACGTGACTGTGGGCCCGGGGCGGCACCGGCGGGTCCGGACCCCTGACCCGGAATTTACTGACCGGCACCCCCTGACTGAGACCCTCTGACCGAGACCCTCCTGACCCACGAGTTCCTGGCCGGGACTCCCCTGACCGGGGCGCTCCGACCGGGACCCCCTGACCGGGGCCTCCCTGACCAGGATCTCCCCGACCGGGACCCCCTGACCGGGACGCCCCGACCGGGACCCCCTGACCGGGGTCTCCCTGACCAGGATCTCCCTGACGAGGATCTCCCTGACCGGGAGCCCCCGGGCCGACGCTCCTGAGCCCGAGGGTCTCCGTCCCCGCCCTGTGGCCGCCCCGGGTGCGGTCACCGCTCGCGGGCGTGCCCTGAGCATTGTCCTGCAGGGCTCAGTCTGTTGTTCGGAGGAGGGGAAGGCGCTCCGAGACCGCTCGCACACGGGCTGGGGCTGTCGCTGCGGCGCTGCCACTCATGGTGCCCGACCCCGCCGGGGGCACCGGGGGCACCGATCCAGGCAGGGTCAGCGCTTGTTTTTGTGTCCCCGCCGTCGCCTTCCCCCATTCACACCCCGACAGCGACGCCGCGTGCCTGGAACGGGGGTTGGGGGGATCACATATCGGGGTGTCCCTGTCGGTGTCGCTGTCGGGACCAGCCCAGGCATCGGGCGGCTTGTGCTGAGCAACCACCTCGTGGCGTGTTTCGTGCATTTTGTTTCCGCTGTAACTGTTCCTCCTGTTCTGTCCCGTTACACCGTGTCCAGCCACGAGTTGTCTCTGTCCTGACCGTGTCCCCCCTGCAGTGGGGCCGGCGGTTCAGCGGCTCGGGGTGTGACCCTTGGCGGCCCCGGGGCACCCCCCGGTGGCTCCTGCTCCGTGAGCGGCGGGGCCGTGCGGGGGTCCCGGGGCCGGGCAGGGGGTGCGGAGCGCCCGGGGCCGCCGGGGAGGGGTTTCGTGCTGGGGCAGGGGGCGGTGGCCGCGGCGGGACCCTCAGTTCGGTGCTGGGGGCTGTGCGGGGGCGGCCGGCCCTGCCCCGGTCCCGGTCCACAACGGCGACAAAGCCCGGTGGGCAGCGGGGGCCGCGCAAGAACAGCTGGGCTGCCTGAGCGCCGGGACCCCGGCACGGACCGACACCGAACCCGCTGCCCCCGCGCGGGGCCCGGCGAGACGGGGACACCCGGGGAGCAGCGGGGACACCGGGAGGAGCACCGGGCACACCCGCCCCCGCCTCGCGGCCGCCGCTCCGCCCTCGGGGGGTCGGACGGGCCCGCCCCGCGCCCACCCCCGCCCCGGCCCGGCCCGGCCCTCCGCGATGGCGGCGGGTGACGGGGAGGGGAAGGAGCCGGCGGCAGTCGTGGAACTGGCGGGGAAAGAGCTGGGGATGGAATCGGACATGGATGCGGAGATGGATGCGGTGGCGGCCGAGGCGCTGCGCCTGCTGCGGATCGAGCCCTCGGCCCCGGGCCCCGGCGCGGGGCGGGCGGGCGGCGCGGAGGGGCCGCGATCGGTGGGTTCGGGGGGGCCGTGATCTGTGGGACCGGCGGGGGGTCCCGGGCCCCGCCCGTGCCCGGCCATCCCCTCGCAGCCCCGCTGATCCCCGGTCCGGTACCCCCGCAGAGGAACGCGCTGCGGAAGCTCCGGCGCTGGCAGCGCGTCGTGTCCGCCCGGCACGGGCAGCGGCGACGGGAGCGGCAGCGCCGCAGGGCACGGACTGCTGCGGGACCCGGCCCCGGCCCCGGCCCCGGCCCCGGAGGCACCGTCCCGGTCGGCCTGGCGCGGGAGCGGTTGCTGCGGGCGCGGACGGCGGGGCCGCGGCTCTGCGTGGACCTCGGCGTGGCCGGCGGCATGACCGAGAAGGTACGGGGGCCCGGGGGGTTCCGGGGGCGCTGCGGTGCGGTACAGTGCGCAGCCTGCATCGGGAGGGCAGCGGGGGCTGGACGGCACAGGGGGGGCACCGGGGGCGGGACAGACCCGGTCCCGCTTGGTGCCACCGCCGTGCCCTGGGCAGGTACCGGGGGCTGGACGGCACCGGTCTCTCGCCCCTGGAAGGCACCGGGAGGGACAGGCCCGGTCCCCGGTGCCACCTGCCCTGCCCTGGGAGGGACAGCCCCGGTCCCCGGTGCCACCTGCCCTGCCCCGGGGAGGGACAGCCCCGGTCCCCGGTGCCACCTGCCCTGCCCCGGGGAGGGACAGCCCCGGTCCCCGGTGCCACCTGCCCTGCCCCGGGGAGGGACAGCCCCGGTCCCCGGTGCCACCTGCCCTGCCCCGGGAAGGCACCGGGAGCCGGACAGCCCCGGTTCCCCCGGTGCCACCACCAATCCCCGCAGGAGAGTGGCCGCCTGGCCTCGCAGATCCGCCGCCTGTACGGCACGAACCGCCGCGCCGCCCGCCCGTTCTGGCTGTGCCTGACCGAGTTCGCCGCCGGGACGCCGATCTACGAACAGTGTCACCGCATGAACGACGGCTTTGAGCGCTACCTGGTGAGAGGGAGGGAGGGAGCCCTGCACTGCGGGAGAACACCCGGGACGGGCCCCGATCCCTCCAGAACTTGAATCGCATTTAAAAGGAGACAGTTTTTGCTGCTCTCCCTTCCTCAAACCACACCAAGGACTTCTGATGGGGAGAGAATTTAATGGAGTTGAGATATATGTTGTTCAGTGTCCATACAGAAACATTTTCCAAGTGAAAAAGGAAAACCCAAAGCCACTTTTTCTGTAGGTGTTTATACTTCCAAAGCAGTCAGTCCCAGGATATCTCTGTGTCTGGGAGGGGGTTTTGTTCTGGCAGATGGACCTTGGTGTAATGGGCTGCTTCTCTGCCTGCTGTGTGTTTTTCAGATGGACAGAACTCCAGAGAGTTACCTGGACCTATTTCCTTTGGACACCATTGTTTATCTCACTCCTGACTCTGAGAATGGTGAATATTTCACATGCTTTGGGCAAAGGGCTAAAGGTGGACTTTTTAGGAATTGCTTTTGGAAGCAGTTTTGTGCTTTGGTCAAGTGGGTTCCTCACATTCACTGTCCCCCCACATTGCATGAGATGTGCTGTATGTGCAGATCTGGTGCTAAATCTGCTCCAGTGGGACTCACCTGTCCTCAGGCCTGAGCCCCTTGGGGAGGGGTCTGCCCACCACTGTCCCTGGGAGTGGGGTCTGCTGGGAGAGTGGGTCCTGCAGGACTCACCCAGGTGTGGTGCTGAACCAGAGTCCTGTTCTAGTCCTTGAAGACATCGATCCAGACAAGGTGTACGTGCTGGGAGGGCTGGTGGACGAGAGCATTCACAAGGTGGGTGCTGCCTGCCCCACTCCCCCATGAGAGCAGAGCCATCCCAGGGGTGCTGCTGCCACCACCACCCCTTCTCCCTCCAAGCCTGCCCAGCCCCAGCAGCAGGCTGGGAAAGGGTGCAGCAGTGCAGGAGCCTCATGGCCCAGGGCTGGTTGTGGCTCTGTGGCTGCTCATGCTTGTGTGTCCGTGTGTCCCTGCAGGAGCTGACCCTGCGCAGGGCACGGGAGCAGTCCCTGCAGACAGCCCGGCTCCCCATCCGTGAGTACATGGTGAGAGCCCCCAACACCAGGAACTACCACTCAGAGACTCTGGCCATCAATCAGGGTGAGGGGCTGCCCTGGGGCTGCACTGGGGCTGGGGGGACACATTGGAGGGTGGTGTGATCCAAACTGATGTGTGAGGGGCTGTGCTGGGGCTCTGCCAAGGCTGGAGACACACCGGAGGGTGGTGTGATCCAAACACTGGGGCTGTGCTGGGTCTGGGGGGACACACTGGAGGGTGGTGTGATCCAAACACTGGGGCTGTGCTGGGTCTGGGGGGACACACTGGAGGGTGGTGTGATCCAAACTGATGTGTGAGGGTCTGTGCTGGGGCTCTGCCGGGGCTGGAGACACACCAGAGGTTGGTGTGATCCAAACACTGGGACTGGGCTGGGGCTGTGCTGGGCTGAAGGGACACTCTGGAGTGTGGTGTGATACAAACACGGGTGTGTGAGGGGCTGCACTGGGGCTGTGCTGGGGCTGTGCCAGGGCTGGGAGGACATGGCTGGAGTGTGGTGTGATCCAAACGCTGGTGTGTGTGAGGGGCTGTGCTGGGGCTGCACTGGGGCTGGGGGGACACACTGAGGTGTGGTGTGATACAAACTGGTGTGTGAGGGGCTGCTCTGGGGCTATGCTGGGGCTGTGCTGAGCTGGGGGGACACGCTGGAAGGTAGTGGGATAGAAATATGGGGTGTTTGAGGGGCTGTGCTGGGGCTGCCCTGGGGCTGTGCCAAGGCTGGGGGGACACGCTGGACTGTGGTGTGATCCAAACATGGGGTGTGTTCCCTGCTGGTCCCTGTGCTGAGGCTCCTCTGCTCCCCAGGGAGCTGTGCATGAGTCGGGGGCAGTGTGGTGGAAGGTGCTCTTGGTACAGGCCATGTGGAGGTGGGAGCTCAGGGACCTGTGCCAGGCTCAGCCCAGGCTCACCACGCCAGGGAGGGGTGTTGGTGTCCTGTACCACCTTGGACTGGCACACCTGGTTATGGCAGAGGGTTGCAAGGTGAAGTTGCAAGGTGGTTGCAGAGGAGTTCATGTCCTGGGCCAGCTCTAGAAAGTTCTCTGAGGTGGCTGGGGGCTCTGTGTGCTCAGGGTAGCCCTGAGGTGGGGTCTCAGCACCCAGGAGTGATGGTGGAGCACAGCAAGTGTGGCCTACTACAGGGGTACCATCAGCCACACGGGCAGGTGGCACAGTCAACCAGTGACCAAGGGCATCTTGCTCCAGTTACACAGACTCCACTTTGCCAAGAGTTCCCTAAAGTCCCCTCCTTCATCCCTGCCTGCCCCCAGGTGGGCTGTCTATAGCCTGGGCTCTTCAGGTGTTAGTTACATGGGCGAGTCTGGGCCAACTGTCACCCCTCCCTGGTGTTGGGTGGGTGTTAGAACTGCTGGCACAGGTGTCACAGCACGTGTGTGACTCAACACCCCTCTGCTTCTGACAGTCTTCGACATCCTGTGCACCTACTACGAGACGCGGAGCTGGCCAGTAGCCCTGAGGGCTGGAGTCTCTGCTGGAAAGGGCTACATGCTCCCAGAGCCAGCAGAACAGAGGGAAACACCCCAGCACACCACTGCCCAAGGAAACTCTTTATTTTGTGGTGAGGAGCTGCAGAAGCAGGAGGCACCGGTGTGACTGTGCGCAGGAGGGAGCACAGTCAGAGTGAGGACTTGGTCAGAGCAACACCTTCTACCTCAGCAGTGCTACACTGGACAATCTCTGCCCTGAGCAGGGAACAAGAGCTGATGGAGCCTGGGATTGAGTAAAAACTGACAGGAATTCAGTTCTGCTTCTTTGCAGCTGTTTGTTTTGACTGCTGCACCTACACTTGTTCTGGGACAGGGAGGAGAGCTTTGAGGTGTTTCCTTCATTTTGGTTAAACAGTGACTAAGGTGAAGCTGAGATGCAAAGCTTTTGGGCAAGGAAAATCACTTCCTGTGGGACAGGACAATGCTGTTCACACAGGAGAATGTGGGATGGGAGCAGGGGCACCATGTCCCAACAACTTAAACCCAGTTGAAGACTTGGTGAGTTGCTGAAGCCTGTAGCTAGTCCTATGCATCTAATCTAAAAGAAAATGTTTAGATCCCCATTGTGTCCTTTACAGTTATTGGTGTGTGGTACCTCATCATATCTGACATGCACAGGTGTGTGCTGCTGGGAGGTACCTGGGTTTGGCTACACCTGCACAGAGCAGTGGCATGTCTCACAGCCACAGCAGAAAGCACATTTGGTGCAGCTGTGTTGATTCATTACCTCAGCCATGGCTGCCAAAAGAGCCCCAGAGCCTCATGGCCACTGGCAGCGGGACCTGAAGGTTTTCTGAGGTAAGTTTGGTTATGAGTTTTCATTTCTCTTTCACAGCAAGAGCCTCTCACACACCTGGGGCTTGTGCCCAGGTGGGGCTGTCAGAGGGGCTGCAGCAACAGCTGTTGGGGGGCCTGTTGTGTTTTAACCTGTCAGGGGTTAACCCCTGGTTAACTCATGATGGGGCTCAGGGTGTTCTGTGTCAGTGTTGGCTGTGCCCTGGGTGCTCTCAGCAGCTGCAGGTGGAGGTGACCCTCTGAGTCCAAGGGCACTGCAGTGCTGCCTCTCAGGGGATGCAAAGCCAGATCACCTTCACAGCTCACAGGGTGAGCCACACCTGGTGGGAGAGAGGACAAGACGTGGTCCTTGCCCATGGAAGGGTCACTGCACAGCTGTGACAGTGGCATTTTGGTGTTGGGGCTTGCTGGTTCCTTCTAGCAGACCCAGAGCTGTGAGTAGCACTGGGTGGGAGGTCAGTCAGGGACTGTCTCACACATCAGCAAACAGGAATAGAGGAGCTGCTGACACAAGAACCACCGTGGAGCAGCAGGAGAGACAGGGCTGCCTCCCTGGCCTGGGATGACCCTTCCTGCCCGCACAGAAAGTGGATTTGCTGCATTCACTTGGCCATGGAAGGTGGGCAAAGCCACCTGGGGTACTTCACATTAGGCCAGGGTGGGTTTGATGTCCCTCTGCTCCAGAGCCTGCCAGGGGAGCCAGGGGCTGGTGGAAGGCAGGCCAGAAGGGTCCTGTCCTTCCCGCAGGTGACAGGAGGCATCGGAGACAGGACACCTGCACACCCTCTGGGAGGAGAGGGACAAGCCTCAGGTAAGACACACACCCTGAAGTGCTCCATGAGCACACCTGGGCACAGCACCTCTTGGGCAGGATGTGTCCCCCCGTGGCTGTGCTGGGGCTCAGTGTCACCGCGGGGGAGAGCCTGAGGTGGACAGAGGGCACAGGGCAGGGCTCTGTCCCCTCCAGTGCCCTGGAGTGTCACCCCCGAGGCTGTCACAGCCACGGGGGTGCCCTGAACTGCTGCAGGAGGCAGAAGACGGCAGCTGAGAGTGCCATGTGCTGCCGGGCGAGGAGCTTGGCCCCCAACTCGGGGCAGCCCTGCCCGTGGAGCTGCTGGTGCACAGCCTGCACCAGCCCCTGGTAGGAGCCCACCACATCAGCCAGCGCGGCTGCCAGCTCCCGCTGCCTCTGCCTGCAGCGCCAGCAGTGTGTCACCTGGAAGCAGGTGACTGCCAGGTGCACCAGGCGGTCGAAGGTGGACCTGAGCGCGCGCTGCACGTCGGAGAGCGGCTGCTCCGTGCTCAGCAGCGCCTGGCAGCTGCACAGCAGCGCCCGCGACGCCCAGCCCAGGGCGCCCTTGCTGTCCGCGCCCTGCTCTGAGCACTGGTCCTGCAGGTGGGTCGCCTGGCTCCCAGAGAGCTTCCCCACAACCTCCTGCAGCTCCGCAGTGTACGCGAGGAAGCGGGAGAAGTCGGCAGGGCTCATCCACGCCTGGTCCTTCAGCTGCCCCAGTGCCCGCACATGGGGGTCCCATCCTGCCGCGCCCCCAGGCAGGGACACCGGGAACCCGCCCACGGGGGTCCCGGGCAGGCTGCTGGGTGGGGGTGTGGTGAGGGGCCCCAGGGACGGGGCGGGGCTGGGGTCGCGCTCCCCTCGGTCGGGCTGGTGGAAGCAGCCGAGGTAGGGCAGGCGGCAGCTGCAGCTGTCACTGCCCCGCGGGGACAGAGCGCTCCGTGCCGGGGAACAGCCCCGGGGCTGCGCCGGGACGGGGCGGGCAGGGCTCTGCTCGCCCTCCTCGTGGCTAAAGCAGAGGAAGGAGTGTCTCACAGCCCCGTTGTCTCCAGACCCTTTCCTCAGGGAAACTGGTCCAGAACAGCTGGACAGCCCTGGAGATGGAGCCAGGCAGGAGTCCCTGCCCACCTCCGCCGCCTGTTCTCTGGGAAGAGACACCTGTGCAGGCTGTGGCTGCTGCTGAGCCACGTTCCCTGTGTCTCCTCCGGGCTTCCCCTCACCCAGCCCACGGCTGCTCACCAGCTCCTGCCCAAAGCCTGCTCCCGCCGGGGACACCGGCATCTCCCTCCCGACAGCATCAGCCCCTGTGCACCCACTGGTTCTCTGAGAGCCCGAGAGCACCGTTGGGACATCCACCCTGTCCTGTGCCAGGCTGAGGGACGCCAGGTCTGTGCTCACCCCGAAGGAGAGCCAGGAGAGGCGGCTGAGGACCCCCGAGGCACTGTAGTCTGCCAGGAGCTGAGCTGCCTCTGGAAACCCCACGTGGCCCTCGTGCACTTTGCGCAGGGCATCCCCATTCACCACCTGTGGGCTCCTCGCCCGGGACACGGGGCCACCACCACTGCCCTCGGCACGGCAGTCACCACCAGCTCTGCTCTCCTGACAGGGAGCCGGGAGCAGCCCCTGGCCCTCGGACCCCTCCTGAGCAAGGGCCACGCTGGGTCCAGGAGCTGCTGGTGGCAGTGCAGGTTCATCAGCGAGGCAGGTCCCCTCCTGGCCACAGCACTGGGGCACAGCTCCATCCCTGTGCTGGGTGGCTGCTCCCTCTACCCCCGCCTGCAGCGCCCCTGGGGCCAGGCAGCCCCCAGTGGGCATGCAGCTCCCCTGGCTCAGCCCCCTGGGATCTGTTTCCAGGGGGGAGCTTTCCTGGGCAGCTCCACTCTGTCCTTCAGGAGGGGGCTCGGCTTCCTCCAGGGACAGCACGGGGGGCTGTACCCACAGGATGCTGCCATCGTCCTCCCCACAAGGGTCACCAGGACTGCGAACAGCTGAAATGGATGAAGCCACCCATTCCATCACTGACTTTGTCTCCATGGTGTCAGGCTCCATCTCCATTGGATCACGGCAGGGCTTTGTGACAGCTTTGTCCCTCTGGGTCCAGCTGGCCAGAGGAAGCCTCGTGTCCATGTCCTTCCCCACATCCTCCAAGGAAGGGTGAGTGGGCAGCCAGGAGCAGCAGCTCTGTGGAGAGCCCGGGAGAGCTGAGGGGAAACTGACCTGAGAGGTGTAATCAGTTTTCAGGAAAGATCTTCTCTTCCTCAGGCTCTTGGCATATGACAGCTCTTTCTCCCCGCTGTGCTTCTCCCTCGCTGTCTGCCCCATCGACAGGTCCTCCCCCAAGCTGTAGCACCTCGATCTCCTGGGGATGCAGGAGGAGTTCCCTATACCCTCCTGGGATGTCATATTGTGGCCTGATGGCAATAAAAAGACATGGAAATCAGTAAATAGCCCCAGGCAGCAGAATATCCACATGTTTCTGCAGCAGGCCTAAAAACCTCTCAGCACAGGACTTGGAATCACAGACACAAATGTCTGGCAGCAACACCAGAGCCCTCGTGATCAAGCACCTCCTTGGTGTCAGAGATGTAAAGAGAAACACAAAGCCTGGGTCTGTGGGCACAAGGAGCCAAGGCCAGGGTTAGTTGTGAGGGCTCTGGAGAGCGCCCTCTCAGGAGCGATGGAGTCACTGCACCTGACAACAGGTGCAGCTCTAACTCCCCAGTTAAATCTGGTGACAGCAGCAGCAGCCACAGGAGCACTGCCCACAGCTGTGGGCTTATCACCGAATAGAAACATGGTCAGAAATCCCTATCTGGATATTTGGATGATAAAAACTTCCAGAGATGACATTTTTTGTCTGAACATGGTACAGTGACCATGCACTAACGCAAAAGTCAAAATTGCTTAATGGCACAAAACAAATTCTGAAGAGGTTCAGTTATACTGACAGAGATGATTCCTCCAAAAACAAGAATCCTCTCCTTTGTGAGGAAATACAATGACCCAGGAGCTGCTCAGCCTCAGGAATCCTTGATCCAGCTACCTAACACATCCCTGATGGGAACATGACTATTGATCCTGAGGACCAATGTTTTACAGGTTTGAGCTCTCCTCAGTTCAGAGGAAGAGAGCTGAGATTCCAGAATGCTGTACTCATCTGAAAACTGACTTTTCCTGAAATTCAGTGCTTGGATGGGATAGCAAATCCCGCCCCCCCCCCCCCCCCCCCCCCGCCTGAGGAGTGACTTGTGGTCCTTCAAAAATCCTGGGCAAGCTACAAACGGCTGGAAGGTGATCCCCCAGGAAGCCCGATGGCACAGCAGGCAGCACCCCAGCTCAGGCGGGAGGAAGGGGACCTGCAGCACGCAGGTGTGGGTTTACCTGCCAGCATGTTCGGAGGGCTGAGCCTGTCGGCGGCGTCGTAGAACTCCTCGTCGGAGCTGGAGTCTCCGAATCCCGGGGGCGGCTCCAGGACGAGGTCCGCGGCCCCGGCGCTGCCCTGCCCGCCCGCGGGGGCCGTGCCGTAGCACAGGCTGTAGTAGCCCATAGTGTCCATCTCGGACAGCCTGGCCTCCAGCGCGGTGCCTCCCGCGCCCTGCTCGGAGGGGCTGCCCGCGGGCTTCGCTCCCTCGCCCGGCGGCACCTGCCGGAAGCAGAGGTAGTCGCGGGGTCCGGCCCCGCCGGGGCTGCCCGTGGCACACACCGGCACGAAGCTCCCGTCGAGGCTGCTCATCTCCTGCATGGTCGGGGTGTAGAACTGGAACAGCTCCGGCCTGGAGGAAGAACACGCTTCCAACTCATCTTCCTCCAGCGCGTCCATGGAGTCGCTGGAGCCGCTTGTCTTCACCCCCCGGCTCTCGGAGTTGGCCGAGTCGGACGCCTCGGACGCGCTGTCCGTGGCAGTGTCCCCTCCGTTCCGCGGGGCTGTGCCGTCCCCTGACTGTGCCGTCCCCTGCCCCTCCGCGCTGCCCGACGGGGCGTCCCTGCGACGCTCCGAGGACTCCAGCTCCCAGGAGTCTTCCGAGTCGCTGCAGGGCCGAGATTCGTACCCTGGGATTTAAACACACCTGTCAGCCCGGCCCGTGCGTGCGGACTCAGCCAGACACCGCCCCGGGGACCCCGAGCCCAGGGGGCTCAGCCCTCCCCAGCTCAGCAGCCAAGGGGAGGCGCAGCCGGACCGGGGGCGGGGGGGTTTCCCAGAGCAGGACCCCGGGGAGCTGCAGAACAGACCCCAGCTGACCCCTTGCCCCAAGCCTCGGTTTGCGGCCCCCGTATCACAGAATCACGGTATCACGAAGGCTGGAAAAGCCCTCATCAATTCCAGGCTTAACCAAACGCAGATGCCACCGAACAGCTCTGGGGTACTGCACCCTCACGACGCTGCTCCCAGGAGGGAATAACACCTCTGGTGCTGGAGGACCCACCCGCTCCCTCCCCTTCTTGTGGGAAAAAAAGGCTGCGTTCTTTAAACCTTCTTCAGCTGACACACGGTGCAGCTGCTGGTTTTTATCTCCCCAGGTAAATATGGAGGCGTTTGCATCCACAAAGAGTCTGTAGTAGCCGACGATGAGGCAGACGAGATCCTTTGCAGTGTTTGATTCCAGCAGCAGAGTCAACACCTGTTTATTTGTTTTGGGGGTGGGGAGAGGAGAAAAGAGAAAATGTTAGAATAGACAAATACAGTTTGTACCACAGTCTGCAGGAACCTGCTGCATAGTGACAAGGCACCAACTCTCTCCCAAACCCTCTTCAGTCTGTTTTTTCAGGAGGCACAGGGAAGATAAATTTGTTTCTCTTGGCTTTTGTGCATTTGATGGAGGAGAGCAAGAAGAATTGCTTTTCTCCAGTAAGCTTTTTTTCCCTTTCCATGAGCTTTCCCTCCCAAGTCTGTCCTAAGCCCTTTGTTGTGGTCACACACTCAGCCCAATGTCAGATTTTGAGAAGAGCTGATGGTGTGAGAGACTCTCTCCCCGTACTCTCTGTCCTGCCCTGGCAGTGCCACTGACCTTCAGGTCCTGCAGGTAGATCTTGACGGTGCTCACTCTCTCAGACTCCTCGCTGAGCTCCACCCTGCTGATGCTGGGGAACTCGGCCAGGCTCGTGACAATGTTGAGCTTGCTGTTGATGATCTGGCTCACCCCGTGCTTGGCACCCACCAGCAGCGCCACGTACGACTCTCTGTCCTGCAGCTGCAGGGGCACAGGTTAAAGAAACGTCTTGTGAAGAGAGAAGAGCTTTTTTTTTACCGTGAGGTTTAAGTGTTTCCAGTATTTTTTCAAGAGTTTTTGAAGTCTTCCCTGATTTCTTGAGTACTTTACAACACACAAATATAGACAGGGCTCATCTGAAGAGCAAGAGTCACAGCTTTCACTTAGAAATTTTACTATCATGTAGGCTGGTCTGTTACCCACTTCAGTGGGACTGTGCTGAGCTACCCCAGCAGAGCCCCTTACCAACATTTGCCATGGTATCTCAGGACAAGGAGAAGCAGCGTGACCTGTAGGACAGCACACCAAAGCCAATGATAGAAATTAACAGCTCATACCATCAGGGTGGCATTGAAGATCTTCCCACTGTACGTCTTCAGCTCTCCCAGGATCTGCAGGTAGCTCAGGCGCACCTGGGTTGCTGTGAGTGTGTGCTTTGTTGAGCAAGAGAGGAAACACCAGTTAGAAACAGGCACTGCAGGCTCGAACACATCCATGCAGGACTGGGGATCTGACCAACACATCCAGCTCAGGCTGGACAGGCCCAGGGGTGTTCAGGACCACCCCACATGGCCCACTGGCCAGCCCAGAGCAAACTGCAGTGGGACACACAACACAGGGAAATGGGGGAGAGTGGGCATAGGGGAGGGAAAGGCAGGAGAAAAGCCTTCCCGACAAGGAGGAGGAAACCTGTGCAGGAGGGAGGCTCCCCCTTTGGCCCCCAGAGACACTGCTGCCACCCTGGCAGCACCATGACCCGGGGGTCACACTCTACCTTCTGCCGAGGGTCCAGCAGCACCTGGTTCCGCTTCATGTGGTAGCTGATGGCTTTCTTGATGTCCTTCCCTCTCATGTTCCGAAGCAGCGTGGGCGAGATGAAGTTTTCAATTCCCCAGTCCCTCCTGCCAGGAAGAGGGGAAGGAAGCACAGGGGACAGCGACCAAGCCGTCCCCCAGCATCACAGGACAGGACAGAGCAGAGGAGGGCAAAGGCACCACACAGCCTTGTGGGGCTGTAACACACCTGGAGGCCTCACTGCTCAAATTCTCTGCCACCTGCACCTCCCCCGGGTCAGGAGAGGGGCTGAACATGCATTTTCATGCAGAGTACCCATTTTCACATGGTTTTACAGGAGGTTATTCACAAGCTTTGTCAGCAAGATGGTGTCAATCTCCCCTTACCACCCAGAGGATGAATATTGTCCTTGCATCTGCCTTATTTGTGTGACAAGGTTGTGACATTTCAGCTTCCTGGATCCAAACACATGGGCCAGCTGTGCTGAGGGGTTTATTCAGCCCAAGCATTAAATACGTGGGAGATGAAAGCACTGCAGCTGCCTCTCACCCCTGCCCCCTGCTCCCTGCACACAGCTGGGCACATCTGGCAGCACAGTCAGACGCCACACCAATGTCTCTGATTAATAACTGGCTCGTCGCCAGTTCCTAAAGCTGAGGGTTCGCTAGGGCAGGTGCAGCCCAATAGCTGCAGCACAGCACACCTGCAGCTTGTGAAAGCACTTTTTGTCATGTCCCCCAGATTCCTTTATGTCACAGGATCTATCACTTTTGCCCAAATGTGGTAGTTCTGTCCTGGTTCTGGTGGATGAAGAGATGTGCAGGCTGTTCAAAGCTGGTGATTATCCCCCCTCTCTCCCGCTACTGCAATCAACACTGGCAGGAGCAGTTTGTGTGACCATCACTGTGTGAGAGATCTGCAATTTCAAGTCCCTGCCCCAGTGACAGATCAGAACCTCCCTCAGGTGTTCACTGCCTGTGCTATTCAGGTAGTTCAGCAGATTAAGGAAAGGGAGACTAGTGAGGCCACACTGCCCTAAACAACCAGCACAACCAAGAGGCTGCAGTCCCTTTGGGGCACAGACAGTTTCCTATTCAGAGCCAAATGCCAGGCAGACACCAAGCTGATGCCACTTTTAGGTGGCTCCTTTTTCCAGGCTTAGTCACAACAGAACACAGAACTCTGCAAACTTACTCGATGTACTTCAAGGACACCTTCTGTGGCTGAGCACAGGCATAGATCCTCTCCTGTATGTGCAGGGCAGCCAGACGTAATGCCAAACTGCACTTCATCTCCACAGCAAACCTCTCCTGGAGCACATCGCTGCAGCTCTGGGGCAAACAGAGCAGAGTCAGCTCAGGACGGACTCAGGACGAGACCACTGATGTGACACCATGCATCCAATTAAGGGTGTCACCAACCATACAAGCTGATTCAGGAATTTAAGGCAACTTAAATTGAAATGCTCTGATTTTAAGTGCTCTGCATTTCACATTTGTACAGCTGAGCGAGTCAGGCACACTGTGGTTTAAAGCAGAAACGAGAATGGGGTGGGAAGAGGTTCTGAAGCATGGAAGACCCTGGTGTCACCTGCAGGTACAGGTATTCAAAGGCCACTGGATCTTCCTGCAGGAGGTCCAAGGGGTCCTTGGGGACAAAGCATACTCTGAAGAGGCACCGGTAGTCATGAGATTCTCTTTTCTGGACCACCTGGAACAGAGACAGGGATCACACCACACCCCTCCCTCCCTCATTGCACAGTGAGCAAATCCAGAAGAATTCCTTAAAGCCGCTGGCAAGGGGATAGTGGAGTCTCCTTAGCAAACACAGGGAGACTTTGCTACTGCTTGTAATTTTATCTCTGATTCTTCATCTGGTTTTTGCTTCTCCCTGCAGTAGCTTGGAAGCTCTTTGAGAGCAACACTTCATTAAATACCCACTGATCCCATACGCTTGCAGTGTGACCAGGACAGAGGCTTTGGGGCCATGTGATAGCAGCAGAGGAAGGGGCACACTGCTCTGCTTTGGAGCTCAGTCACAAGGCACAGCAGCCCTAAACAGACCTTGAATCATCACTGTAATGCTAAGACTCCAAGTAATAAATCAGCATATTTTATTCTGGGCAAATCCTGCACAGCGGAAATCCTCAGGCATGTGTGCTCAGTGGTCTGACAGTGTCAGCATGGAGGGACTTGAACTCAGCACTCCTTGTGGGCGCTTTCCAACTCAGGATATTCTGTATATGATTCCATGAACCCCTCGGCAGCACAGTGGGTCATCAACCAACACACCCACCAGCACAACTGAGACACCTGAGCAGGCACTTCCTCACAAGTTGGATTAGCCCAGTATTACTGCCAGGGCAGCAGAATTACAGGAACTCACCTCCTGTTGACAGGACACAAACTACTGAGTTAGAATTTAATCAATGTGGCCCCTTGCTGGGTGAATTCTCTGACTATTTGGGGAACTGTAAATAGTGAGGTGGGGCAGAGCTGTTTTCAGGCTGTTCTGAGGCTCAAACACTCCTGTGTAGATGGGCCAATGTGACAGGTGGCACAAAGGATGTGATCTATGACTGTTCTGCACAGTCCAAGCAACACCAGGCCATGGATACTGCTCTGTGGGCTCTCCAGCCAGGGCAGGACACTCCTCAAAGCACTGATTCTCCAGGGGAATGGGTGAAGGCCATGGCAGAAGGGGATGGTAGGGCTGGGGATGGGTTCACGCCTCTGGTGACACCCACAGCTTTGGGCTCTCACTCTCTGGCCTCTGCTTCTGGGTGGCAGAGCCCCTCTGCAGGGCCATGGGGCATGTGGGGAGCTCTGCTCACCTGTGCAATGAGCTCCTCCTCGTGCAGCAGGTGGATCTTGGCCAGGCTGTACTGCTCCTCCAGCATAAGGGCGAAATGGGCGATGCTGCGGATGGAGAGCTTCTCCTGCAGCGTCAGCACGATGTCCTGGGCAGGGGCACAGGGGCACACACAGCTCAGGGGCACTGCTGGGCACCACACGCACATCATGAGGCTGTCACTGTGGGTGACAGGACTGCAGAGGAGCAGGGAAGCACGGACAAACAGAGCACAGACATCCCAGCAGGTCAGGGGGACAGTGCAGGGAGGCTGCGCCTTGGCATGGGAAGAGTCCAGCAACATGCAAACTCCAAGGTGCCACAGGCATCACATCTGTTTTCTGGAGCTGCCTGCCCTGAGCTGCCTTGCACTCAAAGTTCTACAGTTTTCAGTTGGATGTTGTTGAGCATTTTTGTTGCCCTTGATCCAAATGTTTGCTGTTTACTATTCAAGCTTTCTAGAACTCTACAATGCTTTGGACATGGATGCTGCAACCCTGGAGGTGCACAGGGCCAGGCTGGACAGGGCTTGGAGCAACCTGGTTTAGTGGAAGGTGTCCCTGCCCATGGTAGTGGGCTGAAACTGGATGGTCTTTAAGGTTCCTCCCAACACAAACCATTCTGGGATTCTACAATTTGTGGAAAAACTACAAGGAACTGGTGAAAAATACTTCTTCCCTCCAATAAACAAGAATTTGACAGCATAATTGTAATAATCTTGCCAAATCTGACAGAAACTGGGGTTTCTGTTGTAATAGAGAATTCTGTCAGTATACTAAGTGTTATGGAAATAATGATGTTTATTTTTGGCAAACGATAAAAATCACATAAGGCTTGATTGAGCACAACTTGGAACAGAAGCCCTTGGACTCACTCAAGTCTCTTGAGGCAACATAAATGTTTGTCTCACCTCAGTTTTAAAACAGGATCTTTCAAGCAGCAGAGGAACATTTGGAAACACCTAACCTGGGAAGCTTTTTACCCATTTGGGTGTTTCTGGTGGGATGCACTGAAAAACTGGAAAAAGTTTCAGATCTGAGCTGAGAAGCTCAAGTCAAAGATGAAGAGCTAATCCATGATTTAAAAATTAAACCCTTGTGGATGGGCATTCAGATCTCACTTCACAACTCACCTCCCCTTTCCTTACCACCTCCTTGCTTTATTTCACCATTTTCTTTTTCTCTGCCCTGTAAGTAGACACTTAAATACCTGAGAGGCCATGATGGTTTTGTGAAGCTTGGATGAACTAGACGTCCATTTCCTCCTTTTTGAGGAAAGCTTTTCTGCATGGTATGTAAAAGCTCTTTGTCTTTTCCCTTACTGTTCTGTCTGCCTGTTGGCCCCAGAACATCCGCCCATCGTGTGTCTGTCCCACAGCACTTGCACTGCTGTGGGACTTTGGGTATCCTCCACCACTGGGCATGGGCAGACCTGGACAAGTCCAACACAAACACTGAGCAGTGCTGAAGATCAGGCTAGAAGAACTGGAAGTGTGTGAGCCTGTGTGTAAGCACAGCAGTTATGGAAAGGGCTGGATCGATGGCTCTGGGAGCAGCACCACGTTCTGAGGGGAATGATGGCAACGTGTCCGTGATGTCCCCGAGCAGAAGTGAGCCGACGGAAGATCCCTCTTCTTCCAGGAGGGTCATTCCCTCAGGTGCCACTCTACCACCTGAAGGGTTTGATCAGTGTCCATGTCTCCACAAGGAACTATGGTCAGCAGGGCAGGAACACGGCTGGACTATGGAAAATCCAGCATACCCAGCACCAGGGAATTGCCTTCCCTCCAGCTGGTCAGTGCAACCAGGACACTGCAAGTCTCCTGCATCCTCCTTTGCTGATGGATTGGGTTGGGGTGGTGGGAGCAGCCAGCCAAGCATTGTTACCTTCACAGTGGTGCTCCTGTCGAACCTGAATGCTTTTGTCTGTCCATTCTCCAGGTACACCTTGAGGATGTTGGGCATGCACAGGAGGGAGCTCCCCTGCAGAACAAGAGCAGCAGCTGCACCCTCGGACACCACCTGCTCTGCCTGGCACAACAAATCCTGGCATCCAGGCCAATCCTTCTCTGCCTTGGCAACACTCTTCCATGGCACCAGCCTTTACTCCCCTGATTACCCTTCTGGCACAGAAAAAGGGAAAGAGAGCCTTTACTGTAACACGCCAGCCCGTGCCACAGCATGGCCAGGTGTGCCCTGTGGTTCCTGCACAGAACAGGAGGATCCAACAGACACTGACAATGGACAGGCATCTTCCATGCTCAGTACTGAAAAGCAGCAGTGCCTGACAGAAAAGGCAGCTTCCAATCCCCCAGCACAGGCGGCACAGACCCCCACACTGACTCCATCCCACTGGCAGCAGCCACAGCTCACCCCAGGCACTGCCCACGCCCCCCACTCCCCCATGACCATGGGAATGCTGTGGGACTCAGACAAACACATAGTGGCACTGTCACTGAGTGTCCCCCTGACATCTGTGCCCTGGGACTTCCTAAACAGCAGGTGATATCACCAAAATATTCTGAGGTAGGTTCCAAATGCATGGAAAATGTGAGGACACCAGAACAAGAGCAGCTCAGCTGGGTGCCCCAGGAAGGACCTGGGGACTTGGCCCTTCTCCGCCTGGGGCTGCCTGGAGCTCCACCTTCCAGCCCTCCACCTCACCACTTTAGTAAAGGTCATCTGCCCCTTTCTTCCCATTTCCAGCATTGTTCCTCTGGTTGTTCAATGCTGAGCAGTTTTACTCCTCTGCCCTTGGACTTCCTATTCAGCACGTCCTTCTCACATCCTTGGGCCAGCATGTTCCTCCAGTCTCAAAGCTTCATCTACTTGTAACAATGTCAAGGTGAAGAGTGGTGTTTCTAAGACAATCTCCTCTTTCATTTGCTGTGCTACATGTTACAAATATCACAGCCTCTGTCCCTGCCGATACAGAGCTCACACACTCTGGATGTGCTGCCAGGGCAAACATAAACCACTTGTGAATCTCTTCCCTGTTCTCCACTCCCCATTTTGTGGGGTTTGAGCTGCCTACAGTCACCACTGAGCAAAAAGAGAGGACACTGCTGGTATTCCTGACCCCAAGGTCTAACTCCTCCGTGCTAAACTGTACAAACACATCATATCCTTGACAGGCTTTGGGTCCTCCATCAGTTCCAGGATACTAATGCCATTTTACTCCAGCTGCAATTTTCCTCTGGGTGCTCCCACAGCCACAGTTATCACCTGAGAGGGGCCTTGCACAGCCAGCACACAGCAAAACATAACATCTACACAGAGATTCATATACAAATGATCAGCACTCTCTGGGTCAGACCCAATTATGCAGCCAGGACACCCAGGCAGGGTTTCTCTCCTTTGGTTCAGTCTGTCAGAGGCTACGATGAATTAACCCTGAAAGCCTCAGCAGTTGTGCCCACGCTCTTCTGTGCAGAGCAAGGCTGATTCACCCTGAGTTACGGCTGCCAATAACACACTGCCTGGTGCTGAGCCGAGGGTCCTGAGGGACCTGGCCCTTGCTTTTCGCTCAGTGATATGGAACTGCATCACCAGCCCATGGAAAGCGGAGGCAGGACGGCACTGAGGCTCATCAACAATTTATGTTCCCCACCCAGAGTTTCAGGTTTCAGCTTCAGAAGGCAGTGCTGGGATCCTTCCCGTCGCCACAAGGATCACTTAGCCATGCTCCATTAGGACGACAAGAGTAGCAGAATTACTGAAACAGGAGGCTGTGCAGTTTTTCAGGGCCATAATACCCATTTTGGCTGCCTTAGTGCATCAGGGAAAGGCAGAGGAGCCCAAAAGCACTCAGGGCTGCAGCAGATAGTGCTTTTCCAGAAAGAAGTCATAAATATGCAACAAATGTATTTACTCTTCCTCTGTGCTAATACTTTACAACTCAAAACAGGGTACATATCCAGCTGGTGAAAAGGAAAGCCAGTGAAACCCCAGCACCCGAGTTAATTTCTGCTGCCTTTACGTTCTCATTAAATAAACAACAAACTGTGCATTGATTGAGTCCCTGTTCTGCATCTGCAGAGGAATGATTAGCTTAGCAGATACTGACAGAGGCTTGGAGTGGGGGGCATGAAGTGCAGCATCCCCTCCAGAACCACCTTTTTTAGATCTCTGAAGACCTTTCTCCAGGCCCCTTGAGACCCACCTTTTGATCAGAAAGTGACTGGCAGGGATCTGGGACACCAGTGCCCAGGCTCTGGCTGACACAGCTCCACATAAGCTCCAGGAGACACTGGTGGGAACTCCCAGCTATAAGAAGAGCAGGAACTGCTGGCTGTTTCAGGTCTGCCTGTATGCCCCAGCCAGTCCTGCCCAGCACCGCTCAGTCATCTCTGCCTAGGACCACTCCCATGGCACGTCCTCCCCTTCCCCATTCCTGCCTGCTGACCTCAGTGGCCTCTGTCACACCTCCCAGCCACAGCAGGGTCTGGCACCTGGACTCTGTGTTTGGCACGACCCCAGAGTGACATGTCATCAACCCCTGAGGGATGAGAACACAGCCCTTGCACTGGCAGGGACAAGCCTGGCAGCAGGGCCAGCCCACCTGGCAGCAGCGTGGTAGGAAGGGAAGGGAGGAGGAATAGAGCACAGCAGGTGGTTTGTCATCACTGCAAGGAAGCAAAGTTAGGTCAGGCCTGGATGACTGAACAGCACCAAAAAGCAGGGTTGTGAGTGGGGAATTTTGACCACTGATTTTTTTCATTCTGGAGGCAAAAAAACCAAAACTCAAGAGAGTTGATGACTCGCAGCTGAGCCCAGTCCACCCCACTGAGCTCAGTAAGTTACACAGAAGAATAAGGAAACATTCAGGAACGGTTCACACTTTGGGGAAGATACAAGCACTCTCTCTTCTGCTACAGGCAGACCCACACCAACACAGCTGGTCTCCTACCAGCACTAGGAACGCCCTGATGGGTTTGCAGCACCCTCCAGGCAGCTGTGCCCTGGCTCACCTTACAGAGGGTCAGGCACAAAAGGAGCTGTGGGTGCCCTATGGAAACCTCTTCAGGAGTAAGACAACCACCCTGTCAGCTCAAGGACACGTCACACTTAACAGCAGAGCAAAGTCACCAGCAGTAGACCCTCTGACAATGGTGTGACCTGTCCTTGGGAGGGGTCACCCCAGCAGGGGACACCCCAGCAAGTCCAGCAGCACATACACCTGGTACACACTGTCAGCTTTAGGGGCAAGTTTTGTCGTGCCCAAACTTCAGTGTGGGTTCACCACAGATGGATTAGCACCTCCAGACATGACAACCGCCTCCTGCAGCTGTGAGATGATGGTGGAACAGGACAGAAGTAGTGCATGAAGGTATTTTATATGAGTCCACGTGAACACGTCACAGACAAAACCCTCCAGAGGTGCCAGTGCTTCCCTCTGATCACTCAGGCAGTGGCTGTGAGCAGGACCCCGTGCAGGGCAGAGCAGCAGAGTGAGTCCCAGCTACACAACCCGTGGCAGAGCCCCCCTGTCCCTGCTGTGCCCCCTGTCCCTCTTGACCCCTCACCTGCGCGTTCCCGTTCAGCAGCACCTCCTCTGCAAACCGCACCTTCACAGGGTTTGTCTTCAGCCTCGCTCTCTTCTCCTCTGTGAGAAATGATGACTTGGGCCCTCCCTGGAGCGACAGAGGCAGTGGGTCAGGGCAGCAGCCCCGGCAGGAGTAGAGCCCCTGGCGTGGGCAGGGCACAGGGTCCCCCAGCGCTCTGGGACCCTCCCAGCGCTGCCTCCTGTCCACACGGAGACACATTCTGGGGACCCTCTCAGCTTCCAGCCCTGCCCCAGCCCCTTTGGACCTGCCTGGGCAGGTGCTGAGCCCAACCCTGGCTGCCCAGCAAGGGGACACGTGCCACACACACTCCCAGTGTCACTGCACAGGAACCAGCTGCTGTGCTCAGGGTATCCCCTCTCCTGCAGTGCAGCCACAGCCTCCCAGAATGACTGTGGATCCGACACGAGCTGGTTTGCAGTGGGGCCACACCTGAGCCAACACCTGTAGAGAGCCTGGCAGTGAGGAGCAGTCCCCTCCCAGTGTGTCCCAGCTCCACTGGGCTTCCCAGAGTGCACTGTCACACTGCAAACCACTCAGAAACCTGCCCAAAGACACAAAGCCAGCTTTGTTGCACTGTTGTCACACAGCCTTGCCCTCACTGTGACAGGGTCCTTCCTACCAAGCTCACAAGACACTGCGTGAGTTGAGGAACCACTGAGTCCCTGTGTGCAAATGTCCTGCCTCTGTACAGCTCGATGTTCCCTGAGAGCAGAGGCAGAATCCCTCAGCATTCTCCTGAGTGGCTTCCAGGCAGAGCCAGTCCCACACTGCCAGGGGTGCTGGTGCCTCCCAGAGTGCCACAGCTCTGAGGACACATGGCATGGACGGAGGAAGGGAGTCAGGAGGGGCCCCTGTGCATGTCCAGACCTCACAGAGTCCACCAGGGTGTGCAGAGCACAATGTCCTGCACTGCCCCGAGGGGTCACAGCCCAGACCCACAGAGGGGGTACCTGGGGGTGGGAGGTGTCACCTCTCAGCTCTGAGCTGCCTTCAGAGCAGGGCAAGAGTCACCCCCAAATCCTGCACCAGCCATGGCCGCGTTTGGAGATGTCCTCACAGTGACCTGAGAACGAATACACAGAAATGGGCTTGTGCCCCACTTCCTTCTCAACAAAGCCCTGAGGGCCTGTGAGGGGAACTCCAAGTCCCGTGAAGGGTTTCCCAGACCCTTTTCTCTCTGAAAAGGCATTGCATTTCTCTGCTTTGGGGAGGTTTTCAGGTCTTGCAAAACCAGCTCTAATTTTTCCCTTGATCTCCACAGTCAGCTCAGGGCTGGCCAGACCGACAGCCAATGTGCTGGGCAAGGGAGATGAGATTAATGGAGGGGGAAGCCACTGTTAAGTGGTTTTGCCTAAAGTTTTTCTGGTGACTTTGGCTGTGGGTATCTGTTGAATGCCTGTACCTGGGAAGTTTTGTGCAGGACAAATATATTTGAGATTTTCTCTTTCATGTACCTTTCCTTAAAAGCCAAGAAACCTCAAACCTGAGAGCTCCTGTAACTTCTGACAGAAACATCACTCTTGTTTTAAGAATAAATCAAACCAAAAATTACTTCCAAACAAATGACAAGCACTCCAGAAATGCTTTCAGAGGAGCAGAGGGAGAGGGGGGTGATCTGTGTGGAATCCCACTACTTGGGCCACTGTCACACCTCACAAGCAGCACACAAATCAGATTCTGCCTTTACTTTGCAACTCAGCCTTTACACACATTGAAATCCACGTGGATAACAACACATCCTGCCGGCACCAAGTGCCTCCTTCAGGAATTCTGTGCTGCAGAGATAGGCAATCAGGACCAAAACTTCACAGCACAACTTTGCTTGTGCTCCCAAAGCACAGTCTGCACCCAGACCCCATCCTTTAACTAGGCAGAGCCTGGAGAAGACGGGATGAGTTTTTCCAGCACTCAGAAGGAAAAGTTCATGAGTTTCCACAGAGCACCAAGGGGGGATGCTGAGCCCACTGCCACAGCACCTGCCATCACATCCAGGGGTCCCCATGGCCCAGAGAGCCCCAGCACACAGGACTGCTCCAGGCACTCCTAAGTGGGCTGGGCACAGCTTCCCATCCCAACAGGACCTATCTGCATCCCCCAGAGTGGGGTCAGGAGCCCCTAGTAGGCTGGGCACAGATTCCCATCCCAACAGGACCTGCCTGCATCCCCCAGAGTGGGGTCAGGCACTCCTCAGAAGGGTGGCCACAGCTTCCCATCCCAACAGGACCTGTCTGCATCCCCTAAAGGAGAGTCAGGAACCCCTAAGTGGGCTGGGCACAGCTTCCCAACCCAACAGGACCTGCCTGCATCCCCTAAAGGAGAGTCAGGAGCCCCTCAGTGGGGTGCCATCCCAGCTGCCCCACACCCAGGGCTGTGCCAAGGGGTGCCAGGGTGCCGAGGAAAGGCCACTCACCGACGTGCAGCGCAGGACAGTCAGGAGCAGCTCATCGCCAGCGTCCCTGGAACAGACACCTGGTCAGCCAGTGTGGCCCCACAGCCCCTCTGGCCCATCTGGGCAGGGGTGGGACCACACCTGATGATGCTGGCTGCTCGTTCCACGGACACCTCATCCACTGGCCTGGAGTTGATCAGGAGGAGCTGGTCACCCGGCTGCAGCTTCCCCTCGGCCGTGCTGCCTGTGGGCAACCCTCAGTGTTAGTCAGGAGCCCTCCCACCAGGAATCACAGGGTCACTGAGGCTGGAAATGTCCTCTAAGATCATTGAGTCCAACTGTTAACTCAGCACTGCCAGGTCCACCGCTGAGCACGTCCCCACCTGCCACATCCACACTAGGGATGCCCATGGAAGCCCATTGTGAGCTCCCCTTCCCTCCCAGCACCTGCTTCCCTCAGCAACTGCCTCTGTGTGGCAAAATAAAAGGGGCTGAAGGACACCAGGTGCTGCTGCCAGCCTGTGTGCCTCTGCCTGTGTCTGTGCCCCCCACCCAGGCTTCCCCCTACCCCACAGAAAACCACTCCTGTCGCTGTCTGTCCCCTTGTCACAGCCCTCACACAACCCACCCAAACACAGGCCTTGGCTCCCAACAGGGAGGGAAGGTTTCTCTGTGCCTCAGTTTTAGTAAAATGTTTGTTCCTACTGATTAGGAAAAAAGAACAGCACAACACACACAAAAAACCCCAACTCCTTCCCCACTACACCCCAAGACTCTGAGACAATTTTGCCATGTTTCACATGGGAAGAGAAGCAGGAGGTAACAGAGGGGACATCCCCCAGCCCACACTGGTGGCCAGCAGAAGAGCCCCAGCCACACCCCAGGCAGTGGGCACAGTGTCTCTCTGGCTGCCACACTCACACCAACAGGTAAAACCTCAGTGTTTTTGTGTGCCCATTAAAAAAATAAAAGGTAAATAAAAAATAGATTCACAGTTTTTGAGTCAACCCCCCCAACCCCCTAAAAGCAGAGTTAGATCCCTGCCTTCTGCAGCTGGGGGAGCAGATCTGCACGACTTCAGCAGTGCCTGCACCAGCAGGGAAACTGTCCCTGTCACAGAGCTGCAAGTCCAGAGTCTGCTCAGCAACAGGTCACTGTGGCCACAGCGGAGTAACATTAAATTCTCTGAGATTACATTGAATTCTTCTTCAGCAGCGAGCACAGGCAGGAGAAGGACCCTTGGGGACGCCAGAACTGGGACATGTCTGAGCTCAGTGTGTGCCACGGGCACCCCAGTCCTGCCTTCGGTGCCCAAGGGTCACACAGGAACCTCAGGGAGCACACACACCTGGCAGGAGTTTGTCCCGAGCCCACACTGCAGGGAGGAGGCCCCAGTGCTCACCTGCAGTGACAGAAGCGATGGTCAGGGGTAGGTTTGGGCAGATCTCAAAGCCGAAGTGCTGCAGCACCAGGTCCTTGTACACGGTGACAGTGAGTTTGACGCGACTGGAGGAGGGGACACTGCTGTCCCCAGCGCTGTCCATGGCAGACACACTGCCCCTGCGGGGCCAGGAGCTGCAATGGAATGTGATACATCCAGGGACATCCTGCTGAAGGCACCTGGACCCACACTCATCCCTGCTCTCCACGGGCCGTGATGCTGCACGGCGAGGATCCACTCCCTGTGCCCCCAGCTCTGCCCTCTGCAGCAACAGCATCTCCCCAGGACCCAGAAAAACCCGAGGACATCTGAGTGGCTGTAACCACAGCTTTTCAGTCATCCCAGCCCATGGGTCACACAGGGGAATCTATTCACAGGCAACAGCAGCACCTCACCCAGCAGGGCAGTGAGTGAAAATCCATGAGCTTCTGCTGGCATCAGAGTAATGGGAAAGGGAAGGAAAGCAGCCATGGATGGGGATCCATCCCTGGGAAATGCAAGCCAGTCGTGACCAAAAACACGGGCCCTTGGTAAGAGACAAAGACAAGCAGGACCCCACCTCCAAGAAGAGGAAGTTTTGCATGGAGTGGTGCTGTGATTCACCCTCACAAAACCACAGTGAAGGAAAGCAGGAGCATCTGTCCCTGGAAACCAATGGTTGCTTAAAAACTCTGTCATTTTCCTTTCTCTAGAGACTACTGTAGGCATATTTCCCACAAATAATGGAAAGGCTGAGTAAGATCTGCAGCCTGTACCAGCCCGTGTTCATTGGGAACAGACCTGTGCTGTCCCTGATCAAAGGGGACCAGACACTCCTCTCACAAACTACACACTCACCTGGGTGCGCTGTCCCGAGAGCGGTGAAGCCATTTTGCCACCATTTGCTCTATTCTACATGCTTTTCGTGTCTGGATTAGGTTAGTCTCTAAATCCTCCATTTACCTGAAAGTGACAGAAATCACAGGAAAACAGAATGACGAAAAGACTGAGGGAATCTTCTGGGCACCAGTTCAGAGTTGCCAACACCAATTCACAAACTCTTTTGTGATACACAACCTTGGAAGACCAACAGCTTTATCAGGGGATGACACGTCTTGGGACACTCGCTGTGACCCCCCTGCCCACCCACCCTCCCCTGCCTGGTGCTTTGGGTTCTCTGTGTGGGAGCTCATAGTGAGTCACCCTCCTGTGGCAGACAGTGACCCAGCAACCTCTGTATTCCTTTTCCAAGGATTTCATGGATCCAGGATCTTCTTTGGGAGATGCAAAGGCTAAGTCAGCTTCCAGCCCCCAAGCTGAACCCATCAGACCTTGAGTCTTCTGTCAAATCAGGTAATTGGTTTGATATTTGTAATTGCAAACTTCAGTGGTAATTGCACACTCCAACATGGCCCTCCAAGGCACAGGAAGCCTCTGAGACACATCCCATTGTTGTTACTCTGAGCTAAACCCTGGGGAGAACCACGGGCTTCAAGTGAACCAAACACAAAATGAAACAAAACATGTCTGCATCCCTTGAAAGCCATGAAGATTATCAGCTCTTTGTATTTCTTTGTTGTATCCACCTTTCACACTGTGCCCTCTGGTCAGCCTAAGAGATCTGTGTGTCCTGAGCTCCTCCCTTGTGTCTTCTGCTGGGACTGGAAGTTCTGCTCCTTGGGGACATGCTCTGTCACAGTGGGACAGCAGGCTGCTAGTCTATGGCAGAGGCTCTGCTGTAGCAGAAATACCAGTAAGTTAATTTCTGAAGAGCAGAGATAGCTGGAGGCTCAGAGAAAGGAGGCACAAAACATTTTGTCTCAACGAAGGCTGGACCTGTTCCCTGAGCACCCTCCCAGGGCACAGCACTCCCCGAGGTCACAGGAAGGGAGGGCAGGACCCACATTTGCCAACTTGCTCTCCCTCCCAGGGAGCCACTCCAGCCCGTTTTGCTCCCTGCCAGTGCAGCCATGGGCACAAAACAGGGCAGAAATTCAGCCCTTCAGCAGTTCTTGCGCTGCGCTTTCTTTCTTCCTTACACAACAAAATTCAAACTGCTTCTTCAGCCGCACTGCTCCTGTATCTGCTCCTAAGAAGCATCTTCAAACTAAAAATGCAGAGCCTCATGATCCAGCAGTGCTTTGAGAGGGAGTTAGAGCTTGTGGGGTGGGAAATCTGACCCCTTTCCTGAGAATGACTGGGAAGCAATCGCAGAAAGAGCAGAAGCACAGCAGTTCTGCAGCCTGGAACACACAGAGAGGGTTTGTCCAGCTGGTCCTGAGCAGATATGGTCCCAGCTTGGTGTGTCCCCTCTCAGTCAGGGTCTGTCACCATCCCTGACAGCTCTGCAGCAGTGGCTGCAGCAGCTGCTGGCTGGAATCCCTCTCCTCAGCAGCACAAAGTGCTCCTCTGGCTTTCCCACTCCCCCCAGACACTTGATCATTCTCTGAGCCACAGAGAAGGTCGTGCCTGCAGCAGCTCCTTCCTCCCCGGAGGGTGCCTGGAAGCCTCACACTTCAACTGCTGATGCACTGATTGAGAGATCAGTGGTTCTCTGCTGCTCCTCACCATTTCTATCTCCAGCTCCACCTCCCACCCCCTCCCCTCTTCCTTTGATGCTCTGCAGAAAGGACAGACTTTTCCATCTGGGCTTCACAAAATAGAATTTCCAGAGAAAGCCTCTGAATTTGAAGAACAAGGAAGAAAAGTCTGAAAGACAAACAAATGACTAAAAAACTCTGATGAGATTCAAAGAAAAAAAACCCACATTGTCCTTTCAGTAAACTGGAATGTTTGATCCAAACAACATTGGTGTCTTGGAAGGGGCAGTTTGGGCAGGTCAGTGCACAATACCAGGAGCAGCCTCATCCCTATAGTGTCCTCGGGGCAGGGCCACCAGCTTGCTCAGGGACCCCCACACACAGCTGGCACTTCTCCCCAGCCCAGGATGTCCCACAGCAGCTCCAGCCCAGGCCCTGCTCCCCCTGCCCTTGTGCAGCTATTTCTGAGCCAGGTCTGGAGCACGTCACTAAGCAGCTTGGGCTGGGATCCTGATAAATAAACAGAGATCCCTCAACTGCGGCTGGGCAGGGATTGGCACGAGCAGGTGACCCTTCTGCACGGCCAGGACTCTGTCTGAGGGGAGACCCAAGCTGGAGGCTCTTCAGAAGCAGCACAGACCTGAAGCTCAGGGACCCCTCGGGGTGTGCAGACATGGGGCAGCACAACCAGCAGCAGTGTCAGGATGTGCACGGCACAGACCTGGCCAGCAGGGAAAACCAAACCCACGGCTGAGGAGAATCCTTCAGCTGCTTAAGGAAAAGTATTAATTCATTGAACTGAAATTTTCTGAGGGAGACAAGTTTTAGTGGTACTTTGGACATCACACCTTTGTTTGACAGTGTTGGGCACCACCAGAACGTGGCAGCAGAGGGAACCAGCAGGTCTCCCGCACCTGCTGACAGAGAACTGTGTGGTAAGAGGTTGCCACAAACTTCTGTAGAACTCTGGACACTGTTTACCCACAGCTTTACTCACCTGATTCTTGGAAGGATCTTTCCAAGCACTTCGTGTGATGGATGTCTGTCAGCAGCAAGTTCAGTGAAGTGACTGAGAGCAGCCCTGGGGGCAGGACCTGGGGGTGCTGGTGGGGGAGGCTGGACAAGCCCTGTCCCCCAGAACCCCCCGTGCCCTGGGCTGGTCCCACAGCATGGGCAGCAGGGCAGGACAGGGGGATTCTGCCCCTCTGCCCCACAGGTGAGACCCCACCTGCAGAGCTGCCCCAGCCCTGGGGCTCAACATCAGAACAGCAAAGAGCTGCAGAAGCAGGTCCCAAGGAGGGTCACAGAAATAACCACAGAGCTGCAGCACTTCTGCTACAAGGGAAGGCTGAGAGAGTCAGAACTGTGGAGCCTGAAGAAGAGAGCGCACCAGGCAGACCTTAGACCCCTTCCAGTGCCAAAATGGGCTCATAAGAAAGATAGGGACAGATATTTTAGCATGGGCTGCAGTGATACAAGGGATGCTGGCTTTAAATTTTAAATTAAAAGAGGGCGTATTCAGACTGGATATAAGCAAAAAACTTCACAATGAGAGTAGTGAGGTCCTGGCACAGGTGCCCAGAGAAGCTGTGGCTGCCCCATCCCTGGAAGTGTCCCAGGCCAGGTTGGACAGGGCTTGGAGCACCCTGGGCTGGTGGGAGGTGTCCCTGGTGTGGGGTTGGATTAGATGAGCTTTAAAGGTTCCTTCCAGCTCAGACTATGTTGAGGTTCTATGACTGTACCTCTTGTGCATCTGGTGACACATCCTCACACTGTTCAGCTCAGAGATGAAGCAGGGCTGGTCCCTTCCCAGCCCACCTGAGTTCACCAGGTATGGCTGTCCCTGGAGCCACCTGCCCACAGGAGCTCCCAAAAGCAGGAACTGCAGCACTGTGTTCCCTTCCACCATGAGGCTGATCTTGCTTTGGAGAACATCAGGAAAGACTTTTAGCTCATTCTCAGCCTCTCTGCAGTCAGAAAGCCACGTTATTTCCCCACCTGATTCCAGAGACCACAGGGACAGCGACAGAGAGATGCAGCCCATGTTCTCACCGAAGAGAGAGAAGCCTGGTCCACTCTAGGATGAGACCTGCCTGTGGAGCCTGATCTGAGGAATGAGCCTTCCCTCTCAGCAGCAAAGCTAGGTGTGGAGCTGCTGGGGCCAGGCAGGTGCAGGTTCAGGAGAACAGCAGGTTCTCACACAGCCCAGCACAGGGCAGAGAGGTGAGAGTGCAAGGGATGGTGTTTGCTCCTCCAGCTGCTGCTCCAGCCCAGGCACCACCAGAGGCTGAGCATGTCCCTGGATCCCCAGGAAGGCAGAAGGAAACCACACTCCTGGCTCTGAGTTGCACCAGGAGACACTTCTGGCATGACTGGGCATCTCTGCAGCAAAGGCTTTGAAGGTCAGCCAGCTCTGACAAGACATGAGGACAGAACAGTAGCTCACCCATTTTCCACACAGCACCTCCTAAAAATGTTCTTGGAGACACAGGCAGGGAGGCAGCAGAGCCCGAGCCCCAGGGTTAACACTCCTGTGACACTCTGCCCTCCCACCATATTGCCTGTTCACATACAAATAACACAATCCTTGCAAACAGAAAATTAAAAAAAGAAAATGCAAAAAACCCCAGGATGGCCATGCTGTCTCACAAGCCTGGGATGTTTGGCTGGTTTTTGAGGAGAGGAGCCACAGTCAGGGGGTGGCCCAGAGCAAAGGCCAGCCCATGCTGTCACACACACACTGCTGTAGGAGCATCCTGCAGCCCAGGGAGGGTCTGGAGAGGACCCTCCCCATGGTCACAAACATCCCTGTGTGCCATGGGGCCAGTCCCTTGCCCACAGACACCCCCACAGCACTGAGTGACACTGTGTGACACTACCAGACGTCACTAATGGGATTGAGGTCTGTGCAGCCCGGTTTATCCCCCAGGCTCTCATGTCAGCTGCCCTCTGATCAACCCCAGGGCCACAGGTGGAACCATCTCAGCACGGAGGCCCTCTGAGCTGGTCCTCTGACCTTCCCTGGGTCAGAAACAGAACCTGTGCTGAGCCAGAAACCCCTCGTGTTCAGCAGTTCTGTGTGACACCAGGCAAAGAGTAACCACCCGCTACACCTCAGGAAAATCATCGTCATCATCATCATCATCATCATCATCATCATCATCATCATCATCATCATCATCACTGTTCTTTTTTAATACTTTCGGAAACCTAGGTTTGCACCAACAGACAGATACTGTCAGGAAAATAAAAAAGAAAAAAGAAAGACAATAAAAAAGTAGAATGAAAAAAAGGAAAAAAGAAAAGAAAAGAAAAAAGAAAAGAAAAGAAAAGAAAAGAAAAGAAAAGAAAAGAAAAGAAAAGAAAAGAAAAGAAAAGAAAAGAAAAGAAAAGAAAAGAAAAGAAAAGAACATTAAAACAAAAATAAAAGACCCCAACCAAACCAAAAAACCTGAACAATCAAAACATTTCCCAGCTGCTGTAAGTCAAAGATAACCTGCAGGTGAATTTAGCACTTGACAGCCCAGGGAAGACAAGAGGGATTCTGTTCTGTACCTGTACATCCCCACCTTCCTCCCTGGCAATGGTGAGGTCTTACACAGACAGAGTCTGGCTCCAAAAGAGCAGAATTAGTCTTAAAATACAAAGTTCTGGGCAGAGCATGCAAAAACTTTGGGTGCCAAATAAAAATGGTTTCGGCAAAGGCCACACATCCTCAACTGGTTCAGAGCACAAGGGGAGAAGCAAGAATAGCTTTGTGTGTGGTGCATTACACACACAAACCAAAGGAAATGATAAACAGAACATTCAAGGTGGAAAGGAGGAAAATCAATACTTCCCTCCTGAATAGCTTTCACTCCTAAAAATAGACTCCTGTGGTAGTGCAGGAAGACTTTCCTCCCTTCAGCTCCATCTCCCTGGACAAAAAATGCTGGCACAGAAGGAATGTTTCCCTCCGCTTTCCTGACTTGCAACTCCTTTTCATCGTGAAGAGTCTGAGCTGGATCCTCCTCCCCAGCCCATCTGCACAACACCACAGAATCAAGCGGCTCCCCCTCTGAGAAACACCTTTGTGCCACTGGCAAACTGCACAGCAGGGGCAAACAAATAAAAATGATTCTGTGCAGACATTCACACATTTCCCTGATATCTGTTAAAGTCTGGAACCATGAACATGCCTGTGGAGTTCAGCACTCTGGAGTGTCGCCAGTGCTTCCCTGGACTGTTTGCACAGCAGAAAACTCAAGATCAGGGCTGGCACCACAACAGGTTCCTCCACACCTGTCACTAAAGGTGATCTCTGTGTGTCTTGGATTTTACTGAGCATGAGGACTGGGAAACAACTGTGGTTGGCCTTTTGGCAAATGTCAAGAAAGGAAGAATAAAACACAAACTAAAATATATGCACTCCAAAAATACTGGTCCAGGAATGTTGTGCCACATACAGAGCCATTTCACAAGAGACCCAGAGGTTCCCTCCAGCTTTAGAAACACCTGCCTTTCGACAAGGACAGAGCCCACAGCACTGAACAGCATCAGGACACTGTTTGCCAGCACCCTGCTCAGCAAGAAACCTTACAGGAGTGAAACTGAGGACCAATAAAACCCAGGATAGCAGCACATGTGGAAATCTGCCATTTGACTGCCCCTGACAGCTGAATCAGGGAGGCAGAGAGGCCACAGGGCTTTGGTTTGTCATGTCCTGCCATCACTCATACATACCTTTGCCTTGGCCTTCCCACCCAGTCTGGTCCCAGAGGTTTCTCATCAGTCCTGCCAGAGCTGCATGAACCAATTCACAGACAGGGGAATGAATGGGGTAAGGGTGAGGTGCCTCTCTAGGTGAGGCACCTCTAGATGAGGTGCCAATATCAGCTAGAACTTATTCAGGGAGAATCCAATGCTTCCTGCAGACTTCCAGAATTCTTTTCCTTTCCAGCTTAGATTTTTCTCAGGTTGTACAACAGCTCTCTGAATATCTGTCTGTCTCTGCTTTGCTGCACAGAACCCTCTATAGGAATGGAAACAGCACCACAGAAAGGGATAAAGTGGTTCACTGAGCTTTCTATCCAATATTACCATCATTTCCATCTGTAATTCTGCAGATTCTCCTGGGACAGTAAGTCTGCCCCTCCAGGACAAGACCTCCACAACTAATGGGGTTCCTCACATTTCCCGTCTTACAGCCCCTTTAGACCACTCAGCGTTATCTCACTCATCCCACCGGCAGGTTAAGTCTCATACAAATCTGCTTGCAAGGAGAAACTTCAGGCAGCTTCCCACGACTGTGGCAAAATCCCTGCAACGCGGAGCCACAGACAGGCTGTGAGTGTCAGCAAGACACTCGGGTGCTCGGCAGGTGGAGATCAGCAGTCGCAGCCAGGACAGGTTACCTGGGCAGGAGCTGCCAGGTGTGTTTGCGGTGTTTGGGGAGCCACGCGAGCACACACAAACGGAGCAGACGTGGTCGCTGTGGGAAGCGGTACGAGCCTCTATCCACCAGGAGGGGAGCATGCACTGCTGCCCTGCCCTGCTGCCGTCCTTCGGAGCCCTCCCGGTGCCCCGCGGGGACCGTCGCACTTGGGGACGGCGATGCTCGCAGTGGTGACACAGCCTGACACCCGCCCATTAAAGTGGCTCTGCCTCCCGATCCCTCCAGTTTGGGTGAAATTTCTCTCACAATATTTTCGCCGTTAACGTTAAGAGGCCAAAATCCCTGGCTGTGAATTCCACAGCTGAGAGCTCTGGGGGTTTGTCGCTCGCTTGTTTGGCTGTTGTGGGGAGCGGGGCACACGCCTGTGGCTTCCTCGCACCACGAAGGAAACCATCCCACGGCGCCTGGAGCAGGATCGGGCACAAACCACTAAGCCATGACCCCGGCGCGAGGAGAGGCGACAGACCCGCGGCAGAGACGCGGGTGGGGACACCTCCCGCACCGGGACCGACGGCGCGGACCGAACCGGCCCGACCACGCTCCCGCACCGGCGGCACCAGCGGCACCCGACCCTCCCCGGGAAGCCCCGCGACCACCCCGCTGCTCGGAGGAGGGGGGACACCCGCAATGCCCCCGAGCGGTCCCGTTACCTGCTGCCCGGAGCGCAGCGCGGCCGGCGGCGGCGGGGCAGAAGCGGCATCTCACCGGCCACAGCCCCCAGAGCCCGCCCCGGGGCCCGCCCCGGACCCGCCCCCGGGACCCTGCACCCTCCCCTGGAGACCGGCACCCCCATCGCCCCGGAGCGTCTGGATCGTGTGGCTGGAGCAGCACCGGGAGCGGTGCGGGTGCTGCCCCACGGGCACACACGAGCTCGCCGGACAGAGACCATCCTGGCGGGGGACAGGGATGGAAGTGGGGCAGGACAGACAGCACCGACCCAGCGCCGGGCACTGCCGGAATGCTGACCCTGTGCCTCAGCCCTTTCACCGTCTCACCCCTCGGTCTCCCCACGTTTGCTCTCCCCCAGAACCCGTCCATGCCCACGTTTCCCCGCACTCGGTTCCTCCCCGGGCATCCTGCAATAAGCCTTGTACAATCCCGAAATGAGCTTGCCCTGCAGCGTGTCGCGTGATGCTCCCAAAGGTGCGCAGGTGCCGACGCTTTTCGGCAGGTGTCACACCTGGATTACGGGGCCGTGTCTCTGCTGGGACAGCCCTGGACGGGATGTCCCTTCCCCTGAGCCCCCAGTCTGTGCTCCCGGCTGTCTCTGTGCCCCGGGGCGCTCCTGTGCCCGGGAGCTGTCTGGGACGGGCTGGTGGGAGCGGACAGGACAGGGTGTTACCGGGTCTGCCCCTCCGTGGCCCCACGTGAGCAGAGCTGCTTCCACCACCATCCCGGGCCCGGCGGCGCCAAGGACACCCGGGACACTGCGCGGCACTGCGGGGCCGTCGGTGGGGGCAAGGGAACCCACATCCTCGGCGTCCCCTCCTCCCCCTGCCCCTGCCCTTGCCGAAGGTGCCCTGCCCGTGTCCGGCCCGCTCCGCTCCCGCCGCAGCGCCGCTTTTAGCGCAGGGCCGGCCGGACACGCGGACCCGCCCGCGGAAAGGCATCGATCTGCTCCGGTCTGTGCTTGGCCTCTCCGGGGCCTCGCAGCATTTCTGCACTGCGGGTTCTGCACTGCCCGGGCTGCCCTCTGCCCCTCGACCAGGGCTGCTCCTCTCCCCAGAACAGCTCACCCACAGAAAATAGGGGTATTTTTCTTTGCTGTTGATGTAGGAGTAACGTTTTGCTGGCACTGTTCAGTTCTACACTGTGGCCACTGAAGTTGACAAAAAATTAGGTTGAGGTCTGACATCTGAAATTAATATAACAATAAACACTGCCCAGAAAAAGATTTTGCATCAGCTGCTGATTCATGCAGCTTCCCTGGGCAACTTGCATTGCATCTCCCTTCCCCCAGTGCTCCTGGATGATGTTTTCAAAGCAATCCACACAGGAAGCAGAAGCTTAATTAAAAAAGAAATAAAGCCCTGGTTCTCTTCCCTGGGGATTAAGTTTGATACCCACTAACAAGACACATCAGAGCTTCACATTGCTACATATGAGATTTGGGCCTGAGTGGGGTGGAACTGAGCACATGGTTTTCTTATCGTTGGTTATTCTCAGTTCCAGAAGCCTGGGAAACAATTCTCTAGAAAGCTGCAGGACATTTTGTCTCTGGACTCTCTTTGTCATTGCTCAAATTTGGATCATGTCACAGCTGAGTTGTGGAAGCCTCCTGTCCCAGGAAACATTTCTGAACTATGTGGAAGCTCCCAGTTTGTGGCTGTTTGCATGTCAAGCTGTGTCTGCGATGGATGAAACACCTGTGAGCACAGCCCAGATGTGAGCTCAGCCTGTGAACCCACCGATCACATCATCTGTGGTCCAGGTAATGGCTCTGGGATGGCTGGGATTAAGGACACACAAAAGCTCTGAAGAAATATGGTTAAGATCTCGCAAAGGAGGCAACCCCTTCACATTTCCCAGCAGAAAAACTAAACCCAGAGTGTCAGTCAGCCCCTCTCTGAGCTCCTCATCCAGAGGTGTCAGGGCTGCTGGACATACCCAAGTGCCTCTGTGCTGAAGTGGTTTGGTTGCAGGAGCTGTGCAGGAACAACTCCAGTTCCCAGGCATTTTGCCTGCCCTTCCACAGCGTTAAGACCTTCACCCTCCTGCACTCTGCTACATGCTGTAATTGTGCTTCTTAATTTGCCACAGACAAATGGTTCTGGTCCCCTTCACCATAAAGGTCAGCACGTTGAATCTGCTGAAGACCAGAGGTTGTGTCCAACCACCTGGGGAAAGGGCAGAAGGTGCTCTGGTTACTGGTCACTGTTTTTGTGGGCTCTCCCTGTCCCAGATCACGGATAAATGGGTGCCAAGTGTAAAATATTTGCCTTGAGACTCTGATGTCACTTTCCAGTATTTTTTTTCACTTCAACTGAAGCTTTTGGGGCTGGTTTCTCCCCCTGAACATCCAGGGCAGTGCGGGGGGTTGGCACAGTGGGTGCAGCTCCACAAGCAGAAGGGCCACATTTGACTTCCCCAAGGTGAAGAGGGAACAGCAGGAAGAGAAACTTCCCTTGGAGTGCCAGGAGTGCCAGGGTGCTCTCACCCTTGGAGGGGCGCAGTCCCAACGTCCCTGTCCATAGCAGGACAGGACTGGTTGAGGGATGGGAAAGCTGCCCTGGAGTGCTGGGGACATCCCTGGAATGCCTGAACTGAGAACTGATGGGTGACTTCAAACTGCCGGGCTTCAGGAGGTGGCTGGGGCAGAGTCCAGTGGGGCTGGTCCAGTGACACAGCTTTCAGTCCCAGCCCTCTCAGAGATGGGAGATCACGGACCAGGAATGCTGACTTTGGGGAGGGAAAGCTTGTCTGCACATTCCAACAGAGACCTGAGCCACAGAGGAACACCAAGGACACTCCCAGAGCCACAAACCCCTGCCCAGCACCTCCCAGTCCCAGAGGGCCTCAGTTCCCCAGGGACAGGGGATGCCCACCCTCTCCTGGACAGATGTGGGGTCACAGCCAGGGGTACAGGACACATTGCAGGGCACAGGGGAAGGTCATGTGGGGATTGTAAAAGGTTTATTGCAGGATGCCCAGGGAAGAACTGCATCTGGGAAATGTAGACATTGATGGGCTTTGGGGAGAGCAACCATGGGGAGACCAAGGGGTGGAAGGGCTGGGGCACAGGGTCAGCATTCCTGGTGGGATGTTCATCCATCGGTGCCCAGCACTGGGGCAGTGCTGTCTGTCCTGTCCCTCCTCCAGCCCCCCTTCCAGCCCTGTTCTGAGGCAGGGCTCTCTGCAATGTGTTTCTGTGCTGGTTCTGGGCCAGAAAGGGGAGCAGGCAGAGACAGAAGTGCTGCTGGTGTCTGATTGAGTGCTCAGGGTGCCTGTGCTGATGTGTGGCTACACACACACGAATGTGTACCTGGGTGCTTCTACGGGGTTTGCACAGCCCAGTTTTGGTCCTGGGGGCTACAGTGGTGGGTCCTGTGAGGACCTGCCCCATGTCCAGAGGGGAAATGCCATGCACTGGCCAAGGCTGACCTGTGGGCTGGCACAGCAGGACATGGGCAGTGCTGCCAGGGCTCCTGTTGGGAAGTGTCTGCTGGGGCATCCTCCTTCAGGAGGGACACCACAGGCACCAGCCTGAGCCAGGCTTGCTCAGGCACCCTGGCCAAGCCCAGTTAGACACCTGTACATGCTCTGGGAGTTGTGCAGCACTGCCCACAGGGCAGGTGTCAGCCCTGGCTCAGCTCTCACTGCTCTGCCCACACACGGGTTTGGGGAGCCCAGAGCAGCCCTGGGCACCAGAGCCCAACAGCAAGGAGGGCCATGCCCAGGGCCGTGCTGTGCCCCTGAGCAGCCCCACCACCCCAGCACTGTGGGGCACGTGGGAGGTAACAGTGGCCGGGCAGGAACCCCCTCCTGGGGCCGTGTGAGGGGCACAGACCCCAGCACAGCCCGGCTGGCTCCATGCAGCCCATGGGGAATGCAGCAGGATGGGCTGGAATTCCTCGGGCAGACTCTGAGAAAGCCGTTCCGTGGGCACAAAGCCCAGCGCTGCTGCCATTAGTGCCACATCAGTATTGATTCCTGGGTGGGTGCAAGGGCCAGTGTGGCAGCACCACCAGGGCTCCAGCACTACCTGCTTCCCCTCTCACTGTGTTTCTGCAGGGCTTTCCCAGGGCCCTGCACTGCCTCGGCTCTGCATCCATGGGAAACCTGCTGACCCAGTTCCAGGGGGAAGGCTCCTGGTGCTCCTCCAGACCTCACTGTGGGTGCAGAGGGGGCCAGGCCAGACTGACACTGCCTTTCCCAGGGGAAGCCATTGTCTGTCCAGCCAGAGGATGAGCCTGCTCCAGCATGGGAGCAGCCCTGGAGAAACACCCCAGAGCAGGGTGTGAAGGACCCCTGCATAGAACGTTGTTATCAAGGAAAGGGAATGCACTGTGGTGAGTTTCTTTCCCTTAGAGGCCTGCCTGAGGGCAGTTTTGATTTCTGAGAGCTGTTCCTTGAGGCACCTCTGCCCTTTTTGTCAGCTGTTCATGCTGTTACACACCACACACAGGTGTTCCACACACACCCTCGTGCCAGGCTCTGCACAGAGACCTCAAGGAAGTGCCTGGCCAGTAGCCTGTACCTTCAGGGAATGGAAGGTGAAATTGCCCTGTAATTATGGCATTGAATGCACCTGAAGATCTGGTATGAACTGTCTGAGCTTCGAACTTCGGAGGTTTGAGGGAATTCTGGAAAACTGCCACAAACATTGCAAGGACAGCTCAGTACATTGTCAAAACCCAAAGCCAAGGCCTTCTGTCCCTCCCCAGTCAGCCACTCCCCACCTGAACTCTTTGGCCTCTCAACAGGGATATCTCCCACAGGAAGTGTCTGTCATCCCCTCACCTCCAGCAGGGCCAAGGAGAATGGGGTGGCTCCACAGAAACAATTTGTGGCAACAACTTCACAGTCCCTGTCCTGGCAGAGCCCTCACCTGTGCTGCTCCTTAGCCTGGTGTCTTCCCCTTGCTCCAGTCTCTTCCCAGAATTTTGTCATGTTTGACTTGGCTTTGCCCAGATGTGCCCACATTCCTTCATCTGCTCCAGAGCAATGCCTGGAAAACAGCCTTGCTCCTGCCTTGGCAGAGCCAGGAGGACCAACAACCATGAAATGCAGGAAGAGACCCCTTGTTTTTTTGACACCTCAGTCTGTTCTTGCCAGCAAAGTCCAGAGGGATCCACCCTTCAGATTGAAACCTCGAGTGAGTGATGGTGTTTGGTGGGCCGGGCAGGGTTAGGGGTTTGTGTCAGCAGGGAATCTGGGCAGATTTTGTCCTGGGAATTCCCTGGAAAGCTCCCAGGAGGGCACTCCCACGCCTTCTGTGAGCAGGAGAGGCTGGGACATTGAACACCCCGTCAATGTGTCGGTGTGGGAGGTTTGGGAACGCTCCTCCTCATCCACCGGGTCTGAGCCAGGGAAGCTCAGTGAGCCCCACAAGCACCGCAGGAGGGAGCAGTTGCTCTGAAACTGCCTTTGCCTCAGGCCACGGGCACCTCAGCTGCGAGAAATAACCCCTTTTGTTTTGTTACCTGGAGAGCTGCGGAGCCCAAGCGTGTGGTGGGGTGGGAGGGGGAGCCACGAGGCTGTGCCTGGTCCCTGCCCCTTCCCAGGCACCCCCGATGCCCGTGTCCTCCTCGGCCAGCACTGCTGGAGCTCCGAGCAAGGCCAGAGGAAGGATTAGCATGAGGGGAGAGAGAATCACCAGATTAAGAGCACTGTGTACCAGCAGCCAATGAATGTTTGCCAGAATGTGTAAATAGCACAAAGCTTTGCCAGCCGGTGTGGCGGGTTTGTGGCACACACTGAGCACACCCAGGGCGTGCCCAGAGCTGAAATAAACACTCGGTGTCGCTCTCGAGCGAGTCACCATTGCCTTGCACTGCAGGCAACAAACCCGCTCCTGAGGACAGCACTGGGGGAGCTTCTGGCCTGGCCCTGCCCCTAAACAGGGGCACAATTAACATCTCATTAATAATCACCACAATTAACATCAGCATTGGGTCATGGAGAGCGGAGCCTGCGGGAGCTGGGCCTGGTCAGCCTGGAGAGAAGCAGACTGAGAGGGGACCCATCACTGCACACAAACATCTCCAGGGGTGGCACAGGATGGTCCCACACTCTGCTCAGCGGGGCAGGGACAGCACGAGGAGCAATGGCCATGAACTCCAGTACAACCAGTGCCCCCAGCATGAAGCAGAACTGCTTTGCATGGGGGTGGCAGAGCCTGGCCCAGCTGCCCAGGGAGGGTGTGCAGTGTCCCTGTTGGGGACATTGCAGCCCCCCTGGGCACGGCCCTGTGGCCTCCCGGGAGGTGTGAGGGTCCCAAAGGAGCGCCAGGCCCAAGCCCAGGCCCAGCCTCGGAGACGAGGCCTCCGCTCCGCTGTCCCTGTCCGGCCCCGCTGTCCGGCCCCGCTGTCCGGCCCCGCTGTCCGGCCCCGCTGTCCGGCCCCGCTGTCCGGCCCCGCTGTCCGGCCCCGCTGTCCGGCCCCGCTGTCCGGCCCCGCTGTCCGGCGGAAGCGGCGTCACGGCGCACACTGCGCAGGCGCACTTCTGGGGCCCGGCCCCTCTTCAGGACGGAAGCGGCGTCACGGCGCGCCGTGCGCAGGCGCGGCCGCTGCCGGCGGTCACGTGCTTCCGGCGCGCGGTCGGGCCGCACGGGCGGGATGTTCCGCATCGAGGGGCTCGGGCCCAAGATGGACCCGGAGGAGCTGCGGCGAAAGATGCGCCGCGACGTGCTCACCTCCGTGCGCAACTTCCTCATCTACGTGGCGCTGCTGCGCATCAGTAAGTGCGGGGGGCGCGGGGCCGGCTCGCTGTGCCGGGCCTGGCCCCTCCTGCCCGGGCCTGGCCCCTCCGGGCCGGCCCCGCCTCTCACCGGGCTCGGCCCCCTGTTCCCTCCGCAGCGCCCTTCGTCCTGAAAAAGCTGGACAGTATCTGAGCCGCGGGACCCGAGGAGCAGCTGGGACGGAGGCGGGCGGGCAGCGCGGAGCGCCCAGACCGCGCCGTGCGGCCGGGAACGGGCCGGGAATGCGGAGCTGCCGCTCTCCCTGCCGGCGCAGGCAGCGCCTCGTGCCCGACATCCCCGCGCTGCACCAGCACAGCCCGGCCCGGTCCGGCCCGTGCCCGGCCGTGCTGAGCCCCCCGCACCTGCCCCGTGTCACACCCGGGCCCCGCCGGGCCGGCCCGGAGCTGTTCGAGTGGAAATAAACGCGTGTCTGCGGGCCCAGCTGGTGCGCGATTGGCAGCGGGTGCGGGGCTGTGGCCGAGGCTGCCGCTCACACCGCGCCTTGGGGCCGGAGGGAGGGCAGAGGGGCAGCCACAGCGCCGGGGGGTGTTTCCCAGGGGAGGATGTTTACCAGGTGGCTGCGGGTGGGGCAGAGCAGCACAAGGGGAAGGGCAGCCCAGCCCGTGCTGCTCCCCCAGGACACAGAACCTCCTGCTCTGCCACCGAGTGACAGTCCCGAGTGCCACCCCCGGGTCGGGGGGCTGGGAGGGCAGTCAGGGCTGCCACACGGGTGGGGATGTGGGAGAGGAGTGAAGTCACTGCAGACCTCCTACCTGGAGCCAGTGTGGCTCTGCTTTCCAGAGGGAAATGAAATCAGGTGTTCCTGCACTTGGGTTGTGCTGTACAGACCTACTCTGGTGTGACCTGATGGGTGCTGGATACAGGAGGCTTTTCCTCCTCTTGGCTCTTCAGTGAAATTTTCTGTCTGCTCTGCCTCAGAGTCCTCCATCCCACGGCCCAGGTCCATGTCCCGGTGCAGGGGACGGTGTTGGGGACAGTCCTGACTCTGTCAGACTGTGGTGGACTTGGCATGAGGCCATTCCAGGCTGACCCAGGGAAAAGACAAACCAAAGATGTTCCCACCTAGCACGTGGACAAACCCATGTGGGATCTCCAGGCACCTCAGAGCAGCCCTTTCCATGCCCTGGAATTTCCTGAAATGCTCTTACATCATTTCCTGTGTTCCCAGCACTAACCAGCCATCTCTTCAGTAATTCTTCACACTTTCACCTCAAGTTTGGGTCTCCTCCTCTAGCAGGGCACTGGTTTTGCTAACAGGGGTCTCTGTGACTCCCCCACTCCTGTGCCAGGATGCTCAACACTCTTCGTGCTCCAAGGGGAGGGTTTGGGCCTTCCCAAAACTTCATGGACTGGGGAATGCACAGGGGAATGAAGGAGACCCCCTTAACTGCTGTCAGTGTGCAGTGCCCTGATGGAGATGTGGCCGGGCTGAGCAGCCTGTGCAGCTGGAAAGGCAAGGAAAGCTCCAGAAAACACCAGATGTGAGCTCAGGTGTGTCCAGGAGTGTGTCCAGGTGAGCCCAGGGGTGCCCAGGTGTGTGATCAGGGGTGCCCAGGTGTGCTCAGGAGTGCCCACAGATGCCCAGGTGGGCAGGAGGCCAATGGCCCCTGGGCTGTGCCAGCCATGGGGTGTCACAGCCCCAGGGCAGGCACTGACCCTGTGCTGGGCACGGCTGAGGCCACCCCTCGAGTCCTGGGAACAGCTCTGGGGTCTCCAGGGACAGGGGCTGGAGCAGCAGCTGAGGGAGCTGGGGGGGCTCAGCTGGAGAAAAGGAGGCTCAGGGGGCACCTTCTGGCTCTGCAATCCCTGCCAGGAGGGGGGAGCCAGGGGGGGGCTGCCCAGGGAGGTTTGGAGTGCCCAGCCCTGGAGGTGTCCAAGGCAGGACTGGCCGTGGCACTCAGTGCTCTGGGCTGGGGGACAAGGTGGGCATCGGGCACAGGGTGGGCTCCAGGGGCTGGGAGGGCTTTGCCAAGGTGGGCATCGAGCACAGGGTGGGCTCCAGGAGCTGGCAGGGCTTTGCCAAGGTGGGCATTGGGCACAGGGTGGGCTCCATGGGCTGGCAGGGCTTTGCCAAGGTGGGCATTGGGCACAGGGTGGGCTCGTTCTTGGGGCTCTTTCCCACCCAAATGATTCTGTGGGAAGGTGTGGCCATAGGGAAAGGGCCCCTCACCCCAGCCCAGGCCCACAGCATGGCTGTGGTGTCACTGGGGTGGTCTGGGAGGCAGGGGGATATACTGGGACGGGACACTGGGCCACACTGGAGGGCAGAGGTCTGGGCTCTACTGAGAGAAACAGTGCAAGAAATTATGGCAAAAAAGGGGAAAATGCATGAAGAAAAAAGGGAAAGGGGGGAAAATTGGCACAAATGGGTAAGAAGCAGGAAGAATTATCAGGGAAAAACCAGCATAATGTGGTGAAATGGGGCAGAAACGAGCAGTGTGCTGCCCTGGGTCACCAACCACCCTCCCAGTACGGGCCCAGTCCTTCCAGTATACCAGTCTGAGCCACAGCTTTTCAAGGAGGATCCCAATATGGCCTCTGCACTCCCAGTGTTGGGCCCAGCACTCCCAGTACAACACCAGCATGATCTACATTTACATCCTGATATGATCTCCAGTGTTCCCAGTACAGAGCCAGCCTTGGGGCTGCAGTTCCCCCAGTATGATACCAATACGGGCCCCAGTACGTCCAGTACCCTCCCAGTATATCCCCAAACGTGTCCTGAGGCTCTGAGCACAGCTCCAGTGCACTCCCAGTACAGGCCTCAAGGTTCCCAGTGCACTCCCAGCAGAGACTTTGGCTCTGCTCCAGTGCACTCATGGAGCTCCCAGTATGGTCCCCAGCACTCCCAGTAACAGCCTCACACACACTTTGTGCTTTGCCCCATCTCGGTGCCTCCTTGGGCACCTCAAACCCTCCAAATTCCCCCCAAAACCGACACCACCATCCTGTGGTCACCTTTATTGGTGGGTGAGCTGGGGGTCACAGGATCAGGCCCCCTCCAGTGAACTCCATTCGCTGCCGAGAGAAGGGACAGAGGTGGGGGGTGAGTGGGGGCACCCCTGGGACCAGGGCAGTGCCAGGATGTCGGCCCTCCCACGGGGACCTCCAGCCCCTGTGAGGCAGTGCCACGACCCCTCCCCTCCCATGGGGACCCCCAGCCCTGTGAGGACCTCCCAGCTCCTGTAGGGACCCCCAGCCCCTGTGAGGCAGTGCCACGACTCTGCCCTTCTGTGGGGACCCCCAGCCCCACAGGGACCCCCAGCCCCTGTGGGGACCCCCAGCCCTGTGAGTCAGTGCCAGGGCCTCTGCTCTGCCATGGGGAGCCCCAGCCCCGTGGGGACCCCCAGCCCCGTGGTGCCCCATGCCCACCTGTGGAGGGGTGACAAAGGCCAGCCAGTCGGAGGGGCGCGTGGGCAGCAGCCCCATGGCCTGGCACTTGTAGAGGGCCAGTGCCAGCCCCAGCCCGTTGCCCACCAGGAACACGAGCCCCTGCAACGCCCGCCGGCTTGAGCTCTCCAGGGCCTTCAGGGCTGGGGGGACACAGAGGGTCAGGGGGGTCTGGCCGTCACCTCCAGACTGCTGACCTGGCATGGGGGCTCATGGGGGGGGTGGGACTGCTGGGGGGCTTTGGAGGACACTCAGAGGGACACCAAGGGGTCAGGGGAGCTGTGGGAGGCACCTGTGGGGACCTCCAGGGGGTTGGGGGAACATCCAAGGTGTGGAGGGCTGTGCAGACACTTGTGGGTGTCTGTGTGGTACCCCCAGGGTCAGGGTTGTCCGCGTGTCCCCCAGGGATCCCCCTGTGTCCCACAGTGTCCCCATGTCCCCCGGGGATCCCCCAGTATCCGTGTGTCCCCCGCAGTGTCCGTGTGTCCCACAGTGTCCGTGTGTCCCCAGGGGATCCCACAGTATCCGTGTGTCCCCAGGGGATCTCCCAGTGTCCGTGTGTCCCCTGCAGTGTCTGTGTGTCCCCAGGGGATCCCGCAGTGTCCGTGTGTCCCCCGCAGTGTCAATGTGCTCCACATTGTCTGTGTGTCCCCTGCAGTGTCCGTGTGTCCCCCGCAGTGTCCCTGTTTCCCCTGCAGTGTCCGTGTCCCTCGCACTGTCCCTGTGCCCCCCGCAGTGTCCGTGTGTCCCCCGCAGTGTCACCCCCAGTGTCCCTGTGCCCCACAGTGTCCCCCGCAGTGTCTGTGTGTCCCACAGCGTCCGTGTGTCCCCCGCAGTGTCCGTGTGTCCCGCAGTGTCCCCCAGTGTCCGTGTGTCTGCCGCAGTGTCCGTGTGTCCCCCACAGTGTCCCTGTGTCCCCCTCAGTTTCCCCCGCAGTGTCCGTGTGTCCCCCGCAGTGTCCCTGTGCCCCACATTGTCCGTCTGTCCCCTGCAGTGTCTGTGTGTCCCCAGGGGATCCCCCAGTGTCCGTGTGTCCCCTGCAGTGTCCGTGTGTCCCCCGCAGTGTCCCTGTGACCCACATTGTCCGTCTGTCCCCTGCAGTGTCTGTGTGTCCCCAGGGGATCCCCCAGTGTCCGTGTGTCCCCTGCAGTGTCCGTGTGTCCCCAGGGGATCCCGCAGTGTCCGTGTGTCCCCCGCAGTGTCAATGTGCTCCACATTGTCTGTGTGTCCCCTGCAGTGTCTGTGTGTCCCCCGCAGTGTCCCTGTTTCCCCTGCAGTGTCCGTGTCCCCCATGGTGTCCCTGTGCCCCCCGCAGTGTCCGTGTGTCCCCCGCAGTGCCACCCCCAGTGTCCCTGTGCCCCACAGTGTCCCCCGCAGTGTCTGTGTGTCCCCCGCAGTGTCTGTGTGTCCCCCATGGTGTCCCCCGCAGTGTCCGTGTGTCCCGCAGTGTCCCCCGCAGTGTCTGTGTGTCCCCAGGGGATCCCCCAGTGTCCGTGTGTCCCCTGCAGTGTCAATGTGCTCCACATTGTCTGTGTGTCCCCCGCAGTGTCCATGTGTCCCCCGCAGTGTCTGTGTGTCCCGCAGTGTCCGTGTGTCCCCTGCAGAGTCCCCCGCAGTGTCCGTGTGTCCCCCATGGTGTCCCCCGCAGTGTCCGTGTGTCCCGCAGTGTCCCCCGCAGTGTCCGTGTGTCCCGCAGTGTCCATGTGTCCCGCAGTATCCGTGTGTCCCCCGCAGTGTCCGTGTGTCCCCCGCAGTGTCCCCCGCAGTGTCCCTGTTTCCCCTGCAGTGTCCGTGTCCCTCGCACTGTCCCTGTGCCCCCCGCAGTGTCCGTGTGTCACCCGCAGTGCCACCCCCAGTGTCCCTGTGCCCCGCAGTGTCCCCCGCAGTGTCCATGTGTCCCCCGCAGTGTCCGTGTGTCCCCCGCAGTGTCCATGTGTCCCCCGCAGTGTCTGTGTGTCCCGCAGTGTCCGTGTGTCCCCCGCAGTGTCTGTGTGTCCCCCATGGTGTTCCCCGCAGTGTCCGTGTGTCCCGCAGTGTCCGTGTGTCCCGCAGTGTCCGTGTGTCCCCTACAGTGTCCCCCGCAGTGTCCGTGTGTCCCCCATGGTGTCCCCCGCAGTGTCCGTGTGTCCCGCAGTGTCCCCCGCAGTGTCCGTGTGTCCCCCGCAGTGTCCGTGTGTCCCGCAGTGTCAGTGTGTTCCCCCGCAGTGTCCGTGTTCCCCGCAGTGCCCCCCGCAGTGCCCATGTGTCCCTCGCAGTGTCCGTGTTCCCCGCAGTGCCCCCCGCAGTGTCCGTGTGTGTCCCCGCAGTGCCCCCCGCAGTGTCCGTGTGTCCCCCCGCAGTGCCCCCCGCAGTGTCCGTGTGTCCCCCGCAGTGTCCGTGTGTCCCCCGCAGTGCCCCCGCCCGTACTCACTGGCAGACAGAGACATCAGTGCCTGCAGCGGCCGCCAGCCCATCATGCAGACCATCATGGCGGGGAAGATGGAGATGGTGTTCCCGGCCATGTACATGATGAACAGGTTCATGGGGATTTGCTTCAGCGGCGCCAGGGCCACGTCCCAGCAGCGCTGCAACAACAGGGCGGGGCGGTGGGGACCGCGGGGACAGCCCGGGGACAGCCCGGGGACAGGGGCGGGTGGGGACAGTCCTGGGGCAGGGGCGGGTGGGGACACGAGGGACAGCCCTGGGGTAGGTGGGGACACGAGAGGACAGTGCCCTGGGGTGGAGTGGGACCCCTGGGGACAGCCCTGGGACAGGAGCAGGTGGGGACACGAGGGGACAGCCCTGGGGTGGGTGGGGACCCGGGGGGACAGCCCTGGGGTGGGTGGGGACCCGGGGGGACAGCCCTGGGGCCGGGGCGGGTGGGGACAGTCCTGGGGCAAGAGCGGGTGGGGTCACGAGGGGACAGCCCTGGGGTGGGTGGGGACACGAGGGACAGCCCGGGGACAGGGACAGGGACAGGTGGGCCCAGCCCTGTCTGAGGTGGGTGGGGACCAGAGGGTCAGCTCTGCCAGACCACCCCCCATAGCGGACAAGGGGTTTGGGGGCCCGAGGGAACCACCCCCGTGGAGGGCCGGAGTGAGGGGTCCAGAGAGAGAGAGAGAGAGAGAGAGAGAGAGAGAAAGGCAGACAGAGAACGAGACAGAGCCAGAGCACCCCTACGGGGACCCAAATGTGGGTCCTGGGGCAGGGATCACCCCCACGGGGACCCCAATCTGGGGGGTATGGGGCAGGGCCGTCCCCGCGGGCCAAGGGCACACCGGGACCCCCCCCCGGGTCGGGTCCGGTCCGGGTGTCCCCCCGTACCTTCTCCATGAGGATCTTGTCGCTCTCGTGCACTCCGCCCTCCCCGAGCTGCCGGTCGGCGAACCCGAGCGGGCCGCGACCCTCGGCGGTGCCGCGGGGCCTGCGGGGCGGGGGGTCTGAGCGGGGGGCCGGGGCACCCGCGTGTGTCCCCGGTGTCACCCCCGAGCCGCCCGCGTGTCTCCCCGGTGTCCTCCCCGGTACCCCTGGAGCTCCCCTGTGTGTCCCGTTTCCTCTGAGACCGCCAGTGTCCCCGCGGGTGTCCCCCCCGGAGCCGCCATAGTGTCCCCCACTCTCACCGTGCCACCCGGTGTGCCCCCAGTGTCAGCGTGCCTCGGTGTCCCCCCTTTTATCCCGCCCCGGTCTGTCCCCCCCGGTCTCACCGTGCCCCCGGTGCCGCCCCCAGATCCAGCGACCACCTGAAGCGCCGTCCCCTCAGCGCGGCCGCCATGGCTCCGGTCACGTGGGACGGCGCGGTCACGTGGGGCGCCATAGGGTCACGTGGGCCGGCACCGGCATCCCCCTCAATTTCCCCCTTATTGCCCCCCAATTCCACCCCCTCCTTCTCCAAATCCCCCTCAATTCCCCCCTTGTTGCCCCCCAATTCCACCCCCTCCTTCTCCAAATCCCCCTCCATTCCCCCCTTATTGCCCCCATCCCACCCCCGCCCCCCGCGCAGTGAAACGCTCCGGCGCCCCCTCCCCGCCCCCCCGTTTGGTCCATCCCGAACACGTGATCCTCAACACCACCATCCTATTGGCCGCAACACTGCAAGCCCCGCCCAGGAAGGAAAGCCGCCGTGATGGGAAGGTCGGCGCCGCTTTTCCGGGGCGCGCACATTGACCTTCCCATCATGGCGGCCGCACTTTAGGGCGTGCACTGACCACCCCCCCCCTCCCCCAATCATGGCGGCGCCGCCACGCTTGGTGTCCCCACATTGTCCCCTCGGGACGCGGCACGGACAGGACAGGCAGGAGGGAACGAAAACAGTCCTTTACTGGGGGTGGGGTGGTCAGCACTTGGAGTATCGCCGGCGCAGGGAGTCGCGATAGAACCTGAAGATGGTGTCTGAGGCGTTCTGGGCCACGACCATGCATTGATGGATCTGTGGGGTGGGGACACCGCGGGGTCAGGGTCGGGACGGAGAGCTGTTCTGCCCCACACCTGCCCCCCCATGGGGCTGCTCTGCCCCCCACCTGCCCCCCCAAGGCGCTGAACTGACCCACACCTGCCCCCCATGGGACTGTTCTGCCCCCCATGGGGCTGTTCTGCCCCACACCTGCCCCCCATGGGGCTGAACTGCCCCACACCTGCCCCCCCTTGGGTTATTCTGCCCCACACCTGCCCCCCATGGGGCTGTTCTGCCCCACACCTGCCCCCCATGGGGCTGAACTGCCCCACACCTGCCCCCCCAAGGGGCTGCTCTGCCCCACACCTGCCCCCCCAAGGGCCTGCCCTGCCCCACACCTGCCCCAGAAGGGCCTGCCCTGCCCCACACCTGCCCCAGAAGGGCCTGCCCTGCCCCACACCTGCCCCCCAGGGGGGCTGCCCTGCCCCACACCTGCCCCCCCCCAGGGGGGCTGCCCTGCCCCACACCAGCCCCTCACCTCCTTCACGGAGCAGCTGCCCCTGGTGGTGGCCATGAGCACCTTCCTGTCGCAGCTGTCGATGGCGAACGTGAGAACAGCACGGGCCTCCTGCGGGACAGCTGGGTCAGGGCTGGGGGGCACGGGATGGGGGGCACAGACAGGGCTGGGGGGCACGGGATGGGGGGCACAGACAGGGCTGGGGGGCACGGGATGGGGGGCACAGATAGGGATGGGAGGACATGGGATGGGGGGCACAGACAGGGATGGGGGGCACGGGATGGGGGGCACAGATAGGGATGGGAGGACATGGGATGGGGGGCACAGACAGGGCTGGGGGGCACAGATATGGGGGGCACAGACAGGGCTGGGGGCACAGACAGGGCTGGAGGGCACAGACACACACAGGGCTGGGGGGCACAGACACAGACAGGGCTGGGGGGCACAGACACCGCTCCAGGCCCCACGCCCTCACCTGCTCCTGCCGGGCCGTGGGGTCGAGCGTGATGGCGCCGTCGGGGCCGAGGGCGCAGGTGACGCCGCAGAAGAGGGAGCGGAGGGGCAGCCCCGCGTCCAGCAGCCCCATGCAGGCCGCGTTCAGGCAGCACGACAGCAGCTGGGGGGGGGTCAAGGGACACGGCACAGCTCCGACCCCTGACCCAATTCCCCCAGCCCCAAATACACCCAGCCCCTTTTCCCCCCAGTCCCCCAGCCCCAGTCAGTCCCCAGCCCCATGCAGGCCATGTTCAGACAGCACGACAGCAGCTGGGGGGGGGGTCAAGGGGCACAGCTCCAACCCCCAGCCCCAATTCCCCCTGGCCCCAATTCCCCATGTCCCTAAACCCCCCTATCCCCAAAGCCCCCAGTCCCCAAACCCCTCCAGCCCCAATGCCCCATGCAGGCTGTGTTCAGGCAGCATGACAGCAGCTGTGGGGGGGTCAAGGGGCACAGTGCAGATCCAGCCCCAAACCCCCCACGGGATTCCAACCTCCCCCTCCCCAAATCCCCCTATCCCCACAGCCCCCATTCCCCAAACTCTCCCAGTCCCCAAAGCCCCCCATCCCCAATCCCCCAGTGCTCAACCCCTGGCCCCCAAGCCACCCCAGCTCCAATCCCCCTGTCCCCAATCCCCCATCCACAAACTCTCCTATCCCCAATTCCCCCATTCCAGACCCCCAGAGCTGCCCCCAGTCCAAGGATACAGACCCAGCATCACTCAGCACCTGCAGCACGAGGGTGTGGGGGCGCAGGGTCCCAGTCCCCAATCCCTCTGTCCCCAGTTCCCCCATCCCCAGACCCCTCAGGTGCTCCCCCCAGTCCAAGGATACAGACCCAGCATCACTCAGCACCTGCAGCACGAGGGTGATGGCTGTGCGGAGGTGCAGGGCCCCAGTCCCCAATCCCCCATTCCCAAACTCCCCTGACCCCAATCCCCCATCCCAGACCCCCAGAACTGCCCCCAGTCCAAGGATACAGACCCAGCATTGCTGAGCACCTACAGCACGAGGGTGTTGGGGGCGCAGGGCCCCACTCCCCAATCCCCCATCCCCAAACTCCCCTGACCCCAATCTCCCCCATCCCAGACCCCCAGAGCTCCCCCAATCCAAGGATACAGACCCAGCATCACTCAGCACCTGCAGCACAAGGGTGATGGCTGTGCGGGGGTGCAGGGCCCCAGTCCCCAATCCCCCATCCCCAAACTCCCCTGACCCCACTTCCCCCATCCCTAGACCCCTCAGGTGCTCCCCCCAATCCAAGGATACAGACCCAGCATCACTCAGCACCTGCAGCACGAGGGTGTGGGGGTGCAGGGCCCCAGTCCCCAAACTCCCCTGACCCCAATCCCCCATCCCCAAACTCCCCTGACCCCACTTCCCCCATCCCTAGACCCCTCAGGTGCTCCCCCCAGTCCAAGGATACAGACCCAGCATCACTCAGCACCTGCAGCACGAGGGTGTGGGGGTGCAGGGCCCCAGTCCCCAAACTCCCCTGACCCCAATTCCCCCATCCCAGACCCCCAGATATGCCCCCAGTCCAAGGATACAGACCCAGCATCACTCAGCACCTGCAGCTCGAGGGTGATGGCTGTGTGGGGGTGCAGGGCCCCAGTACCCAATCCCTCTGTCCCCAATCCCCCTGACCCCAGTTCCCCCATCCCCAGACCCCTCAGGCGCTCCCCCCAGTCCAAGGATACAGACCCAGCATCACTCAGCACCCGCAGCACGAGGGTGATGGCTGTGTGGGGGTGCAGCGCCCCACTCCCCAATCCCTCTGTCCCCAATCCCCCATCCCCAGACCCCCAGAGCTGCCCCAGTCCAAGGATTCAGACTCAGCATCACTCAGCACCTGCAGCACAAGGGTGTGGGGGCGCAGGGTCCCAGTCCCCAATCCCCCTGACCCCAATCCCTCTGTCCCCACTGCCCCTGACTCCAATTCCCCCATCCCAGACTCCTCAGGTGCTCCCCCCAGTCCAAGGATACAGACCCAGCATCACTCAGCACCTGCAGCACGAGGGTGACGGCCGTGCGGGGGTGCAGCGCCCCCAGCAGCACCGCCTCGCAGGTCTGGCGCAGCTGCTGCTCCCGGCTGCGCTCCAGCACCCCTGGAACACACACAGCACCACAGCCCTGAGGAACCGGCTCTGAATGCCTGAGCCTCGCCAACTGCAGGCCCCCAGAGAGGAGATTTCATCACTCAAGAGAGCAGCCAGACAGCTCCGGGGAGTTGGAAATGTCCAGGACATGGAGTCACCAATTCCTGCTTGGTGGAATTGCCTTGTGCAGGCTCCAGGCTGGACACAATTCAGGGGCCTCTGCCCTGGGGAGGGAGGGAACACAGCCCAGGAGAAAGGGGTGGGACCCCCAGGGGCACAAGGATGCGCATTTCATGGGCACAGCAGGAAGGGAAGGGTTGGCACCCCCAGGGGCACAGGGATGCACATTCCATGGGCACAGCAGGAAGGGAAGGGTTGGCACCCCCAGGGGCACAGGGATGCACATTCCATGGGCACAGCAGGAAGGGTTAGCACCCCCAGGGGCACAGGGATGCACATTCCATGGGCACAGCAGGAAGGGAAGGGTTGGCACCCCCAGGGGCACAGGGGTGCACATTCCATGGGCACAGCAGGAAGGGAAGGGTTGGCACCCCCAGGGGCACAGGGATGCACATTCCATGGGCACAGCAGGAAGGGTTGGCACCCCCAGGGCACAGGGATGCACATTCCATGGACACAGCAGGAAGGGTTGGCACCCCCAGGGGCACAGGGATGCACAATCCATGGGCACAGCAGGAAGGGAAGGGTTGACACCCCCAGAAGCACAGGGATGCACATTCCATGGGCACAGCAGGAAGGGTTGGCACCCCCAGGGGCACAGGGATGCACAATCCATGGGCACAGCAGGAAGGGAAGGGTTGACACCCCCAGGGGCACAGGGATGCACAATTCCTGCCCCACAGGCACATCTGCCACAACCCCAAGGGCAGGAAGGAACCAATGAAGGCACCTCAGGAGCCGGGCTGGATCAGCTCCCACTGGGACAGGAATTCTGGCAGGGGCAGGGCGTGACCATCAACCCAGGAAACCCCAGCCCAATAGAGGGAAAGACTGAGATGGGAACCAGTAGCACGGGGAGACAGAGAACCATTCATGGACACTGAACTAATTAACAAGCGAGCTGTGTAAGTTGCAGCCAAGGCACATTAACGCCTCTGTTCGCTGAAGTGTCTGAATAGTAAGAGTTCCGGTGTGGGTCCGGCCGGATTTGAGCATTCCCCACCCCTCACACGGAGACAACAAAGACCCGTAAATGGCTCCAGCTCCCCCCGAGGGGACAGCGCGGGGGTCCCACCTGGCAGCCCCACCTTGGGGCGCAGCAGCACCTCCAGCGCCGCCCGGTCCGGCAGCTCCTTGCTGAGCTTCGCCTCGGCGGGGCCGTACAGTCCGGCCAGCACCGACGTGTCCCCTGCGGGCGGGCAGGGCGGCGTCACCGGGGCGGCACGGACCGGGACAGGGGCGGCCACGGGGGAACCGGGAATGGGACAGGGGCGGCCACGGGATGGGCAGGGACCGGGGAGAACGGGAACGGAAGAACGGCAGGGGCAGGGCAGGGGGGAATCGGGAACGGGAGAATGGCGGAGGAGCCCCCCGACCGCGCGGAAAGGACGGCCCCGAGAAAGGGAGGCCCAGGAAAGGGGGAAAGGGAGCCCCGGGCAAGGGGAACAGGGAGCCCCGGGCAAGGGAGCCCCGGGAAAGGAACCGGGAGATCCGCGGGCTCAGCGCACAGACCCTGCAGGAAGACGACCGAGCCGTCGGGTCGCGAGAGCAGCCCCTGCTCGCAGGACAAGGGTCGCAGGCGGCACTGCCCGCCCTGCACCGGCCCCGCCGCCCGCACGGGACCAGCACCGGGACCGGGACCGTGCTCCATCATCTCCCGCCTCGCCTCCTCTTCCGCCACCGCTTCCGCTTCCGGGACGCGCGGCAGCGACCAATCAGCGCCCGCCGAGCCGCCTGGCCCCGCCCCGTAGAGTCGCGAGGCACTTCCTGTCCCCATGGAGGCGGGAACAGGGACAGGGACAGGATAGGGACAGGGGCACAGGGACGGGGATGGGGACAGGATAGGGACAGGGATGGGGACAGGGACAGCGGCACAGGGACGGGGATGGGGACAGCAACGCAGGGACAGGGGCAGGGACATGGGAATGGGACAGGGACAGAGATGGAGACAGAGACACAGGAGCAGGACAGGGACATGGGAATGACACAGGAAGAGGGACAGGGATGGGACAGGACAGGGACACAGGGACAGGGAGACGGGAATGGGACAGAGACGGGACAGGGGAGGGAACAGGGACACAGGGACAGTACAGGCCATGCCAGGGTGATTCCCAGGGGTACAGAGACTACCGACAGCAGCAGATCACCCACCCCATGTTTGTGCCAAACCCGCCACAGCCACAGTGGGACAGACCCCGGGGTGGCTCCAGCACAGCCACGGCGCTGCCCAGGGGCCGCCACAGCTGCTCAGGTTGTCTGACCACCTGGGCACTGCCCTCTGCCCCCCCTGGGCCCTCCAGCCCTTCCCTCTGCCCCCCCCGGGCCCTCCAGCCCTGCCCTCTGCCTCCCCTGGGCACTGCCCTCTGCCCCCCCGGGCCCTCCAGCCCTGCCCGTGTTGCTTCAAGGAGAGCAATCCCTGCTCTGTGTGTCTGTGTCTCCACACGAGGCAGGTTCCACATCACCACCATGACCTGCAGCTCATGCTGACACTCCCTGTGCTTCTGCAGGTGTCATTTGCCAGGTGAGGGCACATTCTGTGCCTGTCACTTGCCCTGGAGGCACCCCAGGAACAGCCCTTGCAAAGCTTCCCGGAGAGGAGGGGAAGGACTGATGGGCATCAACAACCAAACTCATCTGGGCTGTGCTGTCAGGAGCTGTAACAGTTTGTCAGAACTAGGAGGGAAGCTTCCCTCTTTGAAACTGAACAGCAGTGGATGGAAACACTACACCAGTCCCTTGAGAGAGGACAAATCCAGACCCTTTATTAGCATATCCCCAAGGCCTGGGTGGACAAGCACAGGTTTTCTCTTGCTGAACTCTGGGAGCAATACAGAAATGCAAACATGCAGCACCCAGTCTAAGGCACTTGGTGACACGTTTTTCCCTCACCCCTGTGCCATCACCAACCCCAGCACTGCACCATATGTCAGTGACCCAACACAAAGTCAGTCTTTGCCCCAGCACAAGTGCAACTTAGGGAGAAAAACTGCACATTACAAACTTTTAACTTCCTACAGAATACAACTTCTGCTTGATTGTTGCATTTATCCCCTTCATAAGTTAAAATATCTTTCAGCAAGGAATCCAAAATAATCTATGGTACAACATATAAACTTTAACTTATAAAGACATAAAAATCTGAGGCAGAGTACTAAACAGTATTGATACAGCTGGATTTTTCTTTACAGCATCAGAATGGCACAAAAAAGCTTTCTATGTGTGCATTTCAGCCTCTTCTTTCATGAAGGGCCAAACTTCCAAACAGCAGGTTCTTCTGAAGGTACAAATGCTGACAATTATGGCACATGTACTCAGGAAACACACTGAACAAATGCAAAGTAAACTAAAACATGTAAAAATAAAAATAACACCGACAGTGCTGACCTACAGTCTCTTCCACACTGACTTCAGTCATTCATTGCTCTCTCTTCATAGAGGGTGTCATGGCTCAGGAGAGGCAGGAAGGAGGTTGTGCTCAGTGTTCTGCTCAGGGCTGGTCCTGCACAGTGAGGAGGGTGCTGAGCAGAGCTGTGAGGGTGCTGATCAGAGCTGAGGGTGCTGAGCACACCTGAGCACACTGATCAGAGCTGAGGATGCTGAGCACACTGATCAGAGCTGAGGGTGCTGAGCACACTGATCAGAGCTGAGGATGCTGAGCACACCTGAGCACACTGATCAGAGCTGAGGATGCTGAGCACACCTAAGCACACTGATCAGAGCTGAGGATGCTGAGCACACCTGAGCACACTGATCAGAGCTGAGGGTGCTGAGCACACTGATCAGAGCTGAGGATGCTGAGCACACTGATCAGAGCTGAGGATGCCGAGCACACTGATCAGAGCTGAGGATGCTGAGCACACCTGAGCACACTGATCAGAGCTGAGGATGTTGAGCACACCTGAGCACACTGATCAGAGCTGAGGATGCTGAGCACACCTGAGCACACTGATCAGAGCTGAGGATGCTGAGCACACCTGAGCACACTGATCAGAGCTGAGGATGCTGAGCACACCTGAGCACACTGATCAGAGCTGAGGGTGCTGAGCACATGGATCAGAGCTGAGGGTGCTGAGCACACCTGAGCACACTGATCAGAGCTGAGGGTGCTGAGCACATGGATCAGAGCTGAGGGTGCTGAGCACACCTGAGCACACTGATCAGAGCTGAGGGTGCTGAGCACATGGATCAGAGCTGAGGGTGCTGAGCACACCTAAGCACACTGATCAGAGCTGAGGGTGCTGAGCACACTGATCCCAGCTCTGAGGACGCTCCCCCAGCAGTCCTGGCCTGGCTGCCGGCCCTGCTCGTGGCCTGGGCAGCCCTTTGGGGCACCCCACGCTCTCCTGGCCAAGGCCCTCTCAGCACCTCGGTCGGGCAGGGCCCAGGTGGGCGCTGGGCTCAGTCACTGTCGAACTCCTCTATTGCCAGCTCCTCCTCCTGCAGGATGGCCTGTGCTGCCACGGGCTGGGACTGGCTGCCAGCCAGGTCACTGCCACTGCCACTGCCCTGGCTGAAGGGCAGCAGGGGGCCCTCGGGGTCGCTGGGGTCACTGTCACCTGTGCCACTGCTCCCCGGTGGCTCCGCTCCATCCCCATCCCCGTCCCCTTGGAGCAGCGCTGGGATCCCGGGATCCTGGTCACTGAGCGCTTCCAGCTTCAACCTGTGGAGGCAGCAGGGCAGGTCGGCATGACCAGGGACACACACCTGCCCTCCGTGGGAGCGGGGACAGGGAGGACTGACTGTCCTCAGGTGACACCCGACTTCCCCGGAAACAGCTGCAAAGCGCTGGGTGATGTCAAGGGCTGCTTAGTAACACAAATCAAATTAGTTTCAATTAGCGTTCATGAAGGAAGGAAACACCTGCATTGCTCTGTACTCCCCTTCCAGCACACTGGACACATGGAAAAGCCTTTCCAGCAGGAAGTTACCCCTCAGATCAGACTTTGTGACCCCAAATTACTAATGCAAACTCTCATCAGCACCCAAAGGTGCAGTGCATTAACAGAAACTGAATGGCACAAGGAAGTTACAATTAATTTGGGAAGTGACACTGTCGCTCAGGTGAGGGAGATTACTAAGAAATACACCCCTTAGGAACACTCTCCTTCCTCCCTGACTAGCACCTAAAATGGCTTTTTATACAGTTGTCAGGGAGGAGGGTGGTTCTTGGAAATACAGCTTGGAAAGCCATGGCTGAACTCGGCAGCAACAGCAGTGAAAGCAGGAGATGCCTTGTGAGATGCCTGAACTAACCCTGTCCTGGTAGGAGATGACAGTTTGCCCCATTCCAGCTGTGATCTGGATTCCTCACCAGAAACAGCCCAATTAGAGCCCTTACATTTCAGAGGTACCACAGCTACAGAGCCCCAGCTGAGGTTGCACTACTGGAAGTGATTGTCTGTGATTCAGAGGGCTCAGGAGAGTCACAACATCTCCTGCCACATCCCCCCATGAGCCCCACACAACCTGCAAGGGGGGCACATTATTAAATAAAGAAACTCATTAAAGTATTTTGGGATACAACTGCTTCAAAGGAGGTTGGAACAACTCCCTGTTGTACTTTCTTGCACCTCCAACGTGCAGATGAACACAGAATGTTGGACCCAACTTCCGGATCATTGCTTTGTGTCACAGCAAACAGGCAAGATGCACTGAGCTCTTTGCATCAATCCACTTTTATTCTCACATAAATGGTTTGGATAGTAAAGGAATTACTTTGTTTGGATCATGCACTGGAGAAATAGTGTCCAGGAGAGAGCTCATGTTTGATACCATAGAAAAGAAAGTTAAACAAGGATTAAAAGCAGGATTTCAGTAAATCACAGACTTGTGATAAAAGAGTTCTCTACAAAAGCATTTTCCCCTTTAATATAATAAAGGAATTATTAATAAAGTCTCAATTTAAGTATAGAGAGAAGTTCATCTTACCTCCCAAAATGTCTTTTCAGTGGCAGCCTCCCCACATCTTGGATAAAGGCGATCTGAGCTAAGAACAAAGAACCACCAGTGATAATGAACACACAATTAAACTACTGCAAAACAAACAATTCACGTGTTAGTCAAGTACTCCTGCATGTATGTGAAATATTTTAGATACCAAAACACTGCACATGTACATGTGTAGCTTTTCCCCCAAACTGTTACAGTTTACCACAATATTGACAGACTGCCACACACAAGACCCCAAAATCCCCTGACATTAATCCACTGCCTATTTATGATGCAGAGTTATTATTCCACAGCCACAAAATTAACTCATCCTGATGACAAGGCCTTAGTGAGGGCACGAAGCTCTTTATTAGAAACAATTAACACAGCACAAGACCCAGCTGTCTAAACAGTAATTTTTAAATTATGTACCACTCAAAGCAAACTTTTCTCCATGAACTGTCTGCTGTTGGATTGCCTCAGATTTTACATTTTTTTGTGCATTGCAAACTTGAATTTGTTTGTCTGAAAAAGGCTTTTTAAAGCCTTTTAAGTCTGTTGACATTACTGGAAAGGTATCAGTAAGCAATGAAGATCTAGTTAATTTTGCCTACTGAACTTCCAAAACTCTTTCTATCAAATCCTCCAGCAGATGTAAAAGCGGCCCTTAAGCCTGGAGAGCAACAATTAGTAAAGTTTGGTAATCCTGCCAGAACAGCTTTAGCTTTGGCTGTTACCAGAAGCACCTTGGGGATCACACACCTGCACTTACCATAAGAGTTGTTTGGTTACTGAGGCAAAAGCACAGACAGTATGGACACTCTGGCTTACCAGGTTTTTCAGCATGTCTCCAGTGGACAATAAAGAGCCCAAGGCAGGAGTTGTGCCCATCTTACCCTGGTTTCTCATGGGGTTTGCCAACATAGCGAGGTGAGGCAGCAGCTCTGTCTGCAGGCACTCGGGTGGCAAACAGAAGCTTGAAAACAGAGACTTGGCAGCAAGGCAATTTTCCTGATACTGTAGGAGTTGGGGAGGGAGAGAAGAAACACAGGTAAAAAAACCTGGTAGAATATGGTTATTGTACCTATTCTGTACCGCAGAACACAGACTTCCCTCCTTCCTACACACAAGGTACTCAGAAATGAGACCAGAGAAAGGATAAGGAGTTAGAGTGAACATACACCCATCAGAAAAGTGGTAAAACTCTTCAACTGTGCTTTTTGTTGGGTATTAACATTTCCAGAACATCTACTTTGATTACAGAACTCCCTGCCCATCCAGGCCAATACTTTTTGCCTGATACATCAAGAAAAGCATTAGTTCAAATGTTAAAAAAATGCCAAGACCTTTGGGATATCCCGAACAAGCTACTTCTGACAAACACACAGACTGTAACAGCAGCAATCTGTTAAACTTACACAACAGCTCAGTGTGCTTTAAGCTGTGTGAAAGCTGAAACTCAGTTCTAGGAATACTTTTTACTATGTGAATGCTGATTGTGCCTCCATTAATTCAGGACTGAGACTCTCCCAGCAGCAACCATGCTTTGTCATAGGCCTCCAATCTGTTTTTACATTAAAGGAGTGACACAAATTGCTCTTCAAGCAAGTGATTTTTGTAAGCAGATTATATCAAAATAGGATATTTAGTAAGTTTAGCACTGTGAGCAAATCTCATCTAGACTACTCAATAGTCATACCTTAAGAGGAAAAAAAGAATAAAAATCAAGCATTTACCTTTTTATGGATAAAAAACCACTGGGGTTTATGCAGGGGTCGGAATCCCATCCCTCCCTGCTGGTGGGCAAAGGCCCTGGAGGTGTTGGAATGGATCACCCCCCGGGTAGCCACAGAGGCACTGTAGTTCTCCATCACAGGACGAGTCTGAGAGAGAACATGGACATGATGTGAACTGAAGGAGCCCCATCTGACCTGGAACACACTCACTGAGTGCAGTGACACGACATGTCCAGAACTTTACAGTTTGGATTACTGTGGAGATTTTACTCAATGCAGCTGAACAAAGGAGCTGGTTCAATTCCTTCAGGGCAAAGGACACGGTCCCAGTTCAGCAGGTGGGACCAGTTTGTCCCTGTGTGGGTGTGACCAAAGCTGTGTATTCTAAACCCTCTGGGCCATTGCCCAGGAACTGTTCCCAATGGCCCATTGGCAGCAGCTGCCCAGGGCACAGCTGAGCCCTCAGGCTGGGAGCTGGCTGGGAAAGAAGCCTGGCAGAGGAGCTGGGAGAACTGCTCTCCAGGGACTCCTTGGCACCTCCACACCCACCTGAGGGCTCAGCTCTGCTCAAGGGCCAGCAACAATTCCAAAATCCCCCCTGACTCCCAGAGTCAGATCCCCCAGTGTGGAACTCCCTGCCCTGGGGGAGGCACTGGGGGCTCCCACCCAAACCTGAGGGGAGAGAATCTGGGGGTCTGGGAACTTGGGGAACCACTCATGGGATCCAGAGGAGGAGCAGACCCTGGACAGGAGGAGCCCACCACTCTCCACCAGACTGTGCCATCATCTGCAGCAACAGGTTTGTCCCCTCCTTTTCCTTTGGACTCGGTGGAACCACGCGGGGGCTCAGCACAGGGGCCACCAAACCCCACTGTGTTTGTGCCCCAGGGGGCTGGGTTACACTGCTGGGGTTTGGGGGTTAAACCCAATTTCTCTTTGTGCCATTGCATTTATTGTAATATTGTTATTAAATTGTAACTCTGACTTACAATCTCTTTTGGGTTGGGTTTATTTCTCCTGCTGGTTTACCTTTAAACCAGCACAGACACTCACACATTTTCAGCATGAGTATGGTCTGCTTAAAAATACCTCATAGAATACTCTACAAACACTATTACCCACAATAATAAAATCCTGACAGAAGCAGGTTGGACCTGCATCTCTCCTGCAGCCAAAGCATTTCAGCATTCATGAACAATTGCAACCCACACAGTGTGCAGCAAACATTCATAAACACAGTGAGGAGTCCAGAAGCCCCAAGTATTTAAAACAACTGTGGGCCCATGGAGAGGTGACACTTACACTCCAATTACTGCAAAGGACATCAGCAGCACTCAGGTATTCACTGGCTCTCACCACATCGTCTATATCAGAAAAGAAGTCCACATAGTTCTGGTGGAGGTATAAATTAAACATAGCTCCTGACATATGTGACTTTTCCACAACATCCTGTCAGGAAGAAGCAGAGTGCAGGTTTCACAGGTGGGTTAGGAAAAGCAGCCTACAGAAGCTGTGATGTGTGTGGATGGTCAGGGGGCTGGGACACGAGGCCTGTGCAGGGATGCTCAGACACAACAGGGAGCTGGTTTGCCCCAGGGCAGGGGGAGGTGCTACCCTGAGATGAATTATTGTGTAATGTGGGCTGAATACACACACTGAGACCAAACACTGTGACTGGGGGTTTGCTCAGGTGTTTCCAACCCACTGAACCCACAGAGTCACTGCAGAAGTACCTCAGGCTGGATGAGCAGCGTGTCCCGATGGAACTCGGACAGGTGGGCAGGAAGCTGAGGGGACTCTGCCTCTGACACTGGCTCTCCTACAAAGGGTTTCACAATCTTTAGTCTTCTGGCATGAGAAATGTTGTCAGCAGCTGTCAGTTCTACCAGCACCTAAACTTCAACATTTTCAGCCCCCAGAAAGATCCTGACACAGGCACTCTGTAGTCAGTGTTACAGAGTCATCGACGCACAATTGGTTCCATTACGTTCCATGTAACAAAATCTGATTATTTTCATATTCCCTCACCTCACTACCTCCCACAGTGGCATTTGGAACAAATATTGTGAATTAGTACCAATCAGGGATCCCAGTCTGGCTGATTTTATATCATAATTATTGACCAAACATCCCCATCAGAGGCCACCCCAAGCCTTTCTTCAGCAAATCCAGTGTCAGCAGCTGACGTGCTTTGCCCATTGAAAGGGAGGATAAGTCAAAGTTTTCTTACTTTTGCAATAAATTATTTTCCCCAGGGCATGGAAGAGAAAAATGGATGCATCTTTCCCACCAATGGCTTGTATCTCATGCTCTTCTGAGGTATCATGTTTACTTTTCTTTTGTACTTTAGATACTGCTCCTTCCTCACATTTCATTGTAGAGCTCCTTTTCTTCCTTGACCAAAACCCCTTCTCCAGTGGGCAGCCTATCAATTAAACATAAATAAAATCAAGATATAGTGCATGAATCTGCAGAAGTTTCTGTTCTATCAGTACTGCTAATGCCCTATATGATGAAATAGTAATAAGAAAAAGAACAGAAAAGGTTATATAAAAATGAGCATAAGAGAAAACTCATTTATTGGGAAGACAACTCAGACACCTAAACTAGCACCATTCATCAGCTCCATTCCACTTCTGCCCCTGAAGTCACAGTTGAGGTACCAAGTACTTCTTTTGAATAATATAGAACTGTCTTTTAAGAAAAGCATTCATGCTCCTTTCTTCTAGTTCTGATGTTCCCCACTTGGCTTTTATTAGAATTTCACCTTCACAAAGCATAAGTACAGATACATGTAAAGTATATTTCAGTTACATCTTGTTCACTTATTAATTGTCTTATATTTGCTTTATCTGTACAATTCCCTTTCTGAAATATAAGATGGCAAAGAATATCTTTAATTTACATGATTCTTCCAATGGCCTACTTATGTTTTACAACCTACACAATGTTTTGAGATTCAAGAAATAAACCCCTTATTCTACTCTAACTTAATAAACTTGGAAACTATCACCCACAATTTGATTTAGGGCTGGTGAATGGTGCTGAGTGAGCTGAGAGAAATTATCCTTCAAGTATTTGTTTTTCTTTCCTCCCACAAATACCAAGGATCTGTTTTACACATTAACAGCGGTACAAAGTGAATATATTAATTGTGTTGACATTTTACATGAGGAATTAAATTGTATGTACATGAGGATGAACTCTGCATGCTCAGGAGGTCAGCAGGAGGTGAGGAGTCTCCCATACTTGCAGAGATCACTGGCTGTCAATCAATCACCCAACAAACCCCTGGACAACTAAAAATACTCTGCTGAAAAACCTCTCAGTGTCAGAGACAATATAAGAACAGTGTTCTGTGCATTGTGCCTTCAGTATTTCACACACAAGGAGCCACATGCCTTTGATTTCTCCCAAGTTCTAATCCTCATGGTCTTACATTTCCAAGGTAATTTATTACAAATTACACAAACTGGTTATTTTAAGACTATTTATATTTTTTGGAGGCTGTGTAAGCTCCTTAGTGTGCAGTAGTGAGATATAGCAAGCTTTTCTTAGGTAGCACCAACCTATTAACTATTACTTAATATTAATGGGACTATCATCATTCTAAGGGGAATTTATCATTTCTGCTAACACAGAATAATCCACACTTGTTATACCTGCAGCATAATTGACTGTGCATGTGTGCAAGTTAAATGTACAAACTTTACTCTCTGTTCCATGTAATTTAACAAACACTGCTCAGTTAATTTCAATATACTCTAAAACTCAGAGTACAACACTCCTTACAAAAGGGACTTGAAAATACATTTCATCTTGCATTCCATGAGCACATTTTCCATTTGCAAAGTGGTTGGGAGAAGGAAATGTGTGAAAGAACAAGGTCACTGCTACCTCTGCCACCTACAGCAGGAGACACCTGTGAGCCCACTGCCCTGTTTCCAGGTTGAATACAAATGCTGGCACCATTTCACAGCTCTGAGAACACACCACACATGCCAGAGCATGGCTTGCAAACATCTAACTCACACACATCAGTTTCCTAACAACGACTGACTCTCAAAATGCTTACCTTAAATAAGCAGTGTAAGAAATGCAGGAACCAGGCAATGAAAATAACTCTTTTTAAATTAACTTTGCATCATAAAAACTTTGAGTAGCAAACAGAAATAGCAAAGGTAGCACAAAGGAGGCTATTTCTGTAAATTAGGTCAGCACATGCACAGCTGCCACAGCTGAGCCCCAGGCAGTGATTCAGCCTCACTCAACTCAACTCACTAAACCTGCCCAACTCAACTCGCCCAACCCAACTCGCCCAACCCAACTCGCCCAACCCAACACGCACAACTCAACTCGCTCAACTCACCCAACTCACTCGCCCAACTCAACTCGCCCAACTCACTCGCCCAACTCAACTCACCCAACTCACTCGCCCAACTCACTCACCCAACTTACTCGCCCAACTCAACTCACCCAACTCACTCGCCCAACTCAGCTCCCTCAACTCAACTCCCCCAACTCACCCGCTCAACTCAACTTGCCCAACTCAACTCACCCAACTCACTCGCCCAACTCACTGGCACAACTCACTCGCCCAACTCAACTCGCTCAACTCACTCGCCCAACTCAACTCGCCCAACTCACTCACCCAACTCACCTCACCCAACTCACTCGCCCAACTCACTCGCCCAACTCAACTCGTCCAACTCAACTCCCTCAACTCAACTCGCCCAACTCAACTCGCCCAACTCACTCGCCCAACTCAACTCGCCCAACTCACTCGCTCAACTCAACTCGCCCAACTCAACTCGCCCAACTCGCCCAACTCGCCCAACTCAACTCGCCCAACTCACTCGCCCAACTCAACTCGCCCAACTCAACCCGCCCAACTCACTCGCTCAACTCAACTCGCCCAACTCACTCGCTCAACTCAACTCGCCCAACTCACTCGCTCAACTCAACTCGCCCAACTCACTCGCTCAACTCAACTCGCCCAACTCACTCACTCAACTCAACTCGCTCAACTCACTTGCTCAACTCACTCGCTCAACTCACTCGCCCAACTCAACTCCCTCAACTCAACTCGCCCAACTCAACTCGCCCAACTCACTCGCTCAACTCAACTCGCCCAACTCAACTCGCCCAACTCAACTTGCCCAACTCAACTCGCCCAACTCACTCGCCCAACTCAACTCGCCCAACTCACTCGCTCAACTCAACTCGCCCAACTCAACTCGCCCAACTCACTAGCCCAACTCGCCCAACTCAACTCGTCCAACTCAACTCGCCCAACTCACTCGCCCAACTCACTCGCCCAACTCACTCGCCCAACTCAACTCGCCCAACTCACTCGCCCAACTCGCCCAACTCAACTCGCCCAACTCACTCGCCCAACTCAACTCGCCCAACTCAACTCGTCCAACTCAACTCGTCCAACTCAACTCGCCCAACTCACTCGCCCAACTCACTCGCCCAACTCAACTCGCCCAACTCACTCGCTCAACTCAACTCGTCCAACTCAACTCGCCCAACTCAACTCGTCCAACTCACTCGCCCAACTCAACTCGCCCAACTCACTCGCCCAACTCAACTTGCCCAACTCACTCACTCAACTCAACTCGCCCAACTCAACCCACCCAACTCACTCGCCCAACTGAACTCGCCCAACGCACTCGCCCAACGCACTCGCCCAACTCACTCGCTCAACTCAACTCGCCCAACTCACTCGCTCAACTCAACTCGCCCAACTCACTTGCTCAACTCACTCGCCCAACTCAACTCGCCCAACTCAACTCGCCCAACTCAACTCGCCCAACTCAATTCGCCCAACTCAACTCGCCCAACTCAACTCGCCCAACTCAACTCGCCCAACTCAACTCAGCTCACTCCCCACACACCCTGTGTCTGTTCCTGCTCCAGGAGTGTGCCAGAAATGTGCATGGCAACCAGCTGTGCTGCAGCATTGAACAGAACGTGTCAAAACATCACTGAGTTAACAAAACCAAATGTTTTTACCTCTCCTGGAGGAAAACTGAAGGCTGTTTATTGCACTCCTTATGTCACCTGAACAACCCCTGCAAAGCAGCTCCAGAGCAGCTCTGTCAAGGGCATGGTTCTTCCCCCTGTTCTACAAGGAAATGCAACATTCAAAACAATTAAAAAGGCAGGAAAAGGAGTATTTGACACCACAGACACATGAGCATTCACCATGTGCTCAAACCATGCAATGCTGCTCATTTAAAACTTTTGATCAATTGTTACATAACCATATTAAAGAGAAAAAGGCACATAACTCTTTGCAAGGTGTCACTCAATACAATACTTGATACAATACAGTTCAGGAATAATACAGGGTTTAAGTTCAAGACCTCTTCTGGCACTGCTAGATAAAACAAAAATTACTGCTATAGCTATTACTTGTTTAATATGTATAGGTGCTGTAGTAAATTTGCAGAGGTGGCTTTGTAGACTCAGATCAAGGATCAAGTGAAACTAATCTTAAAAACAAGGCGCCCTTCCAGCTTGTTCCTTGTTTCCTGTTGGGGTGAATGGGGAGGGTTTTCTGGGGGCTGTGGGGCTCTATCAAAGATCAAACACACACAGTAACAAAACTAACATATTTCAGATATCAAAGTGTGGAATGTTTTGGTCCCAGCCCTGCACCAAAGTCCCCAGGTTTGAGAACTCACCATCCCAGCTTCTGCTGCAGATATTCGACTGAGAACTTTCATCATGTTTGTGGGTGCAACAGGCTTGAAACTGTTGAATGTCATTGAAAAAGAATTAATTAGTTTCTGACTTCTCACTTATTTCAACCACTTTTAATGAGGGAAAAGGCCTTACCTAATGGTGGATATGCACAACTCCTCCAGAATTTCTGGTGGGAACAGTAACCTCTGGTTGTTGTCTCTGCTAAAGTTGTCAGAGATGATAAATACCAGGGGGCACCTGCTTGTTCCAACAAACCTTCTGAGGTGAGAAACAAGCAAGTGCTGTCAGAACCACCCCCAGTTTGCTGCCAGTGCTAAAGAAAATAATTAAAAACTTATTTTCTGCTGACCTGAGAATGCCATGCAGACTGGAGGGGTCTCTGTAGAACTGGTTGGGAATGTCCTGCTCAAAACAAAGAGCTGCTGTCACTGCATTCAGATGTGAACATTCCCTCCCATGGGCTGAGTGTTGTGGCACAACACAATGCTACACTCTTTTAGTTCTGATAAGCTTCTTTTCAACCAAATGTGAATGCAGCCAACACTGAAAATAGCCAGAGTGGGGGAAAACCCAAACCCAAAGCACAGTATGTCTTTCTTTCATTAGAGAAAACAATTACCTGGGAAGAATTGTTCCCTTTCTGTCTGTGATTCCCAAGCAGCAGCCCTGGGTGACCACAGTGCCTGTGTGAGGGGTTCATCCATGGCTTCCTCAGTAACTAGGTGTAACTAAGGAAGTGGACATTACAAAGTATTCCACACCTGTGTTCCACATAACAGAGGAGGAGGGGAGATAGGAGGGAGTTTAGTCTTCCTGGTTCCAGCAAGGCTGGGGGGAGCAGGAGAAGCCTGGACGGTCTGTTCTGTTGCTGTTGGTTTTCCTAGCCCGGGATTTCTCTGTTTCGTTTGGTTTGGTTTGGTTTCTCCCTATTTCTGGTTAACCAGTCCTTTTTTTCCCTTTTCCCCTGGGGGTGGGGTCCCATATAGTGTGTACAAATTGCCTACGTGGTTGCAAATGTTAGAAAATATTATTTCTTTTAAATTCAGTTCAGTTTCTTTTGACTTCTTTTCTTTTCATTTTTTTTTCCTTTGCTGGGAAGACTCTGGGGGGGAGGGAGGAGGCAGTCCAGGGTTGGTAAAAAAGCTGGGCCAACCTGAGACAGCCTGCCAGACAGGGATTCCCCCAGGGATAAACACTCCAGGCAGCTCTGCTGGGCAGGAGGGCATAACAACCCCATGGGCTGTGACAGTACCTGCACAAGGAGGCGACTTTATGAACACAAGTCCCACAAAACTCCTGAAATCTGCAGCACGTTGCATTACCCAACTAGAATCTTTGTCATTTTTGTCTTGAAAGTGTTCAGACAACTTGACTATCAAGTTCTAAAAGTCCTCTCAGAAAAAAAAAAGGCTCATAAAGATTGCTTTTGAAACACATTCCTGAGCAAGTACAAATAAATTTTTGTCCTGTGCATGGCCAGAACACCTTAGCCCACATCTCTGTCCTTAACAGCCTTCCCTGGTGAGAACAGGGACTGAGGGCTGAATTTCAGATATTTCTGATTGTGTTCACCCTCATGTGTCTCCTCCACCCTCCTGTATCCTTAAGGAACAGGACTAGTGGGGATTTTTCCACCCTTCCTGTTCACACACACATATTTTCCAGAGAGCTACTGGAACACAGGAACGATTTCAATATTCAGTATTTAATTTTTGATCTACTTCTGATACTCTGTTACTTATGTGGGTAATCAAACCAGACTTCAATTCCTGACAGTTTATCTGTTGGTGGATTGTGACACTCAACTGCAGCAGAGACTCCAAAAGTAATGAAGAACTCAGGGAAAGCTGATAACTTTGAGAGCACCAATCCACCAGCTGAGCTCGTTAGCATGTCCTTATGACAACATGAGGTGTTGTTTTCAACACAGGATCTCATGAGGTTTTACTTACTTCAATGAGAATAAGCTTTTTATCATTTTCTGAGGACTCCCCAAGCATCTGAAGTTTGTTATACTTATTTGCTCTTAGCAGGAAATCTTGGAAGAGAGCTGCTTGGGCCTGGGTTGGAAATGCATGGAAACTGGAGTCTGAAAGAGGAAACAAATCAAAAATTGTGTTCTGTATTTTACAAAGTAGAATAAAATACCCACAAGAACTAATACCCACCCAATGCTGTTCTCTGACTGCAGCACTGAAGAGAAGCCCTTTGGCAAACATGTGACAAACACAAGAGAATTTTTAAAGGGTACAATTCAAGTGAGGGCCCAAACAAAGACATTTTGTTTTTATTCAATTGTTTCAAACGATATCCAGGCTATTACAGAGCTCTCTATACTGAATTGTCAATTATTTTGGAGTAAACACTGTAAAAAATCCCCTAAATCCCTTTCCACATTAAAGCAACAGAAAGATTCTTATTAAGCACTAAGTAATGGACTTACACAGATGTGGATCTGATTTCACACGCGACAGACACAAAAGAAGCAAAAACACAGGGTATGAAAACCACAAAATAACTGGAACACTAAAAAAATAAAATAAAAACCCCTTTATACTTACCATGGCCAAACATATTTCTTAAGTCTTCCTTTGTGAAGTCTAAAGAGAGTGGATTGGTCCATTCCTGCACCTGCAGGCCCAGATCTTTGGCCAGGACTTGCAGCGTGGCAGTTTTCCCGCAGCCAGGAGGGCCAGTCAGCAGCAGGACAGAGCCAGCCTGCACAGAGGGCAGAACAGAGTCCCAAATATGCTCAGGGAACAGGGACAGCTTCCTGAGAGGAACCCTGCTGCACCTGCTGCAGTTCCTCTGGGGATCATCTCTTCCCCAGGGAAACCCACGTTACACATTCTGTGGTTCAGCCAGGGAGGGCCTGGCCAGGACTGAGGGCCCTGTTCTGGTCCTGCAGCCTCAGTGGGGCCAGACTGGCAGGTTATGCCTTTCCTCTGTGAGAACTGAAAACATCCTGGCACACCAGCTCAGTGACACTGCAGATCTGCCAAGAGCCCCACAAATCAACCTGCAGTTTCAAGCACACACTGGAGAGTTGTGATTTGTGACTGGATGCCAGAAAATACTCTCTCTGATCCAAACCAGAGCCCACCCCTTACCAGCACAGGCCCCCAGCAAAAGCACAAGCTCTCCTATGTGCTCTGAACGGATTCCTCACAAGGCAGAAAACACACAATCATCACCTCTCAGATGAGGTTTTTCTCTGAATTTAAAATGCATCCAGTCATTTGCACGGTCTGATACCTCCAGCTGCTCATTTAGCAAGTTTACCTGCTTGGGTTGCCTCTGAAATATGTGCCTTTTCAACCAGGTTTCAACTTCCTCAACCTTCTTCTTTTGCACAGCAAGGTCATTCTGAAACAAGGTTAAAACATGTGAAATTCCTACATTCACCTCTGGAATTCTAACAGTGAGATTCAGGAACAAAATATATGCTGAGTGGAAGAGCAAGAGACATGCTGGTGTGTGTTCCAGTTACATTTGTGCTCTGCAGAGGAAAGTGCCACAGGTGAAGATTAAAATCTCAACCTTTTTTCCACCATTTCCATTGGGAAATAAGGAGCTGTTTATTATTCTGAAATAATAACACTACAGTCTTGCCTGCTGGTGCCATTTTGCTTCACTGTTATTGCTGTTACCTTTTACTGTTTTTACTGTAATGCTGCAAAGGTTTTTGTAGCTTTTGCCAATCCCACACAGCTGGGCTTTCCCAGTACTTGGAGCAGGTGGATGTGGGAATTCAGTTGCAGGGTCCAAAGTTTACAAGAGGGACAGGAAACATCTCACCAGGAGCTTCCTCAGGAAGCCTGGGGGGAATTAAATGTGTGTCCTGCAGACCAAGAGCCCCTTGAGGTCTGGATTCATTCACTGCTGACAGTGAACCAACCAGAGCAGCACCTTCCTGCTGTGACAGACCAGGGTGTCCTGGGAGTGGTAACCAGGAACTAAAGTCGTGTAGCGCTGCAGTGTGCCAGGACATTCAGCCCGTGGGAGGAAATGTTCACCTCTGGATGCAGTGACAGCACCTCTGCTTGGGGCAGGACATCCCCAACCAGTTCTACACAGACCCCGCCAGTCTGCGAGGCATTCTACATGGACAGGGCACAGCACGTCACCAGTGTCACCCTGTCACACACACTGTCACAGTGTCACACACAGTGCCACGCTGTCACACACACTGTCACACACAGTGTCACACACACTGTCACACTGTCACACACAGTGTCACCCTGTCACACAGTGTCACACTGTCACACACACTGTCACGCACACTGTCACACTGTCACACACAGTGTCACACACACTGTCACACACACAACGTCACACACACTGTCACACACACAGTGTCACACACACAACGTCACACACACTGTCACACACACAACGTCACACACACTGTCACACAATGTCACACTGTCACACACACACTGTCACACACACAACGTCACACACACTGTCACACACACACACACACTGTCACACACACAACGTCACACACACTGTCACACTCACACACACATTGTCACACACACAACGTCACACACACTGTCACACACACAACGTCACACACACTGTCACACTGTCACACACACACTGTCACACACACAACGTCACACACGTCACACACACAACGTCACACACACAACGTCACACACACAACGTCACACACACTGTCCCACACACTGTCACACACACTCACACACACTGTCCCACACACACTGTCACACACACAATGTCACACACACAATGTCACACTGTCACACACACAACGTCACACACACAACGTCACACACACAACGTCACACACAACGTCACACACACGTCACACACACTGTCACACTGTCACACACACTGTCACACACACAACGTCACACACACAACGTCACACACACAACGTCACACACACAACGTCACACACACTGTCACACTGTCACACACACACTGTCACACACACAACGTCACACACACAACGTCACACACACTGTCCCACACACACTGTCCCACACACACTGTCCCACACACACTGTCCCACACACTGTCACACACACTGTCACACACACTGTCACACACATTGTCACACAGTCACAGTGTCACACACACAGTGTCACAATGTCACACACACTGTCACATACACTGTCACACACACAACGTCACACACGCAACGTCACACACGCAACGCCACACACAGTCACACACACACTGTCACACACACTACGTCACACACACTACGTCACACACACTACGTCACACACACTACGTCACACACACTGTCCCACACACACTGTCCCACACACTGTCACACAGTGACATTGTCACACAGTCACAGTGTCACACACACAGTGTCACAATGTCACACACACTGTCACATACACTGTCACACACACAACGTCACACACGCAACGTCACACACGCAACGCCACACACAGTCACACACACACTGTCACACACACTACGTCACACACACTACGTCACACACACTACGTCACACACACACTACGTCACGCACACACTGTCATACACAATGTCACACTGTCACACACACTGTCACACAATGTCACGCACATTTTCACACACACACTGTCACACACACACTGTCACACACACACTGTCACACACACACACTGTCACACACACTGTCACACACACTGTCACACACGCACACTGTCACACACACTGTCACACACACTGTCACACACACACACTGTCACACACACTCTGTCACACACACACACTGTCACACACACTGTCACACACACTGTCACACACACTGTCACACACGCACACTGTCACACACACTGTCACACACACTGTCACACACACACACTGTCACACACACTGTCACACACACTGTCACACACACTGTCACACACACTGTCACACACACAACGTCACACAGTCACACACATTGTCACACACACAATGTCACACACACAATGTCACACACACAATGTCACACAGTGTCACACACACAGTGTCACACACACAGTGTCACAATGTCACACAATGTCACACACACAGTGTCACACACACAGTGTCACACACACAGTGTCACAATGTCACACAATGTCACACACACAATGTCACACACACAATGTCACACAGTGTCACACACACAGTGTCACACACACAGTGTCACAATGTCACACAATGTCACACACACAGTGTCACACACACAGTGTCACACACACAGTGTCACAATGTCACACAATGTCACACACACAATGTCACACACAATGTCACACACAATGTCACACACACACACAGTCACACACACACTGTCACACACACACTGTCACACACACACTGTCACACACACAGTGTCACAATGTCACACACACACTGTCACACACACACTGTCACACACGATGTCACACACACAACGTCACACACACACAACGTCACACACACACAACGTCACACACACTGTCACACACACACTGTCACACACACACTGTCACACACACACTGTCACACACACTGTCACACACACTGTCACACACACACACTGTCACACACACACACACTGTCACACACACACACTGTCACACACACACTGTCACACACACTGTCACACACACACACTGTCACACACACTGTCACACACGCAACGTCACACACGCAACGTCACACACGCAACGTCACACACGCAACGTCATACACACTGTCACACACAATGTCACACACTACGTCACACACACAACGTCACACACACTACGTCGCACACACTACGTCGCACACACTACGTCGCACACACTACGTCGCACACACTGTCACGCACACACTGTCACGCACACACTGTCACGCACACACTGTCACGCACACACTGTCACGCACACAACGTCACGCACACAACGTCACGCACACAACGTCACGCACACAACGTCACGCACACTGTCACGCACACTGTCACGCACACTGTCACGCACACAACGTCACGCACACAACGTCACGCACACAACGTCACGCACACAACGTCACGCACACTGTCACACACACACTGTCACGCACACACTGTCGCACACAGTCACGCACACACTGTCACGCACACACTGTCACGCACACACTGTCACGCACACACTGCCATGCACACACTGTCACGCACACACTGTCACGCACAAACTGCAACACACAAACTGTCACGCACACACTGTCACGCACACACTGTCACGCACGCACTGTCACGCACGCACTGTCACGCACGCACTGTCACGCACGCAACGTCACGCACGCAACGTCACGCACGCAACGTCACGCACGCAACGTCACGCACGCAACGTCACACACTGTCACACAGACTGTCACACACGCAATGTCACACACAATGTCACACACACATTGTCACAATGTCATACACACACAATGTCACACACCCTGTCACACACAATGTCACACAGACACTGTCACAATGTCACACACACTGTCACACACACACACAATGTCACACACAATGTCACACAATGTCACACACACAATGTCACACATACTGCCACACACACTGTCACACACACTGTCACACTGCCACGCACACTGTCACGCACAATGTCACACTGTCACGCACACAGTCATGCACACAGTCACGCACAATGTCACGCACAATGTCACACAGTGTCACACACCCACTGTCAAACATACACTGTCACACACACTGTCACACTGTCACGCACACTGTGTCACACACCCACTGTCACACACCCACTGTCACACTGTCACGCACACTGTGTCACACACCCACTGTCACACACCCACTGTCACACACACAATGTCACACACACAATGTCACACACTTTCACACTCACACTGTCACACACACAATGTCACACACACACTGTCACACACACACTGTCACCCACACACACTGTCACCCACACACACTGTCACACACACTGTCACACACAGTGTCACACACAGTGTCACACAATGTCACACACACACTGCCACGCACACTGCCACGCACACTGTCACGCACACTGTCACGCACACTGTCACGCACAATGTCACGCACCCACTGTCACACACCCACTGTCACACACATAGTGTCACACACACACTGTCACACACACACACTGTCACACACACACACTGTCACACACACTGTCACACACACACACTGTCACACACACTGTCACACACAGTCGCACACAATGTCACAATGTCACACACACTGTCACATACAATGTCACACACACAGACTGTCACACACACACACTGTCGCACACAATGTCACAATGTCACACACACTGTCACATACAATGTCACCCACACTGTCACATACAATGTCACACACACTGTCACAATGTCACACACAGTCACACACACACAATGTCACCCACACACAATGTCACAGACACTGTCACACACACACTGTCACACACAATGTCACACTGTCACACACACACACTGTCACACACACTGTCACACACACACACTGTCACACACAATGTCACACACAGTCGCACACAATGTCACAATGTCACACACACAGTCACACACACTGTCACACACACAGTCACACACACACACTGTCGCACACACTGTCGCACACACAGTCACACACACACACTGTCGCACACACTGTCACACACACTGTCACACACACACACTGTCGCACACACTGTCACACACAGTCGCACACAATGTCACAATGTCACACACACACAGTCACACACACAGTCACACACACACACTGTCGCACACACTGTCGCACACACTGTCGCACACACACAGTCGCACACAATGTCACAATGTCACACACACTGTCACATAAAATGTCACCCACACTGTCACATACAATGTCACACACACACTGTCACAATGTCACACATAGTCACACACACACAATGTCACCCACAATGTCACAGACACTGTCACGCACACACTGTCACACACAATGTCACACTGTCACACACACAACGTCACACACACAACGTCACACACACAATGTCACACAACGTCACACACTGTCACACACACTGTCACACACACAACGTCACACACTGTCACACACACTGTCACACACACAACGTCACACACTGTCACACACACTGTCACACACACAACGTCACACACACCGTCACACACAATGTCACACACACGTCACACACACTGTCACACACACGTCACACACACAACGTCACACACAATGTCACACACACACCGTCACACACACTGTCACACACACGTCACACACACTGTCACACACACGTCACACACACAACGTCACACACACTGTCACACACACAACGTCACACACACGTCACACACACACCGTCACACACAATGTCACACACACGTCACACACACTGTCACACACACGTCACACACACAACGTCACACACAATGTCACACACAGGTCACACACAGGTCACACACACGTCACACACAGTCACACACACTGTCACACACACAACGTCACACACACTGTCACACACAGGTCACACACAGGTCACACACACGTCACACACAGTCACACACACTGTCACACACACAACGTCACACACACTGTCACACACACAACGTCACACACACTGTCACACACACAACGTCACACACACAACGTCACACACACAACGTCACACACACAACGTCACACACACAACGTCACACACACAACGTCACACACACAACGTCACACACACACAATGTCACACACACACAATGTCACACACACTGTCACACACACTGTCACAATGTCACACACCCTGTCACACACCCTGTCACTCACAATGTCACACACACTGTCACACACACTGTCACAATGTCACACACCCTGTCACACACCCTGTCACTCACAATGTCACACACCCTGTCACACACCCTGTCACACACACTGCCACAATGTCACACACCCTGTCACTCACAATGTCACACATCCTGTCACACACCCTGTCACACACACTGCCACAATGTCACACACCCTGTCACACACCCTGTCACTCACAATGTCACACACCCTGTCACACACCCTGTCACTCACAATGTCACACACCCTGTCACACATCCTGTCACACACACTGTCACAATGTCACACACCCTGTCACACACCCTGTCACTCACAATGTCACACACACTGTCACACACACTGTCACAATGTTACACACCCTGTCACACACCCTGTCACTCACAATGTCACACACACTGTCACACACACTGTCACAATGTTACACACCCTGTCACTCACCCTGTCACTCACAATGTCACACACACTGTCACACACACTGTCACAATGTTACACACCCTGTCACTCACAATGTCACACACACTGTCACACACCCTGTCACACCCAATGTCACACACCCAATGTCACACACCCAATGTCACACACCCAATGTCACACACCCAATGTCACACACCCTGTCACACACACCCTGTCACACACACAATGTCACACACACAATGTCACACACACAATGTCACACACACAATGTCACAGTACATCACCACACTGTCACACACACACTGTCACACACACAATGTCACACACAATGTCACAGTACATCACCACACTGTCACACACACACTGTCACACACACACTGTCACACACACAATGTCACACACACACTGTCACACACACACTGTCACAATGTCACACACACTGTCACACACAATGTCAATGTCACACACAATGTCACACCCACAATGTCACACCCACAATGTCACACCCACAATGTCACACCCACAATGTCACAGCACATCACCACAGTGTCACAGTCCCTTCAGCACTCACTCAGCCCCACACCTGAGTGGCAGGTCTGTGTCTCTCCACCCATGGCAGCTCCTCCTGGGCTTGGCTGCAGCTCTGCCTGGCCTTGGCAGGAGGAGGCACATCCACCCCTGAGGGCTTTGCTCTCTTCCTGGAGGTAGCTCTGCTCTTGCTGCCTTCTGGCACTGAACTCGGGTCCTTCTGCTGCTGCTGCCACTGGGCTCTCCCAGAGCTGCCTCCCAGGGGCTTCACAGGAGCAGCACGAGGGGGAACAGCTGGGCCTCCAAGGAAGTCATCAAAGGGATGTGCCAGCCAGTCTGTCACCTGGAGAGACACCAACACCGTGGGGTTAATCATGGAATGGATTGGGTTGGAAGAGACCTGTGAGATCAGCAAGTACAACCCTTGATCCAACCCCACTCCGTGCCCTGGGCTGGTGATCACAGTGGGATTGGATCAAGACATGGTTGATTCTCTGTCTCTGCAGGCACTGCAGACTGGCCAAGAGCCAGGTGTACCAGCACATTCTGCCTGGTGATGCTGAAGGGGTTTCTGATTTTTCATTTTTATAGATTTCAGAAGTATTTGTAGCTGTAGCAAAGTAGATTTTTAGTAAGTTAATACTGGCAGGCTGAGTTCATTGTTTATATATCCTAACCCCTCCCACAGATTAGTAGCTCAAATTCTTTTAGCTGTTTAGGCTCTCTGCAAGGCAGAAAAGCTGAAGACTATCAGAAAGGTCTGCAGAACAAGACCAAACATAAACCAACAACCTTGAATCTAAGAACACTGGAAGAACTCCAAAAGCCCGAGGAGGAGGAGGAGCTGATGAAGACAGAGGGTCTCAACAACCCCAGCCCCAAATCCTGGGGGTCGAACAGGGGTGGGAGTGGGGCTGGACTGAGAAATGTGTAATGATTGAGTGGGCAATATTATAAAAGCCATGGAAACCAGTGTTGGTGTGTGCACAAAGATGTCATCATGTATTCCTAAAAGCCCTAAGCCTGGACATTAAAGAATGCACCTTTTTATCTTATCCCACATTAACTTGCCTCAGAGTCCTGTTTTTGGGTTCTCTCACAGCATCACTGGAGTGGGGAAACAACCCCAACAGGGCCCTGTTTGCACAGCCCCAGTGGGAAATGGAGAAGGGCCGCCCTGCTTTGGGGCTGCACAAAGCTGGGACAGCTGAGCCATCAATCCCCAACATCCTGGGAGGGAGGGGAAGGTGTGGCAGAGCTGGGGAATCCCTGGGGAAAGGAGGAAACAAGTGACACCCCCAAGCACTCCTGAGAACCCCCCAGAGCCACGAAGTTGTAATTTGTTGTTTATCCTCGTTTTACAACCTGTGAGACTGTGCAGCTTCCCCAGCTCACCAGAGCTTCTGGCTGTTCGGATTTGAGGGCTGTGTGGGGCTCGTCTGCCCTCAAAGGAGGATCAGTTCTGCTTGGAAAGAGTTGTGTCCTCACCCTCTCTTCCCTCCAGTATTAAAATATATACCAAATAGAAGAGAAATGCAGTGACTGAAGCAGATTTCAGGGCAGGGTCTCCTGACATGTCCCTGCCTGGGGTGGGGACACCCCTGGGGTCACTCCTGGAGCCCCAGCCAAAGAGTTTGGCCACGGTTGTTGGGCTGGGTGAGGGACATCAATCTCTGCTCAATAACTGGGCTTGTTTTAGCAGAATTGCTTCAATATTCAGAATCACTAAGATTGGAAAAGAGCTCCAAGATCACCGAGCCAGCCTTTGCTTCATGCTGACATTTCATCTATTTATGTATTTACATATTTGCATTTAAACTGTTGTAATTAATCGTTTCCAGCTCCTGCACTTCTGACTAACACCTTTGTCTGACCACATTTATGTAAATATATTGGAAAATGTTTGTTTGCTGCCCTGAGCCCTGCAGGACAAACCTGTACAAAGGTTCAGTCTCTCTGCACAGCCCTTTGAACACCCAACAGGGCTGGGGCTGGATCGGTGCCCTGGCGCAGTTCAGAGCACCGGGGGGGTCCCGGGGCCTGGGGGCTCCTCTGGGAAACGCTGGGGCTCAGCAGGGCCAGGGGCACAGCACCCGGGGCACAGCACCCTGAGCCCCCCGGCACCCCAGGCACAGCACCCTGAGCCCCCCGGCACCCAAAGCACAGCACCCTGAGCCCCCCGGCACCCTGAGCCCCCCAGCACCCGGGGCACAGCACCCTGAGCCCCCCGGCACCCTGAGCCCCCCGGCACCCAGAGCACAGCACCCTGAGCCCCCCAGTATCCTGAGCCCCCCGGCACCCAGAGCACAGCACCCTGAGCCCCCCAGTATCCTGAGCCCCCCGGCACCCAGGGTACAGCACCCTGAGCCCCCCAGCACCTTGAGCCCCCCAGCACCCAGGGCACAGCACCTTGAGGCCCCCGGCACCCAAAGCACAGCACCCTGAGCCCCCTGGCACCCTGAGCCCCCCAGCACCCGGGGCACAGCACCCTGAGCCCCCCGGCACCCAAAGCACAGCACCCTGAGCCCCCCGGCACCCAAAGCACAGCACCCTGAGCCCCCCGGCACCCTGAGCCCCCCGGCACCCGGGGCACAGCACCCTGAGCCCCCCAGCACCCTGAGCCCCCGGCACCCTGAGCCCCCCGGCACCCTGAGCCCCCCGGCACCCAAAGCACTGCACCCTGAGCCCCCCAGCACCCGGGACCCCAGTGAACACGGGGCACAGCACTTGGGACCCCCCAATACCCGGGACCCCCGAGCTCCCGGACCCCCAGCACCCGCTCCTGCCGCCGGAGCCGTTCCGGGCGGAACTCCCACACTCACCGCGGTGCCCCGAGCGAGGGGGTCCCTCCCGGGGGTCCCTCCCGCACTCACAGACCCCAAACCCCGACTTCCCCCGGTGAGAAACAACAGAGCAGGAGCGGCCGAGCCCGACGGACCTCCATGCCCGGACCCACCTCCGACCCTCCCGCGGCGCCGCCGGACATGCTGCCCCGGGGGGCCGCTCCGCCCGGCACACCGGACCGGGGCCTCCCGGGGGGCTGTCGGTGCTCAAGGGTCTCTCTCTTGCTGTCCCGGTGTCTCTCTGTCCGTGTCGGTCCGGCTGTCGGTCCTGGTGGTCCTGCCCGGTGTCGATCCCGGTGTCTCTCTCCAGGTGTCCCTGTCTTTCTCCCGGTGTGTCTGTCCCGGTGTCGATCCCGGTGTCTCTGTCTCTGTCCCGGTGTCGGTCCCACTGTCTCCGTCCCGGTCTCTCTCCCGGTGTCTCTCCGGTCCCGGCCGGGCCTGTCCCCTCACACGGGGACCCGCGGGGTCCTTCCCCTCCTCCCGCGCTTAGCTGTCCGCGGCGCGCCGAGCGGGGCGGTGACGCCATCGGGTCGCGCCGGCGGCGGCGAAGGCCCCTGCGCACGTGTCTCCAGGGAGACCGGCGGCGCCATGAGGAGGCCGAACGTGCTGATCACCGGTGGGACCTGTGGGGACACGTGGGGCACGGACGGGGGGCTGCATGGTGGGGGGGCTCAGCCCTGTCCCAGCTCAGGGTCATTTGGGCTCTGGGGTCCCGCCTTGTTCCAGCCCGGGGTGGTTTGTGGTGCGGGGTCCTGGCCCGCGGTAATGTCGGCCCATCCCACCTGCCTGAGAACTCGGGAGGCTCCCACCCCACCCCACCCCACCCCACTCCATCCCACCCCATCCCAATCCCACCCCACCCTGTCCCATCCCATCCCACCCCACCCCACCCCACCCCTGGGTGTTTGTGGGGCTGAGGTTTCCTTTGCTCCCTCCCTCAGTGCCACTCCTGCTCACAGGGGGGTTCTGTCCCTGCTGTCCCAGCTCTGTCCCTCTCTGTGGTGCAGTTTTTGCCCCTTTTCCCTCACACAAACCCTCCAGCCTGTGTTGGCTCCAGGCCCTGCTGGGAGAGTGTCTGGAAGCGCCCCCAGCTCCTCCCTTACCCTGCCCTGTGGGTTTGATCTCCAGGCACTCCAGGTGTCGGGAAAACCACGCTGGGAAAGGAACTGGCATCCAGAGCGGGGCTGAACTACATCAACGTGGGGGACCTGGCAAAGGAAGGTGCTGGAAGACAGGAGGGTCTACCAGAGCTCTGAGGACACTTTGCTCTGTGCAGCTCCCTGTGGTGTCACGGGGGGGTCACCTGGAGCAGGGAAGGCTCCAGGGACACCTGAGAGCCCCTTCCAGTGCCCAAAGGGGCTCCAGGAGAGCTGGAGAGGGACTGGGGACAAGGCATGGAGGGACAGGACACAGGGAATGGCTTCAAACTGAAAGAGAGGAGGGTTAGATGGGATAGTGGGAAGGAATTCCTGTCTGTAAGGGTGGGGAGGGACTGCAATGGATTTCCCAGAGCAGCTGTGGCTGCCCCATCCCTGGGAGTGTCCCAGGCCAGGCTGGACAGGGCTTGGAGCAGCCTGGGCTGGTGGGAGATGTCCCTGCCCATGGCAGGGGTGGCACTGGATGGGCTTTAAGGTCCCTCCCAACTCAAATCACTCCAGGATTCTACATATAAATAAAAAGGCAATGAATTTGCTTTAAGAGGAATTCATGCAGCAGCACCCTTGGTGTTAAGTAATAAATAACAAAATTGCCCTTACATGGATGTGTAATGCACGTGCTCCTGCCCTGAGCTCTGTCTGTGTGTGCCCCTCCTGCCATGCGCACAGCCCTGAGGGCACTGTGTGACTGTGCCCCCAAACTCCCTGCCTGTCTGTGCCGCAGGGCAGCTGTTCGAGGGCTTCGACGACAAGTACGACTGCCCCATCCTGGACGAGGACAGGGTAAGCCCAGCCCAGCCCTCCCCTCCCGGCCCTGCAGAGCCAGGGCACTGTCTGTGTGTGCCCTGCAGGTGGTGGACGAGCTGGAGGGCAGGATGAGCGAGGGAGGGGTGATCGTGGACTACCATGGCTGCGACTTCTTCCCCGAGCGCTGGTTCCACATTGTGTTTGTGCTGCGCACCGAGAACTCCTTCCTGTACGACCGGCTGCAGAGCAGGTGTGGGGCAGGCGTGGGGCAGCCCGGCAGGGAGGGGCTGCTGGGGGGCTGCAGAGCAGGTGTGGGGCAGCATGGCAGGGAGGGGCTGCGGGGGGGCAGCATGGCAGGGAGGGGCTGCTGGGGGGCTGCAGAGCAGGCGTGGGGCAGCCCGGCAGGGAGGGGCAGCACGGCAGGGAGGGGCTGCTGGGGGGCAGCATGGCAGGGAGGGGCTGCTGGGGGGCTGCAGAGCAGGTGTGGGGCAGGCGTGGGGCAGCATGGCAGGGGAGGGGCTGCTGAGGGCTGCACTGGGGTAGCACTGGGGGCAGCTGTGGGGCTGCTGTGGGGCAGGTGTGGGGCAGCACTGGGGTAGCACTGGGGGCAGCTGTGGGGCAGCACTGGGGCTGCTGTGGGGCAGCACTGGGGGCTGCACTGTGGGGCAGCACTGGGGTAGCTGTGGGGGCTGCTGTGGGGCAGCACAGCAGGGGCAGGGGCTGCTCTGGGAGCTGCTGGGGGCCAGGTGTGGGGCATTCTCCACAGAATCCTCACCAAATGCTGGAAAGCACCCACAAAACTCCTGAGAGGGGTCAGTTCCTTTCCCACCTCCTGTTTGGGAGCTCTTTGTTTCCCCTTCCCCAGTTTTTTTACAGCAGGTGGAAACTTGTGCAATGGCACTTCAAGTGCAAGATGAGACAGATATTATAAAAATCCACTTATTTTCTCTGGCTTCACTGATTATTTTCTGACAGGTTGATGATTCCTTGCCTGAGGTTGATTTTTCTGGTCATTTGTTTTCCATTCCACAATTTGCAGATTGGAACTCAATCCCAGAGCCCCAGAATTCCTCAGTTTGTGCCCAGCTCATGCTGCCTCTGGTGTTCTTTCCTAGGGGCTACACGGGGAAAAAGCTGGAAGACAACATCCAGTGTGAGATCTTCCAGACCCTGTATGAGGAAGCTGTGCTGTCCTACAGAAAGGAAATCGTGCACCAGTTGCCCAGCAACACTCCAGAGGACCTGGAGAGAAATTTGGATCAGATTATGCAATGGATTGAGCAATGGATGAAGGACAACAACTGAGTCCTGGAGAAACAGGCACTGCCAGAGCTCTTCGGGGAGGGTTCAATAAATGACATTCATAGTTTTTGTACAAGAAGTTAACGTGAATTTTACTGTAATTGGATATGGCTGGGGATAGAAGAAGGTTCAGAACTGCCAAGTTTGTGAGGGTTTGGATCAGCCTCTGGAGCACCCTGGGAGACACACACAGGAGAACCCACAAGTGAATGCCAGGATGAAAATGACACCTTTGCTCTCGGTAGAGAAGCCGAGTTCAATATTGGGAATTCTTTGGACCTCACAATTGAAACCAAACCATGAACTCACCTGAGAAAACTGTAAAATGCTGACAACTGGTGGCAGTTGAGGCAGTTTGGATTTTCAGAGCGTGCAACAGTGTCCTGGAAAGGAGTTAAACTGGTGCTGAGTGGTGACACCTGCTGTGTCTGAGAGCCTGGATGAAGGGAAACTATACTTTGCTGCTTGGAAGGAAATTGCCACAAGAGCAGGAATTGTAGCTGAAAAGCCAAGCTGGTTATATGTTGAATATTTTAGAACTGTTCGCTCTACTTTCTGCCTTTGGCAAAAGTTGAATTTATTTTCCTGAACTAAAGAAATCAATAAATTACACCAGGACTGATTTTTTTTTCCCCACAAGGGGAAGTTTTGATATTGGAGATGCTATTCCACTGTTGTGCAGGGAGAGACTTTAAACTTCAGTAACAAGTGTCCTGGAGTGTGTGAGGCTCATGCAGAGCTGGGTGTTGGTTCAGGGCAAGGGAGGTGCTTGTTCTGGAGGGAGAAGTGAGGTGGTAACAACAGAGTTATTTAAGATGATTGCACAGAACTTGGGGAGTTCCTTCATGGGTAAGGAGACATGGGCTGTGTCTGCATTGGTGTGGAATATTCAACAATTAAGGAACAATCACCTTTCTTTTTCTTTTTTTCTGTGTGTATTCCTACCCCAGTTTGGAACACGCACGACACTGCAGGTGTTCCCAGGAAGCACATCCCGGGGCAGGGTGAGGCTGGGGAGACCCACCCACTGCCAACCATCGGTTCTGTTGCTGCAGGGCCTGGGTCTGGGGGGGCTGTGCCAGCAGGTAAAACCTTCCCCACAGGAAAGCCTTCTGGGAGAGAGTCTGTAGGAAGTGCTTGTTAATAAACTCTTTATATACATGATACAGTAAAATGACTGTCTTTTAAAGTGTCTGTTGTTAACAGTATTATTGTTAGGTATTTAGGATTATTGCAGATTTGGTACAGATTTGTGTTTGGTGGCACCTGTGGGGGAGCTGCACCAGCAACGTGATGATCTTGCAAACCAAAATGGTGATAAATTTGGGTTCTTGGCAGACTCGAGAAACAAGTGTTGAGGAATCACAGGCAGAGGCGTTTTGCTCTTGGACTGCAGTGGGGAACACGTGGAAGGTGGTCTGTGGGATTGTGAGGACAGCCCCGATCCTGGAGGACGCTGGGAGTGACCGTGTCAGGGCACCTCGGGTGGGACGTGTTCCCAAAGCTGCCCGACCCCTCCGTGCTGAGGTGCCGAGGGGGCCGCAGGGAAAGAAATACGGACCTCTGTTAAAGGAACCAAACCTCATGTTCTGCAGCCGCTTCCCGGGGCCGCCCCGTCCATCCCAACCCCGGAGCCGGTCTGGGGCCTCCCCGTCCACCCCTTTCGGGGCCGCCCCCTCCTTCCTGCCCCTCCATCCCATCCCGTCCATCCCACCCCGTTTATCCCGCTCCCGGAGCCTCCTCGTTCATCCCACCCCGCCCATTCCTCCCCGTCCATCCCACCCCATCCCTTCCTCCCCGTCCATCCCACCCCGTCCATCCCGCCTCGGAGCCGCCCCGTCCATCCCACCCCGTCCATCCTGCTCCCGGAGCCGCCCCGTCCATCCCATCCCGTCCATTCCGCCCCGGCCGCTCCGAGGCCGCCCCGTCCATCCCATCCCGTTCATCCCACCCCGTTCATCCCGCTCCCGGAGCCTCCTCGTTCATCCCACCCCGTCCATTCCTCCCCGTCCATCCTGCTCCCGGAGCCACCCCGTCCATCCCGCCTCGGAGCCGCCCCGTCCATTCCGCCCCATCCATCCCACGCCGGCCATCCCCCTCCCGGAGCCGCCCCGTCCATTCCGCCCCGTTCATCCCGCCCCGGGGCCGCTCCGAGGCCGCCCCGTCCATCCCATCTCGTCCATCCCGCCCCGGGGCGGGACCGGCACCGCCGCGCAGGTGGGTCGGGGGTTCCGGGAGGGCGGCGGTGTCGGGATACTCTCGGTGCGCCCCAGCCCCGGTCCGACGGTGCCGCCGGGTCGCGGCGATGGTTTTTGGCAGCCCCGTCCCGTCGGGGAGCGGCCGCGCTCCGTGTTTCTGCCTTCAGCGTGTCCTGCTGCTTTAAATAAATGCTGTTCCTTTTCGTCCAGATAAAACACTCAGTTTCGGGAGGCGCTGTTTGCGTTGGCGGAGGTGAAACGCCCTCAATCAGGAAAGGGAAAAAAGAAGGAAATTAAAAACAAAGGCAAGAGCAGGATGAGAAGATGGAGGAAGCAGAAGAGGATGACATGACATGTGGAGACTTGGGAAACGGCCTTGGGAGAAGACCTGGAGGTGTTTATGAAGGGGGAAACGTACAACATTCCAATTCAATTGGATTTAGGAAAGGATCCGGAAAGGCTTGGAATTCCCTCTTGTCGGCAAAGGGAGCGGAAGAAAGTGACGCTGCGTCTCCTCCTGGTGCCAAACGGAGCAGTTTTCATGATGGATCACTCAAAAAACCTGCTGGAAGTTCCGCACGACAGAACAGCTGCGGTAAGAGCAATCGGGAAGTTAATTATTCACCATAAAACCTCTGTTAGGAAAACCGAGCCGCGTTCAGCTGCTTTACGAAGTGTCGTCGAGTTGGATTGGAACCTTTTCCCAAAATCCCGACGGTTCCAGTGGGTGCCGGTGCGTCTGGTGCCTGCTGGGACCCTCCGCCTGCCCCCAGAACAGCCACACCACAATTTCCTTGAGCGATCGAGGGTCTGGCCTTTTTGGGGTAAAATGCCCGGTTTTAAAGCGTTTGGTTTTGCTGTTGGAAGTGACACTGAGCAAAGAGCATCGTGCGGTGGGTGCGTCTGTAACTTCATCTGTGCAATGAATGGAATTGCTCCGGCTCCTGGTTTGTGTAGGGAACTTTAATTCTTACCTGTTGTATCCAAAGCTCGTGGCCAGATATTCAAAAATTCAAATTGAGTTTGTGAATTAGCTTTCTTTTGGGTTAAGAAGGTGATTTTGGTTGGCATTAATCTTTATTTTGGTGTGGGCAGTGCTGTTCACTGCGACTCAGCTGCTTTCCTGCACATTTCTAGTGTTTTGACTGAGGTATTTCTGTATAACTTGCTTATTTCTCTCCTTTAGAGCAATTCCCCACTATCCACACTCCCCAGTAATCTGAACTGTCTTCAAATTGTCCCTCCTTCTAAACAGTCCCTTTCATTGCTCTGTTGATTGTTGTTTTGAAAAGTTACAATCTCAAAATAGTCAAAAAAATTAAATCTGTTGGATGGATTTTTCTTTTTTTTAAAGTATAAAATATATAAAATATTTGTCCTTATTTTCTCTCCTTACAGCTGACCTTTTCCCCCCATTTCATCTCTTTAACTGTGAAGAAATGTGTTTGAAGTTAGAATTTATGTATTTCTTAAATCTGTTTATTAGCTCCAGAAGGGAAAAAAAACAAACAAAAAACCAAAATACAAAGATGAAAATTCACCGCTGCATTTTACCTGTTTTTGGGTTAAAGCAAATTCTCTTTATTTTTTTGCTAGATGTGATAATATCTCATAATTGAGTATCTGCTGTTGCTTCTGCAGAATCCAACACTGAAGTGTCAGACGAAGAACTGAAGCAGCAGCTCCGGGAAGCTCTGGAGGTTGGTAACGGTGCCAAGGGTGGTGCTCACCAAATCTGCATTTCCCTTTAGTGTGGCAGAAAGATCTTGGCATGTCCTGAGGCTCGGATGGATCCAGGTTCTTGAAATTAGAGTGGTAGTTGGAAGTTCCGTTAGATTTTACAGCAGGAGGTCACAGTGTGAGGTGCAGTTTATACTCTGGGGTTTTGTTGTCTTGGGTGTTTTTTTGAGGGAGTGGGGGAAGTATTTTTAAAGAGGAAGAGAATATTTAAAGTGTTGTACATTTTTAGCAGGTGTTAGTTCTTTGTTAAGCTTAGGAGCCTGAAAACCTGCAGTGTACACGATGTTTGGCTTTTCAAACTGAATTTTTATAAAGGTGGTTAACTGCTATGTGTTGGTTTTACTGTGTTTAAATGAGTTGAGGTGTTGGCATCACAACCGGCTGTAAAAATACTCAGTTCACCTGCACTGTGTTCTCTGGCCTCAGGTGAGGAGGTCATAGAAGTAAAACAGAGGAGGCCAAATTAATTTTGCTGTTTCAGTCCAGCCTTAACAGGATTGCCCTGACCTGTGCTCAGTGTCCCTCATTTGTTTTGCCTCAGGAAGCTGAAATGTTGAGAGTGGAGCTGGAAGCCTGTCAGAGGCAGCTGGAAGGAAAGGATGAAGCCCTGAGAATCCTGCAGAGCATGGTGGGAGATGCTCAGATGTTGTTTCATACTTACTGGTAACGGGGGGAGAACAGAGAAACCTCCTCTGGTCCTCATCAAAACTCAAAGACCTTGGGTTGTCTCAGGTTTAAGGCAGTTCAAAGCACTGAAGGTGCTGCAGACTTGGCTTCTACAATTTACTGGTTATTGCAGAAGACTTTGCTGTTGTAGTGATTATCATAGTTTCATCTTTGAGGATCCCTCAGGATTTATCTATTAAGCACAAAAACACTCTTCCCAGTCCCTTAGATCACAGATTTTGGCAGTGCTTGGAGCCCTGGGGCCCATCACAGGTATTCTATCTGTGGTCTTAGAGGACACTGTGGGTTAAATATCAGGTCACACTGTTGCTCACAGTTTGTAATATTTTTATTCACTGTATTAATGAGCTCTGAGAAGTCAGTTCCTGGTTTTTTTCCTCCTTGCATAACCCCTTTACAGTTGAGCAGTTTCTGCTCTCAGACACTCATAGGAAGTTACCCCTGGACCAAAGGCTCAGCTCTGCTGTAGCTGAGTGTTCTGGGATGTGATTTCTGCACAAGCCCTGCACAAGAACAGGTCTCATGTTAAGCGCTGCTCCTTTTTCCAGCAAAACAGTTTCTGGATGTGAACACAAGTTTGTTGTGCAATGCAGTGAAGTGGAGCTCAGAGCCCACCAGGGCTTGCAGGCAACTTGTAATGCCTGTAATCCTGCACATCCTGCTTAACTCACAGGGGGAACTTGTGTGTGTAGGACTGGAAATGTATCTAAAGCCAAATTAGGTGAAGTTAATTACATTATTTGGCAGAATTGCGCAGTTTTTTTCTTTTTCTTTCTTGCCTTTTTTTCTTTTGCAGGCAGTATTTGATAAAGCCACTAGTCATACAAAAGCAATGCTCCAAAAAACTGAGGAGGAGAAGAGGACTTTGGAGAAGGTGAGGATGTGTTTCCTTCACACATGGAATCCCAGGACTATTAAAAGGGATTATCAGACTGTTCATTTAAATCAGTGCAAACCTGCCATTAATTCCAGAGTTTTTATGAAAGTGTTCTTACTCCTTTTTAGTGGTCAGGGAGAATGTTGGTGTGTCACTGTTTTCATCTGGACCTTTTCATGCCACTGAGTGTACAGATAATACCTGAAAATTCCCAGAGTCCTTCCTGTACTTGCAGGTGGGGTTTGTTGTGGGTTTCAGTGGTTCTCAGGGAGTTGCTCAGTTCCTCAGGGATTAAACTGAGACCTCCCCAGGGGCCTGGGAAAGGGGTGCCCAGCTTTTAGTACAGGGGAGATGGGGAGGAGGAAAAGGTGGCATTGGGCTACTTTGTTAAATGAGTTTTATGCTTTGTCCTTCCTGTGTGGCCTTTCCACAGGTCAGGAAGGTGACAGGGAAATGTGACAGGAAAATGTTTTTGTTACAGCATTAACAGAGACCTCCTGTAGCACAGTCTGGGATCCATAGGTCAGAAACTTCAGTGCCTGCCACCAGTTTTGTTATCAACAGTATCACAGATTGTGTTGTCACTGGTCACTGCAGGGTTGTTTCTTTCCACAGGAAATAAGTATTTTGCAATGGGAAATTGAGTTTGATCAGGATAGATTTAAAACCATAGAAGACACGTGGACAGAAAAATATGACAGGTATTTCACTTCCACTTTGTGTCTTTGGGTCTCTTTGTTTGGTTTTGTTTTTAGTTGCATGACTGCTGTGTGTCATCTTCTTTGGTGTTCCAAATTTGCTTTATTGGGTTTGTGTTTTCCTACTTCTCTTCCAATTTCTGGAAGATTTACTTTATTTTCCTGCTGGTCACATTTGTACTTTTCAGTTGAAACTACTGAAATTGTTGTCTGGATCCTTTGGTGTGTCTGTGACTTTGCTGGGCTGATCCTTCATTTTCATCCTTTGCATCAGCCAACTGGAGACAGATTATCCTTATTTACCTTAAATGTAAATAAGCATAGAAAATAATGGTGTGAGTGTGCATGTGGAAGTGCCATTTCCTGGTTAATCATTGCTTTATATTCCTGCACTGTAGGTCTGAGCATAAGTACAGGTGAAATGGAAGGGTTTTGAGAGAGCTGATCAACTGGTTCAGTGTTTGAGTAGAGTCACTCTGGGTGAACACCAGGTGTGGTTGGGCAAGGCTGTGCCAGAGGCACTGAACTAGTAATATATAACACACCTTGAAAAGTGTGACCAGCAGATCACTTATTTAAATGTAGAAGTCTCACCATGACAATTATTATTGTAATTATTTTTTATCATTATTGCCAATGTTACTCAGCATGTATTATTATTTAAAATATTGCAGCTTTGAATCCAAGAATAAGCCACAAATTTACAAACTTTTCCTTTGCTGACTTGGTTAGACTTGTCAAGGGGTGCCTCTTGAAAAAGCTTTTTCCTGACTGAGAAGGTTGGAATTGTGGCTGCAGTTTGGAACAACAAAACTGTTGCAAGTCAGAGACAGAACTTCAGAAAACTGAAACCAGGGTCTCAGCCTGCTTTGAAAATGGTTTTCTGATGCCTGAGACAGCAGGAGGAGAATGATGTGCATTTCCCTTTGTTTTTTCAAGTGAAATAGTTCAGACTTTAGTGTTGAACAAAAGCATGCACTTAAAGTGGGCTGCATTTACTGACAGGTGAGGAGATGCACCACATAAATTGTATTGCTTTGACATTTAGGTCTTCAGGTTGCCTCTGCTCTGTCCAAGAGGGAAATACTGAAATACTTCAAGGAAAAATGTGTTATCAGTGAGTGCTGTGACTCTCAGGTTGTGTGTCCCGAGGGCACAAACTGCAAACAGGGTTCAGGCTGCAGGAAATTGAGACCAGAGCTGAGCTGTCACTTGTCCAGTGCCACTCAGGTGCTTTCAAGGAAGTAGGAGATTCCTAGCAGGTGTTTCAGAGGCCCATAATTACTGATTTTTCTGAGTTTCCAGCAGGAATAGGGCACTGAACTCATCTCTTGTTATATTCTGAAGCTCTTGGCACCCTCTGCTCACACAGGAATGATTTTTTTTCTCAACATTCACTTGAACACACTTGGATTAGGTTGGCAGTGTGAGGGTGTGGTTTCAGGAACAGGGTGAGCCTGTTTGAACAGTGTGAGTGTGGAGGATCCTGGTGTTGCTCCCTCCCTGCCCCTGGGTAAGGAGGGTGAGCACAGACCAGCCTGGTGTGACCAGCCTGGCTCAGGAGGGCTGACAGGGTCCTTTCTGGCTTCTGGCCACCAGATTTGCTTCCAACAACACACCACAGATTATTGGTACAGATACTCTTAAGGGAAAATATCACCATTTTCCCCTGAAAAATACTACAAGTGAGAAAACTGCCTGTGCCATTTTCCACAGATAAAAACTTGTCAAACCAAATACTCAACCCCTTTCAATTCTGATTTTTTTCTTCCATCTTTTCAGTAATCCTAATTTGAATTTGCAGAAATATTAGACAGAATGTTATACCGGACTAGGTTGCTTTCATTATTTCAGTGCCCATTTAAAACGTTTTTTATCTTTTTTTCTAACATCTGCAGGATATACTGTGAAAATGCAGCCTTTAAGGAAGCATTGAAACTGAGGACAGAAGAAGTGAAAACGCTTAAAGCTGAAAATGCAAGTAAGCCACCAACATCAATTCCTCTGGATATACTGTTTGTCAGGAATAATTCAGATTTAGATGTGAAGGAAGCTTCTTATGGGGATAAGTGAGTTTTTACTGGCACTGAGGTCAGTGGATATTTAAGCTGGAAAGGAGAGAACAGCAGCCACTGGGTCAGAGAGCTCAAGTCCCTATCCCTTGTTTTTGCCTCCCAAAAAGCTTTAAAATAGCTGATTCATATCACTATTTCCCCAGTGTTCTAAAAGAGCAACAGGCTGACTTGTGAGAGTACAAAGAGATGAACACTCAGACCTGAGGCTCAGCAGTACATGGAGTGATGTCCAAGGGGGTCGTTGCTTCTGGAAAACACGGAAATACAACTGGAATATGATTTTCTACATTGTCTTTTTCTCATCATGTTCCCAAACTGATGCTTGAACTACAGAATGGCTTCCTTTGGGAGCAGTCAAACTCAGAAATTAGAAAATCAGTGCAGCAACTCTTTGTAATCTCTTTCTTTGGTTTATTTCATAGTCCTGAATCAGCAGTGCTTGGAATTCCTTGCAATGCTCAATGTGGAACAACAGAAGGTTGTTCAGGAGAACATGTCACTGAATAAAAGTGACATTACTGATTTTACAGCTCTTGAAGTAAGTGTGGTTTATGTGTTTTTCAAATTGTCTGACTCAGAGATGTGTTTGCTTTCAAAATACATACAGAAAATCTACTTACTCATTAAGTATCTCTTTCTTTGGAGCTTTTTTTAGCTAATTAGACCTTGCCTTTGCATGTCTGTTAATCAGTCTTTTACTTTGTGGTCTGCCTTGCAAAAAAAGAGGAGACAGAAGGAGCATCAAGCAGTTTTTCACAGCCCATGGTGCTTGTTTTGCTTCTTCCTGACACTTAAGCCCCAACTCCTCGTGCTTTGCTTTGCTGAGCACAGAAATGTTCCCGTGGGGCCCATGGGGAGCAGCACAGCTGTCGGGATCATGGGGTTGGCAGTGGGGCTGCTGACCCCCTGACTCCTGAATTAATCAGTCTTGAGGATTTTTAAGTCTACCCTTGAAACAGGGAAAGACCTGCAGGCAAAGCAGCAGATGGGGCAGTTGGAAGGTGCATCCACAGCAAACAGGATGTGCAGCACCAGCAGGATGTGCAGACCCTGCAGCCTTCTGGTGTGTTTGTACCTATGTTAGAGAGAACTGAACAAACTATTGTGGTGATACCATGAGAGACCCCAAAAAACAGAACTCTGAGCCAAGTTAGTGTGGGATAAGATAAAAAGGAAGATTCTTTAATGTTTAGACTTAGGGCTTTCAGGAGAACATGATGATGCCTCCCGAACACTGATACCCATGGTTTTATAATGCTGTCCACCCAATCCCCAGGTCAGACATCTCTCAGTCCATCCCTATCCTGCCCCTGGGCACACCCCATCAGGATTTGAGTCTGAGGTCTCAATCATTTTGTCTTCCTCAGCACACACAGGGGCCTTAGAGCTTTTCCAGTGGTCTTTGTTGGAGGTCACTCTGCCCCTGTTTATGTCTCATTCTGCAGGCCTTCTGATATTCTTCAGCCTTCTACCTCAAAGAGAAGTCTGAATAGCTAAAAGAACTTGAGCTATTGCTGTGTGGTAGAGGTTACAATAGATAAACATTGAACTTTAACTGCCAGAAATATTAACACACTGAATTTGCCTTTCACTACAGTTACAAGTACATCTGAAATCTATAAAAAAAGAAAAATCTAAACCCACTGAGGCATCAGTGAATAGGCCTAGTGTTGTATTAAAGATGTAAAGAGAAAGCTGTAACCCAGAAGGAGGGTTTACTCTCCTGGTGTGCTGGTTTAAAGGTAAACCTGCAGGAGAAATAAACCCAACCCAAAAGAGATTCTAAGTCACACTTAAAATTTAATAACAGTATTAAATAAATGCAATGGCACAAAGAGAAATTGGGTTTAACCCACAAACCCCAGCAGTGTAACCCAGCCCCCTGGGGCACAAACACAGTGGGGTTTGGTGTCCCCTGTGCTGAGCCCCACGTGGTTCCTCTGAGTCCAAAGGAAAAGGAAGGGACAAACCTGTTGGTGCAGATGATGGCACAGTCTGGTGGAGAGTGGTGGGCTCCTCCTGTCCAGTTTCTGCTCCTCCTCTGGATCCCATGAGTGGTTCCCCAAGTCCCCAAACCCCAAGATTCTCTCCCCTCAGGTTTGGGTGGGAGCCCCCAGTGCCTCCCCCAGAGCAGGGAGTTCCACACTGGGGGATGTGACTCTGGCAGTCAGGGGGGATTTTGGAATGGTTGCTGGCCCATGAGCAGAGCTGAGCCCTCAGGTGGATGTGGAGGTGCCAAGGAGTCCCTGGAGGGCAGTTCTCCCAGCTCCTCTGCCAGGCTTCTTTCCCAGCCAGTTCCCAGCCTGAGGGCTCAGCTGTGCCCTGGGCAGCTGCTGCCAATGGGCCACTGGGAACAGTTCCTGGGCAATGGCCCAGAAGGTTTAGAATGGACAACTCTGGTCACACCCACAGTGATAAACTGGTCCCACCTGCTGAACTGGGACACCTGGAGTAAAGACTTGCTGCTGGCTGTGAATGCTGTTGTTTCTTGGCTCTGCTGTTGCTTTCCTGGCCATCAGGACACTCTGTGCAGAGCCAGGCTGTCACTGTGTGCCTGGGAAGGACTGTGGGTCAGTGCAGGGGTGTCTGTGTGTCCCAGGCAGACCCCCAGGTGTTTGCCCCTGGCTGTGCCCTTTCTGTGCATCAGTGCAGGGGTGTCTCACTGTTAGAGGATTCACACATTTTCAGGCTGGCCAACCAAAGACAAGTTTGCAGGTGCTGCTAAGATAAGAATGGAGTTTGTCTCGAAACCTTGAGCTGTGGCAGAAGCAAGAAATGAAGCTGCAGAGACTTTGCAGAGTGACAGCAATAGAGCTCTTTTATAAATTTAAAATAAGTTGTATTGAGACTGTTTAGATCTAGCAATTTTGGGGAAATATGTATTACTTGATAATTAGCTATAGGTGTGTGATGTTGGATAGTTTGCATGGTGTGTGTAAGTTTGAAGATTGTGTGTAACTGTGTGAAAAAGTAGCTCTGAATATGGTCCCTCCTGAAACTTGAATGTTCTTGTGCAAGTTTGTAAACATAGGGGCAACCTTATCCCTTATGCCTTTCCCCTTGTTCCCTTTCTCCTCTTCCCTTCTCTCCACAACTCCTGTAACCCATGACAAAGGGGACCCAGAAATAAACTACCAGAAACCCCCATAAAATGAGATGCAGTCAAGTGTTTTATTTGACCATGTGGGTTGAAGCCCCTGAAAGCCCCTTAAAAGCTCAATTGAGAACCTTGTCAGTGGAGTTCAGGTGTCGTGACATCTTGCCCTGTCATTTTGGGTTTGCAGCTGTCGGTTCTGGGCGCCTGCAGCTGCAGCCACCCCGAGGGACAGCCCTGCCCCTGCGCCCGGGCAGCAGCGCTCGCTCGGAAGCAGCTCCTGCACCTCAGGGAACAGGTGAGGGCTGGGCAGGGCGGGAGCAGCGATGGGAGTGTGCTCAAACCAAACAATCCACTCAGCTTCACTGGTGAAAAGCACCCCAACCCCCCCGAAATTATAGTTTGCATTCTTCTTCCCTCCTGCCTTGTTTTTTATACAAGAGAAACACACCCTGAGTGTATGCACTCCACAAATGTACACACTGAGGGTGTGGACTGACACTGACCCTTTTCCTTCCTTCCTGGCAGTGGATTCCACCCCTTCCTTGGGTGATTTCAGCACCCTCAGCCAGGTCAGGGAGCTGATCCTGCTGGAAAATACATATTTACATCAGGCATAAATCAATAACATGACTTTCAAGCTCTGTACTTTTTTTTCTAATTTAGTGAAATTCTGTGGAATTAGAATTTTTCTTCTGTTTTGTTCAATTCTTTTATCCTTTGTATTTGACTCTGGAACTGTGGAAACCATTCTTGTGGTCCTGCTGCAGAAGTTCCACCTGACTTACTAGTTTTGAGAATAAGTACTACCTGTCCCTTTTGTACCAAAGTTGTTCTCCCTGACACAGATTCCACTGTCTTTGCTCCTGTTGCTCCTGCACTGGACATTATTGCTGCCCTCAATCTCTTCTGCATGTGCAGAGATAAACAGAGATAAACACACAGAGGTGGTTGACCATGTAGATGTCTGATGGTTTGTGCATATGTGGAGTAAGGACTTAATACACAGGTCAAAATATATTTTCCAAACATGTCAGGAAAACTCTTCACTTGTTTCCTACCAATTCCTTGATTATATTTATTTACAAGCTGTCTGTGTCTTGATACACATCTCAAATGTGCTTTTGCTTCTGAGTTGCTTACTATACTTTAAATTTTTCCTGACTTAAAACCAGAGTGAGAGCCTGAAGAAGAGCAGGGATGAAGCATTTCTCATGGCAGATGCCTTCAGAATTGCCTTTGAGCAGCAGCTGATGCAGAGGAAGGACCAGGCCCTGAGACTTGCAGAAGGGATGAAGATGAAGAAGGAAACCAAATTTGGCAGTTGGAGGCGCCTGAGGGGCACAGGTACTGGGGCAGGGTGGGGTCTGTGGGGCTGGCACTGGGATAAATGAGCTGTTACATAGGATGACAGGAATGTTCTGGGCATTAAAGATGTTTGCTGCAACAACAGCAGAGAACAGCCAAGATCTGGCCACATTAAATGCCATCAGCAACTTATGTGCTGGTTTTTTGTAGGGGTTCTACATAAGAGTTAGGGAAGGAGGGGAAATGCAAAACTATATATAAATACACTGAGATTTTTTGGCCTGGGTGGGGCATTGAGCAGTGTGGTGTAGTGGAAGGTGTCCCTGCCCATGGCAGGGGGTGGGACTGGATGAACTTTAAAGTTTCTGGGTTTGGGGTTTTCTTTAAAACATTTTTAACTTTTTATTTTGCTTTTTATTATTGTTCTTAATGTGTTACAGAGTTACAAAGCCCTCTTTGTAATAGCAGAGGATGAATTTGCATCTGTAAAATAGAAAGAATTCTAAGTCTTTTTATTCTTTAAAAAAAGGGATAAAGAGAAGTATTTGGGTTCTTATGTCCTGGTCAAAACCATTGCAGAATTTAGGAGTGGCACATGAGGATATATTTGTGTGGGTGACTGACCTGGAGCTACCAGGATGAGGAGTTGGGTGGCTCTCCCAGGTCCTGGAGCGCTCCTGGGATGTGGTGCTACAGCAGCAAACAGCCTGACTTGCCCATACCCATCATTGCTGTCAGGCTCTGCGACCTGGGGCACATGTCCTGTAATTATAATGCATTTTAGTATTTTTAGAAACTGTACAAATGGCCTGTATTGAGTCAAAGGAATCCTTGTTCAGTCTCTAACACACACTTTTATTATGGCTGGGACCACACAGGGGCTCATGTCCTGAGACTGTGTGTTCACTGAACACAAAAAATTCAGCAATTTTTATACAGTTAGCTTTGAATATTATCTATCATAGACACTTTTTGGATTTATGTTAATTGAGTATACATTCTGTTGCTTATTCCCTATTTTTTCTACTATGAGGATGTTACACAACACAATATCATTCCAAACCTACCCCTCTCCACCCCTCACCACCCAGGTTTCCACCCTCCAGCTGTGCTGAGGACGTGCTGAAAGCACTTCCCTTATCAGCCTTTTTTCAAGCAAGCCCTAAATTCCCCCTCTGCTGGTTGAAAGGTAAACGGGTAGGAGAAATGAACCCAACACAAGAGAGATTATAAGTCACACTTACAATTTAATAACAATATTACAATAAATGCAATGGCACAAAGAGAAGTTGGTTTTGCCCCCCAAACCCCAGCAGTGTAACCCAGCCCCCTGGGGCACAAACACAGTGGGGTTTGGTGTCCCCTGTGCTGAGCCCCACGTGGTTCCTCTGAGTCCAAAGGAAAAGGAAGGGACAAACCTGTTGGTGCAGATGATGGCACAGTCTGGTGGAGAGTGGTGGGCTTCTCCTGTCCAGGGTCTGCTCCTCCTCTGGATCCCATGAGTGGTTCCCCAAGTCCTCAAACCCCAAGATTCTCTCCCCTCAGGTTTGGGTGGGAGCCCCCAGTGCCTTCCCCAGAGCAGGGAGTTCCACACCGGGGGATGTGACTCTGGCAGTCAGGGAGGATTTTGGAATGGTTGCTGGCCCATGAGCAGAGCTGAGCCCTCAGGTGGGTGTGGAGGTGCCAAGGAGTCCCTGGAGGGCAGTTCTCCCAGCTCCTCTGCCAGGCTTCTTTCCCAGCCAGTTCCCAGCCTGAGGGCTCAGCTGTGCCCTGGGCAGCTGCTGCCAATGGGCCATTGGTACCAGTTGCTGGGCAATGGCCCAGAGGGTTTAGAATACACAGCTTTGGTCACACCCACACAGGGATAAACTGGTCCTGGCTTCCTGAACCCTGTAAGCAAAACTGCCCAAGACCCTTTTACTTTGCCTGCTGGCAAACAGTTACTTTTTGTGAAGTCACAGTGAACATAGTTAAATACTTTTATGCTATATTTTTTTTATCCCTGTTTTAGTATCAGAGAATATTTGTTTTTTTCAAGCTACTTACTGTTGAAAAACTAATCACCTGAATTTCACAGTTCACATACTTTTGTTTTCTGCAGAGCAGGTCAAGCTGCAGGGGAACAGGAACACCCTGGGGCAGAGGCTGTCCAGGCTGCTGTCAGCAGGAGGGGACTGCAGGAGGGTGGAGGAACTGGACAGTCCCCATGAGATCCTGAAGGTGTTGGTGGATCTGGTCAGTGTCTCATTCAGCTGCATCAGAGGACGTGCAGCCCAGGCTGTGCCTCACTCACAGCCCTGTGTGCCCTATCTCAGCTGGCCAACATCTCTCTGTCCTTCTGCTTTGGTCCCCTCCAGGTGAACGACAAGGAGGAGGTCCTGGCACACCAGAGGAGGGTCAGCTACATGTTGGCCCATGCCTTGGAGGCAAAGGAGAATGTACTGGGACGGGATGAAGGGAAGGGGCTGTCGGTCCCCACTCACAGCTGCTGCCACAGCCCCCCTGCCCGGAGCGACGTCTCCTCAGTTCCCAGCACAGAAACTGCTGGAAATCTGGGAAAACCTCTACGAAAGTCTCAGTCTTGGCCCTCGGACTGTTCAGGGGGAGTGGGGAAGGGCCCTCTGTAGCCACGCAGGAGCAGGTTGGGTTTGTGCAATATAAACACATTGTGGAAGTGCCAGAAGCTGTCCTGGCCCATGGTTGTCACTGCAGGGCCGCCACAACCACTGCCAGGATGGCCCCACGGCCACTGCTGTGCCAGCAGGACAGGGCCAGGCACTGTCCTAGTGATCCCAGATGGGATGGAGTGTCCATGGGCTCTGCCCTTCCCCCTCCCCTTCCCTCTCCCCTCCCCCTCCCCCTCTCCTTTCCCCTTCCCCTTCCACTTCCCCTTCCCCCCCTCCTTCTCCCTCCCCTCTCCCTGCCCCTGCCTTTTGTCCCTGCCCTTTGTCCCTGCCCTGCCCCATTACCAGTGACAGAGCAAGATTGATGTCACTGTGGTGGGGATGTGACATCACTGTGGCCTGAGGATGTGACGTCACTCTGTGCGGTGGGAATGTGATGTCACTGTGTGGCAGGGATGTTACATCACTGTATGCGGTGGGAATGTGATGTCACTGTGTGCAGTGGGGATGTGACGTCACTGTGTGGCAGGGATGTGACGTCACTGTGTGGCGGGGACGTGACATCACTGTGTGGCAGGGATGTGACGTCACTGTGTGGCAGGGATGTGACGTCACTGTGTGCAGCGGGGATGTGACATCACTGGCAGGGATGTGATGTCACTGTGTGGCAGGGATGTGACGTCACTCTGTGCGGCGGGGATGTGACGTCACTGTGTGCAGTGGAGATGTGATGTCACTGTGTGGCAGAGATGTGATGTCATTGTGTGTGGCGGGGATGTGACATCACTGTGAGCTGTGGGGATGTGACGTCACTGTGTGGCAGGGATGTGACGTCACTGTGTGTGGGGTCTGTATTACAAGGCACACTCCAACTGCCAGCAAATACTACTTTATTAACAGCTAATAACTACAAGCAGCAGCAAACCCAGAGGCCCAGGAGGAGCTCCAGAAGCCTCAGCAGCCCAAGCAGCCCCCATAACAGAAGGCTTAACTCTTTATAGTCTTTGTGTCCATGTGCACAAATATCACTGTTAATTGGCTGAAAGCCTTTGCTCACATGTCTTGACTCGAGCCCTGATAGTTGGCTGATGCCTCTCTCTGTGCTGGCAGTTGTCAAGCTTTGTACTTGGCAATTCTCAAAACATATCTTGTTATTTTGCAGGTATTCTTCCTCCTTTCTGCTTTCCCATGGCATAGTTAAACCCACTCAAGGCTGAAATCCAAGCTGCCCACAGCCCAGACTTCATCCTCAGCTGTGCAGAGGGAATGTGATGTCATGGGATGTAACATCAGGGGGATGGGGATGTGATGTCACAAGCAGCAGCAGGGCAGACTGAGATAGAGTGACATTTTTAGGGGCTCTAAACACACAGTCAGGTTTGGAAAGGAGACATTGTTTATTCTGCACAGGGTGTAAGGTGGATGTTTCCATAGATCCAGCACACTGACCATGCAGAGCTTTCACTGTTGATACACTTTAGCAAACAGGGACAGTAATGTTCATTGGCTGCAAGTCACAGGGTTCCCTTCACAGAATCACCTGCTCTGGAAGAGACCTCAGAGATCCTCGAGTCCAGCCTTTGACCCAACACCACCACAGCATGGCCCTGAGGCCACATATAGTCCATCCTTAAACACCTCCAGGGACTCCATAACCTTCCTGGGCAGCCCCTGCCAATGCCCAGTCACACTTTATTTATATATATATATATTTTATATTCTGTGAGTTAATGATTCCCTTATCCCATGCTACTGGTTCCCATCTCAGTCTTTCCCTCTATTGGGTTAGGGTTTCCTGGGTTGATGGTCACGCCCTGCCCCTGCCAGAATTCCTGTCCCAGTGGGAGCTGATCCAGCCCCGCTCCTGAGGTGCCTTCATGGGTTCCTTCCTGCCCTTGGGGTTGTGGCAGATGTGCCTGTGGGGCAGGAATTGTGCATCCCTGTGCCCCTGGGGGTGCCAGTCCTTCCCTTCCTGCTGTGCCCATGGAATGTGCATCCCTGTGCCCGTGGGGGTGTCAACCCTTCCCTTCCTGCTGTGCCCATGGATTGTGCATCCCTGTGCCCCTGACGGTGCCAGCCCTTCCTGCTGTGCCTGAGATGGGGCTGCTGATGGAACAGTCCTGCCCACACCTCGGGCAGGATGCCACCCACGGGCTCTGGCCTTGCAGCCCGCTGCTCAGATGGGGACAGTGTTCCCTGGGGAGGAGGAGGAGAGGACACCACAGGGTGACAGGGGCTGTTTTCAGGTGGGTGGGTGGGAGCTCTCCCTCCTGAGTTGGTGGTGTCTGGTGACTCCTCAGGGCTTGGGATCACCATCTCAACAGAATCATGTTCTCCATGGCCAGCCAACCTGACAGTCCCTGCTGCAGAGTGGGCACGCTGCAGCTCTCCTTGTCCACTGCAGGATGCAGCCCTGGCAGAACTGGTGGCAACTGGGCAGAGCGGAACCCACATCCCACTGTGCAGTGAGGGACATGGTGTCACAATCCATTGCTGGTGATGGATCTGCCTCTTGGGATGTCACCATCCAGTGATGTCATAGTGGGTTGTTCCCCTCTGCAGGTGCAGAGTGACAGGAGGAAAGGTACCATTTCTTGTTCTCAACTTACAGATTTTGGTGTGGCTCTGCATGCTGTGTCCATGGCCATGGGGCTCTTCCAAAAGCTCCTGGCTTTAGTGCAGCAGAGGAACAACCTCTGCACATGGAATTTCAGCCATGGATTTATTTAGAACTTTCCTGAATAGGAACTCGTGCAACAAGGTGTACTTTGGAGCTGGAGGGCACTTCTGGGTCAGCCCTGCTCTGTATGCTGGTGTTGCACAAGAACATGAAGGGATTGCTGCCAGCCAGGATTCCCCTTCATTTCTGTGGCCATGGAGTTGCATTTTCGAAGCACACAGCTAACAGAGGGAAGCAGCAATGTCAGCTCCTCAGGCAGCATCCTTTAGGTTCTTGTGAGACACGTGGAAGAGAAGAAGAAGCCAAGGCAAGTGATGCAGAGGCCTGGAGCCTGGGAGCAGCTGAGCACCAAGAGCATAACAGGCTCTCTGCTTTAACACATCAACATCCATTTCCAGACCGCTTCCTCCAAAGCAGAAAACATCTCTGCTGACAACTCTGCTGCTCTCACTGTCTCTGAGCCCCCTCAAGTGCTGGGTGTTCCTCACTCTCAGTCCCACTTGGAATCTGTCATTGCCCACTCCTTCCCAGCTGCAGCACTGCATCTCCGTGCAATAACACCGTCTTACCTATTTCTGCACTGATCAAACACACAGTTTCTCCTGAAACAGGAGACACCTGACAGTGTCTTACTTTCATCAGTAATAGGAGATTTCTGTGGAAGAAATGACTGAGTTACACTTACAGAAGCAGCAGCTCAGCATTTCAGTGTAACCAGCTCTATGGAAGACACAAAACCAAATCCTGCCTATTTTATCTTTTTTTCCTTTATTTTCCTTTTAAGACTCATGTAGAACAGCCAAGTAGCACATGTATGTAATGGATGTGTCTATGGAATCACTGATTTAGTTCCAAAGAAATTAATCCAAGCCTCACTCAGGACCCAATGAGCAGAGAAGTGCATTTGAAGACAAGAGGAGGAGCAAGCTGAGTTTTGTCCTGCTCCTTCAGTGGATGCCACAATCCAAGGCTGAATTAGCTGAGCCTGAGTCACTCCTGCAATGGACTCAATGCATCTGTGTGTCCGTGTCCACGTGGGTGTGGTGATGGTGCTGCAGCCTGGGCTGCATGGCCAGCAGAGTCAGGGAGAACACACGTGGCAAAGACATGGCCTGGTGGGAGGAAAGGGGGCTCAGCAGGTGCAGCTGGGACAGAGCAGGGCACTGGGGGCACCAGCATGTCCCCAAAGGCTCTCTGGGCACGTGTCACCACTGAGAGGCCTGAGCCCTCTGCCCCAGCCCAAGGGCTGTACCGTGCCCTGCCCTGACAGTCCCGGCTCTGACTCTGGGTTAGAAACCCCCTGAGTGTCTGCCCTGTCCTGCCACAAGGGGCTGCAGTCACAGAGTAATGGTTGGATTGAAGACCTGACACCTCTTTTTATATCTCAGAGACTCTGGAAATCTCTGTTCTCTTCATTTGGGTATTCAGGTCCCCACCACCTCAACAGGAGACACTTGGGGACCTCAAGGCACTTCAGGGCAAGCTCCCACTTACTGACATCCCCTCACCACAACCTCCAGCCCCATTTTTGCCTCCAGAAGGCTTTGGGCAGGAGCAGCACTGGCTGCACAGCCCCACACACACTGAACTGGCACAAGCACGGCCTGTGTGTGGTTCCTGCCACACGTGCAGTGAGGCCAGAGAAACCTCCTGATGGGCCTGGGCATCAAAGCCACGCACTGGGGGGATATGGGCCTGTCTGTGAGGGGCACAATCCATGGGGGAGCCCTCCAGCTTGGGGCTCTCAGGGGCATGGGAGGCTCTCCCTGTGCAGCTTTCTGAGAATGTGGAGAAATGTGAGTGTGTCCCGAGTGTGCAGGGACATCAGGGACGTGCACACCCTGGGCTGGGCTGGGCTGTGTCCTGCAGTATTTGCCTCTGTGTATGGGGTGTATTCCCTCAGCATTTCTTCCTGTGGACAGCACTGGGTGAATTTATGTGCATCAGGCAGAATTTATGTCATAAAATCTTCACTGGATGACTTTCTGTAAATAAGCCATTGTTTATGCAACAAACTCATCATTGGATGAATGAAAATAAATAGGGCATCATTCATGTAAGAAACTCCTCACTGGATGAATTTCTGTAAATAAGGCATAACTTATGGAAATAAACTCATCCGTGGAAGAACTGGTGGAAATAAAAAGTTGCTGAATTAAGGCAAATCTCTTCCTCCAGAGCAGGAATACCGGGTAGACAGCCCTGAAAGGTCTCCAATTGGCATTCCTTCCCGATTGAGCTGTGGCCAGAGCAAGGCCCAGAAGGACAGGAGGGCCGAGCCGGGCAGCGCTGCCGCGGCCCACGGAGCCGCTGAGCCCGGCGGGGCGCGTTGGCCGCGCTCTGGCGGGATGCGGCGCGGTTCCCGAGCGGCGCGATGCGCGGGGCACCCCGGGGCAGAGGGGGCGGCGAGAGACGCGGCGGAGCAGGCAGAGGCACACCCAGGGCGGGCTGAGCTTTGCTGCAAGTGCTTTATTGCGGCGCCGTGCGGGCCCGGGAGCGGCTCAGCGGCAGCGGCTCAGCGGCGCCGGCGGCGTCTCCCGGCTCGGCGGCGGCGGCGGCGGTACCCGCGCCTGCGGGAGCTGCGGCGGCTCCTCCGCACGCCTCGGCGGCGGGAGCGGCTGCTGCGGGAGCGGCTCCTGCGGGAGCGGCTCCTGCGGGAGCGCCGCCGGGCCCGCGCCATGGCCGGCTGGATGCGGGGCCGCCTGCCCGACCCGCATTTATAGCCCAGCCCCGGAGAGCGCTCTGTGACGCCACCGCCCTGCCGAGCCCCCAGCGCCGCCGCCCCCACAACGCGGGGATGCGCCCCGACGGCCGCCACCGGCTCCTCGCAGCTGGGCACGCCAATGCCACGGATGCAACATCCCAATGTCTGTCTTTTGGGAAGGAGCATTAGTTTCAATGCCCCCGTGCTGCGCCGTCAGACACAAGGAAACCCCGAGCAAGTGCCCGATGCGCTCAGGTGCGGCGCGGGCTTGGCGCTGCCTTTTTTTTTTCGGAAATGCCAGCCGGCAACGTTGTCCAGCCCTCCGAGCGCACCTGTCCGAGCTGCCTGTGCATGGACTGTGGGGCATGTCTCAGGGGAGTCTGGAGTATCTACTCATGTTGTCGCCCGGTGACAGATCTCGGGGGAGACGGGTGAGGAGCGGCGTTTATTTTTGCAAAGCAGGAAAGAGGTGGCTCACTGAGAACAAAGGACCTTGAGTCAAACGGAGGATATTTTTAGTGTTCTTGGTAAGTTTGCATTTTCTGATGATCCAAAAGGACCGCTCCACAGCCGGACTGTAAGCCAGAGGACCCTCATTGACACTGGTGGGCACTGCAGGGTCTGCGCTTTACAAATCGCAACTCCACATGATTGGAGGGACTTATCCTTATTGATGGATAATGGTATTAATTGACACATCTGTTGGAGACTGAAACGGGTAATGATTTCTGCATTCTAGAAGAATTTTGACTTTTTCATTAGACGTCTGATGGGCAGTTGGGGCCCTCCCCTCCCTCCAGTGCTGAAGGTGTCAGGCCCTGAAGAGGCAGGAAGAGCCGAGCTTACCCTGCCCTCCACATGAACTCTGCGAAAGGTGGGAAAAATACTGGGGGTTCATGGCCCGGCTGGTGACACTACTGCATGGAAACAACTCCCTGGATTTGTTAAATAGTTATTATAAAAATCGCTTTAGAGAAAGTAGCTCAGCATATGGCAAAAGTCGTAAGGTCCAGGTGTGTAGGACCTGTCCTTGAAGCTTCTGTACGGAGGGGCCTTAGGGACTTCTTATGCTGAGTAAAATAGACTGGACACCATAGGAAACAAAGATAAATCAGAAAATATGTCAAAAGAACAGGAGAATGAGAGGAATTCGCCAATTCAACCAGTTACAGTTGCCAACAGATGCGATTTGGAGCAATTTTGACCCAAAGGTAGAAAGTTCACAAGAGGAAGACCACAAACGTCATCCCCAAAGGCCACCAGAGACCCTCGCCCCCAGTTCCCAGAGGGGAAGGCGCAGGCTGAAGGAGGAGGTGCACGGGGCAGAGAAGATGGAAATCAGTTCTTAGAATCATTCTAATAACCCTGCACTTTCTAGGAAAATAATGTTTCTGCATGAAGAAATAAGGAATATGTAGAACTTACTCGCACATAAACAAGTTGTTAACTCGACCAGGTGTGCATGTTTTTGGAGGAGCCAATCCCCCTGCACCCGGACCTTCAGTGAATGTGCCTCTCTAGAACCTCATCGACCTTTTCTCCACTAATCACACAGAAGTAAAATTTCGGCCAGCTTATGAAGTGAATTTCGCTAAGTGCATTCCGTGGTTAATTTCTGCATATCAATCATCACACAGCCTTCTAAGCTTTGACAAACATCTTGTAAATTACCTAAGAAATACGTTTTTAGGGCTTAGACAAGTGATTAAAAGACTACTTATCTTTTGGCTATATATTTCTTTTCTAACTCGACAATGTTTACCGATTCGAGTGTCTGGGATAAATCGGTCTTTCGATTTATTTCTTAGAGCTGCAGGTCTAGTCTTCTTCAAGGTTTTCTTTAAAGCTTTGCATGGTTAGGTAAATTTCGCTTTTCTGGCTTTACCGCTCCTTGTCCACCCCCTTGTTTCCTGCTTATCTCTGACAGAAGACAAAGAGAAAACATTTGTGATTTCACCACATTCAGGCCAGTGCCTTACAGAAACTCTCTTCTAAATGGCTCTAAACAAGTTACAATATAGCAAGCCTCACCTCTCTTGTGTTAGTGCAATGTTCTTTTTGACTACGCGGGTTGTTGTTTCTTGAACACGGTTCTTTAAGAAGTCTTAGCAGAGTATCAGAAGATAAACCGCAAGTGTTTGTATGCCCAAATTTTCTTTTTCTTTCATACTCTAAGCTGCAGCCACTCTGAAGTGAAGGACAGCTGCCAGCATGTGCCCAACAAGCTGTCTGAGATGAAGAGACTAATTCTGGGAAGACTTTTTAAAAAACAACCTTCAAGGAAAAAGACAACCCGTGAAGTCAGGAGGGAGAATATTTCACTAATACCAGAAAATGAAAACTTATGTACAACACTAAAATCACCCTCCCTTTGATTGATGGTGTTTTCTTCCCAGTCAGACACGCTCTCCTTGCTTTGCAAAAAAAAACCCCATCCGAGTGAGAAAAGAAATCACACGGTCTTATTACAAGCAAGATCAGTTGAACTGGAATAAGATCTCTTTATTTAGGGTTTCTTTTTATATTGCTGTGATTCCATAGGAAATTTTTAGGCGTACCTCGAAGATTGTGGGAAGATTGTAAGATTGTCGGGACCTGGCACCGAGGGCCTTTTACGATGGGGAGGGAAACACCAAGAACTTAAAATAAACATGCAGAGACCCCTGTGCGCAAAGACCACGTGGTGGTGTCTCTGAACAAAGGAGACCCTTCATCTAATGTGGGGGGATCCTGCACAACCCATAAAGGAGAAGATGCCACACGCCTCTCCCTTTGGAGAAGACGCCTCTTACAGCAAGACCAGCAAGCCGATGAATACGCATTATCTGATGAAAACAGGCAGGACTTGGTAAAACAACAAAAAGTGCAAAGTTTGAATGGAAGGTTTGCTTCCAGACTCCCTGTGGTTTGAGGCATCCAGAGCGTGCTGGAAATAAAACTTTCCTCTTTGTTATACTGCCTTTCTTTCATAGGTTATTGCCGTCTCCTAAATTTAAGAGAAGAAAAATTTTCCTACGCTGCTCTCCCCTGAGATCTGTCAACGGGCAGCAGGAGTAGATGCTCCAGACTCCCCTGGGACGCGCCCCACGCTGCCGGTGCATGCACAGGCACCACAGACAGGTGCACGAGGAGGGCTGGACAACATTATCGGGTGAAATTTCCGAAAAAAAATAAAGGCAGCGCCAAGCCCGCGCCGCACCTGAGCGCATCCGGCACTTGCTCGGGGTTCCCTTGTGTCTGACGGCGCAGCACGGGGGCATTGAAACTAATGCTCCTTCCCAAAAGACAGACATTGGGATGTTGCATCCGTGGCATTGGCGTGCCCAGCTGCGAGGAGCCGGTGGCGGCCGTCGGGGCGCATCCCCGCGTTGTGGGGGCGGCGGCGCTGGGGGCTCGGCAGGGCGGTGGCGTCACAGAGCGCTCTCCGGGGCTGGGCTATAAATGCGGGTCGGGCAGGGGTCCCGCACCCAGCCGGCCATGGCGCGGGCCCGGCGGCGCTCCCGCAGGAGCCGTTCTCGCAGCAGCCGCTCCCGCAGGAGCCGCTCCCGCCGCCGAGGCGTGCGGAGGAGCCGCCGCAGCTCCCGCAGGCGCGGGTACCGCCGCCGCCGCCGCCGAGCCGGGAGACGCCGCCGGCGCCGCTGAGCCGCTCCCGCTGAGCCGCTCCCGGGCCCGCACGGCTCCGCAATAAAGCACTTGCAGCAAAGCTCAGCCTGCCCTGGGTGTGCCTCTGCCTGCTCCGCCGCGTCTCTCGCCGCCCCCTCTGCCCCGGGGTGCCCCGCGCATCGCGCCGCTCGGGAACCGCGCCCGCATCCCGCCAGTGCGGGGCCAACGCGTCCCGCCGGGCTCAGCGGCTCCGTGGGCCGCGGCAGCGCTGCCCGGCTCGGCCCTCCTGTCCTTCTGGGCCTTGCTCTGGCCACAGCTCAATCGGGAAGGAATGCCAATTGGAGACCTTTCAGGGTTGTCTACCCGGTATTCCTGCTCTGGAGGAAGAGATTTGCCTTAATTCAGCAACTTTTTATTTCCACCAGTTCTTCCACGGATGAGTTTATTTCCATAAGTTATGCCTTATTTACAGAAATTCATCCAGTGAGGAGTTTCTTACATGAATGATGCCCTATTTATTTTCATTCATCCAATGATGAGTTTGTTGCATAAACAATGGCTTATTTACAGAAAGTCATCCAGTGAAGATTTTATGACATAAATTCTGCCTGATGCACATAAATTCACCCAGTGCTGTCCACAGGAAGAAATGCTGAGGGAATACACCCAATACACAGAGGCAAATACTGCAGGACACAGCCCAGCCCAGCCCAGGGTGTGCACGTCCCTGATGTCCCTGCACACTCGGGACACACTCACATTTCTCCACATTCTCAGAAAGCTGCACAGGGAGAGCCTCCCATGCCCCTGAGAGCCCCGAGCTGGAGGGCTCCCCCATGGATTGTGCCCCTCACAGACAGGCCCATATCCCCCCAGTGCGTGGCTTTGATGCCCAGGCCCATCAGGAGGTTTCTCTGGCCTCACTGCACGTGTGGCAGGAGGGACACACAGGCCATGCTTGTGCCAGTTCAGTGTGTGTGGGGCTGTGCAGCCAGTGCTGCTCTTGCCCAAAGCCTTCTGGAGGCAAAAATGGGGCTGGAGGTTGTGGTGAGGGGATGTCAGTAAGTGGGAGCTTGCCCTGAAGTGCCTTGAGGTCCCCAAGTGTCTCTTGTTGAGGTGGTGGGGACCTGAATCCCCAAGTGAAGAGAACAGAGAATCCCAGTCTCAGAGGTATAAAAAGAGGTGTCAGGTCTTCAATCCAACCATTACTCTGTGACTGCAGCCCCTTGTGGCAGGACAGGGCAGACACTCAGGGGGTTTCTAACCCAGAGTCAGAGCCGGGACTGTCAGGGCAGAGCACGGTACAGCCCTTGGGCTGGGGCAGAGGGCTCAGGCCTCTCAGTGGTGACACATGCCCAGAGAGGCTTTGGGGACATGCTGGATGTCCCCAGTGCCCTGCTCTGTCCCAGCTGCACCTGCTGAGCCCCCTTTCCTCCCACCAGGCCATGTCTTTGCCACGTGTGTTCTCCCTGGCTCTGCTGGCCATGCAGCCCAGGCTGCAGCACCATCACCACACCCACGGGGCCACGGACACACAGATGCATTGAGTCCATTGCAGGAGTGACTCAGGCTCAGCTAATTCAGCCTTGGATTGTGGCATCCACTGAAGGAGCAGGACAAAACTCAGCTTGCACCTCCTCTTGTCTCCAAATGCACTTCTCTGCTCATTGGGTCCTGAGTGAGGCTTGGATTAATTTCTTTGGAACTAAATCAGTGATTCCATAGACACATCCATTACATACATGTGCTACTTGGCTGTTCTACATGAGTCATAAAAGGAAAAAATAAGGGACAAGAAAGCAAAGATGGGACACCAGGGGGAAGGACAAAGGCAGCAGCAGAGAGAGAAGCCAGAGGCTGTGTGAGGAAAGAAGCCTTCTGTTTCCTTCTTTGATTTCCTGACTGAAGAGCTTCTGCAGCTGTGCAAGGGCTGCTGGCAAGGCAGCCTCTTGCTGGGTGGAGGAGAGTCCTGGGGACTGGAGACCCTCCTCTTTGGGGGATGCTGAGACCCTCCCGATGAGCAGTTCCTGCCCCGTGCGGGAGCCAAGGGGCTGCAGCTGCTGCCCTGGGCAAAGGGACCTGCCCCCACCAGCTGCTCCGGCTCCTCCTGGGGCTGTTTTGGCTCCTTCTGGGGGTTCTCCTGCTCTGCAGGGTTGGGCACTGGCTGGGAACAGCTGGGACTGGACTTGGAGGCCAGTCTGTGATGTACCAGCTTCCTCCTCCACCTTGGAGACTGCAGGGCTGCTGTGGGAGTGCCTTGCTGAGAGCTGCTGGAGCTGCTGGAGTTGGATCTGGAACTTCTGGTGCTGCTGGAGGTGTTGGAGCTGCTTCTCCTGCTGGAGCTGGATCTGGAGCTGCAGGAGCTGGTGGAGCCACTGGACCTGCTGGAGGTCCTGGATCTGGATCTGGTACTGCTGCAGGTGGATCTGGACCTGCAGGAGCTGCTGGAGTGCCTGGTGCTGCTGGATCCAGAGCTGAAACTGGATCTGGAGCTTCTGGTGCTGCTGGAGGTGCTGGAGCTGCTTCTCCTGCTGGAGCTGGATCTGAAGCTGCTACAGCTACTGGAGCTTTTCGTACTGCTGGAGCTGGAGCTTCTGGAGATTCTGGAGCTGGATCCAGAGCTGGACCTGGAGCTGCTGGAGCTGCTGAAGGTGTTGCTGCCCACAGGCCTGATGTCCTTGTCTCTGGGCTGATGGAAACCCAGCAGTCTCTGGGCATTCCCACTGCACCAGCTCACAAGGGCACTGATGATGCTGTGGATCAGCAGTGCTGTGTGCTCATTGAGCATCGGCTGCAGCACCTCCCTCAAGACTTCTGCATTAGGCCCATAAAGGCACAGGCAGTACAGAATGAGACTCTCTACACTGTACACCACCCACCACTGGTCCCAGTATATTCCTTCCAGCCTCTGGTGCAGGCAGGGCTGCACAGGATCCAGGAGTTGGGGGTGCTGACGGAACAGTCCTGCCCACACCTCGGGCAGGATGCCACCCACGGGGTCTGGCCTTGCAGCCCGCTGCTCAGATGGGGACAGTGTTCCCTGGGGAGGAGGAGGAGGGGACACCACAGGGTGACAGGGGCTGTTTTCAGGTGGGTGGGTGGGAGCTCTCCCTGCTGAGCTGTTGGTGTCCGGTGATTCCTCAGGGCTTGGGATCACCATCTCCACAGAATCATGTTCTCCATGGCCAGCCAGCCTGACAGTCCTTGCTGCAGAGTGGGCATGCTGCAGCTCTCCTTGTCCACTGCAGGATGCAGCCCTGGCAGAACTGGTGGCAACTGGGCAGAGCGGAACCCACATCCCACTGTGCAGTGAGGGACATGGTGTCACAATCCATTGCTGGTGATGGATCTGCCTCTTGGGATGTCACCATCCAGTGATGTCATAGTGGGTTGTTCCCCTCTGCAGGTGCAGAGTGACAGGAGGAAAAGTACCATTTCTTGTTCCCAACTTACAGATTTTGGTGTGGCTCTGCATGCTGTGTCCATGGCCATGGGGCTCTTCCAAAAGCTCCTGGGTTTAGTGCAGCAGAGGAACAATCTCTGCACATGGAATTTCAGCCATGGATTTATTTAAGACTTCCCTGAATAGGAACTCGTGCAACAAGGTGTAACTTTGGAGCTGGAGGGCACTTCTGGGTCAGCCCTGCTCTGTGTGCTGGTGTTGCACAAGAACATGAAGGGATTGCTGCCAGCCAGGATTCCCCTTCATTTCTGTGGCCATGGAGCTGCATTTTCCAAGCACACAGCTAACAGGGGGAAGCAGCAATGTCAGCTCCTCAGGCAGCATCCTTTAGGTTCTTGTGAGACACGTGGAAGAGAAGAAGAAGCCAAGGCAAGTGATGCAGAGGCCTGGAGCCTGGGAGCACCTGAGCACCCAGAGCATAACGGGCTCTCTGCTTTAACACATCAACATCCATTTCCAGACCGCTTCCTCCAAAGCAGAAAACATCTCTGCTGACAACTCTGCTGCTCTCACTGTCTCTGAGCCCCCTCAAGTGCTGGGTGTTCCTGACTCTCAGTCCCACTTGGAATCTGTCATTGCCCACTCCTTCCCAGCTGCAGCACTGCATCTCCATGCAATAACACCTTCTTTCCTATTTCTGCACTGATCAAATACACAGTTTCTCCTGAAACAGAAGACACCTGACAGTGTCTTTAGTTCAGCAGTAACAGGAGATCTCTGTGTAATAAACACAAGCAGCAGCTCAGCATTTCAGTGTAACCAGCCCTATATAAAACACATGACAAAATCAAATCATACCATCTTTGCTTTCTTTTCCCTTATTTTTTCCTTTTAAGACTCATGTAGAACAGCCAAGTAGCACATGTATGTAATGGATGTGTCTATGGAATCACTGATTTAGTTCCAAAGAAATTAATCCAAGCCCCACTCAGGACCCAATGAGCAGAGAAGTGCATTTGAAGACAAGAGGAGGAGCAAGCTGAGTTTTGTCCTGCTCCTTCAGTGGATGCCACAATCCAAGGCTGAATTAGCTGAGCCTGAGTCACTCCTGCAATGGACTCAATGCATCTGTGTGTCCGTGGCCCCGTGGGTGTGGTGATGGTGCTGCAGCCTGGGCTGCATGGCCAGCAGAGCCAGGGAGAACACACGTGGCAAAGACATGGCCTGGTGGGAGGAAAGGGGGCTCAGCAGGTGCAGCTGGGACAGAGCAGGGCACTGGGGACATCCAGCATGTCCCCAAAGCCTCTCTGGGCACGTGTCACCACTGAGAGGCCTGAGCCCTCTGCCCCAGCCCAAGGGCTGTACCGTGCCCTGCCCTGACAGTCCTGGCTCTGACTCTGGGTTAGAAACCCCCTGAGTGTCTGCCCTGTCCTGCCACAAGGGGCTGCAGTCACAGAGTAATGGTTGGATTGAAGACCTGACACCTCTTTTTATATCTCAGAGACTCTGGAAATCTCTGTTCTCTTCATTTGGGGATTCAGGTCCCCACCACCTCAACAGGAGACACTTGGGGACCTCAAGGCACTTCAGGGCAAGCTCCCACTTACTGACATCCCCTCACCTCAACCCCCAGGCCCCTTTCTGCCTCCAGAAGGCTTTGGGCAGGAGCAGCACTGGCTGCACAGCCCCACACACACTGAACTGGCACAAGCATGGCCTGTGTGTCCCTCCTGCCACACGTGCAGTGAGGCCAGAGAAACCTCCTGATGGGCCTGGGCATCAAAGCCACGCACTGGGGGGATATGGGCCTGTCTGTGAGGGGCACAATCCATGGGGGAGCCCTCCAGCTTGGGGCTCTCAGGAGCATGGGAGGCTCTCCCTGTGCAGCTTTCTGGGAATGTGGAGAAATGTGGGTGTGTCCCGAGTGTGCAGGGACATCAGGGACGTGCACACCCTGGGCTGGGCTGGGCTGTGTCCTGCAGTATTTGCCTCTGTGTATTGGGTGTATTCCCTCAGCATTTCTTCCTGTGGACAGCACTGGGTGAATTTATGTGCATCAGGCAGAATTTATGTCATAAAATCTTCACTGGATGACTTTCTGTAAATAAGCCATTGTTTATGCAACAAACTCATCATTGGATGAATGAAAATAAATAGGGCATCATTCATGTAAGAAACTCCTCACTGGATGAATTTCTGTAAATAAGGCATAACTTATGGAAATAAACTCATCCGTGGAAGAACTGGTGGAAATAAAAAGTTGCTGAACTAAGGCAAATCCCTTCCTCCAGAGCAGGAATACCGGGTAGACAACCCTGAAAGGTCTCCAATTGGCATTCCTTCCCGATTGAGCTGTGGCCAGAGCAAGGCCCAGAAGGACAGGAGGGCCGAGCTGGGCAGCGCTGCCGCGGCCCACGGAGCCGCTGAGCCCGGCGGGACGCGTTGGCCCCGCACTGGCGGGATGCGGGCGCGGTTCCCGAGCGGCGCGATGCGCGGGGCACCCCGGGGCAGAGGGGGCGGCGAGAGACGCGGCGGAGCAGGCAGAGGCACACCCAGGGCGGGCTGAGCTTTGCTGCAAGTGCTTTATTGCGGCGCCGTGCGGGCCCGGGAGCGGCTCAGCGGCAGCGGCTCAGCGGCGCCGGCGGCGTCTCCCGGCTCGGCGGCGGCGGCGGCGGTACCCGCGCCTGCGGGAGCTACGGCGGCTCCTCCGCACGCCTCGGCGGCGGGAGCGGCTGCTGCGGGAGCGGCTCCTGCGGGAGCGCCGCCGGGCCCGCGCCATGGCCGGCTGGATGCGGGGCCGCCTGCCCGACCCGCATTTATAGCCCAGCCCCGGAGAGCGCTCTGTGACGCCACCGCCCTGCCGAGCCCCCAGCGCCGCCGCCCCCACAACGCGGGGATGCGCCCCGACGGCCGCCACCGGCTCCTCGCAGCTGGGCACGCCAATGCCACGGATGCAACATCCCAATGTCTGTCTTTTGGGAAGGAGCATTAGTTTCAATGCCCCCGTGCTGCGCCGTCAGACACAAGGAAACCCCGAGCAAGTGCCCGATGCGCTCAGGTGCGGCGCGGGCTTGGCGCTGCCTTTTTTTTTTCGGAAATGCCAGCCGGCAACGTTGTCCAGCCCTCCGAGCGCACCTGTCCGAGCTGCCTGTGCATGGACTGTGGGGCATGTCTCAGGGGAGTCTGGAGTATCTACTCATGTTGTCGCCCGGTGACAGATCTCGGGGGAGACGGGTGAGGAGCGGCGTTTATTTTTGCAAAGCAGGAAAGAGGTGGCTCACTGAGAACAAAGGACCTTGAGTCAAACGGAGGATATTTTTAGTGTTCTTGGTAAGTTTGCATTTTCTGATGATCCAAAAGGACCGCTCCACAGCCGGACTGTAAGCCAGAGGACCCTCATTGACACTGGTGGGCACTGCAGGGTCTGCGCTTTACAAATCGCAACTCCACATGATTGGAGGGACTTATCCTTATTGATGGATAATGGTATTAATTGACACATCTGTTGGAGACTGAAACGGGTAATGATTTCTGCATTCTAGAAGAATTTTGACTTTTTCATTAGACGTCTGATGGGCAGTTGGGGCCCTCCCCTCCCTCCAGTGCTGAAGGTGTCAGGCCCTGAAGAGGCAGGAAGAGCCGAGCTTACCCTGCCCTCCACATGAACTCTGCGAAAGGTGGGAAAAATACTGGGGGTTCATGGCCCGGCTGGTGACACTACTGCATGGAAACAACTCCCTGGATTTGTTAAATAGTTATTATAAAAATCGCTTTAGAGAAAGTAGCTCAGCATATGGCAAAAGTCGTAAGGTCCAGGTGTGTAGGACCTGTCCTTGAAGCTTCTGTACGGAGGGGCCTTAGGGACTTCTTATGCTGAGTAAAATAGACTGGACACCATAGGAAACAAAGATAAATCAGAAAATATGTCAAAAGAACAGGAGAATGAGAGGAATTCGCCAATTCAACCAGTTACAGTTGCCAACAGATGCGATTTGGAGCAATTTTGACCCAAAGGTAGAAAGTTCACAAGAGGAAGACCACAAACGTCATCCCCAAAGGCCACCAGAGACCCTCGCCCCCAGTTCCCAGAGGGGAAGGCGCAGGCTGAAGGAGGAGGTGCACGGGGCAGAGAAGATGGAAATCAGTTCTTAGAACTCATTCTAATAACCCTGCACTTTCTAGGAAAATAATGTTTCTGCATGAAGAAATAAGGAATATGTAGAACTTACTCGCACATAAACAAGTTGTTAACTCGACCAGGTGTGCATGTTTTTGGAGGAGCCAATCCCCCTGCACCCGGACCTTCAGTGAATGTGACTCTCTAGAACCTCATCGACCTTTTCTCCACTAATCACACAGAAGTAAAATTTCGGCCAGCTTATGAAGTGAATTTCGCTAAGTGCATTCCGTGGTTAATTTCTGCATATCAATCATCACACAGCCTTCTAAGCTTTGACAAACATCTTGTAAATTACCTAAGAAATACGTTTTTAGGGCTTAGACAAGTGATTAAAAGACTACTTATCTTTTGGCTATATATTTCTTTTCTAACTCGACAATGTTTACCGATTCGAGTGTCTGGGATAAATCGGTCTTTCGATTTATTTCTTAGAGCTGCAGGTCTAGTCTTCTTCAAGGTTTTCTTTAAAGCTTTGCATGGTTAGGTAAATTTCGCTTTTCTGGTTTTACCGTTCCTTGTCCACCCCCTTGTTTCCTGCTTGTCTCTGACAGAAGACAAAGAGAAAACATTTGTGATTTCACCACATTCAGGCCAGTGCCTTACAGAAACTCTCTTCTAAATGGCTCTAAACAAGTTACAATATAGCAAGCCTCACCTCTCTTGTGTTAGTGCAATGTTCTTTTTGACTACGCGGGTTGTTGTTTCTTGAACACGGTTCTTTAAGAAGTCTTAGCAGAGTATCAGAAGATAAACCGCAAGTGTTTGTATGCCCAAATTTTCTTTTTCTTTCATACTCTAAGCTGCAGCCACTCTGAAGTGAAGGACAGCTGCCAGCATGTGCCCAACAAGCTGTCTGAGATGAAGAGACTAATTCTGGGAAGACTTTTTAAAAAACAACCTTCAAGGAAAAAGACAACCCGTGAAGTCAGGAGGGAGAATATTTCATTAATACCAGAAAATGAAAACTTATGTACAACACTAAAATCACCCTCCCTTTGATTGATGGTGTTTTCTTCCCAGTCAGACACCCTCTCCTTGCTTTGCAAAAACAAACCCCACCCGAGTGAGAAAAGAAATCACACGGTCTTATTACAAGCAAGATCAGTTGAACTGGAATAAGATCTCTTTATTTAGGGTTTCTTTTTATATTGCTGTGATTCTATAGGAAATTTTAGGCGTACCTCGAAGATTGTAGGAAGATTGTAAGATTGTCGGGACCTGGCACCGAGGGCCTTTTACGATGGGGAGGGAAACACCAAGAACTTAAAATAAACATGCAGAGACCCCTGTGCGCAAAGACCACGTGGTGGTGTCTCTGAACAAAGGAGACCCTTCATCTAATGTGGGGGGATCCTGCACAACCCATAAAGGAGAAGATGCCACACGCCTCTCCCTTTGGAGAAGACGCCTCTTACAGCAAGACCAGCAAGCCGATGAATACGCATTATCTGATGCAAACGGGCAGGACTTGGTAAAACCACAAAAAGTGCAAAGTTTGAATGGAAGGTTTGCTTCCAGACTCCCTGTGGTTTGAGGCATCCAGAGCGTGCTGGAAATAAAACTTTCCTCTTTGTTATACTGCCTTTCTTTCATAGGTTATTGCCGTCTCCTAAATTTAAGAGAAGGAAAATTTTCCTACACTGCTCTCCCCCGAGATCTGTCAACGGGCAGCAGGAGTAGATGCTCCAGACTCCCCTGGGACGCGCCCCACGCTGCCGGTGCATGCACAGGCACCACAGACAGGTGCACGAGGAGGGCTGGACAACATTATCGGGTGAAATTTCCGAAAAAAAATAAAGGCAGCGCCAAGCCCGCGCCGCACCTGAGCGCATCCGGCACTTGCTCAGGGTTCCCTTGTGTCTGACGGCGCAGCACGGGGGCATTGAAACTAATGCTCCTTCCCAAAAGACAGACATTGGGATGTTGCATCCGTGGCATTGGCGTGCCCAGCTGCGAGGAGCCGGTGGCGGCCGTCGGGGCGCATCCCCGCGTTGTGGGGGCGGCGGCGCTGGGGGCTCGGCAGGGCGGTGGCGTCACAGAGCGCTCTCCGGGGCTGGGCTATAAATGCGGGTCGGGCAGGCGGCCCCGCACCCAGCCGGCCATGGCGCGGGCCCGGCGGCGCTCCCGCAGGAGCCGCTCCCGCAGCAGCCGCTCCCGCCGCCGAGGCGTGCGGAGGAGCCGCCGTAGCTCCCGCAGGCGCGGGTACCGCCGCCGCCGCCGCCGAGCCGGGAGACGCCGCCGGCGCCGCTGAGCCGCTGCCGCTGAGCCGCTCCCGGGCCCGCACGGCTCCGCAATAAAGCACTTGCAGCAAAGCTCAGCCCGCCCTGGGTGTGCCTCTGCCTGCTCCGCCGCGTCTCTCGCCGCCCCCTCTGCCCCGGGGTGCCCCGCGCATCGCGCCGCTCGGGAACCGCGCCCGCATCCCGCCAGTGCGGGGCCAACGCGCCCCGCCGGGCTCAGCGTTCCGTGGGCCGCGGCAGCGCTGCCCGGCTCGGCCCTCCTGTCCTTCTGGGCCTTGCTCTGGCCACAGCTCAATCGGGAAGGAATGCCAATTGGAGACCTTTCAGGGTTGTCTACCCGGTATTCCTGCTCTGGAGGAAGGGATTTGCCTAAATTCAGCAACTTTTTATTTACACCAGTTCTTCCACGGATGAGTTTATTTCCATAAGTTATGCCTTATTTACAGAAATTCATCCATTTAGGGGTTTCTTACATGAATTATGCCCTGTTTCATTCATTCAGTGATGTGTTTATTGCATAAATGATGCAAAAGTGAGAGCCAGGTCGGTCATGTCAGGGCATCGTCCAGCCCTTGGGCTGGGGCAGAGGGCTCAAGGCTCTCAGTGGTGACACGTGCCCAGAGAGGCTTTGGGGACATGCTGGTGCACCCAGTGCCCTGCTCTGTCCCAGCTGCACCTGCTGAGCCCCCTTTCCTCCCACCAGGCCATGTCTTTGCCACGTGTGTTCTCCCTGGCTCTGCTGGCCATGCAGCCCAGGCTGCAGCACCATCACCAGACCCACGGGGCCACGGACACACAGATGCACTGAGTCCATTGCAGGAGTGACTCAGGCTCAGCTAATTCAGCCTTGGATTGTGGCATCCACTGAAGGAGCAGGACAAAACTCAGCTTGCACCTCCTCTTGTCTTCAAATGCACTTCTCTGCTCATTGGGTCCTGAGTGGGGCTTGGATTAATTTCTTTGGAACTAAATCAGTTATTCCGTAGACACATCCATTACATACATGTGCTACTTGGCTGTTCTACATGAGTCTTAAAAGGAAAAAATAAGGGAAAAGAAAGCAAAGATGGTATGATTTGATTTTGTCGTGTGTTTTATATAGGGCTGGTTACACTGAAATGCTGAGCTGCTGCTTGTGTAAGTGTAACTCAGTCATTTCTTACACAGAGATCTCCTATTACCGATGAAGGGAAGACGCTGTCAGTTGTTGTTGCAGCCCTTGATTCAGGTGCGATGAAGGGAAGACCGCTGTCAGTTGTTGTTGCAGCCCTTGATTCAGGTGGGTCTGGACGACCACCTCACAAGTTTCGTTTTCACCTTAAAAGGACATGTTCCCAGCCTCAACCAATTGGAGTCAGACCACCGCACCTGGGGGGTCACTTGAGGTCATATATACCTGTGTTTTTGAATAAACTTGGAATTTGCTTGAACATCACATTGGTGTGTGCAGTCTCCTCTAGCGCAGGTTTGCAATAGTTGTCTTTAAGTTTCAGGAGAAACTGTGTATTTGATCAGTGCAGAAATAGGAAAGAAGGTGTTATTGCATGGAGATGCAGTGCTGCAGCTGGGAAGGAGTGGGCAATGACAGATTCCAAGTGGGACTGAGAGTCAGGAACACCCAGCACTTGAGGGTGCTCAGAGACAGTGAGAGCAGCAGAGTTGTCAGCAGAGATGTTTTCTGCTTTGGAGGAAGCGGTCTGGAAATGAATGTTGATGTGTTAAAGCAGAGAGCCCGTTATGCTCTGGGTGCTCAGGTGCTCCCAGGCTCCAGGCCCCTGCATCACTTGCCTTGGCTTCTCCTTCTCTTCCACGTGTCTCACAAGAACCTAAAGGATGCTGCCTGAGGAGCTGACATTGCTGCTTCCCCCTGTTAGCTGTGTGCTTGGAAAATGCAGCTCCATAGCCACAGAAATGAAGGGGAATCCTGGCTGGCAGCAATCCCTTCATGTTCTTGTGCAACACCAGCACACAGAGCAGGGCTGACCCAGAAGTGCCCTCCAGCTCCAAAGTACACCTTGTTGCATGAGTTCCTATTCAGGGAAGTTCTAAAAGAATGCATGGATGAAATTCCATGTGCAGAGATTGTTCCTCTGCTGCACTAAACCCAGGAGTTTTGGGTAGATGAGAAATGTATATCTCTTTAACATGCCCAGGGTTTTTGTTTGCCCTGAACATGCCCCAAGCTGCAAGGTTTGTGCTACTGGTGTTGTTCAGGGGAGGAAAAAACTAAAGAAGAAACAGGGAACTGGCATGTGTTTTAAGGTCAGAAGACCTTTCAAACATTAAAATCAACAGCAGTCCTTGAACTCCAGTGACTGTAAATGCCTTATGAGTGATGATAAATATCCCTACATGGAGTTGCTACTCCAGATAGAGAGAAAGGAAAGGAAGGGACTTTAGAAAGAAGAATCAGGAATAGACCTTCACAGTTTAAACAGTGACTCAGTGAATGGCACAGAAGTGATTAATTTATACCTGTGTCAACCCATCTCCCTGCCATCTTTCTTGGTATACTTTTCTCTCTGGAATATGGAACACACATGGAAAAAGGTGAGGAAAGAGACCATACTGCAGATGAACAATGATGCTTCATTGTTGTAATAAACTCTGTTCTGGTAATTCTTAGTATCAAAATAAGCTATGTTAGAACCTGAAACAGGAGAAAGGAAAATGGCAGTAAGAACTCTGTAAAAGCACAAGCAGATGAAGAGAAAACAAACTCTGACTTTCAAGGCAAGAGTGAAGACTTATGCAATCTGACCTGGAATGCCTGGATGGGGTGGCCATCCCCAGAGAAAGAGAAGTCCTTTGGAGAGGGAACAGGGGCAAGACCCAGAGGGATGGGAGACTCTCCCCCAGCACTGGCCACAACCCCCAAGGGCTCCAAATCCCAGCACTGCACAGGGAAAGGCAGAGAGGGGAGGAGGGGATACCCAGCTGCAGGCAGTCCATGCTGACTGGTCCCACCAGCCTCTGGCTCGCAGGAGACCTTGGCATGGCATCAGGAGCAGGAAGAGTCCCATGGCCATGGACACAGCATGCAGAGCCACACCAAAATCTGTAAGTTGAGAACAAGAAATGGTACTTTTTCTCCTGTCACTCTGCACCTACAGAGGGGAACAACCCACTATGACATCACTGGATGGTGACATCCCAAGAGGCAGATCCATCACCAGCAATGGATTGTGACACCATGTCCCTCACTGCACAGTTACAATGTTGCGATGCCGGAGGATTTGGGGAATGAGTGAGGAGACCTGGGGGAAAACACCCAGGTATGCCCAGCAGATCTCCCAGTTCCAGTAAGTCTGCAGAGTGAAACCAAAGATTTTCGATATCCCAATCCACTCTGTAAATAATCCTAAAATCCAAACAAAGCTCCCTAAGGGAGAAGTCAAAAGGGGAGGAACTCCAGGGGAATCCTGGCAAATGCATTTCTCTGAGTTACCTAAATGTGGATGACATGGGGATCTGTTTGTTCTAGTGGATACATTTTCAGGACATCAGCTGTGCAAACAGGTCTGCTGCCAGCAGGGATGGAAACCTGGTATAAAATCCTCACACTGATTGAGACTGACAGATCCTTAGAGAGTTCCAGCATGGAACTTGCTTTACCTGCTCCTTCAAGTCTCTCTGCAGTACCCAAGCTGAAAGACATTTCCTCAGTGGAAGCAAAATTCATCCCTTGCTATCTGGATGTGGTCCTGGTTTACACTTACCCTGACAGATCAAGGGGAGTGAATTTGTTCATATTCACTATTTCATTCAATCTTTGGTCTGAGGACAAAAGGAGACAGATGTCACATATAGAGATGATAAGACATTGTTCCTCCTTCCTAATACAATAGAGGACTAGATTATTTCATGTGGATTCTGTCCCAGCACACACAGTCTGTGCTATTTCTATTTAATAATTCCAGTTGTCAGAACCAACAACTGGATTAGAGCCCTGTTTTCTCCACACATTCCTTTGGCTCTTGCTCCAGACTTGCCTCTCACAATTTTCCAGACTGTATGTGGCACTGAAGTTCCAAAGGCCCTTGTGTTCCTGAGGCACTCAGACATTTCCTCAGAGCCTGGCACTGGGGGGCTGCTCCCATGGGAACCTCCCCAACACTTTCTGGAAGCTGCTGTTGCCAAGGGGAGCTGCTGTCATAGAATCATAGAATGGATTGGGTTGGAAAAGGCCTCCGAGATCATCAAGTCCAACCCTGGGTCCAACTCCAGTCCCTTTACCAGATCATGGCACTCAGTGCCACGGCCAAGCTCAGTTTAAAAACCTTCAGGGATGGGGAATCCACCCCCAATCTGGGCAGCCCATTCCAATGCCTGATTACTCTCTCTAGATAGATTTTTTTTCTGATCTCCAACTTCAATTTCCCCTGGCAGAGCTTGAGCCCATCGTGCCCCCTTGTCCTATTGCTGAGTGCCTGGGAGAAGAGACCAACCCCCACCTGGCCAGAACTTCCCTTCAGGGAGTTCAAGACAGTGATGAGGTAAACTCTGAGCCTCCTCTTCTCCAGGCTGAACACCCCCAGCTCCCTCAGCCTCTCCCCACAGCACTTGTGCTCCAGTCCCTGAAGAGCAGGGGGCAAGGGCCACAAGCCCCTGGCTCGTGGCTCCAGAGAGCCCAGGACATGAGCCCTGTGGCACAGGGAGCAAGGCACAGTGGCAGAGCCTCGTGCTGCTCCTCCTCTCCCTGCCCCTGGCACTGCCTGCCACTGCAGCTGGACAACATTGCAGCCCCTGGGCACAGGGACCCTGCACAGCAGCACCTGGAGCCAGGAAGAGAACAAGCAGAGATGCACAGAACCTGAAAGGATGTTGTAGCCAGCTGGGGGTTGGTCTCTTCTCTCAGGCAACCAACAGTAGGACAAGAGGGCAGGGGCTTAAGCTCTGCCAGGGGAGGGTTAGGTTGCTTTGTTATGGTACATCTAGACCAAATAAGATAAAAATATCTTCTTGCTACTGGATACTCATTTTATTCCTTGTACTGACTGTTTTTGTGAGTTCAGACAGTTCAACTCGTACCTGCTGTGAATGCAGCCACTGCAAGGAGAAGCCTTACAGTCAAAGCAAGCTGTCTTTCTCTCCTGCCTCACCTCAACAGAGAGCAAACCCCAAGCGTGAGTCACATGGTGAACTGTCATCCTTACTGTGTGACCAGGTGAAAGGCATGAGGAGGTGGGACAGTGCATCTACTTCTGTGCTTGAAGTTCAGGTATGGAAATCAAAACGTAAGAAAGCTGGTAAAGAAGCTGTCCACATGTTGAAGCAGAGATCCCAGAACAGAGCCAAGAGCATCAATTAAGCCGCCCTGCCTCCAGCTGAGAGGAGGAGGAGAACGACGAAGTCTACTGGACATTGCTGAACCAGAAAACTAGCCAAGACTGTACCTCTACACTGACTTGTAGATGACAGCCTGTGCCCCTCTGAGGGTGGCTGGACCGATGGAAGAAGATCAATTGAAGCACAGAGAGGCCCGTGTGGGCTGTTGGTGTGTGGCAGGACACTGCTGCTTGAGTAGAATCTGTAGAGATTCATCATGTGGATGCTCACGTGCCCAAAGGCTGAGCTAATAAGGAACAGCACACCTGGACTGGCATAAGGGAGAGTTGTTCCTGGCTCAATGGGCCCAGGATACCTCAGGCCTCCTGCAGGTGGATGAGGCCGAGGGGTGGATTTAACCATGGACATTATTTCCCAGGTTATCCACTATTGTGAAACCCCTGAGAAGGGGATGGAGACCCCAGTGTGGGGCCAGTAACCCCAGTGTGGGGATGGTGACCCTAATGAGGGTATGGTGACCCCTGAGAAGGGAATGGGATGATCCCAATGTGTGCCTCAAGGACATTTAACCTTGGGGAAAAAGGTAACTTGCATTTTCAGTTCTGTGTTGTAGGACATAAACCATCAGATGAAGAAGACCTGAGCTGAACTGGTGTTGGTGTCCAATGATGAACTGTTTTTTCCTGCCTGAAGTACCTACCCCATCCTAATGGACTATTGCCTACAATATGGAGGGGTGGAAGACAGCCCTGGAAAGAACAAAGACTGTTTAAGCGTGGGAATAGATAGATTTAAGATATGCATGAGGTAATATGGTATGGAATGAGGGGTGGAATATGTTATGGGTTTAGCCAAGTAGGCCAAGAAGTCAGGCTTTAAAGTTCAGATCAGGCCTGGGGTTGGCGGCTGGCTTGAGCTGGGCTGAGCTAGCTAACACCTGACATCTTCTAGCCAATAATATTGTATTCCATACCATATTGCATCATCTCAAAAGGGGTAGGAGCTGGTGTGTGGGTGTGACTTTGTCTGTTGCTTCACAGCTGTGGTGCCAGCAAGACACTCTGCTGTCCCAGGAGGGATGGGGAGGCCCAAGCCCAGAGCACCGGCTTAACATCATGTTATCTGAGGGAAGTAAAGTGTTTGTTCTTAGCTTTTCTTTCTGCTTAAGTTTGTCTCTGAAGAATTGACTTCTCTAGAATGCTTTGTAGTTAAAATGATAGAATTTGTTTTTACTGGGAAGTGGGAAGTTATTTCTTGTTATACATAACTTGTGTAAGTGTGTGTTATATTGTAGTATCCTCTTAATTTTCTCTTTTCTGTATAAACACATGTAGTTAGTTTCAGCATAAACCTGGTTTTGAGGGTTTTTCTTTCCTCTCCCTCTTCTTTTCCCCTTGGCTGGTTGGGGAGACGAGGAACCCTTTCACTCTGTCCTGGACAGTTGGCGTTTTCCCAGCTCAACCCAAGACAGATATCAGGAAGAAGTTCTTTCCAGAGAGAGTGCTCAGGCATTGGAATGGCCTACCCAGGGAGGTGGTGGATTCCTCAACCCTGGAGGTTTTCAAGGTGAGACTGGATGTGGCACTGAGTGCCATGATCTGTAATCAAAGTGGGGTTGGATCAAAGGTTCGACTTGACGATCTCAGAGATCTCTTCCAACCCAACTGATTCTATGATAGAAATACAGAAATATGAAATCAGAGAAGAAAACAATGCCAGAATTGGACAGGAAGAAATGCCAGAAGGAAAGCAGCATGGAATAGAAGCACAGAAACAGCATCACTGTAATGGCTCCTGCCCACACACATTCTGTCCCACACAGCTGATTTTGCCACTCATATCCATGGGCTTTCCATGGTGCAGTGGAAGCATGTCCTCTTCTCTCCACAGCCCTCCAGGAAGGCTGAAGGGCCTGTCCATCACACCATGGGCTTTGTGCTTCCCTGTGCACAGCAACCAAGAGAAAAGCACAGGCCTGTGGGTAACTTTTCCCACTCTCATGATCTGAAATATCACTGTGGGGCTCTCTGGAGTGCCCTGCCCCAGCTTCAATCCTGTCTAGCCAACAAATCTTATCAGAAGGTCTGTTTTATACTGAAAATATAAAAGGAATTTTTACTTTGCATAATTAAATACTCTTCACAGAAAAATATTCTTTGGACTCCCTTGCCCTTGCAAGAACTTTTCTGCCTCTCCCACTCTCCTCTTACTCAAGTAAAATGCTTCTGAAATGCATCATGTGGCATTTTAACCTGAAAGGGCTTTGCTGGCTATTTTTCCAGCAAGCTCTGACGTTTATCTGGGGCATCAGAGCTTGGGATGGAGCAGGGTGGTGGTTCCTGTTCTCATTTTTGTCAGATCTTTTGCTGTCCTTTTTCCACCTGGTACCACATCTGCCAACAGTGATAATTCTCATTAGCTGGCCCCCAGCCCCATTCCCCTTGGGCCACCTTCACAGCTGGCAAAGCTCCAGTCTGTCACCAGTGATTTCCTGGGGGTCCCAGGGCCTAAGGCTGTGCCCCCCAGCATGTGGGTGCCTCCCACAATGGAGTACGAGGGGAAGGACAAGGGCAGCAGCAGAGAGAGAAGCCAGAGACAGTGTGAGGAAAGAAACCTTCTGTTTCCTTCTTTTATTTCCTGACTGAAGAGCTTCTGCAGCTGTGCAAGGGCTGCTGGTGAGGCAGCCTCTTGCTGGGTGGAGGAGAGTCCTGGGGACTGGAGACCCTCCTCTTTGGGGGATGCTGAGACCCTCCAGGTGAGCAGTTCTTGCCCCGTGCGGGAGCCGAGGGGCTGCAGCTGCTGCCCTGGGCAAAGGGACCTGCCCCCACCGGCTGCTCCGGCTCCTCCCGGGGCTGTTCCGGCTCCTTCTGGGGCTGCTCCTGCTCTGCAGGGTTGGGCACTGGCTGAGAACAGCTGGGACTGGCCTTGGAGGCCAGTCTGTGATGTACCAGCTTCCTCCTCCACCCTGGAGACTGCAGGGCTGCTGTGGGAGTGCCTTGCTGAGAGCTGCTGGAGCTGCTGGAGTTGGATCTGGAGCTTCCAGTGCTGCTGAAGCTGCTTCTTCTGCTGGAGCTGGAGCTGGAGCTGCCAATGCTGCTGAAGATACTGGACCTGCTGGAGCTTCTGGATCTGGATCTGGCACTGCTGGAGGTGGACCTGGAGCTGCTGGACCTGAAGCTGGTGGTGCTGCTGGAGCTGTTGCTGCCCACAGGCCTGATGTCCTGGTCTCTGGGCTGATGGAAGTCCAGCAGTCTCTGGGCCCTCCCACTGCAGCAGCTCACAATGGCACTGATGATGCTGTGGATCAGCGGTGCTGTGTGCTCATTGAGCATCGGCTGCAGCACCTCCCTCAAGACTCCTGCATTTGGCCCATAGCCATAGATGCCAACGAGGATGAGGTTCTCTAAGCACTCTACCTACCCACCAGTCATCTCAGCATATTCCCTCCAGCCTCTGGCATAGGCAGGGCTGCACAGGATCAAGGAGATGGGGCTGCTGATAGAACAGTCCTGCCCACACCTCGGGCAGGATGCCACCCACGGGCTCTGGCCTTGCAGCCCCCTGCTCAGATGGGGACAGTGTTCTCTGGGGAGGAGGAGGAGGGGAAACCACAGGGTGACAGGGGCTGTTTTCAGGTGGGTGGGTGGGAGTTCTCCCTGCTGAGCTGTTGGTGTCCGGTGATTCCTCAGGGCTTGGGATCACCATCTCCACAGAATCATGTTCTCCATGGCCAGCCAACCTGACAGTTCCTGCTGCAGAGTGGGCACGCTGCAGCTCTCCTTGTCCACTGCAGGATGCAGCCCTGGCAGAACTGGTGGCAACTGGGCAGAGCGGAACCCACATCCCACTGTGCAGTGAGGGACATGGTGTCACAATCCATTGCTGGTGATGGATCTGCCTCTTGGGATGTCACCATCCAGTGATGTCATAGTGGGTTGTTCCCCGCTGCAGGTGCAGAGTGACAGGAGGAAAAGTACCATTTCTTGTTCTCAACTTACAGATTTTGGTGTGGCTCTGCATGCTGTGTCCATGGCCATGGGGCTCTTCCAAAAGCTCCTGGGTTTAGTGCAGCAGAGGAACAATCTCTGCACATGGAATTTCAGCCATGGATTTATTTAAGACTTCCCTGAATAGGAACTCATGCAACAAGGTGTAACTTTGGAGCTGGAGGGCACTTCTGGGTCAGCCCTGCTCTGTGTGCTGGTGTTGCACAAGAACATGAAGGGATTGCTGCCAGCCAGGATTCCCCTTCATTTCTGTGGCCATGGAGCTGCATTTTCCAAGCACACAGCTAACAGAGGGAAGCAGCAATGTCAGCTCCTCAGGCAGCATCCTTTAGGTTCTTGTGAGACACGTGGAAGAGAAGAAGAAGCCAAGGCAAGTGATGCAGAGGCCTGGAGCCTGGGAGCAGCTGAGCACCCGCAGCATAACAGGCTCTCTGCTTTAACACATCAACATCCATTTCCAGACCGCTTCCTCCAAAGCAGAAAACATCTCTGCTGACAACTCTGCTGCTCTCACTGTCTCTGAGCCCCCTCAAGTGCTGGGTGTTCCTGACTCTCAGTCCCACTTGGAATCTGTCATTGCCCACTCCTTCCCAGCTGCAGCACTGCATCTCCGTGCAATAACACCGTCTTTCCTATTTCTGCACTGATCAAACACACAGTTTCTCCTGAAACAGGAGACACCTGACAGTGTCTTACTTTCATCAGTAATAGGAGATTTCTGTGGAAGAAATGACTGAGTTACACTTACACAAGCAGCAGCTCAGCATTTCAGTGTAACCAGCTCTATGGAAGACACAAAACCAAATCCTGCCTTCTATACCTTCTTTTCCTTTTTCTTTAAGACTCATGTAGAACAGCCAAGTAGCACATGTATGTAATGGATGTGTCTATGGAATCACTGATTTAGTTCCAAAGAAATTAATCCAAGCCTTACACAGGACCCAATGAGCAGAGAAGTGCATTTGAAGATAAGAGAAGGTGCAAGCTGAGTTTTGTCCTGCTCCTTCAGTGGATGCCACAATCCAAGGCTGAATTAGCTGAGCCTGAGTCACTCCTGCAATGGACTCAATGCATCTGTATGTCCGTGTCCACGTGGGTGTGGTGATGGTGCTGCAGCCTGGGCTGCACGGCCAGCAGAGCCAGGGAGAACACACGTGGCAAAGACATGGCCTGGTGGGAGGAAAGGGGGCTCAGCAGGTGCAGCTGGGACAGAGCAGGGCAGTGGGGGCACCAGCATGTCCCCAAAGGCTCTCTGGGCACGTGTCACCACTGAGAGGCCTGAGCCCTCTGCCCCAGCCCAAGGGCTGTACCGTGCCCTGCCCTGACAGTCTCGACTCTGACTCTGGGTTAGAAACTCCCTGAATGTCTGCCCTGTCCTGCCACAAGGGGCTGCAGTCACAGAGTAATGGTTGGATTGAAGACCTGACACCTCTTTTTATACCTCAGTGAGACTGGGATTCTCTGTTCTCTTCACTTGGGGATTCAGGTCCCCACCACCTCAACAGGAGACACTTGGGGACTTGAAGGCACTTCAGGGCAAGCTCCCACTTACTGACATCCCCTCACCACAACCCCCAGCCCCATTTTTGCCTCCAGAAGGCTTTGGGCAGGAGCAGCACTGGCTGCACAGCCCCACACACACTGAACTGGCACAAGCATGGCTTGTGTGTCCCTCCTGCCACACGTGCAGTGAGGCCAGAGAAACCTCCTGATGGGCCTGGGCATCAAAGCCACGCACTGGGGGGATATGGGCCTGTCTGTGAGGGGCACAATCCATGGGGGAGCCCTCCAGCTTGGGGCTCTCAGGGGCATGGGAGGCTCTCCCTGTGCAGCTTTCTGAGAATGTGGAGAAATGTGAGTGTGTCCCGAGTGTGCAGGGACATCAGGGACGTGCACACCCTGGGCTGGGCTGGGCTGTGTCCTGCAGTATTTGCCTCTGTGTATTGGGTGTATTCCCTCAGCATTTCTTCCTGTGGACAGCACTGGGTGAATTTATGTGCATCAGGCAGAATTTATGTCATAAAATCTTCACTGGATGACTTTCTGTAAATAAGCCATTGTTTATGCAACAAACTCATCATTGGATGAATGAAAATAAATAGGGCATCATTCATGTAAGAAACTCCTCACTGGAGGAATTTCTGTATATAAGGCATAACTTATGGAAATACACTCATCCGTGGAAGAACTGATGGAAATAAAAATTTGCTGAATCAAGGCAAATCTCTTCCTCCAGAGCAGGAATAGCGGGTAGACAGCCCTGAAAGGTCTCCAATTGGCATTCCTTCCCGATTGAGCTGTGGCCAGAGCAAGGCCCAGAAGGACAGGAGGGCCGAGCTGGGCAGCGCTGCCGCGGCCCACGGAGCCGCTGAGCCCGGCGGGGCGCGTTGGCCGCGCTCTGGCGGGATGCGGGCGCGGTTCCCGAGCGGCGCGATGCGCGGGGCACCCCGGGGCAGAGGGGGCGGCGAGAGACGCGGCGGAGCAGGCAGAGACACACCCAGAGCGGGCTGAGCTTTGCTGCAAATGCTTTATTGCGGAGCCGTGCGGGCCCGGGAGCGGCTCAGCGGCAGCGGCTCAGCAGCGCCGTCGGCGTCTCCCGGCTCTGCGGCGGCGGCGGCGGTACCCGCGCCTGCGGGAGCTGCGGCGGCTCCTCCGCACGCCTCGGCGGCGGGAGCGGCTCCTGCGGGAGCGGCTCCTGCGGGAGCGCCGCCGGGCCCGCGCCATGGCCGGCTGGATGCGGGGCCGCCTGCCCGACCCGCATTTATAGCCCAGCCCCGGAGAGCGCTTTGTGACGCCACCGCCCTGCCGAGCCCCCAGCGCCGCCGCCCCCACAACGCGGGGATGCGCCCCGACGGCCGCCACCGGCTCCTCGCAGCTGGGCACGCCAATGCCACGGATGCAACATCCCAATGTCTGTCTTTTGGGAAGGAGCATTAGTTTCAATGCCTCCGTGCTGCGTCGTCAGACACAAGGGAACCCCGAGCAAGTTCTTGATGCGCTCAGGTGCGGCGTGGGCTTAGCGCTGCCTTTTTTTCGCAAATTCCAGCCGACAATGTCCAGCCCTCAAGAGTGCAGCTGTCCGAGCTGCCTGTGCATGGGCTGTGGGGCGTGGGGCATCTCCCCCTGCCAGGGCAGGGACAGTACCCAGGGAATGGCTGGAGCTGTGCCAGGGCAGGGACAGGGCACAGAGGATGGCTGGGCTGAGGACCTAAATTCAGTTTGGAACACCTTGGCCCAGACGTAGTCAATGGTTGGCACTGGGCTCACCATGCCTGTGTGAGACTGGACGTCCCGAACACCAAGGCCAAGGTCATCTAAAGGTTAAAACAAGAAGTACCAGCAAGAGGGGGAAAAAAAGGCCACAACCCCCCAACAATAAAGTCCACTCAGAGCCTGAAGTGTCTCTGTCTCGCTCCCCGCAGGATCACACGATCCAGACAAGATGGAACTGCTTTAGTTGCTCTCAGAAGCCGCAGATCCCCAAGAAGGGCTTTGTGGTTTTATTTTGCGCACCTGCCTGGGCCACGCCCTGCAGCGCCTCTGCCCCCACACACAGACACATCAGGGCAACGAACCCCTCGGTGTGCCCCCCAGGGGCAGGTCAGCCTCCAAACCAACATTCGCCTCAGCCTCTGCTCTTTTCCAGAGGAATAATCACGGCAGGGCTGAGCTTGGCTTAAGGGGAGCACAGAAGCAGCTTTGCCTCTGCATTGGAGGCCCCCTGGACAGCAGAGCTCCCCTCACGCACTCACCGTGAGAGCAGCGAGTGCCCAAACCAGCCACGACGGGGGGAAGAAATGGGCACCCCTTACCCGGCTGCGTCCCTGCCGGGAAGGCTGAGTCACGGCAGCCTCACCCCGGGACAGTGCTGGGCAGGCGCACAGGGGTGCCAGCCCTGCCAGGGACCTCGGGCTTAGGGAAGGGCGGGTCGGGGGCAGGAGACCCTCCCGGGCGGCTGTGAGGGAAGGAGACCCTCCCGGGCGGCTGCGGGGGCGGGAGACCCTCCCGGGCGGCTGTGAGGGAAGGAGACCCTCTCCCTCTCACCGGCCCAGCTCCTGTCCCGGTTCCTCTTCCCCTCACACAAAGATAGTCAGACTTTAAAAACTCTTCTTATTTCCCTAATTTTGTGCACTGTGGCATTAGTGGGAGTGCAGAGGTCAAACTTCCTACCCCAAATTCAGCCGCTGTAGTTTCACATATACGAATTGTTCACATGTGCTCTGAACTGCAGCAGGGACTTAACAACTTTGCCAAGCAGAACACAACCGTACATTATTTAAAACAAAAATATCAGAAGAATGTGTTTCAGTTACCTACAGGCTTCAAAACACAATCCTCATGGTACCTGCATTCCCCTTTGAGCACTGAACTATCTGATTCTACACCAGAGTCCAAATACAGTTCCTCAAAGAACAGCAAGTGATTCGGTGTTTAAAGATATCAGGAACTACATGAAAAATGAGATGAAAAAAAAACATGGCAGAAAAGGCTATTTATTAGGATAACATACAACCAGTGCTGCTCCTCACATACCAACGTTTGAACTCTTCTCTCCCTTAAACATGGTTCTTACTGGTGTTATGGGTTCCCCTATGTGGGCTTAAATTTGGGCTCTGAAGTCTGGCCTAGGCTGAAGCTGTCAGCTGACTTGAGCTGGGCTGAGCTAACAGCTGACCTCTTCTAGCCAGTAATTTTGTATTCCATACCACATTATGACATCATCTCCAGGAAAGTAGGAACCAGTGTGGGAGTGGTTAAGGCAGTCGCTTCTCAGCCCTCCTCTTGGGAGGACGCACGATGCTGTCCCAAGGGGGATGGAGAGGACCAGGCCCACCACTGGCTCACAGGGTATCTCAGGAAAGTAAATTGTGTTGTTCTGGGTCTCTCCTTCCTGCTTGAGTTTGTCTCCCTGGGGAATAAGTCTTTTCTTAAGTAATGTGTAGTTAAGACAGTAGAATTTGTGTGTTCGTTAAGAAGTGGGGAATTTGTTGTGTGTTGCAGACTTGTGTGAGTGTATATTTGTACTCTCTTCTAATTGTCTCTTCCTTTCTGTAAAAATATATGTAGTTTTAGTATAAACGTGGTTTGAAGTGTTTTTTTCCTTTCCCCTCTCTTTTCCTCTCCCTGGTGTTAGGAGGGAGGTTTTTCTCTCTGTGCTTGGGGGGGGGGGGTTGGCAGTTGCTTATCTCAAACCAAGACAACTGGAAGCATATTTTGTCTCCGAATCCTTATTTTGAGAGAAAAGCAAAAATACTACTCCCTCTGAAATCCAAAGGGAAAACGTTGTTACACAGTAACTACAGCATCGTTCACAAAAAGCATGTTAACGATGAACGTGTGCGAACATACATAACCTGCAACAATACAAAACCTGCATGAGAAATCCCATAGAAATTCACTTCAAATACAAACCCTCAAGATTTTCAGTATTAATCCAAATATCTTTGGGGGTTGTTGGTTTGAGGTATTGCCCACCACCAAAAAAAACCCACCCCCAAACCCAATACATATATGGCTTTTCCATAAACCTCGGAAGAAAAGCTTCCAAATAAATCAAGGACACTCGAAAAAGTAATGTCGATGCGTCAACCAAGGAGTAGCACGTGTCCTTTGAGGGTCGCATCTCTGTGGCAGCCAGCAGGCACTTTCCACGCCGCCCTTCCCCGGTGTTTCTCGGCCGGTTCCAGCCCCTGTTCGGGAGCCCGGGCGGCGCAGCAGCTCCCGGCGCTCACAGGGAGGCGGGGTCCCTGCATAGCTCGCCGGGCATCAGCCCCGCTGCTTCCAGCAAGTGGGGCAGCTCTTTCACTGTCCAGGACCCGTGCGGGCATCTGGGGGGCAACCGGAGCAGCGGCGGTAGCGACGAGGTCACGGCGGGCGGAGTACACACAGGGGGCTGCGGGGCCGGGGCCGGGGCCGGGGCGGCCGGCAGAGGCTGCGGAGCGGACGGGCGGCGGCGGCGGCGGCGGCGGCGGCGAGACTGACCCTCCGGGAGGGGGCGGCGAGACTGACCCTCCGGGAGGGGGCGGCGAGGGTAGGAGTTCCGGAGGAAATGGAGCAAGTCGGGATCCAGCCACCAGTCGCCGCAGCGGCAGCCCCCGCCGGGCAGGTGCTGGAAGCAGGGGTTGATGCCGAGGTCGGGGCCCACGCAGTTCATCCAGCCGCGCCGCCCGTCGCGCCGCTCGCCGCTGTAGTGGGGGAAGCGCTCAGGGATGTAGGCGCAGGTGTCTCTCAGGGGCAGGCGCTGCTCGGGGCTGTCGCGGATGGCCATGGGGATGAGAGGCACGTAGGTGTAGGGAGGCCTCTGCCGCTCGCCCGGGTCGGTGCCCGCCGCTGTCCCCGGCTCGCTCTTGATAAGCGCCGCTTGCAGCTCGTCCGGGTGCAGCACGTAGGTGTCCATGGCCACGGACTGCTCTGCACTCTGGCCAGCGCTGCCCTCTAAAACCCCTTCCCGGCTCCCCTCCCACCCCCAGCGGGGCAGGTCGGGGGCGTGGCCGGGGCAGGACGCCGCGTTGGCTTCGCAAACCAAACACTGAGCAGCGGCACCATGGGGGAGGGAGGCCCAAGGCCGTTTCCCACCCCATCTTTCCCCAGTCTCCCCCACCCAAAACAATCAAGAAGGAATTGGTAGTAGTTAGCTGCTTCTTCTGTTAACTAATGGCATGGGGAGTTACTCGCGGGGATCCTTATCTAGACTAGGATTACTGTTATCAATGTGCTTGTTGGCTGATTCTGACGAGTCCTTCCATAGCAATTTAGATAATGGGCTTGTGTGCTTGGTAATATTTTCCTGCATTTTTAAAAAGAGGTATGGGTTTGATCCTCCTTTTTATTTTTAGTGTGTGCAGTTGTCTGTATGAAATATGGACAGATATGGCATTTCTGCTTTTCCATATGGATCACCCATGTGGCACAAATATCCAAACTAGCTGCAAGGGGTCGAGTAATTAAACCCCTTGTGTGTCTGTGTGCATGTGTAGAACATAACTAATTGATCCCTGAATAAAACACCAAAAGAATAGGTATTTTGAGGGAAAAAATGGTGCTTCCATCCTGTTTTAATAGAAAAAAAAACAGGGAAAGAAAAAGCAGGAAAGGTTTTCAGAATGTTTGGAAATTGTACGTAAGTAGAAATCAAAATTATAGAAATATAAATGAAAATATTGCAAAATTAGAAATTGTAATATTAGCGGAATCATTTTGATGGAGGACAATATGGAATTAAGTAAGAGTCCTACCGTTAGGAATACAGAAAACGTGTATTTCAAGGATAGGAAATAATTTCGATGTTATGATAGGAATAAACCACATTTTCAAAATTCTAAGCAGGGACTTGAATGCCTAAAGAATTCTCAAATTCCAGTTCAACTCGACAAAGAAAGAAAGGAAGATGAGAAGAAGAAAAAATGATGAATTCAGTCTGGACTGAAGCCTCTGTGCCTCAACACTTGCACACAAGACTGGATGCTGCTGTAACAGCACTTTATGCCTCACTTTTACAAATAAACATACAAATGCTTGAGCTGCCTTTTTGTTTGCGTTACACATATCTACCCTTGGACTAGAAGATCTGAAGCATAAAGTCAGTGACACCAGAAAACAAGGCATGTCTAAGGGCAGGCAAAGTGGATGGGAGGGGAAAAAGTGCAGGGGGCTTAGTGAGGAGTAAAATGACTCCTCTTTCTATCTCCTAGATAGGGCACAACAGACTGGGAATAGTGTCTTGAGATAATTTCTTGTCTGGGAAGAGCAGGTGGGGATGCAAGGAGCTGGGTGGAACACTTTCAGCTCCACCGCATTCCCACCTAGACAAGAGCTGGTACTATTGCCACTCCTAGGCCACGACTCTCCTTAGAGGACAGTGTTGATAGTCTGACAGCACGGGCTTGACAGAGCAGAGCTGTCCTGTTTAGTCTGTCCCAAAGTGCACAGTCCAGGGCACTGAGCCACCCAGTGCATGCCAGCCCTGCCAGCTCTGTGCCACCAGAGGAAATATCAAACTGGTAGAACAAAAGGGCTGGCATAAGGCAGGAAAATTCTCTTCAGGGGTCTTTGGAGTCCATTCATTCTTACCTGTAGCTTTAACCAAACAACTTCTCTACAAATCTTTTCAAAATGATTGCATACACTATGTTTTTAATCCTGCCTAAGGAATAAGCCTACTGATGACATGCAGAGGGGAGAATGCAAAATACAATAGATCACAGCCGATTTCTTGAAATTTGATAAAGAATGACGACTTCAGATGAATGATTCTGTCCTAAGGAACACCTAAGTGTGTTGCAAGATTAACCTAGGGAACAGTGACAGGTATTACCTAACTGACATTGCTTTCCATGTCACAGAATGCACTCATTGTTCTCTGCATGTCCACAAGGCCAAAGACAATAAGCAGAGCCCCTTGAAGTGGCACTGATGGTTTTCAGGGGCTATTGAGTCAAACATGTTCAGTAGGTACAGGATCATTGCTGTCGTGTGGGTCATAGGACATGAGACTTTTGTGCCTCAAGATTCAACTTGACAACTGCTTCCCTGAGATTTATTTAGGAATAATTTTTCTCATCTTTGATTGGCTGTACTTTCTCTTCCAGAAAAGCTTGGAGCAACAACCTAGCCCAAATTATTCTAATCAAGAAATGGATCGTGCTTCTGACTGAACTCTTTAATAAGGAAGAGAATGCCGAGAATGGAGATAAGACTGCACAGTGGATGAGATGAATCTGAGGGGACCCAGCAGGATCTCATTACCAAACCCTTTGTATGTCTCTGCTCAGTGATAGCTGCTTCTAGACTAAAAATCTAGGAAGTTTTAACTGTTGCCAACAAGGAACTTTGTGCCACCACAGCTAATCCTCCAAGGACCCAGGTGTGGGAGACGGGATAAGGACTGCGAGAGAAGATTCAATGGGAATTAGCCATAGCAGACGTTTATTTATGCGTGTACAACCCTTAGATACTTTTCGGTAGGGGGTCCATGCGCAGAGCCTGTGGCTCAGCCCTTAATCACTGGCTGATGGCCTCGTTCACGCCAACAATAGTCCCTTGTTACTGGTTACACCCAACACTTCACCGCCTCCGCTGACCCGCTGCCCTGTTCCACCTCTGCTGCTGGCAGCTGGCACCTCCCCAAGGCTGCACCACATTAGATTGCAGAGGCAAATTCAGGAGTTTTATTAAACAGACTCTGGCCTTTGGGCCTAACCGCGTATAGAACCCCAACCCCCAGGGTTGTCTAAGAGGTTTGGGGGCAGACAGGGAACAACTGCTGCTCTGAAAATATAACCTAAAACTGGAAGCTGTGATTCACCAGGTGTGTGAAAAGAGTTCAGTGCACACCTGTCTCCTCTGCCTTCCTTCCCCTCTCTGCTCCTATCCTTTCCCAGCCGGGCATCTGCTGGACAGAAACCCTGGGCTGCAAGGATAGATCATCCAGACCAAGGTGCCAAGATGGTAATGCTCAGCCCACATCTCACCAAATCTCGAATTTAGGAGCAGTCGATAGACTATATGGAGAGTGCTATGACTTTAACCAAGCCTATCTTCTGATGCAGCACTAAGAAAGGGTATCTGTTGGTCGGGTTTTTCTACTTGAATACCACATGTACCTAGAAAAGGTATAAAGAAGCAAACATCTTGCCAAAGAAAAGCCAAGTGTTGTAGCAATGAACAGAAACAGATGTTTGCTTTTGTTTGCTTTGTTTGTTTAAATACACTACATCTTTTTAGTGATGTCAGAATCAATTTCAATTTCTTTCTTAAACACTCCTTACTTTTTCATATAGATTAATTTTTCATTTAATATTAAAACTTTCTTAGAACCTGCATGGTCTGAAATGCCTGCCTTTGTGAAAGAACATAACTCAAACCCAGAGAATCGCTGCATTTTTATTCTAATTGAAAATAAATCCAGAAAGCCACCAGTCGAGCTATGCCTTTTGCCTGATGAAATGTCCTTCATGATCTTTTTTATAGTTAATGGAATGCACCATTGTGATCATACTGAAATCTGAATGCCTTCGGAAAGTTCGAAAACTAAACAATTGTATGCAAAAGAACAGAGAAAAATAATTTCCTTTGAATAATGACCTTTCAAAAGTGACTAGTCCACATCTTTTCAGTGATGCTTCCCATTGATGCTGTGAATTACCCTCCCCAAAAACAGGACTCTGAGCATGTTAGTGTAGGGTAAGATAAAAAGTAAAGGTCCTTTAATAACACAGGGTCTACAGCCCACAGGAATACAGGATGACATGCATGTGTCTCAGTTCTTGTTTCCATGGCTTTTATAATAAGATCCCTCCAATCATTGCTTTACACATTTCTCAGTCCGGCCTCAGTTCCACCCCTGGTCCAACCCCTGGAATTGGGTCTGGGGTCATCAAGACCCTCTGTCTTCATCAGCTCTTCTTCTTCAGGCACACAAAGGTCTCTTGGAGTTCATCCAGTTCTGGCTTCTGGGTCACTCTGACCTGTGTTTATGTTTCATTCTGTAGGCCTTCTGATATCCTTCAGCTCTACCTTGGAAAGGAGTCTAAACAAGATTAATTAACTAAAGGAATTTGAGCTCCCTGTTCTGGGACAGGGGTAGTGATAGAAAGGCATTAAACTTAAACTGTTAGAAATATTAACCCTCTAAAAATCTACAACTACTGTGTTCCTAAAATTTACAAAATGTGAAAATCAGAACAAAACCCCTTCGGCTACACCATTATGTACAAACCTCCCTGTCTCTGCCATATGCAAATGTCCTCACTAAAATGGTAAAATAACACTACATATCATAGTACTTTTTTCACAAATGTTCATCATCTAATTGCGTTTAAGCATCTTTGAACACGGAACACCGCAGGGGCTGTCAGCTTGTCCAGTTGATTTTGTTTCCAAAATGTCAGCATTTCCTTTTTCTGAAAAGACAGATGAGTGTTCAGAAGAAGGGAACCTCAGAGCGACGACTTTCGGTTTCTGCCATCAGCAGTGACCTCTGCTGTCTCATTCCCACCGACAGCAGTAACAAAAGGCGATTGCCGTACACACGGGAACAGAGAAAGGAACACCACTGTCAAGGTAAGTAAGATTCTACTATAGCCACTCTAATTTTCCACCAAAAGATCACGCTGTATTTTTCTGTACAATCTCTTCAGAGACCCTCTGCGGCAGAGCGCTGTGCGGTGCCTCGACAGCGACAGCAGCTTTCGCAGTAACTCCGTTCCCGGGTGCTGCAGCAAGGGCTGAGCCGGCCGGTCTGTTGGGCTGGCAGGAGGAGAAACAGCTGGAGATCTTTCTGCACGCATCTGGGACAAGGCATCAGGAAGATGCAGGGTCTGGGGGTGATTTGGGGGTCTCAGGGGGATTTTGGGGCTCCCTGTGGGTGATTTGGGGGTCCCAGGGGGCGTAGGGACTGATTTGGAGGTCTCAGGGGGTTTGGGGAGGGGTGTTCAGGTGGTCTGGGTTGTTTTTTGGAGTTCTCAGAAGTATTTTGGTACTGATTTGGGGTCTCTCTGGAGGAATTTGGGGGGTTTGGGGTTCCCTGTGGGTGATTTGGGGGTCTCCAGTGGCGCAGGGAGTGATTTGGAGGTGTCAGGTTGTTTCGGGGTGGGGGTTTCAGGTGCTCTGGGTTAGTTTTTGGGGTTCTCAGGAGTATTTTGGAGTGGGTTTGGGGTTTCTGTGGGGGAATTTGGGGGGTTTGGGGGTTCCTGGGGGCGTTTGGGGGGTCCAGGGGGGTCTGGCGTCTCTGGGGTAGGTTTGAACTCTCTCTGGGGGTCCGGGGTTTTTGGGGGGGGTGTGTGCCAGGAGGATTTTGGGGTCCCTGGGAGGGTTTGGGAGTCCCTGTGGGGGTCTGACCACCCCCGTCCCCAGGGAGGGGATCCAGTTTGCCTTCCAGGAGCCCCTCAGCCCCAGTTTGGGGAGGAGTCTCCCCTCAACCTGCCCTTTCTGGAGGTGCTGTCCTGGTTCAGCAGGTGGGACCAGTTGTCACTGTGTGGGGGTGATCAAAGCTGTGTATTCTACCCCTCTATTCATTTCCCAAGGACAATGGACCATTAACAGCAGCTGCCCAGGGAGTCGTTAACACCTTCACACCCAGCCTGGGGGGCCAGGCTGCTCAGGGGCCATCAACAGTTGAGGGTCATGACTCCCAGAGTTCATCACCCATTGTGTGAGTCCCAGCTCTGGGGAAGGGACTGGGTGCTCCCTGAGGGTACCGAAGTTGTGGGTAAGAAGACCTCGGATTCCACTTGTTGAATTCAGAGGAGCAGCAGGACCTGGACAGGAGGAGACCGCCACTCTCGACCAGACTACAGCCATCACCTGCACCAACAGGTTCTTTCACTTCCTTTTGCTTTGGACTTGGGGGAATGATGTGGGTCTCAGCACAAGGGCCAACAAACCCCGTTAGGTTTGTGCCCCAGGACACTGGGTTATAGTGCTAGGGTTTGTGAGTTGAAAGCAATTTCTCATTGTGTGAGTGTATTTATGGTAATATCTTTCATTAAATTGTAACTCTGGCTTATAATCTCTCTTGTGGTGGGTCCATTTCTCCTGTCGGTTTATCTTTAAACCAGCAGAGGTGCTCAGCGAGTTCTCCCCGAGGCTCCAGCCCCCTGGCAGGGCCCTCATGTGAGTGGGGGGCTTGGGGGTCCTTGGGGGGGTCTCTGGGGGGCTTTTGAGGTGATTTGGGGGTCTCTGGGGGCCTGGGGTTCTCGGGGGGTCTCTCGGGGGGTCTATGGGGGTCTCTCATGGGGTCTCTCTGCGGGTTTCTGGGTGTGTCCCCATTTAGGGGTCTCTTTGTGCCCCCCACACTCTCATTTTTGGAGCAGACCCTGCAGCAGTGGGGAGGGGTCTCTGGGGGTCTCTCTGGGGGCCTCCCCCCATGGTCCCTCCTCCTCACCTCCTGCCACTCCCTGAGCCCCCCTAGTCAGGGGGAGACGCCCCCGAACCAAGAGACCCTGACTGGAGGACGAGGGACCCCCAAAGTGGGGGGTTTGGGGGTCCTGCGTAGTCTTTGGGAGTCCTGGTGGCTTCTGTGTTATGGAGGGCATCAAATTTGGGGTTAGTTTGGGGGATCCTGGGGGGTCTTTGGGTGGCCTTGAGTTATGGGGGCCACCGAATAAAGAGGGGTTTGGGGATCTTTGTGGGGAAACCAAATTTGGGGGCTCTTTGGGGGGGCACGGAATTTGGAGGGTCTTTGGGGTACACCAAATTTGGGGGATCTTTGGGGGGGTACCGAATTTGGGGGGGTCTTTGGGAGCCACTGAAGCTGGGGGGGTCTTTGAGGGTCTTTGGGGCCACTGAATTTGGGGGGTCTTTGAGGGTCTTTGGCGGGCACTGAATTTAGGGGGTCTTTGGGGGTCTCGGGGGCACGAATTTGGGGGTCTTTGGGGGGTGTCCTACCTCACTTTGGGGTCTCCCCCGCCCCCAGCCCCCCGGAGCCCCCCAGTTCCAGCCCGTGGCTCCCCTGCCCCCCCCTCAACTCCACGGTCCTGAGACCCCCCCACAGAAATTGAGGGGCCCCTCCGAGCCCCCCAAGTCTGCAGAGCTGAGACTCCCCCAAATTAATGGGGGGCAACCCCCAAAAATGGGGGAAACCCCCCAAAATGGGAGACCCCCCAGAAATGGGGGAAACTCCCTAAAAATGAGGGATCCCCCAAATTAATGGGGGACCCCCAAAAAATGCAGGACCCCAAAAACGAGGGACCTCCCCAAAAATGGAGGACCCCCAAATTAATGGGAGACCCCAAAAACTGATGGACCCCTTCAAAACTGAGGGACCCCCATATATGGGGTGTGCTGGTTTAAAGGCGAACCAGCAGGGAAAATGAACCCACCACGAGAGAGATTATAAGTCAGAGCTAAAATTTAATAATAATATTACAATAAATACACTGACACAAAAGGGAAATTGCTTTCAACTCACAAAAACCCAGCAGTATAACCCAGTGTCCTGGGGCACAAACCCAAGGGGGTTTGTTAGCCCTTGTGCTGAGACCCCTGTGGCTCCCCCAAGTCCAGAGGAAAAGGAAATGAAAAACCTGTTAGTGCAGTCAAGGGCTGTGGTCTGGGCGAGAGTGGTGATCTCCTCCTGTCAAGGTCCTGCTGCTCCTCTGGATCCGACGAGAAGTTACCAAAGTCTTCTTACCCACCACTTATGTACCCTCAGGGAGCCCCCAGTCCCTCCCCCTGGGTGGGGACTCACACAGTGGGTGGTTAACTCTGGGAGCCAGGGGGTATTGAACTGTTGATGGCCCATTAGCAGCCCCGCCCCCTCAGGCTGAGTGTGAAGGTGATAATGGCTCCCTGGGCAGCTGCTGCTAATGGCCCATTGTCCTTGGGGAATGAATAGAGGGGGTAGAATACACAGCTTTGATCACCCCACACACAGTGTTAACTGGTCCCTCCTGCTCAACTAGGACATTATCCACCCCTTATTCTACACTATCTAGTCATTCCCAAATTGAATTCCCTTTTTACCTATATATACATATATACAATGAAACATTACAAACTCTTCTCACTCAAAATTAGGTCCCCTTGTGGTACACAACGTGTTTCTACATCTTTTTGCATTACCCACCAAGTGCAACCAGGTCCTTGAGCAAAAACAGTCCCTCGGATGGGTTTGCCTTTGTTTGAGGTGGGACTCACCCAAACAGTCTTTCCTAATATACCTCTCATATGGACCACAGGGACTTTATCTCCATCTACAATATTCAAGAGTTCTGATTGGGCAGGGCCAGCTCGATTGATGGAGCCCCGAGTGTTGACCAACCAGGTGGCCTTTGCCAAATGCAGCTCCCAGTGTTTGAAAGTTCCCCCACCCAACGCCTTCAAGGTTGTTTTCAGCAGTCCATTACATCGCTCAACTTTCCCGGCAGCTGGAGCATGGTAGGGGATATGATACACCCACTCAATGCCGTGCTCTCTGGCCCAGGTGTCTATAAGGCTGTTCTTGAAGTGGGTGCCATTGTCAGACTCTATTCTCTCTGGGGTGCCGTGTCTCCACAGGACTTGTTTCTCAAGGCCCAGGATGGTATTCCGGGCAGTGGCGTGAGATACGGGGTATGTCTCCAGCCATCCAGTGGTTGCCTCTACCATGGTCAGCACGTAGCGCTTGCCTTGGCGTGTTTGGGGAAGTGTGATGTAGTCAACTTGCCAGGCCTCCCCATACCTGTATTTTGACCACCGTCCACCATACCATAGAGGCTTCACCCGCTTGGCCTGCTTGATGGCAGCACATGTGTCACAGTCATGGATAACCTGTGAGACACTGTCCATGGTTAGATCCACCCCTCGGTCACGAGCCCATCTGTATGTCGCATCTCTGCCCTGATGACCAGAGGCATCATGGGCCCGTTGGGCTAGAAACAATTCACCTTTATGCTGCCAATCCAGATCTACCTGAGAGACTTCAATCCTGGCAGCTCGATCCACCTGCTCGTTGTTATGATGCTCCTCATTAGCCTGGCTCTTGGGTACATGAGCATCTACGTGACGGACCTTCACACTCAGCTTCTCTACCCGGGCAGCGATGTCCTGCCACATCTCAGCCGCCCAGATGGGTTTCCCTTTGCGCTGCCCAGCCAGCCTTTCTCCAGCCATCCCCACAGAGCATTGGCCACCATCCACGAGTCAGTGTAAAGGTAGAGTCTTGGCCACTTCTCTTGTTCAGCGATATCCAAGGCCAGCTGAACAGCTTTCAGCTCTGCAACCTGACTTGATCCACCTTGTCCTTCAGTCACTTCTGCAACTCGACGTGTAGGACTCCATACAGCTGCTTTCCATTTCCGACCTGTCCCTACAATGCGGCAGGAGCCATCTGTGAAGAGAGCATATTGCTTCTCCTCTTCTGGTAGCTGGTTATATCGTGGGGCCTCCTCAGCTCGTGTCACCTTCTCTTCTTCTTCAGAGGACAATCCGAAACTCTCACCTTCCGGCCAGTTAGTGATGATTTCCAAAATCCCAGGGCGGTTAGGATTCCCTATCCGGGTTCGCTGCGTGATCAGAGCGATCCACTTACTCCATGTGGCATCAGTGGCGTGATGGGTAGAAGGAGCTTTTCCTTTGAACATCCATCCCAACACTGGTAGTCGGGGTGCCAGGATGAGCTGTGCCTCAGTGCCAATCACTTCTGAGGCGGCTCGAACTCCTTCATAAGCTGCCAGGATCTCTTTCTCAGTTAGGGTGTAGCTGGCCTCAGATCCTTTGTATCCCCGACTCCAGAATCCCAGCAGCCGTCCTTGAGTCTCCCCAGGTTTTTTCTGCCAGAGGCTCCAGGATGGGCCGTTCTCCCCGGCTGCAGTATAGAACACATTCTTCACATCCTGTCCTGTCCTGACTGGCCCAAGGGCTACTGCATGGGTAATCTCCTGTTTAATCTGCTCAAAGGCTTGTTGTTGTTCAGGGCCCCACTGGAAATCATTTTTCTTCCATGTCACAGGGTTGAGAGGGCTTATAATCTGACTGTACTCAGGGATATGCATCCTCCAAAAGCCCACGGCGCCTAGGAAAGCCTGAGTTTCCTTCTTGCTGGTCGGTGGGGACATAGCTGCTATTTTGTTGCTCTCCTCTGTTGGAATCTGGTGACGCCCGTCTTGCCACTTCACTCCTAGGAACTGAATTTCCTGAGCAGGTCCCTTGAACTTACTTCATTTAATGGCAAAACCAGCTCTTAGGAGAATCTGGATTATCTCCTTTCCTTTCTCAAAAACCTCCCCTGCTGTGTTCCCCCATACAATGATGTCATTGATGTACTGTAGATGTTCTGGAGCCTCGCCCTTTTCCAATGCAGTCTGGATCAGTCCATGGCAAATGGTGGGACTGTGTTTCCACCCCTGGGGCAGTCGATTCCAGGTGTACTGCACCCCCTTCCAGGTGAAAGCGAACTGCGGCCTGCACTCTGCTGCCAACGGAATGGAGAAAAAGGCATTGGCAATGTCGATGGTGGCATACCACTTGGCTGCCTTGGACTCCAGCTCATACTGAAGCTCCAGCATGTCCGGCACAGTGGCACTCAGGGGGGGGTGTGACCTCATTGAGACCACGGTAATCCACCGTCAGCCTCCACTCTCCACTGGACTTTCGTACTGGCCATATGGGGCTATTAAAGGGAGAGTGAGTCTTGCTGACCACCCCTTGGCTCTCCAGCTCACGAATCATCTTGTGTATGGGGGTCACAGAGTCTCGGTCAGTGCGGTATTGCCGACGGTGCACTGTGGCTGTGGCCAGCGGTACCAATTGTTCTTCAACTTTCAGCAGTCCCACAGCAGAAGGGTCCTCTGAGAGGCCAGGCAAGGTGCTCAGCTGTCTGATTTCCTCTGTCTGCACAGCAGCTATGCCAAAGGCCCAACGCAGTCCCTTTGGGTCTTTGAAATACCCATTCCTCAGGTAGTCTATGCCAAGGATACATGGGGCTTCTGGACCAGTCACAATGGAGTGTCTATGCCATTCCTTCCCTGTCAAGCTGACTTCAGCTTCCAGTACAGTCAGCTGTTGGGATCCCCCTGTCACCCCAGAAATAGAGATGGATTCTGCCCCAACGTATCCTGATGGCATCAACGTGCATTGTGCACCAGTGTCCACTAAAGCTTTGTATTTCTGTGGGTCTGATGAGCCAGGCCACCGAATCCACACAGTCCAATAAACCCGATTGTCCCTCTCCTCTACCTGGCTAGAGGCAGGGTCCCCCTAGTTCTGGTCATGGTATTCACTGCACTCTCCCTGTGAATATGACTGGGAGGTTCCTTCAAGAGGATTGGGCATGACATCATCACTCCTATACTGTCTGGAGCCTTGCCTATGAGAGACCGGAGCAGCCTTCAACCTTGAAGAATTCCCTGTGTTAGTTGTGCCTCTTTGCAATTCACGTACCCGAGCTGCTAAGGAAGAGGTGGGTTTCCCATCCCACTTCCTCATATCTTCTCCATGTTCATGGAGGTAAAACCACAGATTGCCACGTGGAGTGTACCCTTTCTCCTTAGCTGGAAGACGCCTGCTTCTGATGGCGGAGACTCTTGTTTGTTCTGGAGAGATATGGAAGAGTCCTTCCTTAATCTTCTCTTCCAGTTCAGCCAGTTTTGTTTCCACAGCTGAGATGTGGGCTCGTAATGGAGCAGTGACAGTGTCTTCATAAATCCTGAGTTTACTGACCAGTGCGCCCACCTTGTACTCTCCCTCTCTCCACTGCAATGTTGCAAGGTAGTGAGAATACATTTCTGGCCCAAGTCGTGCAAATTTTAACCACATCTGGGATGTGCACTGGACACCATCTAGACTTTTAGGGAATCTTTCATCCTCTGAAAAGATTATCTCCAGTACGGCTAATTCCCTTAAGCATCAAATACCTTGTTCCATCGTGTTCCACTGTCCTTGCTGTACGTGGAGGTCTTCCTTACAAAGATATCTCTCTCTCACGCTTGACAACAGTCGCCGCCAGAGGCTGAGAGTTTCCTGTTTCTTTCCAATGCCCTGATCAATGACAACATCTCGAGACAGGGACCCCAGCTGCCTTGCCTCACTCCCATCTAGAATTGTATCATTGGCTGCAGCATCCCAGATTCGAAGTAGCCAGGTCAAGATGGACTCATTTGCCTGTCATGTGAACTCTCTCCGGAGCTCACACAGCTCTCCCAGGGATAGGGACCGGGTGATTATTTCTGGCTCCACTTCTTCTGCTTGAGGTGAAGGTCCTGACTCTTCCTCGTCATGCACTATACGAACTGATTTGGTCTTTGATTTTCTTTTCTGGACAGGGGCAACTGCTATCGGTTTCTGTTGTCCTTCTGGCTCCTCCATGGTTTCTGTGGACATGGTGCTGGTTGATTTCTTTCCCTTTCTCTCTGGCTCAGCTGTGGTTTGTGTGGGCATGGTGCTGGTTGATGTATCTCTTCTCCTCTCTGACTCAGCCATGGTCTGGGTGGACATGGTGCTGCTTTGGTGTATCTCTCTTCCTCTCTGACTCAGCCGTGGTTTGGGTGGACATGGTGCTGGTTGATGTATCTCTCTTCCTCTCTGGCTCAGCCGTGGTTTGCGTGGACATGGTGCCTGTGGATTTGCTCCTTTTCCCCTCCTCCTGATGATGCTGTACCACACCAAGCAGTGTGCGGTAGGCAGTGGCCAGGGCCCAGCAGGTTGCTGTGAGCTGCACATCTCTGAGACTACCACAGCATCTTCCTTTCACGTAGCTTAGCATTTTGGCAGGGTCCTGCAGTTGTTCTGGGGTGAATTTCCAGATCATTTGAGGAGAGAAGGTCTCCAAATACTGGCCCATATCTTCCCACTTCCCGTGCCACTCAACATCATCCACTCTCAGGGCAGACCTCCAGCAAGCCTCCTTAGAAAGCCCAGTTCTGACCCTAAACATGGTGTATACAGTACAGAGGAGACAAAGCAACACTAACAGCACTAACAGTAAGATTATGCTGTCCCTAACATCAAAAGGAAGCTCAATATTTTCCATGATTGCTGTAGCAGAGGTGAAAAGGTGGAAGTTAACCATCTCCGCCTGTTTCCCCCACAGGCTGTGTCTCGGTTTGAGGGGAAAAAAACCAAAATGTTTTACCCACAAGCAGGGGAGGGGCCTCCTCCACGATAATCACACCACTCTTTATCAAATTTAAGAAAAGGAATTTTAATACAAGAAGGATAACACGGTTCTTTAAGAAGTCTTAGCAGAGTATCAGAAGATAAAACACAAGTGTTTGTATGCCCAAATTTTCTTTTTCTTTCATACTCTAAGCTGCAGCCACTCTGAAGTGAAGGACAGCTGCCAGCATGTGCCCAACAAGCTGTCTGAGATGAAGAGACTAATTCTGGGAAGACTTTTTAAAAAACAACCTTCAAGGAAAAAGACAACCCGTGAAGTCAGGAGGGAGAATATTTCACTAATACCAGAAAATGAAAACTTATGTACAACACTAAAATCACCCTCCCTTTGACTGATGGTGTTTTCTTCCCAGTCAGACACGCTCTCCTTGCTTTGCAAAAAAAAACCCCACCCGAGTGAGAAAAGAAATCACACGGTCTTATTACAAGCAAGATCAGTTGAACTGGAATAAGATCTCTTTATTTAGGGTTTCTTTTTATATTGCTGTGATTCCATAGGAAATTTTTAGGCGTACCTCGAAGATTGTAGGAAGATTGTAAGATTGTCAGGACCTGGCACCGAGGGCCTTTTACGATGGGGAGGGAAACACCAAGAACTTAAAATAAACATGCAGAGACCCCTGTGCGCAAAGACCACGTGGTGGTGTCTCTGAACAAAGGAGACCCTTCATCTAATGTGGGGGGATCCTGCACAACCCATAAAGGAGAAGATGCCACACGCCTCTCCCTTTGGAGAAGACGCCTCTTACAGCAAGACCAGCAAGCCGATGAATACGCATTATCTGATGAAAAAAGGCAGGACTTGGTAAAACAACAAAAAGTGCAAAGTTTGAATGGAAGGTTTGTTTCCAGACTCCCTGTGGTTTGAGGCATCCAGAGAATGCTGGAAATAAAACTTTCCTCTTTGTTATATATACTGCCTTTGTTTCATAGGTTATTGCCATCTCCTAAATTTAAGAGAAGGAAAATTTTCCTACACTGCTCTCCCCTGAGATCTGTCAACGGGCAGCAGGAGTAGATGCTCCAGACTCCCCTGGGACACGCCCCACAGTGCATGCACAGGCACCACAGACAGGTGCACTCTGAGAGCTGGAGAGCATTATCGGCTGGAATTAACGAAAAAAATAAAGGCAGCGCCAAGCCCGCGCCGCACCTGAGCGCATCTGGCACTTGCTCGGGGTTCCCTTGTGTCTGGCGGCGCAGCACGGGGGCATTGAAACTAATGCTCCTTCCCAAAAGACAGACATTGGGATGTTGCATCCGTGGCATTGGCGTGCCCAGCTGCGAGGAGCCGGTGGCGGCCGTCGGGGCGCATCCCCGCGTTGTGGGGGCGGCGGCGCTGGGGGCTCGGCAGGGCGGTGGCGTCACAGAGCGCTCTCCGGGGCTGGGCTATAAATGCGGGTCGGGCAGGGGTCTCGCACCCAGCCGGCCATGGCGCGGGCCCGGCGGCGCTCCCGCAGCAGCCGCTCCCGCAGCAGCCGCTCCCGCAGGAGCCGCTCCCGCCGCCGAGGCGTGCGGAGGAGCCGCCGCAGCTCCCGCAGGCGCGGGTACCGCCGCCGCCGCCGCAGAGCCGGGAGACGCCGCCGGCGCCGCTGAGCCGCTCCCGCTGAGCCGCTCCTAGGCCCGCACGGCTCCGCAATAAAGCACTTGCAGCAAAGCTCAGCCCGCCCTGGGTGTGTCTCTGCCTGCTCCGCCGCGTCTCTCGCCGCCCCCTCTGCCCCGGGGTGCCCCGCGCATCGCGCCGCTCGGGAACCGCGCCCGCATCCCGCCAGTGCGGGGCCAACGCGCCCCGCCGGGCTCAGCGGCTCCGTGGTCCGCGGCAGCGCTGCCCGGCTCGGCCCTCCTGTCCTTCTGGGCCTTGCTCTGGCCACAGCTCAATCGGGAAGGAATGCCAATTGGAGACCTTTCAGGGCTGTCTACCCGGTATTCCTGCTCTGGAGGAAGAGATTTGCCTTAATTCAGCAACTTTTTATTTCCACCAGTTCTTCCACGGATGAGTTTATTTCCATAAGTAATGCCTTATTTACAGAAATTCATCCAGTGAGGAGTTTCTTACATGAATGATGCCCTATTTATTTTCATTCATCCAATGATGAGTTTGTTGCATAAACGATGGCTTATTTACAGAAAGTCATCACATGATGAATTTATTACATAAATTCTGCCTGATGCACATAAATTCACCCTTTGCTGTCCACAGGAAAAAATGCTGAGGGAATACACCCAATACACAGAGGCAAATACTTCAGGACACAGCCCAGCCCAGCCCAGGGTGTGCACGTCCCTGATGTCCCTGCACACTCGGGACACACTCACATTTCTCCACATTCTCAGAAAGCTGCAGAGGGAGAGCCTCCCATTCCCCTGAGAGCCCTGAGCTGGAGGGCTCCCCCATGGATTGTGCCCCTCACAGACAGGCCCTTTTCCCCCGGTGCGTGGCTTTGATGCCCAGGCCCATCAGGAGGTTTCTCTGGCCTCACTGCACGTGTGGCAGGAGGGACACACAAGCCATGCTTGTGCCAGTTCAGTGTGTGTGGGGCTGTGCAGCCAGTGCTGCTCCTGCCCAAAGCCTTCTGGAGGCAAACAGGGTGTTGAGGGTCGTGGTGAGGGGATGTCAGTAAGTGGGAGCTTGCCCTGAAGTCCCTTGAGGTCCCCAAGTGTCTCTTGTTGAGGTGGCGGGGACCTGAATCCCCAAATGAAGAGAACAGAGAATCCCAGAGTCTCTGAGGTATAAAAACAGGTGTCAGGTCATCAATCCAACCATTTCCCTGTGACTGCAATCCCTTGTGGCAGGACAGGGCAGACACTCAGGGGGGTTCTAACCCAGAGTCAGAGCCAGGACTGTCAGGGCAGGGCACGGTACAGCCCTTGGGCTGGGGCAGAGGGCTCAGGCCTCTCAGTGGTGACACGTGCCCAGAGAGGCTTTGGGGACATGCTGGTGCCCCCAGTGCCCTGCTCTGTCCCAGCTGCACCTGCTGAGCCCCCTTTCCTCCCACCAGGCCATGTCTTTGCCACGTGTGTTCTCCCTGGCTCTGCTGGCCATGCAGCCCAGGCTGCAGCACCATCACCAGACCCACGGGGCCACGGACACACAGATGCATTGAGTCCATTGCAGGAGTGACTCAGGCTCAGCTAATTCAGCCTTGGATTGTGGCATCCACTGAAGGAGCAGGACAAAACTCAGCTTGCACCTCCTCTTGTCTTCAAATGCACTTCTCTGCTCATTGGGTCCTGAGTGGGGCTTGGATTAATTTCTTTGGAACTAAATCAGTGATTCCATAGACACATCCATTACATATATGTGCTACTTGGCTGTTCTACATGAGTCTTTAACAGAAAAAATAAGGGAAAAGAAAGCATGGTGGGACACAGGGGGAAGTGCAAAGGCAGCAGCACGGAGGAAAGCCAGAGGCTGTGTGAGGAAAGAAACCTTCTGTTTCCTTCTTTGATTTCCTGACTGAAGAGCTTCTGCAGCTGTGCAAGGGCTCCTGGCGAGGCAGCCTCTTGCTGGGTGGAGGAGAGTCCTGGGGACTGGAGACCCTCCTCTTTGGGGGATGCTGAGACCCTCCAGGTGAGCAGTTCCTGCCCCGTGTGGGAGCCAAGGGGCTGCAGCTGCTGCCCTGGGTACAGGGACGTGCCCCCACCGGCTTCTTCGGCTCCTTCTGTGGCTGCTCCTGCTCTGCAGGGTTGGGCACAGGCTGGCGACAGCTGGGACTGGCCTTGGAGGCCAGTCTGTGATGGACCAGCTTCCTCCTCCACCTTGGAGACTGCAGGGCTGCTGTGGGAGGGCCTTCCTGAGAGCTGCTGGAGCTGCTGGAGCTGCTGGAGCGGGATCTGGAGCTGCGGCAGCTACTTGGAGCTTCTTGTACAGCTGGAGCTGGAGCTTGTGGAGCTGGTCCGAAGCTGGATCTGGAGCTGCTGGAGCTGCTGAAGGTGTTGCTGCCCACAGGCCTGATGTCCTTGTCTCTGGGCTGATGGAAACCCAGCAGTCTCTGGGCATTCCCACTGCACCAGCTCACAAGGGCACTGATGATGCTGTGGATCAGCGGTGCTGTGTGCTCATTGAGCATCGGCTGCAGCACCTCCCTCAAGACTCCTGCATTTGGCCCATAGCCATAGATGCCAACGAGGATGAGGTTCTCTAAGCACTCTACTACCCACCAGTCATCTCAGCATATTCCCTCCAGCCTCTGGCATAGGCAGGGCTGCACAGGATCAAGGAGATGGGGCTGCTGATAGAACAGTCCTGCCCACACCTCGGGCTCTGGCCTTGCAGCCCCCTGCTCAGATGGGGACAGTGTTCTCTGGGGAGGAGGAGGAGGGGAAACCACAGGGTGACAGGGGCTGTTTTCAGGTGGGTGGGTGGGAGTTCTCCCTGCTGAGCTGTTGGTGTCCGGTGATTCCTCAGGGCTTGGGATCACCATCTCCACAGAATCATGTTCTCCATGGCCAGCCAACCTGACAGTCCTTGCTGCAGAGTGGGCATGCTGCAGCTCTCCTTGTCCACTGCAGGATGCAGCCCTGGCAGAACTGGTGGCAACTGGGCAGAGCAGAACCCACATCCCACTGTGCAGTGAGGGACATGGTGTCACAATCCATTGCTGGTGATGGATCTGCCTCTTGGGATGTCACCATCCAGTGATGTCATAGTGGGTTGTTCCCCTCTGCAGGTGCAGAGTGACAGGAGGAAAAGTACCATTTCTTGTTCCCAACTTACAGATTTTGGTGTGGCTCTGCATGCTGTGTCCATGGCCATGGGGCTCTTCCAAAAGCTCCTGGGTTTAGTGCAGCAGAGGAACCATCTCTGCACATGGATTTATTTAGAACTTTCCTGAATAGGAACTCGTGCAACAAGGTGTACTTTGGAGCTGGAGGGCACTTCTGGGTCAGCCCTGCTCTGTGTGCTGGTGTTGCACAAGAACATGAAGGGATTGCTGCCAGCCAGGATTCCCCTCCATTTCTGTGGCCATGGAGCTGCATTTTCCAAGCACACAGCTAACAGGGGGAAGCAGCAATGTCAGCTCCTCAGGCAGCATCCTTTAGGTTCTTGTGAGACACGTGGAAGAGAAGAAGAAGCCAAGGCAAGTGATGCAGAGGCCTGGAGCCTGGGAGCAGCTGAGCACCCGCAGCATAACAGGCTCTCTGCTTTAACACATCAACATTCATTTCCAGACCGCTTCCTCCAAAGCAGAAAACATCTCTGCTGACAACTCTGCTGCTCTCACTGTCTCTGAGCCCCCTCAAGTGCTGGGTGTTCCTCACTCTCAGCCCCACTTGGAATCTGTCATTGCCCACTCCTTCCCAGCTGCAGCACTGCATCTCCGTGCAATAACACCTTCTTTCCTATTTCTGCACTGATCAAACACACAGTTTCTCCTGAAACAGAAGACACCTGACAGTGTCTTCCTTTCATCAGTAATAGGAGATTTCTGTGGAAGAAATGACTGAGTTACACTTACAGAAGCAGCAGCTCAGCATTTCAGTGTAACCAGCTCTATGGAAGACACAAAACCAAATCCTGCCTATTTTATCTTTTTTTCCTTTATTTTCCTTTTAAGACTCACGTAGAACAGCCAAGTAGCACATGTATGTAATGGATGTGTCTATGGAATCACTGATTTAGTTCCAAAGAAATTAATCCAAGCCCCACTCAGGACCCAATGAGCAGAGGAGTGCATTTGGAGACAAGAGGAGGTGCAAGCTGAGTTTTGTCCTGCTCCTTCAGTGGATGCCACAATCCAAGGCTGAATTAGCTGAGCCTGAGTCACTCCTGCAATGGACTCAATGCATCTGTGTGTCTGTGTCCACGTGGGTCTGGTGATGGTGCTGCAGCCTGGGCTGCATGGCCAGCAGAGCCAGGGAGAGCACACGTGGCAAAGACATGGCCTGGTGGGAGGAAAGGGGGCTCAGCAGGTGCAGCTGGGACAGAGCAGGGCACTGGGGTCACCAGCATGTCCCCAAAGCCTCTCTGGGCACGTGTCACCACTGAGAGGCCTGAGCCCTCTGCCCCAGCCCAAGGGCTGTACCGTGCCCTGCCCTGACAGTCCTGGCTCTGACTCTGGGTTAGAAACCCCCTGGCTGTGTGTCATGTCCTGCCACAAGGGGTGGAACTCACATAGTAAAGGTTGGATTGATGACCTGACAGTTCTTTTTATACCTCAGTAACACTGGGATTCACTTTTCCCTTCTCTTGGGGATTCAGGTCCTCACCACTCAAAAATAAACACTTGAGGACTTCAAGGGACTTCAGGGCAAGCTCCCACTTACTGACATCCCCTCACCACGACCCTCAACACCCTGTTTGCCTCCAGAAGGCTTTGGGCAGGAGCAGCACTGGCTGCACAGCCCCACACACACTGAACTGGCACAAGCATGGCTTGTGTGTCCCTCCTGCCACACGTGCAGTGAGGCCAGAGAAACCTCCTGATGGGCCTGGGCATCAAAGCCACGCACTGGGGGGATATGGGCCTGTCTGTGAGGGGCACAATTCATGGGGGAGCCCTCCAGCTCAGGGCTCTCAGGGGAATGGGAGGCTCTCCCTCTGCAGCTTTCTGAGAATGTGGAGAAATGTGAGTGTGTCCCGAGTGTGCAGGGACATCAGGGACGTGCACACCCTGGGCTGTGCTGGGCTGTGTCCTGAAGTATTTGCCTCTGTGTATGGGGTGTATTCCCTCAGCATTTTTTCCTGTGGACAGCACTGGGTGAATTTATGTGCATCAGGCAGAATTTATGTCATAAAATCTTCACTGGATGACTTTCTGTAAATAAGCCATTGTTTATGCAACAAACTCATCATTGGATGAATGAAAATAAATAGGGCATCATTCATGTAAGAAACTCCTCACTGGATGAATTTCTGTAAATAAGGCATAACTTATGGAAATAAACTCATCCGTGGAAGAACTGGTGGAAATAAAAAGTTGCTGAATTAAGGCAAATCTCTTCCTCCAGAGCAGGAATACCGGGTAGACAGCCCTGAAAGGTCTCCAATTGGCATTCCTTCCCGATTGAGCTGTGGCCAGAGCAAGGCCCAGAAGGACAGGAGGGCCGAGCCGGGCAGCGCTGCCGCGGACCACGGAGCCGCTGAGCCCGGCGGGGCGCGTTGGCCGCGCACTGGCGGGATGCGGGCGCGGTTCCCGAGCGGCGCGATGCGCGGGGCACCCCGGGGCAGAGGGGGCGGCGAGAGACGCGGCGGAGCAGGCAGAGGCACACCCGGGGCGGGCTGAGCTTTGCTGCAAGTGCTTTATTGCGGGGCCGTGCGGGCCCAGGAGCGGCTCAGCGGCAGCGGCTCAGCGGCGCCGGCGGCGTCTCCCGGCTCTGCGGCGGCGGCGGCGGTACCCGCGCCTGCGGGAGCTGCGGCGGCTCCTCCGCACGCCTCGGCGGCGGGAGCGGCTCCTGCGGGAGCGGCTGCTGCCGGAGCGGCTCCTGCGGGAGCGCCGCCGGGCCCGCGCCATGGCCGGCTGGATGCGGGGCCCCCTGCCCGACGCGCATTTATAGCCCAGCCCCGGACAGCGCTTTGTGACGCCACCGCCCTGCCGAGCCTCCAGCGCCGCCGCCCCCACAACGCGGGGATGCGCCCCGACGGCCGCCACCGGCTCCTCGCAGCTGGGCACGCCAATGCCACGGATGCAACATCCCAATGTCTGTCTTTTGGGAAGGAGCATTAGTTTCAATGCCTCCGTGCTGCGCCGTCAGACACGAGGGAACCCCGAGCAAGTGCCGGATGCGCTCAGGTGCGGCGCGGGCTTGGCGCTGCCTTTATTTTTTTCGGAAATGTCACCCGATAATGCTGTCCAGCCCTCCTCGTGCACCTGTCTTTGCTGCCTGTGCATGCACCGGCAGCGTGGGGCGCGTCCCAGGGGAGTCTGGAGCATCTACTCCTGCTGCCCGTTGACAGATCTCGGGGGAGAGCAGTGTAGGAAAATTTTTCTTCTCTTAAATTTAGAAGTCGGCAATACCTATGAAAGAAAGGCAGTATAACAAAGAGGAAAGTTTTATTTCCAGCACGGTCTGGATGCCTCAAACCACAGGGAATCTGGAAACAAACCCTCCATTCAAACTTTGCACTTTTTGTTGTTTTACCAAGTCCTGCCCGTTTGCATCAGATAATGCGTATTCATCGGCTTGCTGGTCTTGCTGTAAGAGGTGTCTTCTCCAAAGGGAGAGGCGTGTGACATCTTCTCCTTTATGAGTTGTGCAGAATCTCCCCACATTCGCTGAAGGGTCTCCTTTGTTCAGAGACACCACCACGTGGTCTCTGCGCACAGGGGTCTCTGCATGTTTATTTTAAGTTCTTGGTGTTTCCCTTGCCATCGTAAAAGGCCCTCGGTGCCAGGTCCCGACAATCTTACAATCTTCCTACAATCTTCGAGGTACGCCTAAAAATTTCCTATGGAATCACAGCAATATAAAAAGAAACCCTAAATAAAGAGATCTTATTCCAGTTCAACTGATCTTGCTTGTAATAAGACCCTGTTATTTTATTTCTCACTCGGATGGGGTTTTTTTTTGCAAAGCAAGGAGAGCGTGTCTGACTGGGAAGAAAACACCATCAATCAAAGGGAGGGTGATTTTAGTGTTGTACATAAGTTTTCATTTTCTGGTATTAGTGAAATATTCTCCCTCCTGACTTCACGGGTTGTCTTTTTCCTTGAAGGTTGTTTTTTAAAAAGTCTTCCCAGAATTAGTCTCTTCATCTCAGACAGCTTGTTGGGCACATGCTGGCAGCTGTCCTTCACTTCAGAGTGGCTGCAGCTTAGAGTATGAAAGAAAAAGAAAATTTGGGCATACAAACACTTGCGGTTTATCTTCTGATACTCTGCTAAGACTTCTTAAAGAACCGTGTTCAAGAAACAACAACCCGCGTAGTCAAAAAGAACATTGCACTAACACAAGAGAGGTGAGGCTTGCTATATTGTAACTTGTTTAGAGCCATTTAGAAGAGAGTTTCTGTAAGGCACTGGCCTGAATGTGGTGAAATCACAAATGTTTTCTCTTTGTCTTCTGTCAGAGATAAGCAGGAAACAAGGGGGTGGACAAGGAGCGGTAAAGCCAGAAAAGCGAAATTTACCTAACCATGCAAAGCTTTAAAGAAAACCTTGAAGAAGACTAGACCTGCAGCTCTAAGAAATAAATCGAAAGACCGATTTATCCCAGACACTCGAATCGGTAAACATTGTCGAGTTAGAAAAGAAATATATAGCCAAAAGATAAGTAGTCTTTTAATCACTTGTCTAAGCCCTAAAAACGTATTTCTTAGGTAATTTACAAGATGTTTGTCAAAGCTTAGAAGGCTGTGTGATGATTGATATGCAGAAATTAACCACGGAATGCACTTAGCGAAATTCACTTCATAAGCTGGCCGAAATTTTACTTCTGTGTGATTAGTGGAGAAAAGGTCGATGAGGTTCTAGAGAGGCACATTCATTGAAGGTCCGGGTGCAGGGGGATTGGCTCCTCCAAAAACATGCACACCTGGTCGAGTTAACAACTTGTTTATGTGCGAGTAAGTTCTACATATTCCTTATTTCTTCATGCAGAAACATTATTTTCCTAGAAAGTGCAGGGTTATTAGAATGAGTTCTAAGAACCGATTTCCATCTTCTCTGCCCCGTGCACCTCCTCCTTCAGCCTGCGCCTTCCCCTCTGGGAATTGGGGCGAGGGTCTCTGGTGGCCTTTGGGGATGAAGTTTGTGGTCTTCCTCTTGTGAACTTTCTACCTTTGGGTCAAAATTGCTCCAAATCGCATCTGTTGGCAACTGTAACTGGTTGAATTGGCGAATTCCTCTCATTCTCCTGTTCTTTTGACATATTTTCTGATTTATCTTTGTTTCCTATGGTGTCCAGTCTATTTTACTCAGCATAAGAAGTCCCTAAGGCCCCTCCGTACAGAAGCTTCAAGGACAGGTCCTACACACCTGGACCTTACGATTTTTGCCATATGCTGAGCTACTTTCTCTAAAGCGATTTTTATAATAACTATTTAACAAATCCAGGGAGTTGTTTCCATGCAGTAATGTCACCGGCCGGGCCATGAACCCCCAATATTTTTCCCACCTTTCGCAGAGTTCATGTGGAGGGCAGGGTAAGCTTGGCTCTTCCTGCCTCTTCAGGGCCTGACACCTTCAGCACTGGAGGGAGGGGAGGGCCCCAACTGCCCATCAGACGTCTAATGAAAAAGTCAAAATTCTTCTAGAATGCATAAATCATTACCCGTTTCAGTCTCCAACAGATGTGTCAATTAATACCATTATCCATCAATAAGGATAAGTCCCTCCAATCATGTGGAGTTGCGATTTGTAAAGCGCAGACCCTGCAGTGCCCACCAGTGTCAATGAGGGTCCTCTGGCTTACAGTCCGGCTGTGGAGCGGTCCTTTTGGATCATCAGAAAATGCAAACTTACCAAGAACACTAAAAATATCCTCCGTTTGACTCAAGGTCCTTTGTTCTCAGTGAGCCACCTCTTTCCTGCTTTGCAAAAATAAACCCCACTCCTTACCCGTCTCCCCGAGATCTGTCACCAGGCAACAACATGAGAGGGGTTTCTAACCCAGAGTCAGAGCCGGGACTGTCAGGGCAGAGCACGGTACAGCCCTTGGGCTGGGGCAGAGGGCTCAGGGCTCTCAGTGGTGACACATGCCCAGAGAGGCTTTGGGGATATGCTGGATGTCCCCAGTGCCCTGCTCTGTCCCAGCTGCACCTGCTGAGCCCCCTTTCCTCCCACCAGGCCATGTCTTTGCCACGTGTGTTCTCCCTGGCTCTGCTGGCCATGCAGCCCAGGCTGCAGCACCATCACCAGACCCACGGGGCCACGGACACACAGATGCATTGAGTCCATTGCAGGAGTGACTCAGGCTCAGCTAATTCAGCCTTGGATTGTGGCATCCACTGAAGGAGCAGGACAAAACTCAGCTTGCACCTCCTCTTGTCTCCAAATGCACTTCTCTGCTCATTGGGTCCTGAGTGAGGCTTGGATTAATTTCTTTGGAACTAAATCAGTGATTCCATAGACACATCCATTACATACATGTGCTACTTGGCTGTTCTACATGAGTCTTAAAAAGAAAAAATAAAGGAAAAGAAAGCAAAGATCGTATGATTTGGTTTTGTTGTGTGTTTTATATAGGGCTGGTTACACTGAAGTGCTGAGATGCTGATTGTGTAAGTGAAACTAACTTATTTGTTACACATGGATCTCGTGTTGCTGCAGAAAGGAAGACACTGTCAGGGGTCTTTAAGTTTCAGGAGAAACTGTGTGCTTGATCAGTGCAGAAATAGGAAAGAAGGTGTTATTGCATGGAGATGCAGTGCTGCATCTGGGAAGGTGTGGGCAATGACAGTGGGACTGAGAGTGAGGAACACCCAGCACTTGAGGGGGCCCAGAGACAGTGAGAGGAGCAGACCTTCACAGTTTAAACAGTGACTCAGTGAATGGCACAGAGGTCATTAATTTATACCTGTGTCAATCCATCTCCCTGCCATCTTTCTTGGTACACTTTGCTCTCTGGAATATGGAACACACATGGAAAAAGGTGAGGAAAGAGACCATACTGCAGATGAACAATGATGCTTCGTTGTTGTAATAAACTCTGTTCTGGTAATTCCTAGTATCAAAATAAGCTATGTTAGAACCTGAAACAGGAGAAAGGAAAATGGCAGTAAGAACTCTGTAAAAGCACAAGCAGATGAAGAGAAAACAAACTCTGACTTTCAAGGCAAGAGTGAAGACTCTTATGCAGTCTGACCTGGAATGCCTGGATGGGGTGGCCATCCCCAGAGAAGGGAGAAGCCCTTTGGAAAGGGAACAGGGGCAAGACCCAGAGGGTGGGAGACTCTCCCCCAGCACTGGCCACAATCCCCAGGTGCTCCAAATCCCAGCACTGCACAGGGAAAGGCAGAGAGGGGAGGAGGGGATACCCAGCTGCAGGCAGTCCATGCTGACTGGTCCCACCAACCGCTGGCTTGTAGGAGACCTTGGCATGGCATCAGGAGCAGGAAGAGTCCCATGGCCATGGACACAGCATGCAGAGCCACACCAAAATCTGTAAGTTGAGAACAAGAAATGGTACTTTTCCTCCTGTCACTCTGCACCTACAGAGGGGAACAACCCACTATGACATCACTGGATGGTGACATCCCAAGAGGCAGATCCATCACCAGCAATGGATTGTGACACCATGTCCCTCACTGCACAGTGGGACGTGGGTTCCACTCTGCCCAGTTGCCACCAGTTCTGCCAGGGCTGCATCCTGCAGTGGACAAGGAGAGCTGCAGCGTGCCCACTCTGCAGCAGGAACTGTCAGGTTGGCTGGCCATGGAGAACATGATTCTGTGGAGATGGTGATCCCAAGCCCTGAGGAGTCACCAGACACCAACAGCTCAGCAGGAAGAGGTCCCTCCTATCTGCCTGAAAACAGCCCCTGTCACCCTGTGGTGTCCCCTCCTCCTCCTCCCCAGGGAACACTGTCCCCATCTGAGCAGGGGGCTGCAAGGCCAGAGCCCGTGGGTGGCATCCTGCCCGAGGTGTGGGCAGGACTGTTCCATCAGCAGCCCCATCTCCTGGACCCTGTGCAGCCCTGCCTGTGTCAGAAGCTGGAGGTAATATGCTGGGATGACTGGTGGGCCAGTCTGTGATTCACCAGCTTTCTCCTCCACCTTGGAGACTGCAGGGCTGCTGATGGGAGTGATGTCCTGGTTGCTGCTGGAGCTGCTGGAGCTTCTGGTGCTGTTGGTGTTGGATCTGGAGCTGCTGGAGCTTCTGGAGGTGCTGGAGCTGCTGGAAGTGGATCTGGAGCTGCTGGAGCTTCTGGAGGTGCTGGAGCTGCTGGAAGTGGATCTGGAGCTGCTGGAGCTGCTGAAGGTGTTGCTGCCCACCGGCCTGATGTCCTTGTCTCTGGGATGATGGAAACCCAGCAGTCTCTGGGCCCTCCCACTGCAGCAGCTCACAAGGGCACTGATGATGCTGTGGATCAGCGGTGCTGTGTGCTCATTGAGCATCGGCTGCAGCACCTCCCTCAAGACTTCTGCATTAGGCCCATAAAGGCACAGGCAGTACAGAATGAGACTCTCTACATTGTACACCACCCACCACTGGTCCCAGTATATTCCTTCCAGCCTCTGGTGCATCCCTGTGCCTCTGGGGTGCCAACCCTTCCTTTCCTGCTGTGCCCTTGAAATGTGCATCCCTGTGCCCCTGGGGGTGCCAACCCTTCCGGCTGTGCCCATGGATTGTGCATCCCTGTGCCCCTGGGGATGCAAACCCTTCGTCCTGGGCTGTGCTCCCTCCCCGGGACTGAGGCCACTGAACGTGTCCAGCTCGGACGAGGCCTGACAAGTGCCATGGCATTTCTTGCTCCTTGGGCTGGAGGGTCACAGGGTGCAAACCCGCCAGGATGCCCTTTGTGACCAAGATGTTCACAGTTCCACACTGCAGCCCCTGGGCAGGGCTTGGTCCGCCCCATCCCTCCCTATGAGTAACTCCCTGGGCACATCCTTCCCCATTGCTGAGTCTGTGATGTCACAGCCACGTCACTGCCAGCAGAGAACGGCTGTCAGCGCGGGAGTGACGTCACCACGCGCGATGTGACGTCATAACTCTCGGCGGGCGGGCGCCTCCTGTCGGTGCACGCGGGAGCGCAGTGGGTGGGCTGGGACTGTCAATCAACGCAGGCCACGCCCACCGGAGACCACGCCCTTCCATCACAGACTCCGCCCCCGTCAGTCACAACAGGCCACGCCTTCAAGGAGACCCCGCCCACCACACACCGCCTACTAGACCTGTCAATCAAGCAGGCCACGCCCGGGATAGACCACGCCCACCACAGACCCCGCCCCTTCTATTTTTCAGTTACCTGAGGCCCCGCCCCCTCCTGTCAGTCACAGCTCTCACCACGCTTCCAAGTCACCTCCCACCACGCTGTCAATCACCGCACAGACCACGCCCCTATCTCCTCCCCCTCTGTCAGTCACTGCCGGCCCCGCCCCCCTTCGGCAGGCCCCGCCCACGCTGTCAATCACGCTCCGGCACCGCCCCTTTCCCAGGCCCCGCCCGCGGGCTTGACGGGCCGCGAAGACGCTGCGCATGCGCAGGATGGGCGGTGCCGGGCGGCGAAAGACCACGCGCGGGCGTGTCCGCGCATGCGCCCTGCGCGCAGAACCGGGCCCGAGCCGCGCCCCGAGCCGGGCGCGGCCCGACGGACACGGCCTGGGGACATCGGCCCGGGGGAACACACCGACGGGGGGACACACCGACCGGGGGGACACGGCCCCGAAGGGACACACCGACCGGAAGGACACACCGACCGGAGGACACGGCCCCGAAGGGACACACCGACCGCGGGACACGGCCCGGAGCCGCCGGGTGAGGGGGGACACGGCTCGGAAGGGGACACGGCCCGGGGCGGGTCACGGCCCCAGGGACACACGGCCCGAGGGGACATGGCCCGGAGGGGGACACAGGGCCCGGGGGGACACACCGACCGCGGGACACGGCCCCGAGGGGACACACCGACCGCGGGACACGGCCCGGAGCCGCCGGGTGAGGGGGCACACGACCCGAGGGGACACGGCCCGGGTGGGGGGACACAGGGCCCGGGTGGGGGGGACACAGAGCCCGGGTGGGGGGACACAGAGCTCGGGTGGGGGGACACACGGGGCTCTGCGAGCCCGGGGGTCCGGGCTGTGTCTGAGGCTGCCCCGTGGGTTTGGGCATAATCCTGATGTTTTGACTTCCTGCTGTTCAGCTCGGTTTGATACATACAGGATATGTAGGGTAGCTTATATAGAGAAGGTGTTATACAGGGACTGTACTTTGTAACGTAGAGTCAGTATTATATTCCATATGTAGAGTTTATATGCAAACAGTATTATGTATTTGACCCTGAGATTGGCTCAGTTGGTTAAATCTTGGCTGTAACAATGCTAAGGTCATGGGTTCAATCCCCTGTGTGGGCCATTGACTGAAGAGCTGGACTCGATGATCCTTGGGAATCCCTTCCAGCTCAGAATAGTCTGGGATTCTGTGAACTTCTGTAAGGTGGTTTTTTTTGGTGTTATTGACACCTTTTCTCTCTCTCCATGTAAACAAAGCCTAACTAAAAACAGGGCTACAGTCTGTGATAGCCTATATGGATTGTATATAGGTGTATATAGAGTATTATTTATACTTAGAGGAAGTGTTATATTGGCTATATAGAAGATATGTAGGATAGATGGAGTATATACACGGTATATAGAGTATAATGTATATACCTGGAGTATTACATGGAGCACGTAAAGCACAATGCTCAGCCCATTAAAGGGTGCCAGCTGTTCTGGGTGTGGTGCCACTGCAGGCCTGCCATCATCGAGGCTCCAGCAGAGCATTCTTTCCCCCCACCCCCCCCCCCCCCACCCCCCCCACCCCCCCCCCCGAGTGCCACGGCTGTCAGTGCCCTGGGGTGAGGTTGCCTAATGAACCACTGCTCGTTAATCACGCAAATCAGAGGAGATGGGAATGGTGAGGGAACTGGCACGCCTGGTGCAACCCCATTCATGGCTCATTCTCTAAGGCTGAATAATTAATGCTCACAGTAAGTGTGAGATACAGGAGGAGGGGCCGTGGTGGTGCCCTGGGCAGTGTGTGGGGCTGTGCCTGCCCAGCTGAGCCGGTGGGTTCCTCACTGGGGGGACTGACTGTGCTGCTGTGGACTCTGCAGCACTGCTGGGAATCCAGAACTGCTCAGACAGCACTCTGGGCCCACCCCACTGTGGCTTTGTGTCCAGCTCTGGGATCTTCAGGACAAGAAGGACCAGGAGCTGCTGCAGAGGGTCCATTGGAAGCCACAGGGATGGTTTGGGCTGTGGAGCATCTCCCTGGTGGGCAGAGCCTGCGGGAGCTGGGCCTGGTCAGTCTGGAGAGGAGCAGACTGAGAGGGGACCCATCACTGCACACAAACATCTCCAGGGGTGACACAGGAAGGTCCCACACTCTGCTCAGCGGGACAGGGACAGCACGAGGAGCAATGGCCATGAACTCCAGTACAACCAGTGCCCCCAGCATGAGGCAGAACTGCTTTGCATGGGGGTGGCAGAGCCTGGCCCAGCTGCCCAGGGAGGGTGTGCAGTGTCCCTGTTGGGGACATTGCAGCCCCCCTGGGCACGGCCCTGTGTCACTGCTGGGGATGCCCCTGCCTGGGCAGGGGGTGGCACTGGGGGGGCTCCAGAGGGCCTTTCCAAATCTGGCTGTGCTGGAGTCTGTGATTCCCTGGTGGGGTCAGTGATGCCGTTTTCCACTCAGAGGAGTAAATTTCTGTGTGTGGGTGAATGAAGGAGAATCCCCAGGAGCTGCAGGTGATGCTGGGACAGGGCTGTCACAGTGGTGCAGGTGGCAATGTCATCACACTGCTGGTGGAGTTCTGTCCTCCTGAAGGGTTTGTGTTGAACCAAGAGGATGTTGTTCTTCAGCCAAGGAAGTTTTTTGTGGTGTGTCTCATAATCTGTTCCTGAGGTGTCTGAAAACTTCTGCTACTTTTGTCTTCATTCCCTGATCCAGCTCATAAACTTGTTGTGGCAGCAGCAGCTGCAGCTTTCGGGATGGATAGCAAGTTGTCTTGCTCAGCAAGAATCATTTTAGGTTTGTATGAGATTTTCACACTGCGTTTGTTCAGCTGCACTGAGCTGCTCCATGGGGTTGGTTGTTGGTGAGCTCCATGGGCAGTTGTACACTTAAATTTTGTGTCTGTACAGCCTCAAGCCTGGATGGATTGAGGTGCTGGGGTGTGGGAGGGGGCTGAGAGAATCATAGAATGGGTTGGGTTGTAAAAGACCTCCGAGATCATCAAGTCGAACCCTTGATCCAACCCCACTGTGATCACCAGCCCAGGGTTGGTGATCACAGTAGGGTTGGATCAAGACGTGATGGATTCTCACAGTAGGGTTGGATCAAGACGTGGTGGATTCTCACTCAGTGCCACATCCAGAATCATAGAATGGATTGGGTTGGAAAAGAACTCCAAGATCATCAAGTCCAACCCTTGGTCCAACTCCAGTCCCTTTACCAGATCATGGCACTCAGGGCCACGGCCAAGCTCAGGTTAAAAACCTCCAGGGATGGGGAATCCACCCCCTCTCTGGGCAGCCCATTCCAATGCCTGAGCACTCTCTCTGCAAAGAATTTTTTTCTGCTCTCCAACTTCAATTTCCCCTGGCAGAGCTTGAGCCCATCGTGCCCCCTTGTCCTGTTGCTGAGTGCCTGGGACGGAAGAGACTGGTGATTAAGTCATTAAATACCCTTCAATAAAGTGGGAGAGGAGACAGACTGTGCTCCATGAGCTCCTCACTCCTGTGGCACTGTGAACTCCCTGCTGGGTGATTGTGTTCACACCAGAGGTTTTTTCTGGTTGTGGTGGTTGCTGGAAAAATCCACCTCAGTCCTGCGTCAGTCCTGGGCATGGCAGCCTCAGTGCAGCTTTGTGGTCAGGCTGAATGGAATGATTAAACGCGGATGGAGCTGAAATAACGTGACTCTGCAGTGAGCAGTGAGATTCCCCTGGTACCCAGATTAGGGTGGCTGCTGTGGCTAGCTCTGTGCAGGCCTGTGTGCCCTCTGTGTGTTTGTGTCTGTGTCTGAACAGACCTGTGTGCCCTCTGTGTGTCTCTGAACAGACCTGTGTGCCATCTGTGTGTCTCTGAACAGACCTGTGTGCCCTCTGTGTGTCTCTGAACAGACCTGTGTGCCATCTGTGTGTCTCTGAACAGACCTGTGTGCCCTCTGTGTGTCTCTGAACAGGCCTGTGTGTCTCTGTCTCTGACCCTGATCCTGCCTTGTTTCAGCAGGTCCATGAGAAGCAGGCCCAGCCTCTGCCCGGGTGATCAGCTGTGCCAGTCTGGGGATCTGGGAGTGCCCAGGTGTGCTGACACCTCAAAGAGTGTTCTCAGGGATTCTTAACTCCAAAAAGCAGCTTGTCTTCAGACCTTGAACTGGTTAGTTGGTAATAATTAACCTACTCGTTCTGAGTTAACAGCATTGAGAACTATCTCCATGTAGAGAGAATGTGTCTGGGAAAACCCAGATACCCCTCCTGTAACTTGGCCCCTCTGTGTCCAGCAGCCTTGTGGTACCTTTTCCTTTAAGTAAGAGTGTGTTGAGAAATTCCCAGTGGAATGTTGACTCTGAACTCTGGAGCCTTTTAGAAGGGAAAAGTGACTTACAAAGGCTGTGAAAAAGGGTCTTGTGGGGGTGTTTAAATGCCCTGTCACACTCACAGTCGCTGCACAGCCATTCTGGCCACAGGATTGGCCTTCACAGTGACAGCTTTTATGGGGCACTGCTAATTAGTGCCTTGTGGGGCGGGTCTGTGTGTCTGTGCTGGGAGTGGGTCTGACTGTGTCAGACTGAGGTGAGTCTGTTCAGACACTCCAAATGTTTGCCTGGAAAATGGCACATCCAGAGTGCTTTTTGTAGCACTTTTTATGCTCTGAGTTTTATTTTCCCTTTTTGTGATGGACTGCTATTCTATTCTCAAGTCCCCTGGTACATAAATATTTAATTTATCTTAATCTCAAAGCTTGCAGCCTTTAACAGCAGTGATTGCTAAAAGTTACTTCTACTTTGAAAAAAACAATCCATAAAATGGAGCTGGTGAGAGCCTGAAGTTGTTTGGGACAACTCTTGCAGTGTTAGGGACTTGACTTAATGCCTCAGATAAAGTTATAGGCATTAAGTTTTAATAGTTTATTTTTTGAAAATAATTTATCTTTGAACCAGTTTGAAGAGTGTTTAGTGATTGAATTCAGAGCTATAGAAAAAAACATGTTCATAAGACAACAGTTCTGCCTGCTTGAAAAAATACATAGTCCTGGTGTCTGATAGTTAGAGGTGTAATTCTTTTGTTAGAGGTGTAATTCTTAAAGGAGTTCTGCTGGTCTGCCCTGCCTGGGGGCGTTGATTTTGTTGTGCATTTTGGGTTTTTTTAGTTCAGGCCTGTATTGTAGAAAGGCTGAAAACCTGTGAAAAACTTCAAGAAGGGGTAGTAAGATTACAGGAATAATATGGTAGTTATTAAAAGTCAGGTTAATTACTCAAAATGCTTCATTAAGTCAAATGGAACCATTCTATTTCAAAACCAGATTTAACAGAATGTAACAATGTTATTGGCTCAGTAGACTGAGGTGTGATGGTTTTATGAGTTCTCTGAAGAAGTGATTTTACTCTGTGTTAAGTAGATGTAAATATTTGCTCATAATTTCAGTTCTGCAGCTCTTTTATTTGAGTTCTTTCCTTTTCCAGAGGTCAGTGGGCCAAGTGCTGCACAACACAAATGCACCCTAATCTACTTCTTTAGCATCATAATCTAATAATGTGCATTTATGCATAGTTCAAAATTGGTTGTCAGGATTCCCTGTAAGTCTCTTAATTGAAGTAACCCCCAGTCACCAAGAGGTCACAAAATGAGGTGATTGTTGGAGGCAAGAGCTGCACTCAAGGAGTGAACAGTGGCACTAAGGAGTTTAGTGCCCTCCAAACATCTGTGAGAGACTTGGATTGTGGTGACTGTGACACCCTTGCTGTGACAAATTAATGACATAGAATCACAGAATGGATTGGGTTGGAAAAGACCTGAGATCATCAAGTCCAACCCCTGGTCCAACTCCAGTCCCTTTACCAGATCATGGCACTCAGGGCCATGGCCAAGCTCAGGTTAAAAACCTCCAGGGATGGGGAATCCACCCCCTCTCTGGGCAGCCCATTCCAATGCCTGAGCACTCTCTCTGCAAAGAATTTTTTTCTGCTCTCCAACTTCAATTTCCCCTGGCAGAGCTTGAGCCCATCGTGCCCCCTTGTCCTATTGCTGAGTGCCTGGGAGAAGAGACCAACCCCCACCTGGCCAGAACTTCCCTTCAGGCAGTTCCAGACAGTGCTGAGGTCACCTCTGAGCCTCCTCCAGGCTGAACACCCCCAGCTCCCTCAGCCTCTCCCCACTGCACTTGTGCTCCAGTCCCTTCTCCAGCCTCGTTGCTCTTCTCTGGCCCTGCTCCAGTCCCTCAATCTCTTTCCTGACCTGAGGGGCCCAGAACTGAACACAACACTCAAGGTGTGGCCTCCCCAAGGCAGAGTCCAGAGGAAGGGTCACTGCCCTGGGCCTGCTGGCCACGCTAGTTTGGATCCAGGCCAGGATCCCCTTGGCCTTCTTGGCCACCTGGGCACACTGTTGGCTCCTGTTGAGCTTCCTGTCCCTCAGTCCCCCCAGGTCCCTCTGCCTGGCTGCTCTCCAGCCACTCTGTGCCCAGCCTGGAGCACTGCAGGTGTTGGGGTGGCCAAAGGGCAGGACCTGCACTTGGCCTTGTTGAACTTCATCCCATTGGAATCAGCCCATCCCTCAAGTCTCTAAATCCCTCTGCAGAGCCCTCCTGCAAAGAGGATATAAATAAAATGGTTTATTCAGATTGTTCATTTTTGGGGTTGGGTGGGCACAAAGTCCTGCCCTGCTGTGCACTATTTGTGTCACCCCTTGCAAGTCTCTGAACTTCACATTGCCTTAAAGTGTTCTTGTCACTTCATATTATTGTGTTAATTACATCACATGTGGTGAATAATTACGTGTCAGTGCAGGTGAATGCAGCTGATCTGAAGGATCCACTGAAAGGAAACCTTGGACCTCAGGGAAGGAGAAAGACATGGATCTGTAGCTGAGGGTGGCAAAAGTGATGTGGGAGGATCTGAGTGTTTGGTCTCTGAGCTTTTGGAAGCAGCAGCAGCAGATCATGGAGTCATGGAATGGATTGGGTTGGAAAAAACCTCCAAGATCATCAAGTCCAACCTTGATCTAACCCCACTGTGATCACCAGCCCGGGGCACTCTGTGCCCCGGGCTGGTGATCACAGTGGGGTTGGATCAAGATGTGGTGGATTCTCAGTGCCACATCCATAGAATAACAGAATGGATTGGGTCGGGAAAGACCTCTGAGATCATCAAGTCCAACCCTTGGTCCAACTCCAGATCATGGCACTCAGTGCCACAGCCAATCTCAGTTTAAAACCCTCCAGGAACAGTCAAAACACACTGAATTGGGTGGGGTGTGGAGTCAGCCAGAGCAGACTGAGGGCACTGATAAAAGGAGAACTAGAGAGACTTGCACAGCTGTGGTTTCCAGACATTGCACTCAATAGACCTGAGTCCCCTCAGCTTGCTCAAAGAAGTTTGATTGGTTTTGTGTTTTGAATAGAATAGAAATGATAACCTGGATTACCATGCTCGACTTTTTAGTTCTTATTATTATTTGATAATAATCATTACTTGAGAACAAGCTGTTCATTTATGTTGAAGGGTAGTAATGGCCTGTTTAGGTTTTTACCTGTGAACAGTGTGCCTTAAGATGTATAGAGAGTCAAACCAGAAGATCCTAATACCCATTCTGGTTTTACACTTGCTGACATTGCCATGCCATAGTACATGCTTTTGTCAGGCAGCCTCAATTTCAGGATTTTAAGGGAGTTCTTGAGGGCTGAGTACCTTGTGGAGCATACCGAGGGTCCAGAGAGGCTGTAGCCCTGTTTGTAGTTAGGCTTTGTTTACATGGAGAGAGAGAAAAGGTGTCAATAACACCAAAAAAAACCACCTTACAGAAATTCACAGAATCCCAGACTATTTTGAGTTGGAAGGGACCTCCAAGGATCATCGAGTCCAGCTCTTCAGTCAGTGGCCCACACAGGGGATTGAACCCATCACCTTGGCATTGTTAGAGCCAACTTTGAACCAGCTGAGCTGATCTCTGACACTTGGGCTTTGTAAGCAGCAAAGTGGTGTGACCCTGTTCTTCGTTTCAGGTTTAAGAAGAGTAGAGCTTGGCTGGGACTGAGACTAGAATGGACAGTTACTTCAGAGCTGCAGTGTGTGACCTGGACAAACTGCTGGATGAGTTCGAGCAGAGCACGGGTGAGTTCCTGCACGGCCTGTTCTCCATCTGGTCACACACGTGGCTGTGACCGTGGAGTCTGAGAGTGGCATGTGCTGAATGAGGGCTTGTATTGATGCGTAGATGGGATCCAGAGGGAGTGAAAAGAGAGCAGCCTTACAGACTCTGCCTGTGCCCTGTCCTTGCTCTCCACAGATGAGTGTGACTGCCTGAGAGCCCCTCCCGGCGCCTCTGACCCGAAGCACCGCTCCCTGCCCTCACCGCCGGGGTGCCTGCAGCGCCCACTCCCGGCGCCGGGGCTGCCCAAGGACACGGACAGCTGCCCGTCCCCGGGGGACACGGCTGTCCCCGGCCACGCCGGGGCGAGTGATGCGCTGCGGGGACACTCAGCGCTGCGGGAGCACGGCGTGGCCGGCCCCGACCTGCTCTCCACTCTGGACAGCGAGGCCGAGCTCTCCTGCCCGAGGAGGGGCAGCGTCCCGGTGTGTGACCTCGTCAGTGACACCGCGGAGCTCATCCACGCGGCCGCTGCTCGCCAGGGTGCTCAGGGGCTGCAGCAGGATGGCTGCCAGTGCAGCCAGGGGTCCGCTGGCCTTGTCCTGCCCTGCACAGCTGTCACTGTTGGTGTGGCACCACCTGGGTGCAGGGGTGCCCCCAGCACAGAGCACAGTGACGGGCACTCAGTGCTGCAGGGTCCAGGGCGTCCCACAACAGAGGAGATCAATCGTTCAGCTCTAAACTCAGACGGTTACGCTGCAGGAGAGATCTCAGACCCATGCAAGGATCAACCTGTAAAGTGCAGGGAAGTTCTTGATCAGCCTGAACAAACTGCTCACCTTGATACTGAGTGTGTCCCTGTGGCATCACAGAGTGCAAATGCAAATGGTCCCAAAGATGAGAGAGCCTGTGAAAAACTACCGTGTGACCCAGTGGATGACAGGGCTTGCTCTGCAATAAGGAAAGAGACACACCAAGGAAATGCCATAGGAAAGGTGGACCCAAAAGATGGGAGTGATGCTGAATCCATGCCTTCAGACCTGCCCAAGAGGCATCAGGTGCACAAAACCCATGCAATGTTACCTGGGAACTGTGTTTTACCAGGCTCCTCCTGTCAGACAGAAGGTGACGTAGAGTTGGAAAAGAAAATCACAGAAGATGATGTCCATAGTGAAGAGCTTAACAGCAGTGAGATACTAAGCAGTGTTTCCAGTTCGTGTGTTTCAGCTGAGGTTGTACAGACCTCTCTATCGTGTCTTCCTGTGTCTGTGTGTGGTTCATTGGTTTTAACAGAAGGAAAGGTCAGTCCTCTACCTCAGAATGCAATGGCAGAGGTGATTAGTGATGCTGTAGCTGCTCACGCTGGAAGGTCTAAAACTGATCCCTCTGGCAGGGAATCCTGTGAAAACACTGCCTGGCATGAGCAGGAAGAACATTCAGCTGAGATCAGCAGAAGGACTGTGGAGGACAGTGGGGGTGGAGAGCAGTGCGGTGCTGAGAATGAAACTGAGGGTGGGGATTCTCAACAAAGCAAAGCTTTTGGTTCTGCTTTTCTGGACCTTGAGGTTGAGCCATATGGTGGTGGTGTGGACAGTTTCTCTGATGAAAGTACATGCCCAGTTACTGACTTTGCTGTGGAGGAGGATGTTATTAGAAGTGATATTCTAATAAGCGATGCTGAACTTGACGATTTCTTGTATGGACAAAGTCTGCAGTCCAAGGTGTTCAAGAGTTCAGACAACGATAGTAACTTAATAGAAGATTATACAGATGAAGGAAATATAACAGATGTGAACAGCCTGGGTCTGACAGACGTCGCTGCAGAATTTATGCAAACAAAACTGGAGGGGACAACGAGCATTAACAGCCACATTAAAGCCTCTCTTCCTGCCGACTGTTTGGAACCTGCAGCAGAATCCGGCGTGTCCCGTGGTCAGGAGGTGACTGAGAGTGGCAGTGACGCTCTGGGTTCTGATGTTCATACTGAAGGTGCGAGACCAAAGCAGCTGCTTGGCCTTTCCCAAGGAGCTGCTGGTCAGAAACAACCAAACAGAACAAATGTACTTGAGAGAGAAAACCAGGAACACGGTTCTGTTTCCCCAGAAGTTCCCTTCTCAGGCAGCAGTGTCAGTGCTGGTAAGAGTGCTGATCCTGGGGAGAGCAGCGCTGAAGCTGGAGGAAGTCAAACATCTGAGAACACAGAGCCCCCTATAGCCCCTGCAGCTCTGCCCTGGAAGCAGCCTCTGTGGGTCCCAGACTCTGAGGCCCCCAACTGCATGAGCTGCCAGGTGAAGTTCACCTTCACCAAGAGGCGACACCACTGTCGGGCCTGTGGGAAGGTGAGCTGGGGAGAGGGGTCCTGTGTGGATGGGAGGAGATGGTTCTGACTTAGGGATAACCAGAGCACAGAAAGGAAAGAAGACTGACACAGTTTTTCCATACTCAAAACTATTTTATTTAACAAAAAATAATTTTTATTTTCACTTCAGAGAAAGTGAAAGAATCACAGAATCACAGAATGGTTTGGGTTGGAAAAGACCTCCAAGATCATCAAGTCCAACCCTTGGTCCAACTCCAGTCCCTTTACCAGATCATGGCACTCAGTGCCACGGCCAAGCTCAGTTGAAAAACCTCCAGGGGTGGGGAATCCACCCCCTCTGTGGGCAGCCCATTCATCTGGAAAGAATTTAAGTTAGGTATTTAAGTTTTAAAGAATTGAGGTGATGCTGAGAATTCAGGTAAGTGGTTATGTTATCTGTGGAACCCTGTTCATAAACCTGGGAGGATTGCATTCCATTAGAAACTGTAACAGCAGCACCAATCCAAAGGATTCATACCCTAAATCTGTCCTCCTGTGTGTTTAGATATGTGATTTTCCAGGGAAGTCATCTCAGGGGAAAAGTGTGTGACTGACCAACAAAGCAAGTAATTGCAGAACTTGTTTCAGCCCAAGGTCTTCTGCAGTGGGTAAATGATGCCACATCTTACCCTGAATTCAGAATTCCCCTGGGAGCTGCTGTGCCTTACACTTGTGGTGGTGCATAAATGGAAATACTCTCAGTTCTAATGAACTTACTGTTCACTGTTGCTCTGTGAGCTTTAGGGATGAGGAGGCAGAGCAAAGACAGTGTCAGCACTTTGGCATCCCAGTGCTAAGAAGATCTGGAGAGGCTTGGTAGTTTTTTTTCCCCCACCTCTTTTCTAGCACTGTGTGTTCAAAGCTCGGTACTTGTTTAGTCAATTGCAGTGGGTGTGAACTAAAATCCAGGTCTGAGTGCCAGGAAAAGGAGAACTCATTGTGCCAACCCAGAGCTCACTGAACTTACTGCGGGAATATCCTGCTGATGCTCTGTGGTGGTTTAAAGTGCCATTCTTCAGAGTGGGTTCCACTTTAGTTGTAATGCTTGACTGACTTTGGGTTCCTCCTGTACCTTTTATGTGAAGTTCTTTGTACCTTGTGTGGAGATGGGGATGGAAGACCCTTCAGTGCACAGCCCTGTTTGCAGCTGTTGATGTGCTGAGTGAAGGGCTTTTGGCCAAACAACAGTGTAATTAGAGGAAGCATCACAGTCTGTTCATTAGGAGAGCACTAAATAGATCTGAGTCCCTTCAGCTTGCTCCAAGGAAGTGTAAATATTGGTTTTATTTACAGGAAGCTGCACAGTGTGGGTCATTTCAGCCTCACAGATGCTGCAGTGCTATGCAGCTGTAACTCTGGCATAGCTTTTCTCAGAGTGCAGTAGCTTAACTTTTTGTCAGACTTTTTGTCTTTTTAGTAGGAACTTTTAATCTTACAAAAAACCCCAGACATTCCTTGTGAAGCTGTTGTGTGTTGTGTTTTCAGCCACTTGGGCCATAGGGGAAACCAGTAGGAATTCACAGTCGTCCTGTGTGGACTAAACTGGAAGACAATTTTATATATTCCTACGATCCTACGTGTATTTTCACCAGTGAAATTGGCAGCACTGATGGATTCTGGGTTCCATGCTGAAGGGCAGGGTGGAATTGGTGGTCCCTGTTTTGTCTCCCAGTGCAGCCCTTGTGAGGCCAAACAGCTTTGCAGTCCCTTTGCTGAGGTGTCTGTCTGTTGTGTCCTGCCTCTTCCCAGCTCAGCCAGCATCAATTCCTTCTCTCAGCAGCCCCATCTCCACCTCCTTTCCCTGTTCCTTGGTCTGTCCCATTTGGGTGCATTAGGATTAATCCTCTGCGGGTCCCAGTGTCACCAGGGGCATGAGGAGAACACCCATTGCAGAGGATTGAGCTGCTTTAGCATGTGAAGCCTAAGATGGATTGTAACTGATTAGCAATTAATCCCCCTCAGTTGCTTTGTTAACATCTGCACTGAGCATGCCTGTTTTCAGTTGAGGTAAATCACCTGTGGCACTAATGCAGAACCACTCAAAAACTTTCTTTTTTGAGCTCATGGTGCATCCATCAATTACTGCTGTTTTTACAGTGAACTTTCCATTTTAAAGGAGTTCACTTGTAATAACTTGGGTTTTTTTGCTGTCCCCACTGTTTGGGTTTTTTTTCCTTCATCCACCACTTTGTTTCCCTGACGGTGATTGGGAGTGTAGAAGACATTAAGTGTTCTTTCCACTTACTGAACTCTGGTCAGTGGTAGAAGGGTCAGATCAAGGTTTCAGGAGACCTTTTGTAAAGGCTGGTAGTCTGGAGTCTGCGTAACAATGGTGTGACCCTGTGAATTCTTCTCATCACCCCAGATAACAATTTTAATATAATGTCAGTCGTGCCCTCTGTTGTTGCTTTGTGTTGTTTTGTTCTCAGGGTTTTTTTTTTTTCTTGGCTTCAGTGCAAGGTTACAGATGGGTTAGAATGAAACAAGTGTCTTTCTCAGAGGAGTCTTCTAATTGCTGTGCCATTGTAGGCCACACAGTATGTCTGTAGTATTTCAATCAATCCTTTCTGATCCAGGTTTTTTGTGGTGGCTGTTGCAAACGAAAATGCAAACTGCAGTACATGGAGAAGGAGGCAAGAGTCTGTACTGGCTGCTATGATGATATTAATAAAGGTAAAAAGATTTTTTTGAGTAATTGCAGTAACTAGTAAAGTACCTTTTTATCCTTTTTTCTTTTTGGGAAGCTTGATTACTTTAATTGGTGTATGTTTTCCTGTTGCAGAGGTGGAGGGATGAAGGGAATAATTGTGCCTCTAAGCTGGACTTATTTTAAACTTTAGGTAGCAAGTTGATGATTTTTATTAAAAAATCCCATAGTTTTTAACTGCGTAGGACTAAATATGAAGATACACTGTTGGGTCATCTGTGACAGGAGTTTAGCAAAGGTGATTGTGCCTCCACAGAAACCACCTGAGTGTTTCAAGGCCTTGCCCCTGCCTGTTCTCACGTCTCAATTGCCCATTTCTGTACCTTCCTGTCATGGTGTCTTCACATGTCACATCACAGCACTGCAATAATTGAACCATCACACAACCTTTTCCTAGCTGGAAGCCAAGCATGAGTGCCTGTGGAAATATCAGGGGAAGAAACTTGAGGTTCTGTTGTTTAATGTTCAAATAACAGCTTGAAAACATGTCGGATTTTTAATACACCACCTAAGTGGAGTTTGAGCTGATGAATGTGATCTGTGTTTGCACCAAGGGGTCACTGCAGCAGCTCCAAGAGGTGCAGGGGGTCTGTTTCTGTCAGGACAACAGTCTGGCAAACACACAGCTAGAAAATAAATGTAAATTTCCTTCCTTGCAGTCGCCTGAGTGTGCAGTTTTCTTACCTAGATCTCAAACTGTGCTGCTTCTGCCAAGAAAACCCACTCACAAAACCACCCTGCAAATGAAATGAGATCTTAAAAACTAACCACATTTTTTCAGCACAGGCATTTGAAAGGATGATGAGTCCAACTGGTCCTGTCCCCAGTTCCAGTGTCTGCTCTGAACACTCCCCTGGTGCTGCCCCTGTGGAGGGGGCCCAGACCCCCGGCAGTGCCAGCTCTGCTTCCCCCCCTGCACTGCTGCCCATCTCAGCTCTCAAGCAGCCTGGCATCGAAGGTACAGACACCAACATATCCAGCACTCTCAGAGTCTCTTGGAAAGAGTTGCTTATTGCATCTTGGATTTGTACTTGATGTATTTTCAATGTATTTTTTTGTGAGGAATGTAAACTCTCTGAATGGGGGTACTGGACAGTTACTCTCACTTCCCAGCTTTGGTGCCAGGTCCAGGTTGGTCCTAAATCTCTGTTTATGAAATGTGGATGTTACTTTTTTCATTGCCCTCTCTTTTATATTGTAAATCGTTTTGTGTAACTGTTACTTTTATAGTTTTTATGTCTCTTGGGAGATCTCTGGCTTGTGACCGCAGGTCTCACAGTACAAACAAAAAGTAGCTGTTCAGGGAGAAGTCACAAGGGAGATTCATTCTCTGTGTAAATACAAATGATTACTGGCTAAATAGTGTCTTTGTTCTGCTTTTTTGAAACATCTGACCTTCTTCAGTGGAAATAAATTTATGAACAAAGTGATAAATTAACTATCTAAGAGTGTATTTCATCTTTTAGCTGTGATATGAGCATCATTCTTAGCGAGTACAGAGGGGTGATTGAGGGAGTGCCCTTCCTCAGATAGGACTTGGTAGATTTAATTGTAACATGGCAGCTCTCACAAGTAGATTTTTCTGCATGTATTTATAGTGGCTGGTGCCAAACTCTACCTCTGCTTAAGTCCAGTAAGAAGATTCTCTCTATATTTGTGGGGAAGAAGGGACTGAATTTTTCTCCCTTTCAGGTACTGTAGCAGTGCAATAATGTGCAGTTGTTGTTTTCTCACCCTGCCAGGGCTGTGCCCCAGAGAGCAGAGGAGGGTCTGGTTTGCAGATGGCATTTTGCCCAATGGAGAAGTGGCAGACACGACTAAACTGTCCTCTGGAGCCAAGAGGTCGTCGCAGGACTTGAGTCCCATGAGCCCTGACGTGGTATGAGTTGGGAAGTGTGTGAATGTGCATGGATTACCTTTGGGCACCTCTGCTGGCTGTTGGTGGGCACCCCTCACATCCACAGCAGGAGTTCTGCTCCTGGAGTCTGAGAAAGTGTTTGGGTGGGGTTTTGGAGGTGGCTGTGAAGTCCTTGTGTTAGAAAACTCTGCAGTCATTTTCAATTCTAGGAAAACCTTGTGTGGTTTGGGGTGTCTGTGAAGTTCAAAAACAACCTTTCCAAAGCAGGTCTTTGTTACACAGCCCTCGATTAACTGTTTTTATGAAGGTAACCTCAGCCACAGTTCTAAACCTGTCACTAACAATGGGCTTGCAGCAGAAGTTTGGGTTGGTTTCTTTTTTTCTCCAGTGGTTTGCTGTAGTTTTCCTATTGGATTAGACTAGCCAGAAGTTGCTCAGTGCCTTGCAATACTCCATTATAGGGTGCAGCAAAATCTGTGTATTGCTTCTAACATGAACTGATACTGAACTGAGAGGGGGAGTGGCTTTTTTACCATGATCACATTCGTGGTGTTGAAGTAGCTGCACTTGACAAGAAAAGTCCAAAGAAGAGGTGTGAGTTTGCTGTGGAAAGGTTTGGAGAGATTCCTCAGCTGAAGTCTTTTTAAAATAAAACAGAGCTCTGAAGTGCTGTCTCAAGTGATAACATAAATTTCATGATTCTCACAGCACTCAAGAGTTTTCAAAATACAAAACAAACAAAACAAAAGAGAGGCCAGATCATTATTATTTGTATGTGGAGGACCTGGATCGTTACCAGATACATAGCATGTAAGTCACTTGTTATTTGTGAAGATCAGATAATAGTAAATGTGAATTCTTTTGAACAAGGAAGGACTCAAAAAGGTTGCAGTGATTAGAAGGTGTAGCCTGTCTCACATCTTGGGGAACAGGGTAGGACATTTTCACTTGCAGAGGATGAGCAATGCCTGAAACTAAAAGCAGCAGGGATAAAGTGAGTGGGATACAGTTGGTTGGTGGTTGTTGTGTGCAGTCTCAGAAGCTCAGACAAAACCACCAGAGGCAGCTCTGAAACAAAAGTATCACAAAATCCTCACTGTGGAGATCAGAAGTACCCAGTGATGTGAAACACCAGCAGGCAAATTCATGGAGAAGAATTCTGTTACTGGCCAGAATTCATGTTCCTGTCTGGGTGTTTGGGGAGTGTTACTTTTGGGGTTGGTGTCCTTTTATTTTTTTATTTTCTGGCAGTGTATTCATTAAACAGAGGATTTTTCTGGGAGCTGATGGGACACTGGAGAGCTTCTGTAGAGCAACCATAGAATTTTTGAGTGTTTTTCTTGTTGCAGTACAAAGTCTTCCCTATGGAGGTAGAATGGAAGTCTGACACATTTGATGGGGCACCTCTCAGGGGTTTTCTCTTTGTTTTATTTTGTCATGAGAGCTGAAATCCTGATGTGCCCGTGGTCACAGCTTGTCATACCCATCTCAGTGGAGGAGCAGCACAGGTTTGACTCCAAGCTGGAAATTAATCAAACTGTGAAATGCTGGACTCAGTGATTGGTGCAGAGGGTAGGAAGAGAAATACATGTGCAGTCCTGAGCTGCTGATCCAAGTGATGGCAACGTTCATAGGTGTGACGGGAACACCAGCAGCAGGCAGAGTCCTCAAGGGGTACCTGGTGTGTTGCTTGTGTTACATCTGACTGTCTGTGCTGCAACAACCATTTGTGTTACCAAACAAATAAATTAACGATGAAACTTCACCTATGTAACTCCCAAACATAAAAACAAAGAAGATCAAGGAGAGTTTTGGTGGCTTTCTTCTTGTTAGGAGGAAATGCACTCTCAGCATGTGTGATGGCTTTCCTTAACTTTTTGCTTCTAGGATGAATATAATGAAAGTTTAGCTGGTTGTAAGACAACGTAGAGTTGTTTTTGTTATTTCTTCCTTGTAGGCAGCAAACCCAGAGGAAGATAGCACATTAACTGATGTACATCAAAGCCCAAAGGAGGAAATTAATACCATTACAGGAATGAAGGAACCACGTCCTTCAGAGGATGCACAGCAGGGTGTCCCAGGGCACAGTGAGGGGGCACCTTGTTACAAATCCATAACTCCAGGAACTGAGGACTGTTCTGCTGCTGCAGAGGCTGCAGAGTCCCCCTCCAGTGCAGGGGATCAAACGGCACAGGATGTGCCTGTTGGTCCCTCCAGCTACAGAGCCCTGTGTGGGGTGGAGAAGTGTGTGCGAAGGGACATCAGCCTCCTTCCCGACGGGAATGAGCTGCCACCACTGCTGCTGGCACTGGGAGACAGAGGGAAAGGTAAAACTGGGAAAATTGTTCATATTTAGTCACAGAATCACGGAGTGGTTTGGGTGGGAAGGGCATCAAAGCCCAGCCAGTGCCACCCCGTGCCATGGGCAGAGACACCTCCTGCCAGCCCAGGGTGTTCCAAACCCCATCCAGCCTGACCTGGGACACTCCCAGGGCTGGGGCAGTCACAGCTGCTCTGGGCGCCTGTGCCAGAGCCCCACCACTCTCATAGCCAGGAATTCCTTCCCAATATCCCATCTATCTCTACTCTCTGGCAGTGGGAAGCCACTCACTGTGTCCCTGTCCCTGGTTTGGTTATTCCACAAAATCCCAGAATAGTTTGGGTTGGGAGGGACCTCAAACCCCACCCAGTCCCACCCCCTGCCCTGGGCAGGGACAACTCCCACCAGCCCAGGGTGCTCCAAGCCCTGTCTAACCTGGCCTTGGACACTCCCAGGGATGGAGCAGCCACAGCTTCTCTGCCCAACCTGTGCCAGGGCCTGCCCACCCTCCCAGGGAGGAGTTTAAGTCACCTGGTGCCAGATTTCTAAATCTGAACTCAAGTGCATGTAATTTGCATTCTGATGCAATGTTAGTGTCATGTATGTGTTGCATACCGGATTGCTGGATGATGGAACACGTGTCATTAACAGGATCACTGTGTTGTGACAGGAATGCTTTGTCGTTTGGGCACGTTCCAGTGGTGTCTGTGCCCACCAGTGGTACCCAACAGTGCCAGTGTGTGCATGAGGAGCCAGCACACAGGACTGGCCATGGTTTCCAAAGCAATGGTAGCCCCAGTTTGCCCCTTTGTTGGAAGCTGCTGCTTCAGTGTTACGTGTTCCTTGAATCTCAGGGTCAGCTGTCCATTGGTTAATCTGTAGCTAAGTCTGGAAAAACTTGCACCCTCTTAAGGAAGGACGGTGGGACAACATGTAATCAGACACAGGAATGGGCTGCCCAGAGAGGGGGTGGATTCACCATCCCTGGAGGTTTTTAACTTGAGTGCCATGATCTGGTAAAGGGACTGGAGTTGGACCAAGGGTTGGACTTGATGATCTCGGAGGCCTTTTCCAACCCAATCCATTCTGTGATTCTGTGATTCTATGTCATGTGCTGTGAACTAATGCCTGGTTTGAGTTGTTGGCTGGTGTGTTGCACTAAACTGTGTGTTGATTTGTTTAGATCCCGTGGTGGAGGAACACCCATCCCACCAAAAGGTCACCTCACTGCTTGGGGAAGGAGGTCCTGCTCCTTTAACCTTCATTCTGAATGCAAACCTGCTTGTCAATGTCAGGCTGATGACATGTAAGTACTGCACATTTTCTTGTCCATTAAGTGCAGCCTTGTTTTTCTGACTGTACAACAGTGTCCTGTGGTGTCTCCCCTTCTCAAAGGTTCCTCAGAAAGGTGCTGGTGCTTCTGCACAAACGGCCTGCATGGTCTGGGTCAGGCAGAAATCATCATTCTGTTGCAGTGTTTGCCAGAGGAAGATGTTTTCCCCAGAGAAATACTCAAATTGTTTCTTGACATCTACAAGGATGCAATGAAAGGTATGTCATTTTGAAGGTCTAGCATTGTATTTTATAGTATATTCTTGCAGATCTTTAAAGCTGAAAGTTGATATGTAATTTTTCTTGAAGAATTTGTAAGTGTCTAATGATTCTGATGCAAGACCTTGCAGTGTTAGGCTTGAGTTCTAAATAACAGAAATAAAAGCATTTAAGTTTCTTTGTTTCCTATACCCCTGTAAACATCCTGTTTGCAGGTTTTTTGTGGTTGTTCAGTTGCACTGTGTTGGAGATCTGGGTACAAGCCCTTGAGTCTGTGGTTTAAGAGTATCTGGCACTGTGTTTGTAGAGGTGCAGTGCTCATGCATGTATATATTTAGGTCTGTTGGTGGAAGTTCCCCAGTTGTTGTGTGCCAGAACATTGAACGCTTTAGGATTTTTGGAATTTGTTTGGACAAAAACCTAGTTTCATATCCAAGTTCATTTAGTTGTGAGATACAGAGCAGTTATTCTCTGGGTGTGAATGTGTGACAGACTTCAGGAGGGTTTGAAACCCACCACAGACTGGCAAGAGGTCACTGGTCACCACATTCTCTTGGCACTGATGTTTGACTGACCCCAACCTGCAAACTCTGTCCCTCTTTCTACAGGAAGGTTCATAAGAAACATGGAGAACATTACTTTTACTGAGAACTTTCTCAGTAGCAAAGAGCATGGAGGATTCCTGTTTGTTTCACCGATTTTCCAGAAACTCGATGCTCAGATTCTCCCAGATAAGCCTTTTCTGTGTGGCATTCTCATCCATAAGCTGGAAATACCGTGGGCTAAAGTCTTTCCAATCCGCTTAATGTTGAGGTTGGGAGCAGAATATGGGGGTGAGTTTAACACTTTCAGTAGCTGCATAAATGTTGAGTTCCCCTTGAAAAATACAAGGTTTTTTTAGACAAGTGAAATGTTTAAAATCATCTTTGCAGTATTTTGTGTAAGACTGGCATGGGAAGCCACCGGCTGAGACAGCTGGGAATGTTCATTGTCCTGCTGGACTGACTCCCTTGACTTGATTGGGTTTTTCCTTAGCTGATTAGAGTGCTAAGAAACCAAAACTCATGTAAAGAAACTGACGTTAAAAAAAACCTGATACAAAAATGCCTGACTTTTTTCATCACAGGAAAAAGGTGTGAACTGTTCACAAGCCCAGTTTACAACTCTGTAACAAAATGGGTTTTTTTTTAAATTAAATTACTGAGATTAAGTATGTTGGCAGGATATTACTGCTTCATAAACTGAGTACAGGTATTGATAACCTGTAAGGATAACTTAGTAATTCACTGGAAGCAACTAGGCCTGTAGAAAGGCAGGATCCCACCGTTCCAGAAGCTGCAGGTCTGTAAATATTGTCTTGTTCAGGGGTTTCTGGAGCCCACAGGTCGCTGCCAGCCAGGCCCATCTCTGTGTGGTGACAAGGGCTGCTTTGTTCTTCCTTCTCCTGTGAAATTACTCTCTGTGTTTTGGGGTTTTGGCCAGTTTTGAAGGGTTTAACCCTGGGTGGGGACATCTCACAGTGGTTGAGGGACATCCCCTGACAGGGAATTAGGGAGAGGCTCTGCTTGATGTGCTGCTCAGATAATGAGATTAGGAAACATAGCTGAAAATAAACTAAGTAAATACTTGGATTAGCAAGTTTTAGAGTTGTTGATAGCTGAACATGCCCCTTTTCCTTCCTTGTCTCCAGCCTATCCAACTCCTGTCGTGAGTTACAGGCACCGGAAGCCACTTTTTGGAGAGATTGGGCACACGATTATGAATCTGCTTGTTGTGAGTAAATGTTTTATTGTCTTCCTGTTGTAATTTAAATGATGCAAAATGTCCAAAATTCTGAACCTTGAAAGCAGTGGGGTTTGGTAAATGTAAAAAGCAGTTGTTTTTGTTCTTCATACTGGACTGGAAACTTCTTACACACAGGGTGAGTGAGTTAGGAAAGCTGTTTGTTTCACCAGGTATTAGTTCTGGTAGTGAGGAATGGCCTTAAATGATGGAGAGAAATGCTGACATGTGCACTGAAGTGGGTAGTAATGAGTGTTCAAGTGCATTTTTCTCCTCCAAGCATCACTGTGGTGCAGAAAGTCTGGTCTGAAGTCTGAATTCTGGTCTTAAGTCTGACAGTATTAAATGTGAAGAAAGCTTTGACAGGCAGATCTGTGGACTAACTACAGGAGCAATTACTTTGCCAGACAAACCTGACCTTACCCCAATTAATCAGCCTGATTGTCCTTTGTGAAGGATTTTTTTGGCAAAATCATAAGACTAAGTCAAGTCTGGAATTCCTGCCATTCCCCATGGAGGCTTTTCCTCTGTTACCCAAACAATTTGATTTAAACTTGCAGTGATCTTGTGTTCCTGGCCAGTAACCTTCCTCCTCTAATACTTACACAGAACTTAGGGCACTTTTCATCACAACATTGAGGGTAAGGCCATGGAAGGAATTGCACATCTGATTTAGGCAGCCTCTGCACCCCCTCGTGAGTGTCTCGAGGCCATCACAGCTGAGAGGGACCTGGAACCTTTTGGTGTCCAGGCTGTTGTTTGAGGAACCAGTGGGGGGAGATGCACTGTGTGAATAACAGTGTTCCCTGTAAATGCAGGAATCTTACACTGTAATTCCATGAGCTGGCTCCCAGCCTGATGGGTGACCTGGCAGTGCCAGTGTGTAACTGCATCCTCACATTCTGAGGAGTCCTGTTGTGAGACTGCTGCTGCAGAAGGGGCTTCTGCAGAATTTCTCTTCAGCTGGATAAGAGTCACTGGGTTTCCCCCTCACAGCTGTGTGTGTCAGCCTGAAGCAGTGGGAGGATGTTCTGCTGGGCAGGAGTTTTAATCCCCAGATGGCAGCAAGAGTCTCTTGGTGGTGCCTTGGCATCTCTGATGCAAATCCTCAGTTAGAGGTTGTACAAAACCCCTCACCACACAAGTGACTGAGGCTGTGGTGACTTTGGGGGCAAAGGGCACCTGTGATTCACATCCTCACTATTGCTCAAACCTGCCTGTTGTGTGGAAATGTGTAGTGCACTGAGATGTGTTTGTAAATGCCCTTCTTGGGCTGACTGAGGAAGGCACTGATTGCCTGGCTCAGCTGGGGTAAAGAGCTTGTTTATACCTTCTTATCAGCTGGGCTCATGAAGGCAAGTAAGGCCATTCCAGGCCTAATGTTGTTCTGTGAAAAACCCAGAGTGTTGCAGAAGTGGGTGAGTTGATGGGTGATGTCAGAGAACAGTGTAAGAAATGGTGCAGTATATTTAGTGTACAAATCAACCAGCTGGAGCTGCAGAGGGCAGGGTGTGAGCCTGCACACAGACTCACCGAGACAGTGCCTTCCCTGCTTCACTTTGCTATCAAGAGAGGGAGGGTGTTGAAGGTTTTCCTTCCCTAGAATACTGAAATTCTAACCTGTATGAAGTAGCCATAGTCTAAATAAGTCACTACCTTGTCCTGCTATGAATTTGTGAGTACATTCCCAGTAGGCAAACAGGGATCATCCTGTCACACATCCCAGTAGGCAAACAAGGATCACTAACTCTTTAGCCACTCTTAGTGTCATTATTTTTCAGAAGTTCTAAAGATGTATGTAAAGTACTTTTATCTAGATGATTTTTCGTTATAAAAGATAAAAGAATAATTAATTTTCTGTTAATGTAAATATTTTGTCTGTTACAGGACCTTAGAAATTACCAGTACACTTTGCATACCATAGACAACCTGTTTGTTCACGTGGAGATGGGCAGAAGCTGTATTAAAATACCCCTAAGGAAGTACAATGAGGTGAGTGAACCCATCTTGATTAGCCTTCTAATCCAAGCTGCTTTAGTCCTTGTTTTTCATATAATGCCAGTCACAACTTCACCATGAGCTCTTCGCTAAAAAAATCCTCTTTGAACTTTATACTGACCTAAATGTGTAATGGGGGGAGCATAAAATTGTGTGAGTTCACACTTCCTTCCTTCCTGGTTATGCTGGAAGGTGGATAATGATCAGTGGGATTTAGGACAACTGGTAAGTGTTGAAAAATCAGCACTTTCTTCAAAGTCTTTTAGCTTGGATTTCCAAGGATTCTGTCTCAGGAATTTCCTGATGATGGTGTTTTGCTAAAGACTTAAAAAACACCCAAAAAAACCAACCAGCAAACCCCATTAACACTAAGTGTGATTTGTAAGTGTAATGACAGTTTTTGTGTTGACAGGTAATGAAGGTGATAAATTCTTCTAATGAACATGTAATTAGCATTGGGGCAAGTTTTAATACTGCGGCAGATTCTCACCTGGTGTGTGTGCAGAACAAGCACGGCCTGTACCACACTCAGGCCATCAGTGCCACGGGACGGCCCAGGAAAGGTGAGTGCTCTGGTGAAGAAAAACCACATTTCTGCTCTGAATTCACTGTTGGGCTGCAAGGAGAATGCAGCTCTGGTGTCACACTGACACATGTGTGAGAAGGAGTGCAAGTGGGATGTTAGTAATGAGTGATACCAACTGGTGCTCACTTTGTTCCTGCTTTTTCTAGTGACAGGTGCAAGTTTTGTGGTGTTTAATGGAGCCTTAAAAACATCTTCAGGATTTTTAGCTAAATCCAGCATAGTTGAAGGTAAGAAGTTTGTTCTGTGTGTTCTCCTATTAAGAGAACTTAGGAAAAAAAATGTACCACCAGTTATGTGTAAGGTCTTTATGTCCTCAGTAAGCTAAACTTTTCCTTTTTAGCTTTGTAGGAAACCTGTTGCAAACAAAATACTGTATAAAAATACCTGTTAGTTCATTTACTTGTTATGAAACATGAAATTTTAACTCTCTTCAGTCAGTGCAAGTCTCTCCTTTATGGAGCGATTTTCATTGCCATATTGCTGAAATACATATATTGGCACATAAATGAAAAAAAGAACCTAAGATTATTCCAAGAATGATGTTTTAGTCTTTGTTCTGTTGACAGAAAGGTTTTCTTGCTCTTTCGTGTAACACTGAATGCTGTAGTTGGGGGATGGAATCCTTCTGAGCTTTTACCAGTGAGCTGTAGGGCAGGGTTGGTCCCACTAGACTCTAAGTCAAGATTCCTCTGAAAAGCTGCTCTTCCTGTAGATAATCTGGGATTTGAACTGGATTTTTTCTAGATGGGCTAATGGTACAAATAACACGGGAAACCATGGAGGGCCTTCGTCAGGCACTGAGGGACAAGAAGGACTTCAGGATCACTTGTGGGAAAGCAGACACAGAGGACGTGAAGGAATATGTGGATATTTGCTGGGTGGAGAGTGAAGAGAGAACAAACACAGGGTAAATGCACTGCCAGAGCAGAACATCTTAGGGAATTCTTGTTTCCAGTGCTCAGATTTCTGCCTGTAATTAATCCTGAAATTAATCTGATGTATTTTTATTGAAAGAAAATGTTCCATACCTTAAATGGTTTATAGCTTGTTAAACCTGCAAGATCGATTTTATATTATTGGTTTTATATTGGTTTTATTTAGGATATTTGTTTTTGTAGCATCTTTATTTTCATGATGCAAGCCCTGTACGGTATTTTGTTGTAAGGCTGCTTAAATACTCTTTAAGGATGAGTAAACATTATTTCATGCAAGTGACTCAATCTAAACCATAAAATGTTGTTTTAATCATTAATCATACTATTGTCTTCCACAGAATTTTAAGCTCAGTTGATGGAAAATCAATGGAAGGAACTCAGAGTGAAAAAGCACCACAAGGCAGAGACTTCAGAAGAGAGGGAAAAGTTTTGAAGTGCACTGAGGTTGGTGAATTACATTATTCTTGAGCCTTTCTTGCTCCTTTTTCAATAGTTAAGTGGTAAAGTTACCATACTAACTGAACTACTAAAAATCATGGCTGATTGGATGAATAGCCACACTGACAGGCAGAACCTTCTCTGTGGTTCTTGGGGGAGTTTACAGACTTCTCATTTTTCTCCCCTGAAAAAGTCTGAGGTCTGCTGGCACTGACAGATCTCTCATTGCACAGCCCAGGCATTCCCCTGGGCCCGAGGGGCTGTGATTGAACAGGTGAAACACCTGGGCACACACCTGGGTGCTGTGCCTGCCAAAGCTTGCTCTGCTCTGCTCTGATGTGCTGAGTTACTCCTTATCCTTTCTGTGGGATGTGACTCTGTTGCTGACTGTCCTCCCCTTTCTCTGATTCCAGGTTTACTATTTTGTGGGGGACCATGAGCTCCCCAGTGCTGCTCCTCACCACTTTGCTAAGGAGATTGGCACAGCCTGTAGCTCTGCCCTCTGCCCTCACCTTGCCACCCTGAAAAGCACTGGGATGAACAAGATAGGCCTCAGAGTTTCCATTGACTCAGACATGGTAATGTTTCCCCTCCCATTGCAGACCCCCATTCCCACTGGAGCAGCTTCCTCTGTACAGACCCTGCATCTCTCCCTCAACGTTTTTAAGAGTTTTGCCCCACCCCAGACCCCAACAGAGGATGGGATTTGGTGAAGATGCTGCCTTAGTGACTATTTTGTCACTTCGTGCCAGCTGAAATATTCTTGCAGTGAGATACTGCACCTTTAGCATGGTCTTGTTCCTACAAAAAGTGTTAATTAATACCAATATTACTGTGTTTTCCTCCTAGGTTGAATATTTAGCTGGATCTGGAGGTCACCTTCTTCCACAGAACTATCTGAATGACTTGGACAGTGCTCTGATTCCCGTGATTCATGGTGGAATGTCAGATCCTACAACTCTACCACTGAAAATGGAATTAATATTTTTCATTACAGAGCACCTGTTTTGATGAGGCTGATGACAGGCAATATACTGTTTTGCTAGATCTGAACACCAAAGTTTTAATGCTACAAACACTAAAAATGTTAAAATTTCTAAACCTGTTGTGTTTTAATAGCTTTTCAAACTGTTTTATTAACCCCCTGTGGTTGCTCTACCACAAAAGAAGTGTAGTTCGTAACGTGTCCTAAAGTTCTGAAAGTTTACACTTAATACAGGTGCAGCAGAGGGCAGGTTGTGCTCCTCTCTCCAGGGCTGCAGCACTCACTGTGTGCAGTGTAACTCCAAGCCATACTCCCTTGCCTCCCAGCCTCAGAGGGGTGGCACCACACGCTGCTGCAGGGATAGGGGATCCCTGCAGCCAGTGCTTCCCACCTGAAGAGGGGCTGAGCCCTGGGGCACAGCGGGCCCAGAGCTGACTCCCTGCCCTTCTGAGGGTCAGACACAAACCCTCTGCAGCTCTGCGTGTGAGGGCAGGGAGAGCCCTGCAGTGTGTTGGTGGAGACTCTGTGGGTGAGGTCCTGAACATGGGGATGTGATGCTGCTTCAGGAACATATGCTCTGAAAAATCTTTTGTGGAGCAACTGATTGCTTTGCTGTGTTTATAAGGTTTTATCTAACTTAAAATGGATGCTATTTTTCTAAGAAGTGCTTTCTTTTTTTTTCTTTACTCTGGTTTTAAAGTCCTTATGCAGTTTGACCTTTTAAGGATTTTTAAAAAAACCAGATTACCCTTGATGGAATCTTCATGTAGCAATAAGTCAGACAATAATTCTTCAATGTTTTTTCTGCTCTTGTCTGCTGCTTTTGCCTCCTCTGAGTAGCCACGCTTACTTTCAGGGACAGTGGATGTATTAAGTGTGAATTTTCACGAACAGATCAGTTCTAGTGGAGGCTGTCTCTGCCCATGGTAGGGGTGTTGGGTTCCTTCCAAACCCAACCATTCTGGGATTTTTAGTATACTTGAGGTTCTTGCATAGTATGTATTTTTGATACTGGGTCATTTAGATCTATTTATGTATTTGTGATGTATGTGATTTGTACTGAGGTTCTTGGAACCACATGGGGGTTTGGTAACTGCCACAAAACTGTTTTATCAGTAACAGAACCAAAACTAAATATATATGAGATCTATATTGTTTTTAGTAGAAATGCTGGTACAATTTTATAATGAAAGTATTAAAACTTCGATGCCTTCTTGATGCTAATAGGGGATATTCTATGTTTTTCTATCAAAAACAATTTGTAATTTAACCTTACCTGCTCTTCTGTTACCTGTGCTTTAACACATCGGTTCTAGAAGGGTTCAGGCTTCACGATCTTACCCTGGAGGGAACTGAGCTGCATTTCAGCTTCTTTGTGCTGACTCTGCAGAGACACTGCCCTTCTGGAGGAGGGCTGGACCCACGCCATGCACAGCATGAGCAGAACATGCCCTGGTGAAACCCAGCTGGGCCCTCGGGGCTGAGCAGCACTTGGGGGCTGCGGATGTGCCCTGTGCCCCAGGGGTGTCTGCAGGGGCACCTGAACCTACAGCTGCCTCTTGGCACTGGCCCTCTACTAACTCCTTTTCAGTAATGACCAATAAAGTTACCTACAGTGCTTGTGGTGTTGTGTCTCTTGTTTATAATAAAACCAAAACACAGGCTTGTCCTGTCACTGCCGCTCTCTGCTGACTCCTGATGCTGTGCACAAACTCAGTTTTGTTACTTGCCGTGCCACAAAAGTTCAGATTCATTACTCAGTGTGCCACAAGGCAGTAATTCCACTCTCACTGACACTGCCCATTTATTTCAGCCCTGCACAGGCCCTGGTGCTCAGTGTGTGCCACACACAGCACAACACCTGCCCTTTCTGTGCCCTGGTTTGCACACAGCAAGTCAGAGCTGGGAATTCCTAAGCACAGCCCCTCTGTCAGGATTATCAGTCACTGCCCCACGGGGCACAGCCCCAGCCAACACCACAGGTGCTCAGGGAAGGCTCTGCACCTGGGCAGGGGCTGCGTGTGTGGCTTTGGTATTGCAGCTGTGGGATGGGGGAACTGGGGCAATGTGCCATCAGCAGGGCATACACAGCACACCCCCCCTGTACCATCAGCAGGGCACACACAGCACACACACCCTGTGCCATCAGCAGGGCACACACAGCACACACACCCTGTGCCATGAGCAGGGCACACACAGCACACACACCCTGTGCCATGAGCAGGGCACACACAGCACACACACCCTGTGCCATCAGCAGGGCACACACAGCACACCCTGTGCCATCAGCGGGGCACACACAGCACACACACCCTGTGCCATCAGCGGGGCACACACAGCACACCCTGTGCCATCAGTGGGGCACACACAGCACACACACCCTGTGCCATCAGCGGGGCACACACAGCACACACACCCTGTGCCATCAGCTGGGCACACACAGCACACACACCCTGTGCCATCAGCAGGGCACACACAGCACACACCCCCTGTGCCATCAGCAGGGCACACACAGCACACACCCCCTGTGCCATCAGCAGGGCACACACAGCACACACCCCCTGTGCCATCAGCTGGGCACACACAGCACACCGTGTGCCATCAGCAGGGCACACACAGCACACACACCCTGTGCCATCAGCAGGGCACACACAGCACATCCACCCTGTGTCATTAGCAGGGTACACACAGCACACCCTGTGCCATCAGCAGGGCACACACAGCACACCCTGTGTCATCAGCAGGGCACACACAGCACACACACTCTGTGCCATCAGCAGGGCACACACAGCACACCCTGTGCCATCAGTGGGGCACACACAGCACACCCTGTGACATCAGCAGGGCACACACAGCACACACACTCTGTGCCATGAGCAGGGCACACACAGCACACACACTCTGTGCCATCAGCAGGGCACACACAGCACACACACCCTGTGCCATCAGCAGGGCACACACAGCACACCCTGTGACATCAGCAGGGCACACACAGCACACCCTGTGCCATCAGTGGGGCACACACAGCACACACACCCTGTGCCATCAGCAGGGCACACACAGCACACACACCCTGTGCCATCAGTGGGGCACACACAGCACACACACCCTGTGCCATCAGTGGGGCACACACAGCACACACACCCTGTGCCATCAGCAGGGCACACACAGCACACCCTGTGCCATCAGTGGGGCACACACAGCACACACACCCTGTGCCATCAGCAGGGCACACACAGCACACCCCGTGCCATCAGCTGGGCACATACAGCACACACACCCTGTGCCATCAGCGGGGCACACACAGCACACACACCCTGTGCCATCAGCGGGGCACACACAGCACACACACCCTGTGTCATCAGCAGGGGACACACAGCACACACACCCTGTGTCATCAGCAGGGCACACACAGCACACCCTGTGCCATCAGCAGGGCACACACAGCACACACACCCTGTGCCATCCGCGGGGCACACACAGCACACTCTGTGTCATCAGCAGGGGACACACAGCACACACACCCTGTGTCATCAGCAGGGCACACACAGCACACCCTGTGCCATCAGCAGGGCACACACAGCACACACACCCTGTGCCGTCAGCATGGCACACACAGCACACACACCCTGTGCCATCAGCAGGGCACACACAGCACACACACCCTGTGCCATCAGCGGGACACACACAGCACACCCTGTGTCATTAGCAGGGCACACACAGCACACCCTGTGCCATCAGCAGGGCACACACAGCACACCCTGTGCCATCAGCAGGGCACACACAGCACACACACCCTGTGCCATCCGCGGGGCACACACAGCACACTCTGTGTCATCAGCAGGGGACACACAGCACACACCCCCTGTGTCATCAGCAGGGCACACACAGCACACACACCCTGTGCCGTCAGCATGGCACACACAGCACACACACCCTGTGCCATCAGCAGGGCACACACAGCACACACACCCTGTGCCATCAGCGGGACACACACAGCACACCCTGTGTCATCAGCAGGGCACACACAGCACACCCTGTGCCATCAGCAGGGCTCACAGCAGCTGGTGACTGACACCCCCCGTGTCTCTGCTCCAGGCTGTCCATCCTGGGATGCAGCCAGTCCTGTCCCACTGCCCAGTGCTCTTCCCTTGCTGGCCAGGATGGACATTACAAAGACCAAACAGCAAAGACCATCCTGACTCAGGATAAGGCAGGAACACTCCTCTCGTTTGGCCGCACTTTCATCCCCAGCCTGGTCTGGCCCCGCCCGCTGAGGCGACAGCAGCGACAGCAGCGCGACCCGAGCGGGGCGGAGCTGGAGCGGCGGAACATGGAGAGCCTGGCCGGGGGTGAGAGCCGTGGGGACAGGGGGGAGAGCCGTGGGGACAGGGGACAGGGGAAAGGGAACAGAGGAGGGAGAGGGGGCAGGGGTGAGAGCCATGGGGAGCGGGGACAGGGGCCTGGCGTGAGCAGGGAGAGGGGCTGGGGGCAGACGGGAGAAGGGAGAGAGGCTGAGGATGTCCCCCCCGTGTCCCCGCGTGTCCCGCAGGGCCCTGGAGCGAGTGGCCCGTGGACCATTTCCTGCGCTGCGGCGACATCGCGGTGCGGGACGCGGCTGCGGTGCGTTGGTTCCACGCGGCCAACAGCGGGGACAGAGCGGCACGGGCGGCGCGGAGTGAGTCTTACAGGGGCTGGCACTGCCTGCCATCCATCCCTGCCCTGCCCGGTCCAGTCCAGTCCTGCCCTGCCCCGCGGTGCCCTGCCCATCCCAATCCATTCCACCCCACCCCACCCCACCCCATCCCATCCCATCCCATCCCATCCCATCCCATCCCATCCCATCCCATCCCATCCCATCCCATCCCACCCCACCCCACCCCATCCCACCCCACCCCACCCCATCCCATCCCACCCCACCCCATCCCATCCCACCCCACCCCATCCCATCCCATCCCATCCCATCCCATCCCATCCCATCCCATCCCATCCCACCCCACCCCATCCCATCCCATCCCACCCTACCCATCCCACCCCACCCCATCCCATCCCATCCCATCCCATCCCATCCCATCCCATCCCATCCCATCCCATCCCATCCCATCTTATTCCATCCTTGCCCTGCCCTGCCCTGCCTGTACTGCCTGCACTGCCCATCCCATCCCATCCCATCCCATCCCATCCCATCCCATCCCATCCCATCCCATCCCATTCCATCCCATCCCATCCCATCCCATCCCTGCCCTGCCCTGCTCCTCCTGTCCAGCCCTGCCCCTGTCCTGCCTGCTCTGCCCCTGCCTACCCCTTCTTCTTCCACTTCCCCTCCCTCTTCCCCTCCTGTTTCCCATCCCCTTCCTCTTTCCCCTTTCCTTTCCCTTTTCCCATTTTCCCTTTCCCTTCTCCCCTTTCCTCTTCCTCTTCCCTTTCCCACCCTGCCCAGTCATCACTGTTGGAAAAGCCCCCAAGGATCATTGAGTCCAGCCCCAGGCCCTGCACCACTGTTCCCAATAAACCATGTCCCCAAGTGTGACATCCCCACACCTTCTGGACACCTCCATCACCTCCCTGGGCAGCCCCTTCCAGTGCCTGCCCACCCTTTCCAGGCAGAAATTCCTGCTGCTGTGCCCCCTGCCCTGGCCCAGCCTGAGTCTGTGCCCTCTGCTCCTGTCCCTGTGCCCTGGGGCAGAGCCCGACCCCCCTGACAGGGAGTTGGGGAGTGAGCAGGTCCCTGATGCCCCAGCCTGGGCAGCAGTGAATTTATGTGAATCTTTGGGAAATATTTATTTATGTAATTTCATTTATAAGATATATCTATCTACAAAAGTCAATGTTCACGTGCTTGTCCATCTCTGAAGAGTTTAACGAGGGAAGCACCCAAAGAAAAGCATCTTCTCTGTCACAGAGAGCGGTTCCCACTGGGTGTTCTGTGTGAGTGAGGGCACACAGCTGGTGTGGGGACACTGGCTGGTGATGGTTACTGTGAGGCAGACACAAAACTGTTGGATTTAGATGAAAATTAGATGTTTAGGATTCAGATTATTAGGATTTGCAGCTGTTGTAACCTCAGTTTTGAACCCCACAGGTGATGTGCACATGGTGGAAGCTGATGTTCTGCTCCGAGGAGGGGAGGGAGGGAAGGGAGAGCCCATCCTGGCTCACCCCCCTGACACAGACAGCGACATCACCCTGCAGGAGTGGCTGGCACTGATGGTCGACACCAACAAAGGCATCAAGCTGGACTTTAAGAGGTATCTCAACAATAAGGTGTTTGTGTTGTTTGCATTGTCACTTCATAACAGTGTGGCAGGTGATGGTCAACCAGAATTAGTTTCTTATTGTGCAACTCTGCGTGTTGCATTCCTTTAACTCTTTTGGGCCTTGCTCTGCCTTCGGGTGGGAGGAGGCAGGGTGATAGTGAAAACACTGCAAGAAAGAACGCTAAGAGAAAGTTTTGTATTCCATGAGCAGCAGGTCTTTATTTCTGCACAGAGAAGTGAGGCAGCTGGCACAGACTCACTAACTAACACTAACTGACTAACTAGCTAATGCTGCACAAACTCACTTCAAAGCACAAGTGTCAAAGCAGGCTAATTTATACATTTGAACATGAGTGATTACAACATTTTTCATACATTATGCATGTGATTACAACATCTCATTACACATTTTGATGACAGGTGGAGTCTGGGCAGAGTTGGGGCCATGTTTTCTTCTGGCATCAGTTTTGGATGGGGGTTCTTCTGTTCTTCATCCCCAAAATAAGGGTTTCTGTAGGTCTTTCTCATACTGACCCAGTTTACTCCTTTTTATAGGAGTTTGGCCGTGGCACTGAGTGCCATGATCTGGTAAAGGGACTGGAGTTGGACCAAGGGTTGGACTTGATGATCTCGGAGTTCTCTTCCAACCCAATTGATTCTATGATTCTATGTTAAGTGACCCAGCAAAATTTAGTAGCAAAAATCTTGGCTAGTTACCATTTTGCCCTATTCATATGTCTCCTGCTGCCTGATTTATGCTTCTAGTCCGTGGCCAAGTGAGCTCAGTGAAAGCTGAAACCGGGTAGAAAGAACAGAGCATGCTTAGTGATAAGGGCTGAGCAAACAGGCCCTAGAATTTTGGGGGGTCTTTTGCAAATCAGGCCTTGCTCCTTCTCCCAGGGGGTGGGCAGAGGGTCCCAGGGCTGGCCATGCCCTGACCCCATGCCCCTTGCAGCCTGGACGCCGTGGAGCCGGCGCTGGCACTGCTGGAGATGGTGCGGCCACGGCTGCTCCGACCCATCTGGATTAACGCGGATGTGCTGGTGGGTCCTGGCGGGTCCTGCGTGGCACTGGACGCCCAGACCATCCTCAGCTCCGTCACCTCGGCCTGCCCTGATGTCACCCTGTCCCTGGGCTGGACCACGGGATGGAGCCGCCACCAGGCAGCAGGTACGGCACCAGCACAGCTCACCGCGCAGTGCTCGGGGACTGCACACGGTGACGGTTGTGGGGAGGAGACAGGCGTTCCCTACAGGTGTGTGTGTGTGCTGGGTTAAAGGTAAACGGGCAGGAGAAATGAACCCAACACAAAAGAGATTATAAGTCAGAGTTACAATTTAATAACAATATCACAATAAATGCAATGGCACAAAGAGAAATTGGGTTTAACCCCCAAACCCAGCAGTCTAACCCAGGCCCCTGGGGCACAAACACAGTGGGGTTTGGTGGCCCCTGTGCTGAGCCCCACGTGGTTTCATCGAGTCCAAAGGAAAAGGAAGGGACAAACCTGTTGGTGCAGATGATGGCACAGTCTGGTGGAGAGTGGTGGGCTCCTCCTGTCCAGGGTCTGCTCCTCCTCTGGATCCCATTAGTGGTCCCCAGAGGTCCCCAAACCCCAAGATTGTCTCCCCTCAGGTCCAGGTGGGCGCCCCCAGTCCCTCCCCCAGGGCAGGGAGTTCCACACTGGGGGATCTGACTCTGGGAGTCAGGGGGGATTTTGGAATGCTTGCTGGCCCCTGAGCAGAGCTGAGCCCTCAGGTGGGTGTGGAGGTGCCAAGGAGTCCCTGGAGGGCAGTTCTCCCAGCTCCTCTGCCAGGCTTCTTTCCCAGCCAGCTCCCAGCCTGAGGGCTCAGCTGTGCCCTGGGCAGCTGCTGCCAATGGGCCATTGGGAACAGTTCCTGGGCAATGGCCCAGAGGGTTTAGAATGCACAGCTTTGGTCACACCCACACAGGGATAAACTGGTCCCACCTGCTGAACTAGGACAGTGGGACACTGCAGTGTGGCTGCAAACAGCTGCACAGAAATCTGACCATTTTATTGTTAAAACAAACTGTTTTGTTCTTCAACTCATTCTCAGTACTGAAGAGCTTTAGGGGACAGGGTAGGTGTGTCTCTCCCTGAATCCTTCAAGGATTGGTTTGGTAATTGGAATTCTGGCATGTTTCCTGAGGAAAAACAGGTTGTCCAGAAGTTTAAAACCCTCTCTGTGCCTTTTTTGATCACTGAAATCAAATTGTTGGTTAACATTGTCCTAATTTCTTTTGAATAATTGAATATTTGCACTGAATTTTCCAATTTTCATTGTTTATGGTAATACTAATTAAAGGAGTACTGTAAGACTGCCTCAGTCTGTGCCACAGCTGGATCACTGTGTGCCATATCTGGACCAGTCTGTGTCACAGCTGGCTCTTTCTGTGCCACAGCTGGATCACTGTGCACAGCTGGATTGCTCCGTGCCACACCTGGCCACTGTATACCACAGCTGGATCACTCTGTGCCACAGCTGGCCACTCTGTGCACCTCTGGATCGCTTGGTGCCACAGCTGGATCACTCTGTGCCACAGCTGGATCTCTCTGTTCACAGCTGGATCACTCGGTGCCACAGCTGGATCTCTCCGTGCACAGCTGGCCTGCTCTGTGCCACAGCTGGATCACTCTGTGCCACAGCTGGATCTCTCTGTTCACAGCTGGATCACTTGGTGCCACAGCTGGATCTCTCTGTTCACAGCTGGATTACTCGGTGCCACAGCTGGATCTCTCTGTGCACAGCTGGCCTGCTCTGTGCCACAGCTGGATCACTCTGTGCCACAGCTGGATCACTCTGTGCCACAGCTGGATCTCTCTGTTCACAGCTGGATCACTTGGTGCCACAGCTGGATCTCTCTGTTCACAGCTGGCCTGCTCTGTGCCACAGCTGGATCACTCTGTGCCACAGCTGGATCACTCTGTGCCACAGCTGGATCATTCTGTGCACAGCTGGATCTCTCTGTGCCACAGCTGGATCACTCTGTGCACAGCTGAATCTCTCTGTGCACGGCTGGATCACTCTTTGCCACAGCTGGATCACTCTGTGTCACAGGTGGATCACTGTGCACAGGTGGATAGGTTTGTGCACAGCTAGCCTGCTCTGTGCCACATCTGGCCACTCCGTGCACATCTGGATCGCTCGGTGCCACAGTTGGATCTCTGTGCACAGGTGGACCACTCTGTGCTACATCTGGACGCTGTGTGCCACAGCTGGATCAGTTCCACATCTGGCACGCTCTGTGCACATCTGGCCACTGTGCCCCCAGGTCGGGCCGCTGTGAGGGCTGTGCCGTGTCCCCGCAGGGTACGAGTGGCCGATGGTGCGGGAGATGTCGGAGCTGTGCCGGGACCTGTCCCAGCCTGTGACGTTCCCGGTCCGAGCCGCGCTGGTGCCGCGGTCGCTGCCGGAGCTGCGCTGGCTGCTGCAGCAGTCAGACAGGTGAGTGTGGGACACACCTACCCCAGGGACACACCTGCCCAGGGACACTGCAATGTGCACACCTGCCCTAGGGACACACCCACCTAGGGACACACCTGCCCCAGGGACACACCTGCCCAGGGACACACCTGCCCAGGTACACTGCAATGTGCACACCTGCCCAGGGACACACCTGCCCAGGGACACACCTGCCCAGGAACACACCTGCACAGGGACACACCTGCCCAGGGACACACCTGCCCAGGGACACTGCAATGTGCACACCTGCCCAGGGACACACCTGCCCAGGTACACTGCAATGTGCACACCTGCCCCAGGGACACACCTGCCCAGGGACACACCTGCCAAGGGACACACCCGCCCAGGGACACACCTGCCCAGGGACACTGCAATGTGCACACCTGCCCAGGGACACACCCACCTAGGGACACACCTGCCCATGGACACACCTGCCCCAGGGACACACCTGCCCAGGGACACACCTGCCCCAGGGATGCACCTGCCCAGGTACACTGCAATGTGCACACCTGCCCCAGGGACACACCTGCCCCAGGGACACACCTACCCAGGGACACACCCGCCCAGGGACACACCTGCCCACAGACACACCTGCCCAGGGACACACCTGCCCAGGTACACTGCAATGTGCACACCTGCCCAGGGACACGCCTGCACAGGGACACACCCGCCCAGGGACACACCTGCCCAGGGACACACCTGCCTAGGGACACTGCAATGTGCACACCTGCCCCAGGGACACACCTGCACAGGGACACACCTGCCCAGGAACACACCTGCCCAGGGACACACCTGCACAGGGACACACCTGCCCAGGGACACACCTGCCCAGGAACACACCTGCCCAGGGACACGCCTGCACAGGGACACACCTGCCCAGGGACACTGCAATGTGCACACCTGCCCAGGGACACACCTGCCCAGGGACACACCTGCCCCAGGGACACACCTGCACAGGGGCACACCTGCCCAGGGACACACCTGCCAAGGGACACACCTGCCCACAGACACACCTGCCCAGGGACACACCTGCCCAGGTACACTGCAATGTGCACACCTGCCCAGGGACACACCTGCACAGGGACACACCTGCACAGGGACACACCTGCCCAGGGACACTGCAATGTGCACACCTGCCCAGGGACACACCTGCCCCAGGGACACACCTGCCCAGGGACACACCTGCCCAGGGACACACCCGCCCAGGGACACACCTGCCCACAGACACACCTGCCCAGGGACACACCTGCCCAGGTACACTGCAATGTGCACACCTGCCCAGGGACACGCCTGCACAGGGACACACCCGCCCAGGGACACACCTGCCCAGGGACACACCTGCACAGGGACACACCTGCCCAGGGACACTGCAATGTGCACACCTGCCCAGGGACACACCTGCCCAGGGACACACCTGCCCCAGGGACACACCTGCACAGGGGCACACCTGCCCAGGGACACACCTGCCAAGGGACACACCTGCACAGGGACACACCTGACCAGGGACACTGCTGTGCTTCCCCTCAGCTCTCCACTTGTTCATCAGACAGAAGTGGTCTCTACTCATTTCTGTAAAATACTAAGTTACCACAATTTCTTGTTCATTACCTACAGTACGAAATTTTCAGTGTTGTATAGGTTTGTAATCCAGTTCTACTGCAAATGTTTTGTAAGACAAACATAGTTAAATAGATTAAATAGTGTTGTGTGGCAATTTGGAATTTATCCAATTTAAGGAGTCTTTATTGGTTTCAGTATTTATATTTTTTGTAGTAATGTCTCTGAAGAACATCGAAGTTCATTTTTAGGTTGGAAGTCAGGAGTTTCCTACCAAGCTAATTCATTTTGCTGAGGTACTTGAGAAGCATTCAGTGTTTTCCAAACAGCAACTTTCATTTTCCTTAAAAATTGTTCTTACAAACCCATAACAATTTAATTTTAAAAATTATTCACATGTGATAGAATGAGAATAAAACCATCTTCCTGACATATTGTCATTTACTGTTCTTTTCCCTTGCTCTGCGTGCCCTCAGTATAATAAAGTTGTTTCAACCAAGGTCAAAGCCCAAGACAGAAAATTTAAGACAGTCTCTTTTCTGAAAATTTTCTAGTTAATAAGAAAGAAAAGGGTGGACCCACAAAGTGCTGATATTCTTTTTTTACAGTGGAAACTCAAGAGAGAAATTAGAATTCAACATTTTAAACTGGGAAATTAATTTCAAGATATCTTTGCTTTAAGAATATGTCTAATGAATTATGTCAGTCTGAGATATATCCCCATTGTGTACAAGCATTATCCCCACTGAAATATTACGATTTTCTCTTTTCCCTCAGCATAAACATTCCAATTTTCTAGTGGCGTGATTAGAAGGCAGAAGTTCCTGAGCCAGTTTTGCTGACATACAACTAAATTCTGATTTACCCATATTTTAAATAAATACAGGTTTATTAAACAAGGGGAAGATTCAGTGTATGTCATGTGGATATTGTGGAGAGTAATGCTTTTAACTGTGATGGATACTGTGGAGACTTTCAGGTGTTTTGAGAAGTTATGTGCAATTAATGGGAATTGAGTTAATGAGATGCATCCCTGCACATCTCTGGGGTGACTGAACAGAGCAGGACAATCACACCTGGGACTGCATCACAATTCCTGTTCTTCAGCTCAGCCTGTGACCATTCATGGCTTTGTCAAACCTTAAATGCTCAGCCTGGTAATTTCTTTGCTGGATCTCTGTCTAAGATTTTTTATTTAACTCCTTGCTAGGTTTGGCACAGCAGTGGGACAGAGAAATTGCAGATAAATTGCTCTGGGGGATGCAGTTTTATGGTATTTAATTATATTTCTAAAATGAAGATGTCATATTTTTAGGAGTATTTTTAGGAGATTATTAGTGCAATGTCTTTCTGATTTATATGCTTTATCTTAACATACTCTTTTTTATCTTTTCCCCCCCTTTTTTTTTCCTATAGGTACAGCCTCACTGTTTGGACAGGAAAGGAAGACATATATTCTGTAGAGGATTTGCTTTGCATCCGAGAAAACTTTGACAAAAGTAGGGTTTATTATGACATTTTCGAGCCACAAAATTCTGAATTCAAGAAAGCCATTGGGATAGAACAGTAAATGCAAAGCAGGCAGTGCCTGACCTTGCAATGCTTTACATTGTAATTGCCTTCAAATGTGAGGATTTCTTGTCCAGGGAAATGCACTTCCCTGCCAGAAGGACCACACCTGTGGCACAGCACTGTTCAGAGGCTTCTCAAAGAGAAATTTAGTCCTCCCCTGGGACAGCTGAGGGGCTCCAGGTCCCAGGAATTAACCTGGGGGGGATGTGCTCCCCCTTTGTCCCCCCCATGAGGCCCCCGAGTTGCCCCCGGAGAGACACACAGAGAGCACAGGAGAGGGACCAGAGAGAGCTTTATTAACATGGGGAGAGGTATTAAAGGTTTTGGGGGGATTCAAGCTACAACCAATGAGAAACCAGGGATTACAACCAATGGGAGAGGGTGAAATAGGGGCCAATAAGGAAAACTTATACAAACTTTTCCAGGTCAGCTCAGGCTGCCCTGGTAGGTGAGATAATGGTCTTCTTGGGATTTTGGGAAGGAGACAGTGACTCAGGGCAAAAACAATAAAGAGTCCATTTAGTAACATATTTTTACACAACAGTAAAAACTTCTGGGTTTAGGGCATTTGGGCTCGCTGCTTCATCATCTTCATGAGCCCATTTCTTACAAGATTTTCTCCATCTTTGATACTGCATTTCCTCTGCCAGGGGGAGATCAGAGATTGAAGCAGAAATGCCTCATTTCTGTGGTCACATTAATTTTCTGCATTGCCCTGGGTTTTGTGGTCCCTTTAACCGAGAGGACTTCAGAAATTTCCACGAGTGGGAGTTCCGTGTGAGACAAGACAAAACCCTGCTGACACCTGTGATAAGCATAGATGTGATTCATGTCAGTAAACAAAGGAGTCACTGTGGCCCCTACAGAGACATGAAAAACATGGTCAGCCAATTAAGCTCAAAGATCCAACTTATACCCACATGAAGAAATAAACAAGATAGTGTTCAATCACTTTATTCCCTACAACCTTGTCAGGAAAAATACATGAATTATAACAGGAAGGTTGGAGGAGTAAGGTTTTTCCTACACAGTTATTGGAAAATAACGGAATTTATGTGGAATTATTGCTGGGGTTGTAAAAAGTAGCTTGGCTGTAGTTATATAAGGAAATAGATGTTAAAACTGCTTAACAATGTACCTAAAATGTTTATGCATGAGTAAAATGAACATGTATGTAGTAACTAGATAGATGTCAGATTTACACTATGTTTGGGGTGTGAAAAGGCCGAGCAGGATCATGACATGCACCCGGCACCGAAATTTGCTTTTACCAGATAATAACCTTTAATTTGACACCCACAAGGGTTGAGACTTTGTTTCTCACACACCTGAGGAGCCTGACCTGCTTCATTCACGCCTTTTGTTGCCCCTTTTGCTTCTACACCCTGAGAACCCCCCCAGGCTGAGCCCCCAGGGGGGTGTTGGTGCCTCTGAGAGGCATCACAGACAAACCCAAAGGTGTGTCCAAAGTTTGGGTGTCTGGGTGGAGCTGCTGCCCTGAGCAGGCATTGCCATGTTGTCCTCCTGTTCCCATTCCTCTCCCATGTGACCATTGGGTTAATTTGGGTTTTGCACACAACACCCTGCAGGCTGAGAGTGCTGAAGGTAATTACAGCAATTTTTGGTTCTGACACGGCACTGCTGCAGCTCTGATAGAAAAATGAGTTAACATTTCCTAATCCTAAACTTTGGAACATGGTGATTTCAACAGTGGTTAAAATTGCAGACCTACAGCTCCATCTAATACTGGGTTGTGTTACTGAGGGGAAGAGCTTTCCTCATTTTTGTTACCTGCTCAGACATACGTGGGTAAAATTAGCAAATAAATTTCCACTTAAGGAAGAAAACTCTCTGGGTGTACTTGGGAAAGTTAAACAAAGCACTTAATTTAATTTACACCACCTCACCAAAGGGTGAGCTTTGCCAGTGCAATCCTTTGATGAATTGGGAGAAATTACTTATTTTCCAGCTGTACTTTTTTGCAGGCACTTGCATTCATTGACTTAAGGAATTTCATCTCTCAGTGTTTAGGCCTTTTTGGGTCCACACAGACAAACTTCTCTGTTATTTGAAAACCTTTTTCCCACTGACCAGTTCCCACCTGAAATACTGTGATTTGTTAAAACTCATTAAACTAATGAGTAAAAAGCATCTGCAATTGCTGGAAGTATCTTTAAGGAAGGAATATTTGTGAGTAATATCTGTGGATGTGAATGAACAGGGATATTCAGATAAAAGAGGACATGATCTAGATTACCAGGAAAATTAATTTAGGTAATATTAAGATATGTAAAACCAGATTAAACCAATGCTAGGAATTAATTCTATGGAGCATTCTTGTGATGGCAGAAGAGTTTGGCTGTGTGGTGAGTTTCATTATTCTGTATGGATAATGCTATATATTTTTAACCTATATATCTAAATTCTGTATGTATTTTTTATTCCTGGGTCTCTGCTAGTTCCCTGTGCAGTTCTCTGTGTCAGTCTGGTCTGAGCTGCACATAAATAAATCCATTTGAGTTTGTTGGTCTGTGTTTATTCAAATGCTCTCCTGAAACACAACGAGTCACCTGTGGGGCTGCAGTGAGACAGTGAAGGTGAGTTTTTGTTCTGGTGGGAGCAGCAAGTCTGTGCTCTGGTAGCTGTAGCTGCCTTTTTATTTTTTTTATTTTCTCTCAGAGATCTGTTGCTTGTGTTCTTCAAACATTTGCAATTTAATGCAGGTGCACTTTGAGGTTTGTATTTCTCTGTGCATTTGAGGGATCTCAGTAAATGGATAAAATCACGTGGTACAGCAGAGAGAAGTCACCATGTCCTGCAGTGACCCACCATGTCCTGCCATGGCACAGCAGAGCTGGGAGCAAAGCACGGGATATTTGCTGGTTGTTTAAACGTGCCTGCAATCCAAGAAAATGCCCTCAAAGGCACATTTTGAAAATGTGTTGCTCCATCAGATGTTTTCCCCACCTCCATCTTCAGCATTTATTCAAACTGTTTCTCAGTTTTGCCCTGTTCTGACTAAAAAACCCCTAAAACCCCCCAATAAAACCAGCCCTTTTTTCAAATCTAACCATCAAAGCTGAAATTACACTGAAAGTCTCTATAATTCACTTAACTTGGTGACTGAATGGTCCTTTCCTTTAAGAAAAAGAAACTAAATTGCAGTGCTGGGGAATTAAAAATGGTTGGGTTTTGGTTGGTTTTGAAGATTTGGAAGAACCTATTGGAGTATCATGAATTGTATCCCACATTATATCCAAGAGTCTTTTCCAAAGAGGCTCTTCCACATCTTGCAGTGTTCTAAAACTTCTTGATTATAATTTCACTTTTCAGAGAGTATTTTAATAAGGGTAACTTTTAAACAATAAGGGTTAAGCTACTAATATGATATTAGGAAGTGTTTGGACAATGTTTTAAGGAGATGTTTTTTATCCATAAGCTTATATTAATTAGATAATTTTTTTTTTACCACAAAACTATTTATTGAAATTGTAATAGAAAACTGGTGGTATTATTGTTGTCTTCTGCTGCTCACAGGTACTTATTTTTCAGTTTGCTCATTTTTTTTTGTTGCAGGAGCATCTGTTTCTTTCCAGTAAAATTCCACTTATTGTACTCTGATGTTCTGAAGTGTGAACATCTAAATTTTTGGGGCAATTTTGTGTTGTTTTTTACTATCCTGACACTTTAGCCTAATTACTTTGAATTATTACTCCTGCAATTACTTTGGCCTAATTCCCTTACATTTTGCAGTGATTCTGCTGTAGTTGTTGCTTCCATTTCCTGAGTGTGGTCTCTCTCCTAATTGTAGCACAAAAAAAGTTGCATGCAGAGATTCATCATCTCAGTGGAGATCTGACCAAGCAGAATTAAATGTGTGTTTTAAAAGATGTTCCCATTATTGTGTTTTTAAAATACCTGCACAGGGCTTGTTTTTGAGAGAGAAGGTTGTCACTGACTCCATCTGTGAAATGCTCATGGAAGAGATCAAAATTGTTAAAATCACAGAATCATAGAATGGATTGGGTTGGAAAAGACTTCCCAGATCATCAAGTCCAACCCTTGGTCCAACTCCAGTCCCTTTACCAGATCATGGCACTCAGTGCCACGGCCAAGCTCAGCTGAAAAACCTCCAGGGATGGGGAATCCACCTCCTCTCTGGGCAGCCCATTCCAATGCCTGAGCACTCTCTCTGCAAAGAATTTTTTTCTGCTCTCCAACTTCAATTTGCCCTGGCAGAGCTTGAGCCCATCGTGCCCCCTTGTCCTATTGCTGAGTGCCTGGGAGAAGAGACCAACCCCCACCTGGCCAGAACTTCCCTTCAGGCAGTTCCAGACAGTGCTGAGGTCACCTCTGAGCCTCCTCTTCTCCAGGCTAAACACCCCCAGCTCCCTCAGCCTCTCCCCACAGCACTTGTGCTCCAGTCCCTTCTCCAGCCTTGTTGCTCTCCTCAGTTGGATTGGAAGAGATCTCTGAGATTATCAAAACCAACCCTTGATCCAACCCCACTGTGATCACCAGCCCAGGGCACTCCATGCCCTGGGCTGGTGATCACAGTGGGGTTGGATCAAGACATGGTGGATTCTCTGTCCCTGGACGTGTTTAAGAGGACACTCAGGGCCACCTCCAGTCCCTTCTCCAGCCTCGTTGCTCTTCTCTGGCCCCACTCCAGCCCCTCAATCTCTTGCCTGACCTGAGGGGCCCAGAACTGAACACAACACTCAAGGTGTGGCCTCCCCAAGGCAGAGTCCAGGGGAAGGGTCACTGCCCTGGGCCTGCTGGCCACGCTAGTTTGGATCCAGGCCAGGATCCCCTTGGCCTTCTTGGCCACCTGGGCACACTGTTGGCTCCTGTTGAGCTTCCTGTCCCTCAGTCCCCCCAGGTCCCTCTGCCTGGCTGCTCTCCAGCCACTCTGTGCCCAGCCTGGAGCACTGCAGGTGTTGGGGTGGCCAAAGGGCAGGACCTGCACTTGGCCTTGTTGAACTTCATCCCATTGGAATCAGCCCATCTCTCAAGTCTATCCAGATCCCTCTGCAGAGCCCTCCTGCCTTCCAGCAGGTCGACACTCCCTCCCAGCTTGGTGTCATCAGCAAATTTGCTGATGATGGACTCAATCCCCTCATCTAAATCATCAATAAAGATGTTAAACAGGACTGGACCCAACACAGACCCCTGGGGACACCACTGGTGACCACTGGACACAGCCCCGTTCACCAGCACTCTCTGAGCACGGCCCTCCATCCGCTCCTGACCCAGCAGAGGGGACACCTGTCAAATGTTGGTGCATTGGGGAAAAATAGAGGAATTAATTACAGTTCCTTAGTGTGGGTCTTTGACTGGATTTTAGGAATTTGGGGAATAAACTGGTCTGTGTACACAGAGAAAAAAGTCTGCATGATTTTTATATGGCTCATCAGCAATTTGGGGTTTTTCTGCTTGGGACAAACCCTGGAGTGACATCAGATCTGTAGCTGTGGGGCATTATCAGCAGGAGACACCTGTCTCAGGTAGCAGGTGTCCTTGAGAACAGGAATTCTGCATATATACATGTTTTTAAAAAGGTTATCATGTGTAAAGGACTAAAAGACATTTTCTTTAAAAATATTAATAGGTGGATATTTTATCAGAACAATTAGTGATGAAAATTGGAATTTTATCCCTTCCACTCTGAAAAACACCTGAGTTTTGTTCAAGAGTTTCCTTATGAAACCTGATCTTGAAGATACTGCAGTGCCAGTTACTTTAGGTTGAAAATGTAAGAATCCACTTATTTATGAATGCCTGATTTTAGCTGGAAAATTAATTAGTTGAGCTGCATATCGGAGAGAGAGGAATGTCTTAGGACTGATGAGAAAAAAAAGAGGACTTTAATGACTGCTTTAGTTTACTGTTTCTTTTCTGGGTGTGTCACATTATGGCAATATTCTTGTGGAACTGCTGTGTAATTGTAAAAGGCAAAGATCAAAACAGAACAATTGCTCCCTAAGAGCAAAACCAAATTAAATGTGTAGAGAAGGATATTTTGAAGACTGTACTTTTAACATTGTACCTTAACCAAAACCTCAAAAACTGCTGTTTTACAGAGACTTTGTGTATGACTTGCTGTTCTAACATCTCTTAAAACAAAATAATGACATTTTTAACATAATCACTGCCTTTTGAGAGGCTGCCACTGTTTGTTTAGAAGGCGATTTCATTGTACAGTTTCACAGCACTTTGCAGAGAAAATGAAAACTACAAGGAAAGAATTTTTCACATTTCTAAACTTACCAATTTACCACTTGGATATAAAATCCATTTCCCCCTGGGTCATGTGCCCGAGTGAAGCTGCTGCCAATGACATCCACAGTGACACTGGTCACGTCAGTGCCACTGCCATTGTGCGTAATTTCTGTGCTTTGGGGCTTTATGACTGTGATTTTCAGTGAGAGCAGATGAGCTTTGCTGCTTTTCCACCAAGACTGAGAGATGTGGCACCACAGCCCTGAGCACCAGCAAGGAGAGGCTTTCAGCCTGTGGTGAGATCAGTACCAGGGGCACTGAAATGTTGATTTTTATCTTCTCTGTCTCAGTAAGGGAGGGTTCTGACATTAGAGATGAGGGTTGTGCTGACCCTTCTTTGGTGGCTGGGAAATGCCAGGGATTAAGGGCTTTGAAGGTGGCACAAGTGCAACTCCACAAGTGCAACCACAGGAACCTTCTGGCAGGTGGAAAGAGCCTCTCTCACACCATCCTCTGAGAAAATTGAGCTGTATTGGATTAAATCTAAGTAGCTGTTCCCATTTTGTTGCACAGAGAGAACACTTCTGAGTGAGTACCTTTGGCAGTGACTCATCATCTACTCAGTGGTGAATAAAAGCATGTGCTACTTCCATATTCCCTTGGAGAGGGGAAAATAACTTTTATTTATTCATCGTAACAACATCAAGAGAACAAAGCTTTTTGCTTTGAAGATCACTTGTAACAGTAAAGCAAAAACAAACAGCAATATTAACCCTTCACATCTGCACCACAACTAATCACAAAATACTGGCAACACTACTGGAAAACCTCCTTTCCAAGACACTTCCAATTTTCCTACATTGTCCAAACATTTTGTAGAAAAACTGCTGTTTCAGTTAAAGGAGCCACAGTTCCATACACACCATTAATTTTAAAATCAAATCAGCATATATTGGGCTTTATACCCTCAGCAAAGACACAGTTAGAACATTTAATGATGGTAGATTTCTTCTAAGAAAAAACTTGTGGTTTTTTTAAAGATCTATTTTCTGTCACAAATATTTAACTTCATGATGAGATGAAGAGACGACAAATTGCCATTTCCATTTATAATACCATGGAAACATTTGAAAAGTATATTGTGTGTAGTCACTAATTTGTGCCCACTTAATACTGACATACTCTGTTCCATGTAATGTCTCTGCCATAAAAAGATTTCCATGTAATCCTTGTTTCTGTGTGATGTACACAGGGGCTGATCCAGCAACATCTGAAGGAAAAGGCAGAGCCAGAACGGAAACAAATACTCCAAAAAAGGTATTTACACAGAGCGTGTTTATCATCCCCTTTGAAGTGTTTTATGTTTATCATCCCCTTTAAATTGTAGCTCTGTTAATCATCCCCTTTAAATTGTTTCTGTGTTTATCCCCTTTAAATTATCAAATACTAAGTTTAAAGCTAAATAACATTAGTTATTTGTTAGGCAGTATCAGCTTTGGTGAACTCTGACTAAAGCTGCAAGAAGACAGATAGTACCTACAGAAAAAAAGTGTTTCAGTTGCAGAAACTTACAGTACACAGACACAATTTCAATACAACTGATTTCTGTAAACTACGACAACACAAACACATTCACTTTTTCTCAATATTTAGAAGGTGAGATCCCAAATACCAAATGCAACCCAACATCTATAGGATGTACACAAAGATAGGGTGATGTTTGGAATTGCAGAACAGTAAAGATAGTTTTTTTTTAGATAGAGGTACTACAAAACATGCAGTAACTTGGAGGCTGCAGAGGAGTGTCTTCTTCCTCTAAGACATTCAGTCCTCTGCCTCAAATTAGGTAAAATGTGGATTTCCATCTCCCAGGTGAGCTTTGTAGTTAGAACCACAGAATCACAAAACGGTTTGTGTTGGAAGGGACCTCAAAGTCCATCCATCCCACCCCCTGACATGGGCAGGGACACCTTCCCCAGCCCAGGTTGCTCCAAGCCCTGTCCAACCTGGCCTTTGACACTCCCAGGCATGGGGAGCTCCTCTGGACACCTGTGCCAGGGCCTGCCCACCCTTGGGTTGTCTTTTTCAGCTCTGTCTGAGCAGGATGATAGAGCACTTCCTTGCCCCTAAGCCTGTGTGTGAAGTGTCCCTGCTGATAAGACAACATCTGGATACGCCCCACCATCTGCACCCTGGTGGGAAGGGCTGTGACTGAGGACAAAGAGCTTTTCTGTGACCTGGAGATCTCTTCTGGGGACTCCAGAGCTGCAAAGGTCACAGACCATTGTCACCCTTCCTCTGCTGAGAGTGGCAATTCCAGGGAGCAGGAGCAGGAGCAGCTGAGGTGGAGGTGTCCGAGCCGCCTCCTTGGCAGTGCGAGCAGTCTCTGTGTCACACTCTGGGCTCACTGCTCCCCGTGTTGGGCTCCTGATGCAGCTGTCAGGCTCCTCCAGAGCTGTGCCCACCCTCCCCAGGACCAGCCAGGCACCTGAAACTCGCTCCCAGTCTGTGCTCCTGCCCCTGCCCAGGGCACCTGCACACTGCTGTGTCTGAGTTCTCTGGGTTTGCACATGCTGGACAGAGGCAGTCAAGCGCTTCAGATTCCCAAATTCCACGCACCATTCTGGGTGCACAAAGAGTGTGTGTTTGGGGAAGTCTAGGAGGGATAATATTTACAACCTACAAATGCAGCGTTTAAGAGTCATTGCAGGTTCAGTCTGTCACAGGTAAGTCAAAAAACTTACAAAACCAGGAAAAAATGTTCCCCAGTTTACAGAAGGCATCCTTATTAGTTAGGTATGTCTTTTGATGCAATGCCCCGGCTGTTTGACTCATGCCAAGGCACAGAGCTTGACACCACAGACCTGCTCTACTCTGTGACATGCACCATTGCAAGCAGGTAGTGAATATTTACATATCATAAAGAGTTTTTAGCCCTTAATCCCCTCTTAAAGACTCAGTAATTGCTTAATCTGCTCAGACTGTAATTTGCTCATATGGCCTCCTTTGCAGCAGGTTGGTATTTTTGGTCATCCTTGGAAAAGTAGGTGCTGCTGGTCCTGACTGTGTTTGCCCACAGGAAATCATTCCAGAAACTGTGTTTATGACAGTGATCTCTTGACCTGGGGGGTGAGGGTTCACAGTCAGTGGTGGCAGGAAACCTGGCCTTGCCTGGTCCGTCACTAAGGCTCCTGAGCCCTGTCCGTCTGGAAAAGTCTGATTTCTGCCTTTCAGAGTAACAGGAGGCACCTTCTCCAGGACTTCTCTGGAACTGGGTAACAAGGAGTAAGATGGAGAATGAATCTCTTTCTCTCCTATTGCTGACTTACTGTTTTCTGCAGCAGCAGCAGCAGGACTCAGACCAGCAGTTAACTGAGGGCCAGAGCTGTCACGGTTTGCTTTTGCATTTCTGTTCCTGATAAAGTCACTGAGGTTTGAAATGAAGCTGATTTGTCCCAGATTGACACTCCTACCCATGGGAATCACACTGGGGTTATGTTTCTCTTCAACGAAAGGAGTCTGATAGTTTATCTTGTCAGGTGATGCTTTCCTTGGCCCAGTTTGATCAGAGGTTTTCAACACATGAGCAGTGACTTTCCTGTCGATACTCTGGGAATGGGTGTTGACTCCCTTCCATAAATCAAGCCCACTGACTTTACTGGAGAGCATTTCTGTGGGAGTGACACTCTGCAGCTCCTGTGGAGCAGCGATTTTCCTCTGGTGGAACACAGCTGGGCAGCACTTTATCCAGGGCTCTCGCTGCAGGTGTGTCAGCCTGAGCTGCGCTCGTGTTGGGCTGGGTTTTGTCGCCAGTGTCACTGTTTGAGAGGAGCTGCCCACCTGCCCCGGCAGGAACAGCTCTCCGAGGCTGAGCTGTGCCCCTGAAGTCTCACCTGAGCCCGTGCCCGACGGGGAGGTGCTGGCGGCGGGGGAATGACACTTCCCGAGCTCCGGGGGAGGCACGTTCAGGTACTGCTGCGTTTTCTGCCTGCCCGACTCGGACTTGTCCGTGGTGATGAAGATCACCTCCTTCCCTCGGGCCCTGCAGGCGCCGATCAGCAGGTCCAGGGTGTCCCTGTCGCCGGAGGTCACCGCGTACACCAGGGCGGAGCAGTTGGAGCGGTCGGGCAGGGTCGGGTCGGCGCCGCGGGCGAGCAGCAGGGACACCACGTCGGGGCCGGCCCTGCCCAGGCACGCGTGAACCAGCGCGGTCCGCCCGGAGGTGTCCTGGATGTTCGGGTCCGCCCTGTTGTCCAGCAGGTATTTAACCATCCTGACCTTGCTGGCGCTCTGCAGGTCGGCGTGTCCGCTCATACACGCGGCCATCAGCGGGGTCTGGCCCCGGCTGTTGCTCTCGTTGATGTACGCGCCGCCGTCGAGGAGCAGCCTGGCCAGGCGCAGCCGTCCCTGTGATGGGAGGGGCTCATCCTTATTGACTGATAATGTTATTAATCGATACACCCATCATACAGTTTGCTTAATAGTTATTATAAAAATCACTTTATGTAAAGTAGCTTAGCATAGGGCAAAAATCATAAGGTACAGATGTGTAGGACCTGTCCTTGAAGCTTCCACACTGAGGGGCCTTAGGGATTTCTTGTGCAAACTAAAATAGACTGGACACCATAGGAAACAAAGATAAATCAGAAGATATGCCAAAAGAACAGGATAATTAGAGAACCTCGCCAATTAAACCAGTTACAGTTGCCAACAGATCCGGTCTGGGGCCGTTTTGAGCCAAAGGTAGAAGGGACACATGAGGAAGACTACAAACTTCATCCCCAAAGGTCACCAGAGCCCCTTACCCCTAATTCCCAGGAGGAAAAAGGAGGTACACAAGGTGGAGAAGATGGAAATCAGTCCTTAGGACTCATTATAATAACCCTGCCTTTTCTAGGAAAATAATGTTTATGCATGAAGAAACAATATGTAGAATTTACTTGCACATAAACAAGTTGGTAACTCGACCAGGTGTGAATGTTTTTGGAGGAGCCAACCCCCCTGCACCCGGGCCTTGAATAAATGTACCTCTCTATGACCTTATTGGATACAGGGTCTTTATTCCACAAATCACCTGGTACACGGCTTGGATCAGGGAATACCCCTCCGGCGGCAACTCCATCGCCGTGTCCTCTCACCTGCACCTCCCCAGGGGCTGGAAACAGGATCTGCCTTCCAGAGCACGCAAAGAGCTCCCCCAGAAAAGAGAAAATATGTGGGGGATAAAAGGGGAAGATTTAACTGTACAAATCACTCCTGTAAAGACACCCTCCTATTTTGTGAAAAGATTAGGAAGGGAAGAAGAAAAGAAAGGTGTACTTGTGCAACACAGGGTAAGAAGAAAAGAAAGGTGTTCCCACCCTCTGTTCAAGAAACACATTAAATACTTTAAATACTGGAGTAGAAGTATAACATTTATAGAAGGTTAAAGCATGGCTGTCACCTTTTTATTTCTGACTGTCTTTTGCACAGACCTCTCCCTCAGCAAACAGTGTCAGCTCTACAACAAAAGAAACATTTGACAGCATAAAAGTAAATCAGGACATTTCACACAAAAAATTAATGTGACATAAATAACAAAAGGCTTTGTGTGAATGTATACCTGCATACATGCAACTGACACTTTCAGGTCTTACAAGCACTTGCTTACCTGTGTGCAGGGAAAACCTTTAGAGACAAAAAGAATCAATATTTAACAACCAGCAGAGCAATTCCAATACAATATTAGACATGGATATGAAAATTACATTTGTTTATGTACAGTGTATTTCTAGAGAAATAAAAATGTTTAACTAGTTTAAAAGCAAAGGAAATTAACTGAGACTTATTTTTATTCATCACTAAAAGCATTAGTAAATTTGGTGATTAACTGAAGAGCAGCAATTTAATTCTGTTTTACTTCAAATGTAAAAATCAAAGTATGACCTCAATGTAGTTTGTTCCAAAAGTCCAATGAGCAAAACAAAAGTGTCTGATTTCCTCCCTGCAACTCTGGGGATGAAATCTGACTTTGACCTGTGGATGGGTTTTTTGCCCTTCTGCCTTGATAAAACATTTTTAAAAGGTAATTGCACTGAAATTACTGTAAGGATTCACTCCATTATAGAAATTACAGGACTCAGTACTGTCCCTCTCAGCTTTCACTGAAGTGCAAAGCATTGCTAAGATTTTTTGATGTACTTTTGACAAGTAATGTATTCAAGATTTTTATGAAGCCTTTTCTAAAACAGGCCAATCAATTTGTGCATTTACATTTCCAGAAACAAACTGCAGAGAAATACCTTGCAGGTAGCATGCATGTTGGAGTTCTAATGTGTTCTCCCTTAGTTTTGACTTACATGAAAGTTATTGCTGTTTTTTCTTTTCCCTCCTATTTATCTAAAGCTCTTCTGATGCTTAGCTGCTCACTTTACTTCAGCAGTGGGATGTTGCTCCTCTTACACAGGAAGAACATCTGTGGAGATACCTTCTATGGCCAAAAGAACATCAGAGGTTAAACAGGCATGGAAAGAGAATAATGTTACCTGAGGTCATGCAGCAGGACAGCAATGAAGGTGAGGCTGTTTTCCTGACATCTCATCTAATGCCTCCTGTTGCTCAAATTCACTGTTTCAGGGACTTTACCAGGACTGTTGATGTGACTGAGGACGGTGTAAGGCTGGCCTGAGGCAACAGCTGGAGTTTAAAAGTTAGAAGTGAACCTGTATGGAGAAAGCCTGAGATGTTTCTGTGCAGAGACAAGTGCAGAAAGGTACATGAAACGGGGAACAAAAATCCCCAAATACTTCCAAAACAGATGCTGTATGAACAGCAGAGTGTTACACACTCACAGCTGGAACAATACAATGCAGAACACGTTCCTGAGTGCTGGATGACGTTCCCGTGACTTCATCTGGAGACTGTTAATCACAGGAGAGCACCTGGGGCTGTGTCACCCTGAATTTGTCACCAGGGGAACAAAGTGCAGCTGGACTTTCTCAGGACCCACACTGGCTCTGGGAATACACGTGCCACACCTGGATACAACCTGGGTACAACCTGCTCCCAAAACCCCACAGCTGAAGGGAAAGACAAGTCCAAGCAGAACCCCTAAAAGTGTAATTTATTTGATAATTCATTGCAGATGGGTGCTGAACAGTTTGAGATTGTAAAATATTCCTGAATGTAATTAACTGTGATGCCAGAATGACTTCATGTGTTCCTACAAGGAAATGTCACTTCTCACCTGTGAAGGTAAACTTTAAAAGCAGTTTAAAGCTTTAAAGCAGTTTAAGGAAGGAAGGAACTATGCATCTCATTGGGTGACACTGAATCATGGACTGGTCTTTCAGATCTCCCACAAATTCCTGTTGTTCTTGTACAAATAATATTCCTACAATACTCTTTCTGTCGAGAAAGAGCTTAATTTTTTATTTCCAAAAGGTAGCATTGCCCTGGAAAGTGCTCTGAGACAAAGCAACACAGGGCACCTCAGAGTATGGAAACAAGTGATTGAATCTGACAATGAAAACAATCACAACGCTGGAGGGGAAAGGAGCACATCGATGTTATAATGTGTAGACAAGTACAAAAACAACCCACAGTTTCATGAACACGTGAGATGAATGAAGGAGTTCTTGCAGAATTCCTCACCTTTTTAACGGGAAAGCTGCGTTTTCTGCCGTCTGTCTCTGCACTCTCAGACTTAGCCAGGCTCCCACAGCTGCGTTCAGGGATCACTCCAGTAAAACTGCCATCGATCCTCATCCCTGAAAAAGAACTTTCCTGCAGGCTTAAACAGCACGAGCATTCAAGTACTCCTGTGATTCTTCACATCCGTGTTAACCCTCGCAAATTCTCTCAGACAGGGTAACAAAAACTTTTCCTGGTTGAAATTTACCACATATGAGTAACATTCGATTTTTTAAAAAAAAAAAAATTACCATTCCCACGCTGCCCAAACTGCTCCACCACCACCCCGAAGTTGTCACCGTAACTTGTAACCTGTCGGATCCAGAAGGTTCCGTGCGGGAACGATGCGGAAAAGTAGGGAAACTTCTCCCCAGGGAAGTGGCAGCGTACGGTGCGAAGACAGGAGTGTGACAGGTCCCAGGGGAGTGTCACCAGCCCCGCCCTCAGTGCCACCAGCTCCGCCCCTGAGTGCCACCAGCCCCGCCCACAGTGCCACCAGCTCCGCCCTCAGTGCCACCAGTCCCAGGGGAGTGCCACCAGCCCTGTCCCGGAGTGCCATCAGCCCTGTCCTGGAGTGCCATCAGCCCTGTCCTGGAGTGTCACCAGCCCCGTCCTGGAGTGCCACCAGCCCCGCCCACAGTGCCACCAGCTCCGTCCTGGAGTGCCACCACTCCTGTCCTGGAGTGTCATCAGCCCTGTCCCGGAGTGCCACCAGCCCCGCCCAGGAGTGTCACCAGCCCTGTCCTGGAGTGTCACCAGTCCTGTCCTGGAGTGCCACCAGCCCCGCCCACAGTGCCACCACTCCTGTCCTGGAGTGCCACCAGCCCCGCCCACAGTGCCACCAGCTCCGTCCTGGAGTGCCACCACTCCTGTCCTGGAGTGTCATCAGCCCTGTCCCGGAGTGCCACCAGCCCCGCCCAGGAATGTCACCAGCCCTGTCCCGGAGTGCCACCAGTCCTGTCCTGGAGTGCCACCAGCCCCGCCCTCAGTGCCAGCAGTCCTGTCCCGGAGTGTCACCAGTCCTGTCCTGGAATGTCACCAGCCCCGCCCTCAGTGCCACCAGCTCCGCCCTCAGTGCCACCAGCTCCGTCCTGGGGTGCCACCAGCACTGTCCTAGAGTGTCACCAGCCCTGTCCTGGAGTGCCACCAGCTCCAACCTGGATTGTCACCAGCCGTGTCCTGGAGTGCCAGCAGCTCCGTCGGGCAGCGACGGTACCTGGAACCGCTCCTCGTCGGGACCGGCACGGGGGAACAAACACGGGGGGGGGCAGGTATGGAGGGGACAGGTATGGAGGGGGTGGGTATGGAGGGGACGGGTATGTAGGAGACAGGCACGGGGGGACAGGCATGGGGGGAACAGGCAAGGGGGACGCCGAGTGTCACCCCCAGCACTGCGCCCAGGCCCCTGCACACACTCACCTGTGGGGCCACAGACCCCCATGCCCACAGCCCCCTGTGCCTCCTCACACCTGTGCCAACAGCCCCCAGTGCCCCCTGGGCCCCCAGCCCCCCATGCCCGCAGCCCCCAGTGCCCCTGTGTCCTCTGTACCCACTGCCCCCAGTGCCCCCAGTCCCACAGCCCCCAGTCTCACAGCCCTGTACGCCCACAGTGGTTTACCCCTCCTGCCCCGCAGATGCCCAGGACTCTCTCATGTCCACACCTGCTCCCCTTCACATTCCTGTGCCCCCAAAGCCATCCCAGACCCCTTCCAGCACCTCCCACAGCCCCTCAGACCCCAGTTCCCCCCATACCACGTTCTCACAGCCATTCCCACAGCCTTGTGCCCACACCCCCTCCCCTCACCCCAAACCTACACCCCTCACACCCCACCCCACACACCACCCTGCTCTGACCCACCCCTGACACCTCCTGTGCCCCCCTTGCACTCTGCAGCTGCACACCTGCACACCTGCACACACACCTTTCCCCCCACAGCCTGACAACTCCCACACCTCCTGACCCACCATCCTGGGTCACCTCCAGGCATTCCCCTCCTGGACAGGTGTGTGGCCACTGCTGCCAGAGCAGGGAGAACACCAAGGTGTGTTTGCTCTGCTCAGACCTCTCCAGGTGCAGGCACAGACCCCTGGGCACCATTGCCCACCGCCCTGGTGTGGGTTTAGCAGCATTCATTGGCATGAATGAGAGGGAGCTGAGCCCGAGGGGGGACTTCCCTCAGGTGTGCTCAAGTTCCACTCCTCAATAATTCCTTGCTACTTTCACTGGCTAAAATCCTGTGAAATTTCAAAGCATTGTCATTTTTGATTTCATGCAAGTTTAGGACACCTTCACAAAAACAGACTGGTTGAGGTTGGAAAGGATCTCTGGAGGACATCAGGTCCAACTCCCTGATCAACCAGGAACACCTGGAAGCCACTTACCCAGAATGACCTTCAGCATTTCTTTAATGTCTCCAAGCATGGAGAGTCCACAACCTCTCTGGGCAATCTGCGGAAAAATGTTTTCTGGTACTTTGTTCCAGTTTATGCCCATTGGCTCTTGTCCTGTCACAGTTGTAAAGGGTCTGTGTCCCAGTTCAGCAAACTGGGACAGACCAAAGCTGTGCATTCTAAACCCTCTGGGCCATTGCCCAGCAACTGTTCCCAATGGCCCATTGGCAGCAGCTGCCCAGGGCACAGCTGAGCCCTCAGGCTGGGAGCTGGCTGGGAAAGAAGCCTGGCAGAGGAGCTGGGAGAACTGCCCTCCAGGGACTCCTTGGCACCTCCACACCCACCTGAGGGCTCAGCTCTGCTCATGGGCCAGCAAGCATTCCAAAATCCCCCCTGACTCCCAGAGTCAGATCCCCCAGTGTGGAGCTCCCTGCCCTGGGGGAGGGACTGGGGGCTCCCACCTGCACCTGAGGGGTGAAAATCTTGGCATTTGGGGACCTCTGGGGACCACTAATGGGATCCAGAGGAGGAGCAGACCCTGGACAGGAGGAGCCCACCACTCTCCACCAGACTGTGCCATCATCTGCACCAACAGGTTTGTCCCTTCCTTTTCCTTTGGACTCGATGAAACCACGTGGGGCTCAGCACAGGGGCCACCAAACCCCACTGTGTTTGTGCCCCAGGGGGCTGGGTTAGACTGCTGGGTTTGGGGGTTAAACTCAATTTCTCTTTGTGCCATTGCATTTATTATGATATTGTTATTAAATTGTAACTCTGACTTATAATCTCTTTTGTGTTGGGTTTGTTTCTCCTGCCGTTTTACCTTTAAACCAGCACAGTGTGCCTTCATCTTCTTTGCAGCTGCTTTCAGGTTGGTGAGACCCCTCCCAAACCTTCCCTCCTCCAGGCTGACCAGGAGGAGCTTCTCAGCTGCTTCAACTCTGACAAAGGTCCTAAGAGGATCTTCTGGGCGACAGTGGCAAAGGCTCCACTGCAATCCAGGGGGACACAACCCACTTTCCTCCCTCACAGGCCAGTCAGTTCATCACAGCAGGTCATGGGGCTGCTCCAGCACAACGCCCCTTGGAGCAGCAGCCTGACATCCTGCTGTGCCATCACCCTGCTGTGACAGGGCTTTCTGGTGGTATCCCAGAGACTCTGATGATGTTTGTCATGATGCCTGATCTCCACTGCTCAATTGAGCCTTTTAGAGACTTTCAGGGGCTTCAAGCCCTGTTGTTAAATAAATCACTTGACTGCATCTCATTTTGTGGGGGTTTCTGATAGTTTATTTCTTGGTCCTCTTTGTCATGGGTTACACTAGTTGTGGAGAGAAGGGAAGAGGAGCAGGAGAAAAAAAAGGGGAAAAGGGGAAAGGTGCAACTCTGTTTAAATTAATATTTAACCTATTCTTGCACAAGGATCTTTAAGTTTCAGGAGGGACCATATTCAGAGCTACTTTTTCACACAGTTACTCACAATCTTCAAACCTACACACACCATGCAGACTATCCAACATCACACATCTATAGCTAACTGTTAAGTAAAATACATATTTTCCCCAAATTGCTAGATCTAAATAGTCTTAATGCAACTTATTTTAACTTTATAAAAGAGTTCTATTAATGTTACTCTGTGGGGTTCCTGCAAATTTCATTTCTTGCTTCTGCACCAGCTCAAGGTCTCTGGACAAACTCCATTCTTATCTTAGCAGCACCTGCAAACTTGTCTTTGGTTTGCCAGCCTGGAAATGTGTGAATCCCAACAGATGTTTCCTTGGAGTGTCATACTGTTACCTGAACACTGTTCCCTGCAGGGGCTGCAGTGCTGCTGTTGTGTGAGGACCTGTTCTCCTCCCTTTGAAAAGCCACCTGCTGACTGCACGACATTGTCTTGGTGTACAGTAAAAGTGAGCAGGTGAGTGCAGCAAAGAGCTGGGAAGGTGAGGGGAAACACAGCCCAAACAGCCACCATGGTTGGTACCATGAGCAGCATCCAGCTGCAAAGGCTGCTTTAGGAGAGAGAAGTTTCCAGGACGAATGAGAAGGAGATTTGTGCCATGCTGCTTTTTTGAAAGTGCACATCAGGATCAATGAGGGACCATTGTGACTAAGAGCTGGACAAAAGGTATGAATAAGCCAGTAAGACAAACAACATTCCAAGAGCAGGTTCCTTAGTTACTCTTTAACCTTCTATTTCAAAAACTAAGTAGGGAAAATGTCTGCAGATGTTTTGGTTTGCTTTTTTTTTTTTTCCCATAGTAAGATTCTAATTATCTTTATTTTCTTTTCCACTCTGTACCTCACCCACATTATTGATACTCAGTCTCTGCCATGCAGCCTTGGACAGGCATATGTATTGAATACCCACTCTGCAGGAGGTTACTGCTCTTCTCAGAGCTGCTGTTGGGTGAATTATGTGAATTACTGAGGCAGTGTACACTTGTGTGTGTATGTCAGTACTGTTGCAGCTGAAACAACTTAACTTCTGCAGCTCCTGCAGCTCTCAGTGTCCTCTTCCTTATTCCTCCCCCATCCTTGCCTGCATTGTGATGTTGTGTTTGTAATAGCCAATATGAACCATTGACCAAAAGAAATAGCATTAAAGTAGCTCTTGGAAGACGACTGTTATGAAGACAATTAGATTTTTTTCCTATAAATATCACCCTGGCTACTTTTGGCTTAGTCCAAAAACAACAGTTGGTAACAAGAATTTTATGTGAACAGTGAAGGAGGGTGAAAAAGCACAGCAGGGAGAACATCAGTGCAGCAGAAGTTGTGTTACAAACACAGATGTTTGCACATGCACGTGGCACATTCACTGACAGCTGGGGTAGATGGATATCTAAACATTCACTGAGCTGATTCTCTCTCCTAAATATGTTCATGAATTTTTGTTTAGATTACAGCAGAAAGTTGTCTGTACCCTTTGTGACTGTAGCAGTTTCTGAAGGAATCTGAATTACATACTAGAAATAAATATAGAGAACTCTGCAGTAAAAATGGTGAAACTGCTGTGCAACAAAAGGAAGAGAATCTACCTGATTCCATCAGAAAGATAACTGTAATTTAATGAAAGTCAACACTATGAAGAACTCAATTTTGATTGAGTGAAATAGCAATATGCACAAAAGTACTCACTGAGTAAAGAACTCCAGAAGAGCAGATTGCCTTTTAATATGAGAAATGACTGAATAGGCATGAGAGAAAAACATTAAAATTAATTAGAAAAAAAATTCTTTCTAATCTTAGGTGTGCTAAATTTATGTTTTCCACTTTGGGCTCCTAACAGGAACTGATCTAAACTTTAACCTTTCTGAGCAGAACCAAACTAGAGGAGTTACAGTGATTAAAACTTCCTTCTTATCCTTGTGAAATTGAAGAGGGCTATTATTGATGTATCTGATGAGTTACAGCGCTGAAAGGCCTAAAAGCTTCTGAAGTGCCCCTTAGTGTAACTGAACAAGCTCCAGTCCAGCTCAGTGGCCCAACCCATCGTTTGGGTCTCCAGAGATGGGCTGGGAATCCATTGACTGGCACAGCTGTCCAAGCCTGACATGTCTGTTCTCAGCAGGGTTTGGTGTGGAAAACTGAGTTTGGAGGAGGGATGAACATCAAAATGCTGGTTTTGTGCAAGTGTCCATCTGAATTAAATCAATCACATAATTTGTAGCCAGTGGCTTCTATACAATGTTTTGCTTATTGAAAAATACTCTGCTTGGTATTAGGAACTCGTTGAACAGAACTGCTCAAGGAAGGAAAGGACACTGATTTAGGGTTCCATGAGTAGTGGCCTACCATCCATTTCCCACCCTCTGAAGCTCTGTATTTTTTTTATCACCAGACATCACTTAAAAAAATGTTTTCATACCTAAAGCTTCCCTTTTTAGGCAAACATCTGGTCCAATTTCAGGCAAAACCCTTCACCACCACTTCATTGGAAACAAGCACATACTCAAGAGACCTCTGTTTGAAATTCCTGCTTTTCTTGATCAGCACAAACCTCTGAATTTCTGTGCATTTCCCATCCAATGTGACAGGTGAGGAGATGAGGGACAGAATGAAGAGAACCACAGCTTGAGGATGGACAGTGATACACAAATACTGTAGTCAAGACCACTAAATGGTAAAAAAAAAGGAAAACAAGACTTATAAGAAAAGATAATCTACTTTAACACATGCAATTTAACTGCAGATGAACAGACAAGTTTTACAATGTAAGCTTTTGTCCAAGTCACTTGAAAAAAGTCCTGAAAATGTAACTGGAACTGTACTCTGCCTGAGAGCTTGTCTATTCCTTTTCCAACCATGTCAAAAGGCTTCTTGTATGGATTATGCTTTGATATTTTGTGAAAGGAGGCAGAACGATCTGCTGAGAACAGAGGATAGAATAACTCAAGATAACCCCAGAGTCAGCAGAAAATGTCCTCACAACAGGAGACCCAGGAAAGGTTTCCCACACGCAGTTCCAGAAGCACAAGGTGTCCCCTGAGGGAAGCAGAAGAGCATCACCTGGGGCAGTGGATGGCCTGGGAGGGGAGTCTGGCTCTTGGGTGTAGTGCAGGCACTTCAGGACAGCAATTCTAGCTGAGGATTTCTGTGTACCCAGCAAAGGCAGCCACAGAAACACTCAAATCCTGAAAGTCCTTCATTAATGAATTTCTTTGTCACAGCATCTTACCGGTCCTAAATAAACCCTTCTGCCCTCTCAAAGTGTTGCCTTAGTAATTATAGCTACAGGGCAAACTAACATGATAAGCCGTGTAATCCTTCTAGGAAACACCAATTTCCTCTTCTCAGCTCTTTCCCTCTTTCCTCTCTCCCGTTTCAGCCCCTGCCTCTTCAGGTTTCCCAGTCAGCCCACCCTGACTGTGCTGGCCTCATTCCTGTAGCCCTCCTGGGCAAGGAGTGAGAGCCAATGCACACCTGAATAATGAGAGAAGCACCTTCTAACTTTGTACTTAACTAAACTTGATCATCTCATTTTCCACCTCATTTTCCACCCTGATTAATGTACAATTCTCCTCTCAGCTTCTCCCCTCTCCACATCAGCTGCTGTCTCTGTCTGCTCCTGTCCCCTTCTGTTAGCATAGCTTTTAAACCACTCAGGATTAGTTAAAGTCTTCGGCAAATTAGCTGTAGTCTGATGAAGACAACATAATCTCCTATTTCCCATCGAGATTTCATGTCAAGTGCTCCCGGTCCTTTCCTCAGATAACCTGAAAAAGATAATAATTGTAATTTTCCCTTTCCTGTTTTCCCCCTGCTTTTCTGCATAGCTACTAAGAGTATTCTGTTTGCTACATTAGGAAAGTTATTTTTCAGACTGTACCTTTCTTTTCTATGGATTGTTGTCTGTGGTAGAGATTTGTTGTTGGAATGTTCCCCATTCTGACCTTAAATACACCGTGGCTGTAAAACTACTGTAAACATCAGCTTTCTACTGCCACATGGAAATCACTGTCCACTGTCAGATAAGAGATAATGAACAATAGAAAAGCAACAAAAGCATTTATGTGTTGTTTTTCACTTTTTATGAAGACCCTTTCGTTTTAGCTATCTTGTTAAAACTGGTATTGTCCTTGAAAATTAAAATTTTTTCTGTTCAGAACAGTTTGTTCCCAGGAAAGCAGGAATGAAGGGGATTAAATTATACCTGCACTAGACTTTCCTTGGTGACTGTCACTCATGATGGTACTCATTGCACTTAGCTGCATGGACCTGGAGGAAAACATGACAATTCCCCCTGTACTAGACATAATGAGAATCTATGGCTTTTCAAGGAATAATTCATCAATGACGTACAGGAGTAAACAAAACATGGGGAAGTTCTACTTGGAACAGAGGATTTTTTTTTTCTTCAAGCCATAGTATAAAATATTTATTTTTCTCTTGGGAATTATAATTGGGCAGGTGGCAGGTGCCAGGGAACCATCCTTAGGAAATAAATCCTAGACAGCAAAGAGAATGTATGTGCTTTGATAGAGGGTCCCTCAAGAAAAAGGATTTTGTCCCTTCTCCATAAAAACATAAGGTCTTTACCAATTTTTAATCAGACTTGTACTAACTTTGTATTTTATATTAACTTTTGATTTTAGCTTTTACCTTAGTTTGTCAGTTATGTTCACCGTGCAGAACTTTAGACAAGGTGGAATTTAACCCTGAACTGTAAGCTGAACTTGAAGAAATAAACCAAAACCTTGTTTAGATTAAAGGCTAAACTGTAAGAAATAAGTCAGAAAACCTGTCTAGGTTGAGGCTTGAAGCTGTAATATTGTTTAGTTAAAAGGAGATATAGGGTTGCAGAGATAAGAGCAGCCCATTAGATCTGTTAAAGTCACCCTAAATATGCTGCTTAACTCTGAGGAGGTGTTATCAGTTGTGACTCAGGATATAAACCTGGAAACACAAAAGTCTCATCGAACATGCCTTTGGTGGAATTCTCCCCCATGTTCCCAGCGCTGAATAAAATGAAGAGTTTTGTTCTAGTCCATTGGATTTGATTGTTTCCTTAAATCAGCTTCCTGAGCACAGACTCACACCCTTCTGGCTCTATCCAGGTTGAAATATTGGCATCTCACCTTGTAGTGGTCAGTGTGTCTGTCATTGGGGTGAACACACTTATTTGGACCAGACTTAACTGCAGTCAAATGCATTTTCCTACTTCTCACTGGGATCTGTATGTTGAAAAGCTGTGGTACGAAAAGTGCTGTCCAATAGCAAAGCTTCTACTGAAAACCAAACCAAACCAAACCATATCTCCTTGGCAGAGGCAACACTGATGGAGGAAACCCACAAGTCTACATTTCCATGAACCACAAATTAACTTAACTTGCTGAATTTGACAAAGAAACGTAGTTAAATGTGGAGGGACTAAGTCCACAAACATTCAAGAGCAATCACTTGTGTTCTCAGCAGGCTTGTTTTTGCATCCAAGTCAGGTTCTTTGCAATCAAAATCATTCTGCAGAACATTGTGGTCTCAGTGAACTGTGTCTCCTGCAATGCACCCTCGGGCAGAAATGTGTGTTGGCCTCAGCATCACAGTGCAATCCGACATCCTGTAAAGTCTTTTATTTCCATTTCTAATAAACGTCAGTTATCCTAAATACAGTACCTTGCAAAGTGTTTCTGCAGAGCTTTCAACACTGACCTGTAATTGGTATGTTTTAAATACTTTCAAAAAGTTACTCTCTCTCCAGGGTCACTGTGACTTATACTTAAGAAAACACTCATGGCATCTCCCTGGTAATAGTCTTTTTCCTCCCCTTCAACAAAGTGCTGTCAATTTAAAACTCAAGAGACTTCCTCCTGCAGTATGTGGCATAAACTGGCTTTTATCGGTCGATAGAATATCGGCACACATGGAACAAGGAGATCAATGATGGGAACTACTTACAGCTTCAAAGGAAACTGAGAAAACTGAGACAACCCAGAGGAGATGTTGCAAAAGTTATCAGCTAAGTGTTGTAAATTGCTGTGAAAAATTCAAGGGCTGCTCATAGCTGATATTCTAAAGGAACAGCAACACAAACTGTTACACTGGCTGTATTTAAAGAAGACAAAACAGGACTCAGCTATCAGCTTATAAACTCTATTTGTCAGACAGACCATTCAAAAACAAATCAACAAATTAACTGCATCTTTCCTGATAACTGATAGGGGCATAGGAGCACAGACTGTTTAAGGAATAGATGTGTGTGCTCTTATACTGAGAGATGGCCACAAAGTGACAAAGAAACTTCTCATGAGAGAGCAAAGCCACCTCACAGGTGTGAAGAAATGTTAAAACTTCTTTATTGGATTGAGCTGGGTTTGTCTGGCCAGGACTTGGTCCTAGAGGGTGACTGAAGGAAACACTCAAATCCAACAGAATAGAACAAAACTCTTCCTTTTATTCAGCACTGGGAACATGGGGGATAATTCCACCTAAGGCTTGTTCGATGAGACTTTTGTGTTTCCAGGTTTATAGATTTGGTTACAACTGATAACACCTTCCAAGAGTTAAGCCGCATATTTAGGGTGACTTTTAACAGATCTAATGGGCTGCTCTTGTCTCTGCAACCCTATATTTCCTTTTAACTAAACAATATTACAGCTTCAAGCCTCAACCTAGACAGGTTTTCTGATTTATTTCTTACAGTTCAGCATGTCAGTTTACAGCTTACAGGGTTAAATTCCACTTTGTCTAAAGCCCTGCATGGTTAAGATAACTGACAAACTAAGGTAAAAGGTAAAATCAAAAATTAATATAAAATACAGAGTTAGTACATTTCTGATTAAATATTAGTGAAGACCTTATGATTTTATGGAGAAGGGATAAAATCTTTTTTCTTGAGGGGTCCCTGAATCAATAGAGAAAGTTCTCTCTGGCTATTAAGTGTGGTTTCATAGCAGAGATCAAAATTCTTCCAGCCTGTGTGCTGTCCACTGTTTGACAGGCAGTGTTGAGTTCTTAAGACTTTGATTTTCTGGAAATGCTTATAGCTCGTAAGTTCTCCCTGGCTAAAGTGTGGTCCTCACAGGAAGGCTGAAAACCTTTCCAACCTGTGTTCTGTCCATTGTTAAACAGGCAGTGCTGGGTTCACAAAGCTTTGATTGTTCTGAGGACGCTCATAGCTACTAACTTTATATTAATACAGGTGGGTGTGCTGGTTTAAAGACAAACTGACAGGAGAAATGAACCCAACACAAAAGAGATTATAAGTCAGAGTTACAATTTAATAACAATATCACAATAAATGCAATGGCACAAAGAGAAATTGGGTTTAACCCCCAAACCCAGCAGTCTAACCCAGCCCCCTGGGGCACAAACACAGTGGGGTTTGGTGGCCCCTGTGCTGAGCCCCCCGTGGTTCCTTCGAGTCCAAAGGAAAAGGAAGGGACAAACCTGTTGGTGCAGATGATGGCACAGTCTGGTGGAGAGTGGTGGGCACCTCCTGTCCAGGGTCTGATCCTCCTCTGGATCCCATGAGTGGTTCCCCAAGTGCCCAAAGCCCAAGATTCTCTCCCCTCAGGTGCAGGTGGGAGCCCCCAGTGCCTCCCCCAGGGCAGGGTGTGGAGGTGCCAAGGAGTCCCTGGAGGGCAGTTCTCCCAGCTCCTCTGCCAGGCTTCTTTCCCAGCCAGCTCCCAGCCCGAGGGCTCAGCTGTGCCCTGGGCAGCTGCTGCCAGTGGGCCATTGGGAACAGTTCCTGGGCAATGGCCCAGAGGGTTTAGAATGCACAGCTTTGGTCACACCCACACAGTGATAAACTGGTCCCACCTGCTGAACTAGGACAGTTGGACAAGAAATCTTTGCATTTCTGCCCTCTCCTTTCATGTGACACAGAGCCAGTACCCCTGGCCCCAAGGCAGAGCTACTCCTGGCCAAGGCACAGCCCGTCAGCCACATCTACAGCTCCTCTGGGATAACTGTGAAGAAAAGCCTGTGGGGAACAACAGCAGTGGCAAGAGGAGTGAGGATGTGCAAGCACAGACTTGCAGAGCCTGTGCCTGTGCAGCTGGAGGGGCAGGAGATGCTTGTGGGGCAGGAGGACCTCCAGGCACTGAGCTGAGATTCCCTTGCAGCCAGAGGTGAGGCAGCTGTGCCCCTGCAGCCCCTCAGAGCCCATGGAGTGCAGAGATCCCCCTGCAGCCCTGCAGAACCCTACCCCAGAGCAGGGGACTCCTAAAGGAGGATGTGATCCCATGGGAAGCCCTCCTGAAGCAGCTCCTGGCAGGACCTGTGGCCCCATGGAGAGAAGCCCATGCTGACACAGGTTGGGTGGCAGGACTGGTGAGCCTGTAGGAACCCACACTGCAGTGGCAGGAAGGATCAGTGCATCTGTCCAAGGTTCAAACAAAGGAAGGAGGTGGTGGAGGGAGGAGTCCTTCAGGGAACTTTTCTCACTCTACCAACACAAAAGTTTCAGGTGTTGTAGTGCCAGGACTGAGAACAAAGGAGTGGTTGATGGCTCCAGATTCCATCTGAATGGAGGGATGGAGGTGAGAAACAGATCCCCAGCACCTGAGAGGAGGAGAGGCTTTTCCTGGGTGCTGCTTCACTTTGTTTTGGGGCAGCTGCTGGAAGAGAGCCACTGCTTGCTGAGCTGGTGAGAGCTCCTTACGGCTCTGCTCTTTGCTTTTCCCCCTCCATCTCTGGGCACCCTGAGCTTCAGAGAGAGAGGGAAGAGAGAGGAGGTTTACAGCTGCTTCAGGACACACTGCAGACCTTTTTCCTGGGGACTGGCTTGGACTGCAAGGAGATTTCTGGGAATTACCACCACTCCTCAACTCCCAGTGTTTTCTTCTTTTGAATAAAGAAGAAGGACAGAGAGAGAGTTTGCTCTTCCCCATGGAAAAGGCTCCATCTTGCACCACGTGAATCCGACACCCCCCTTGTCTCTGCCTTGCTGGGAACAGACTGAGGGTTCACCTCGTGGCTGAGGTGTGACACTCACACTGTCCATAAATATAACTCTATCAGGAGGAACCTACAGTATTTAGGAGTTGGGTTTTTTTGGTGCTGGGGGAGTAGTCTACTCTGGTCTGTTTATAGTTATGTCTATATATATATAATCGTAGAATGGATTGGGTTGGAAAAGACCTCCGAGATCAAGTCCAACCCTTGCTCCAACTCCAGTCCATTTACCAGGTCATGGCACTCAGTGCCATGGCCAATCTCAGTTTATACAGTAGTTAAGAAAAGTTATCCTTATATACATTTTCTAATTAAAGTTTTTTAAAAATTTAATAAGGGGTGATGTGGTTATTGAGGAGGAATCCTCCCCTCTGTCTTGGTAAACATTTCAGTTTCCCTCAAACTAAGACAGCATCCTTCAGCTGCTGCCTGAGACTTCCAGACGCCTTTTCCCCTGTTGGGCTTGCTTGCCTTTCCTCTACACCAACACATTTTAGGGATTGTTACAAAGGCTCACAACATCCCAGGCAAACTCAGGAGGATTGACTGGACATTTTGAACCAGGATACTTAAAACCTTGGTTTCAGCAGAAATGCTCTGACACAGTCTAATGCCTTTCATTAGAGAACTGTCAGGGATGCTGCCATGGATTGTAGTATCAGTGCAAGGGCTCATGCAATCTTTGCTGTGGAATTGCTCACATCTATCTCTTCCATGCTGCAGACAACCCCTGTATTTCCAGTGCAGGGTGTACAGAGTGTGGGGTGTGGTTTTTGGAATCAATCACTACGAGGTGTTGTACTATCTGGAATGATTTTTCTCTCAAAAATTTAATGTTTACACTCAGTAGGACCTCAGGATTTAAAAATGCCTGCCCTTACAAAGAAGTACAGAATGCCTCATTTATTGTGCCACAACAGCTTTTTCATACACTTCAAATTTGTACTGGATCCCATTCTCTTCTTGGATATCAGCAGGCACACCTGGGTACCTAGGGAGAGAGGAGAGGAAAGGTAAAAGCCAACAAGTAGGTAAAAATATCATGACGCTTTAGCTGTAATTTATCCAATCAACCAGAAAAGTGATTTGTTTGGAAATGAAAATACTGTCCTTAGAACTGGTATACTATGTAAAAACTGGTTTTAGGAATCATATTAATACTACCTGCAACTTGTACACATATCTTTCACTTGAAGAAAGCATAGTCTGATGCAAAACAAACCCTTAATTTTTGGCTTAATCAAAAAATCCCCAGTATTTTTATTAAAGCTTCCAACAAAGCCAATATTCAAAATGCCTGCCAAGGTACAGAACACTTTGGGGTTTTCCTTTGCTTGCTTTTCCTCATAAGGTTTAGAGGAAACACAAAGGACAAGGTTTATTAAAAGTTTGCAGCAGATTCTTAAAGCAGCTGACTGCAACCATAGAAAAAGTTCCCCTATATACCAGACTGTCTAAACCAATTTTTATTAATAGACATGCTCAAAAATCTTTTCATCTCCCTATGTCAGAATGAGGATTTTGTACGAATAACATTGACTGAGAGAGAATACATTTGAAATTTCATTTGCCAGTTTGATGGTGCCAGGTTTCCACCTTAGAGAGGAGATTGCCTGGTACTTTATAACATGTTCCAAAGCCAAACCCTTGATTTCAGTTCACTGTCCAAAAGCAATGTACACCTAAGGAACAGCCCTGGGGGAGAGAGGGAGCTCTGGGTCAGACCTCAGGGCACTCAGGTGAACACAGGGCAGCTCAGAGTATGTTGGAGTTGGTGACTTGTCCTCCCCACCCACCCTGTTTGTTTCTCCTGCATTCCTCTTCCCTGAACTCAGTGCTGTGCTAATCCATTCCTGTGCCTCTGCAGAGACCTCCACTCCCCACAGCTCCTGTTTCTTCCAATGCTGGTCTAGAACCAGCTGGGAGTCAAAACAGGAGCAGCACCAAGAGGAGGAACAGGTCTTGTCCTTCCTTGCTCTTGAGGCTGGTGGCTGAATTTTTGCTGCTTCCTCACTGCCTGTTGGATATTGTCTCATTGGAGAGGACATAAAAGCATGACTGGCTATGACAAGGATAAACAGAAGAAACCACAGCAAAAGGCACAAACTCACAGTTCAGTGTCTTCTTCTACTACATTTGTTAGGAATAAGAAATTCTCTCAAGAGAAAAGGAACCTTAGAAACCAATAATGCTCAACCCTTTCTCATGAAACATTTTTCATTTGTCTTTGGCAATTTATCAAAGACATTCAGAGGCCAAAGACTATTTACTGTGCACACATTTAGAGTTACAAACCTGAGAAAGTATCTGAGTAATTCTAACCCCAGAAACAGTCTTTTGAAGAAAACTGATGTGTGCAGTTCTTTATTGTGAGGATTATGGGAAGACTGAAGAACACAGCAAGTTCCAAGAACCTCTGTGCAGAGTGAGATGCAACTCCAGGTTGTAAATAAAGTTTTCTGGGGGAAAAAAATCACCCCTACCTCAAACCAGCACAGCCTTAGCAGGACCCTTGCACATTCAAATTAGATTATTCTGAAACAAACCTAGTGTGCAATCTGATACTTACTCTGTGAGAAGTTTGTAGTCTTTAGAATTAATTTCTGGAAAAAATGTGTCACTTTCAAATTCCTTCAAGATTCTTGTCACAAACAATCGGTGATTAACTGGCTTCTCCATTGCTGCCTTTAAAAACAACAGAAACTCCAGCACTATTTATGCAGCACAGGATTTTAGCAAAGCAGTGAAAATTACACTCTAAATCTCATCTTTTAGATTCTGCTCCAGAGCACTTTTTAAAGGTCTCATTTCACCTTGTGTCAGTTCTATCTGGTAAGTGGCAGCAAAACCTATTCTCAGACTTTGGGTTATTTGACAGAAATTAGGAAAAAAAATTAAATAGCGCTGTGAGAAGAAAGGAACAGTGTGGCCTACTTGGCAATAAGCAATTTCTGAATTAACACTTCTTAGAGAAACAGGAAGGTTTAGGTGGTGGGAGATGCCCTCACCTCAATGTCATCTGTTCTGATATTTAATTACTATCACTGCTAAGGATTGATAACGTATTTTTAGTCTGCCATTAGTTTGAAATTCCAGATATCAAACTGCCTATCAGTTTAACTTCAAAGTTTGATGTCTGGATTGTAGCAACATGACAAAATACATTGAAAGTTTTTAACAACAATGTTTCTAAGTTCCTTGGATGAAAAATGTTAAAATAACACTTATTAGGAGAGTTTTTTCACTAACAACTTCAGGAGTTAAAAGTTTGAGACATTTTGTTGCCAGATCAGGCTGGAACAGCACCTCTCCAGGACTCTGTGGCATTAAAATAACCCACTAAAAGCTACATTGGTGCTGGTAGTTACAATTATTTTCGCAAAGCCCATAGCTGTTCCTCCCTTTCTCTTAACATGGCAATGAGCATCAATCTTTGATCTTTGTGGAGGGTGACTCACCATGCATCAGGCTATTAGGTACTACTTGGACAAGTACAGGAACCAAGTAACAGCAAATGGGATCCAATAAAAGTAATCATTGTCACTGGTGAGAGGTTATTTTCTAGAAAAGCTGCTCGATTACTAGAGAATGGTTAAAAATTTAAGTGTTAAGTCACAGCACACCAGCACCCAACAGCACTTGAACTGGTGTTGGTCCAGTTCCCATATAAATACCAGTAGCTTTATTTGTTTAAGGGTGGGAGGTAAGAGGAGAAACATACACCTGCAAAATAAGAGAATAATAATGTGCTCCACAAGTAAAAACATATTGTATTCTGCAAACAGAGATACTTTGGTTTTGTAGTAGAAAAATTTGACTTCCTATGGACTCTGGAATTCACCAGAAAGGCCAGGGAAGAGCACACGGACCATGGATGTTGCAAAAAGAGCTGAATTTAGCCCAAAGAGACCAGATAGGGACCTCTTTTCAGGTAAATGTTTCATTAGATGAGTGAACCAACCACTGTGTAACCATCCACTCATTAATGAAAGAAGCACAAATGCTTCCTCAGTTTGCAGACCAGCTCTGGGGCCTGTGTGTGGAGGTGACCCATGGACAGGAAACAACAAACAGAAAAGATCTTGGGGAAAAGCAACAGGCTCAAGGTGGTCCTGACCCACAAGCTGCTCCTCAGCGGCTGGAATGCCCAGTGCCATGGCAGGGACATGGAGCAGGCAAGGAGAAACACACTGTGAAGTGATTCCACTTTCCATTTCACTTGGCCTGTTCTGGTCAGTGCCATTTTCCCTCTATTGGGATTTAAGTAAGGAGCTGAATTATGTCACAGGTTGACACTGACCTGGCCTTGGCCAGTGCCCACAGCCCTGTTTGGTCATCCCAAGGCTATGTCTGACTCTGTTCTGATCCTGCCCATGGACCTGTCTGGTCATCCCAAGGCTACGTCTGACTCTGTTCTGATCCTGCCCATGGACCTGTCTGGTCATCCCTATGTCTGACTGTCCTGATCCTGCACATGGACCTGTCTGGTCATCCCAAGGCTACGTCTGACTCTGTCCTGATCCTGCCCATGGACCTGTCTCCCCACCTCAAGCCCCTGTCATCCCAGTTACTGCCCCTGTGTTCCAGCTCCTGTCCCTCTAACAGCACTTGGTCTTCCTGTTCTCTGACAGTAACTTCAGATAGTAAATTTGGTATCAACATGAAACCCCTCATGTGTGGACCCTCCAGGAACCTGTTTGGCAAGAACTGGGCTCTGGCCCTGCCTCTGCCAACTCCTGCTGTGCACCTGGCAGGATGGCAAAGCAGCTTTATCACAACTCTGTCATTTCCACAGCATTTCAAGTAGCTCCTCACCAACTCTTGCCCTGGCCATCCCACTCCATCTGTTCCACACACTTTTGGGACAGAAGAGCAGTTAGAGGATGCACACTGCTGAGCTGAAGGAATGTTTTACAGGCTATTTGCACAGGCATTTCATTTTTCTTACAGCCTTAGCAGTATGTAAACACTTCACTTCTTTACTGTAAAAGATTAATTCCTAAGACACAGAGTTTGTGAAAGGCACAAACTGCAAAGGCAAGAGATACCAGAAAATGTATTTTCCTACCCCACACAAGGCATAGTATCTGCCCTAATTTGACACTAGGAGCATGACAGCACTAAAATCCAAGTGCCAAACAATAAGTGGATTTTGTTTCCCACCATACTTTTAATGAGTAAAGGACAGTGAAAATGTTTCCTTCACTATTAAAAAAAAAAGCTTTATAGTTCTTAACAATTCAATTAAGAATACAGGGACTGGGAGCAGTGGGGACATCTAGTTGCTGGATGGGAAAGCAGAGTGCAAGCTTTAGCCATGATTATCTCCTCTTATTGAGAAGATAATCATATCTCCTCTTACTGAGGAGATAATCATATGACACCATCACCCACCAGCTCTCTCCAAGCCCTATTTTCTTACCTCTACACATGCATAAAGGGTCATACTCTGGCTAAAAATGCTCTGTTTTTTTCTGTTTTCTTTTTTCACATCCTTTGCAAGGTCAGTCAGCAACCTCAGTAAAATAAACATACCAATATGGGTTCTGGCTGAAACCCCAAGCAATCCAGGTGCTTAAGAAAAGATCTCAAAAGTACAAAGCCTGTATGGCAGTGGCTCATTGGCCAGAGCAACATGTGGTTACTTGGACAGGTATTTCAAACACAAGAGCTGAAATCTCACTTGCCAAGACTTGCTCTGCTGGAATTGCTTCGCTGGAAAAGGACTTTCTGAAGCAAAATTATCAGGAACTTGAGCCATCCTCACCCCACCAGAGAGATGTACCCCAGGAGTGGCTGACTGTACCTTGTAAACTGAAGTGCCTCCAACGATCCACACCATGTCTACTTTGCTTTTTAACTCTGGTGAATCCAAAAGAGCTAAAGCATCATCCAGACTTTTGGAAAGATAATGTGCTCCTTTTGGGGTTTCTCTGGAAAAAGGAAAGTTTTATCACTAAGTAATTAAAGGGGAATTCATCATCATCACCAATATAATCTTAACACATAATGTGTTTTGCTGAATTCACAAATAATAATTTACATTAATTAATTGTTTTGAAATGCCTGTTATTGCCAACTTATGTTAGAATTCTCATCTGACTGCAGGGTTGTTTATCAGATCTCAGATTCATCATAATTTAAGAGGCATTATAAATTATATATCTGAAATTGTAGAACACATTTTTGAAAAAGCATAACTGAGAAATTTACATATCTATAAAATGAAAACACAATCTATAAACTAAGTTCAGATAATTAAATACAGATAATATAGAAATTAATTACAGATTTTTACCTGAATTTCAAAACATCAATATTTCACTTAATGAAAACAGCTGATAAGCCCCAATTCCCTGCCCATCCACATATCCAGCTGCAAACCCACCAACATCCTCCAAAGCAATAGAAACTCTAAGTGGATGTTTTTGTTTATTAACATGTGGGTGACTGTGGGTGATGCTTTCAAAATGAGAGCTTTGAAAAAGGGCAGTTCATCCACAAATCCTAATAAAAATAAACTTCCAAAAAGGGATTGAGAACCACCAATCTGAGCAGGAACTAGAGAAATGCAGTTAAATACATGAATACAAAAGGTTACTGACAACTGCCAAATGGTTTGTGAGTGAAGCCAGAAGCAGTACTTATGATGCAAAATAATGACAATTAAGCTTGTGAATTAATTTTTTAAAAAAATTAAAGGTAAAGTGGTTATAACACTCAGAATCAGCAGCAGAAATGCTTCCTAGCCAGATACCAAAGATGATACATTTGGAATTACCGTATGTTGTATTGCCACAGGTATTTTTAGGTGCTGAATTTTTATTTGTTTTACAGGTCTATTATTCATCATACTTACTGGAGCTCCCTGCTGAGCACAATATTAATTCTGTCTTTCAAAGGACGGTTCTTCTCAGGAATGGAGAACCAGGTGTTTTTACCCATTATCAGAGCATTCTGTTTACCTGAGTAGGATAGGAAACACTAATTTAAATTTACTGTTTAGTGACAGTGTTGGACTTTCCCTTCCCCTCCTAAATGCCTCATCAGCAGTTAACAAAAGCACAAGCTCAGGCTCCAGATCTCTAATCGGTCACATGTTTGTGGCCTCAAAGGCTTGCCAGTCAGTTGACCCCAAAGCAGAATCCCAGACTCAGAATCCCAGACTGTTCTGAGCTGGAAGGGACCCCCAAGGATCATCGAGTCCGGCTCTTCAGTCAATGGCCCACACAGGGGATTGACCCCATGACCTTGGCATTGTTACAGCCAAGTTTTAACCAACTGAGCTAATTTCAGTTTCATGCAAATTTATAAAATCATGATTTTTAGAACATTCTAGAACAATTTTTAGAAATTAAATCTAAAGCTGAAATGCAACAGGTGTTCAATCATTCTAAAAATTCACCCATAAATACAATTTCTGACCAAACACAAGAATTCATGACCTGATCATCTCTTATACACACACTGCTAAGAAGAGAAAGGTTTCCCTTTATGAGGAAATGGAGTTGTCAGAGAAATAAACACAGAGGCTGAGGGTCAACAGAGGCAATGGTGACATCCCTGCTGTGAAGATTTATGGCCGCAAACTGCACTAAGAGGTCCAGTTATGAAACAACTTAGCTGGCTAACATCTAAAGTCACAGCTTACCAAAAGATCTGCAGGCAGGATGGAGCAAATTTTTTCTTTTTACTCGTATTTTAAACATTTTTTTTTGATCACAGGTTGTTTGTGCCAGGTAAGATTCAAAGTGCAGACATCTATAAAGACTTACACTTGTGTTCTGTCTTTTTTAGTACAGAAAAGGTTGCAGTGTGTTGTATCAGATCTCCAAAACATAGATAAAATCCTTCACTTAAGACTGCTGCAAAATGATACTACACATTCCTTGTGGATTATGGAACAGACCTTGTAAGTAAGAAAACAGAACAGGTCACCTAACTAAAACAAGGGAACACTTCAGGCTGACCAGGAGTTTTAGCAAACAAGTGAGTTTTAACAGGGGCATGAAAATAAAGAAACCCAAGGAAAGAGTGACCACACTGGGGAATGTTTGCTGTGTGGTATCAGCAGGGTTAGGGTTTTCTGGCACAGAGGATAGCTCAACACGCTGCAAACCACGAAAATTACTGTCACAAGCGTCAGAGGGGTGGAACAAATGGCCAAGGCAAACAAGTGAGATAAGCTGAGGCAGCCTGAACAAAGCAAACCACCTCTGCTCATGTGAAACCACCTCCAGCATGTGAAAACACCTCCATTTCTAATGTGGGTTTCCAGGCAAAGACGTTGTTGGTAAAATGTAAGTGAAGTCTTCTACTCTTTGGAGGAAACAGGACGTGGGAATCTCTTTTATTTCCAGACCAGCTGCACCCCCGAAACACCTGAAGCCCCTTGGTTGCTGATCTGACCCAAAGGATTGATTTAGCAGGGGTGAGGCACAGACAGGTGAGGCTCGGGAGGAAGGGGATGTGCAGGGCAGGGCTGTGATCCAGGGAATGTGCAGTGCCTGGTACCACGCACAGCTCCGCCTCACCTTCCACACGCGTCGTGCTCGTCATCCTCTGGAAGTACTTGTACTCGTTCCTGCGGGAGACAGGAACAGCGTTACAGCGATGTCCCCCAGCAGGACTGTGTTCCCCGGCAGGACTCTCTCCTGGCAGGGGCGGTGCCCCCCGGTGGGACACTGTGTCCTCAGCAGAACTGTGTCCCCCGGTGCCACTGTGTCCCCTGCCAGGGACAATGATCACCCTGCAGGACTGTGTCCCTTGGCAGAGGCCATGTCCTCCCGGCAGGACTGGGTTCCGCTTTAAGGAGCGATGTCCCCCGGTGCGACTGTGTCCCCCGGCAGAGGCGGTGTCCCCCGGCCCGCTCGGCGGTACCGATGTCCCCTGACATTAACGATGTCCCATGGCCACTCCGTGAGAGCGAACCTCCCCCGACCCCCCCGCGCAGCTCCCGCGCGACTTTGCCGCCTTCCCGCCGCTTTCCCGCCTTCCCGCCGCCGCTTTCGCGCCGGTTTCCCGCCTTCCTCCCGCTTTCCCGCCGCCGCGCTCTCAGCGCCTACAAGTCCCGGCGGGCCCCGCGCCGCCCCACAGCGGCCCCACAGCGCCCGCCGGCAGGATCGCGGCGCGGAGCAGTCCGAACGGCCGTACCTGAGTGGCGGCCAGGGCAGGTGCCCGTCCTTGCCGATGCCCATGTTCTGCCCCACGGCCACGATGGAGTTCAGCGAGCGCGCCATGGCCGTGCCGAGCCGAGCCGTGCCGTATACTGCCGTGCCGTATCGAGCCGTGCCGTGCGGGGCGGGACAGGGCGGGCGCAGCGGCCGCATCCGGCGGGGGCGGTGCCGGGCCCGGTGGGCCAGGCCATGCCGGGGCCGCGGCGCCGGGAGCGGGGCCGCACCGGGGCCGGGGCCGGGGCCGGGGCCGGGACCAGGACGCAGCTCGTGCTCAGCAGGTTCTTCGGCGCGGCGGCGACCGGCGGGCAGGGCGGCTCGGCCCTCAGCACGGTGACCGGGGCGCGGGGGCGGGAGGGACCGGGCACGGCCCGTTATCCCGGGATGAACGGGTGGGACCGATAGTGTACCTGAGGAACACCGGGCAGCTCGGAGAGCATCCCGAGCGGGAGGAACAGCTGGACACGGTGGCCGTGAGCTGGCAGTGCCCTGGGGACAGAAGGGACGGGGGATCCTGGGATGCCTCAGGAAGAGTGTCAAGCAGAGCAGGGAGGGGATCCTGCCCCTCTGCTCAGCCCTGCTGGGGCCACAGTTGGAACAGGGTGTCCAGCTCTGGGATCCTCAGGACAAGAAGGACCAGGAACTGCTGCAAAGGGTCCATTGGAGGCCACAGGGATGGTTTGGGCTGTGGAGCATCTCCCTGGTGGGCAGAGCCTGCGGGAGCTGGGCCTGGTCAGTCTGGAGAGGAGCAGATTGAGAGGGGACCCATCACTGCACACAAACATCTCCAGGGGTGGCACAGGACGGTTCCACACTCTGCTCAGCGGGACAGGGACAGCACGAGGAGCAATGGCCATGAACTCCAGTACAACCAGTGCCCCCAGCATGAAGCAGAACTGCTTTGCATGGGGGTGGCAGAGCCTGGCCCAGCTGCCCAGGGAGGGTGTGCAGTGTCCCTGTTGGGGACATTGCAGCCCCCCTGGGCACGGCCCTGTGTCACTGCTGGGGGTGCCCCTGCCTGCCCCCTGACAGAGGGGCTGTGCTTGGGAATTCTCAGCTCTGACTTGCTGTGTGCAAACCAGGGCACAGAAAGGGCAGGTGTTGTGCTGTGTGTGGCACACACTGAGCACCAGGGCCTGTGCAGGGCTGAAATAAATGGGCAGTGTCAGAGTGAAATTACTGCCTTGTGGCACACTGAGTAATGAATCTGAACTTTTGGGCAGCTCTGGCATTCAGGAGGCTGGGCTCATGGCCCAGGTGATGGAGCCCAGGTGACTCCAGGTGTGTCTGCTGTTGGGACAAAGGTTACAAGAGCCTGCAATGATCCAGCAGCCTCTTTGTACCACCACTGCTTAAAAATTGTCTCTCGGCAACTAGTTTTCATTCAGAATTTATATTTTCTACTCTCCCTGCAGTTAAAGTTTTCAATCCCTTACACCCTGGGGTGGGTGTTTGCTTTTTCCACCTGTGTCTCAAGTCAACTGCTTTTGTTACCATTTGGAGTGGTGATTGCAGCTTTCTTCCTATCCAGAGAAAGCTTTTTAATTAGTGTTAGTTTGGTGGTATTTAACAGTAGTCTTGGACACTTTGCTGCTGATATGGGCTGTGCATATGGGTAGGTTATGTAGATGTTGGGGGCTTAGTTGGTGAGGGTGGAGCTCCTGCTTAGTTGTAAGGAATTTGAAATGCCCCTCTTAAATGATCTGGCATTACTATAGGAAATGTGGATTCAGGCTGCTGAAAGCACCTGTTATGTGCTTATCTGTAAAGTGTTTGCGTGTTGTTGGAGTTGTAAGTTCTTTATACTTAGTCAAACTTCTTGCATTCTGTCAAGCAATAGATCAGTGACAAAGCAGCATAAATCGTGGAATTTTTAGTTTCCATAGTGTTCAGAATGCCTGTGTCAAAAGTCATCTAAGGAGCAGTGGTCCAAAGTGCTGGATTCTGTACAAACCCAGGTGCTTACAGGCAGTTTAGTCTGGATTGACAGAGAAGAGCAACGAGGCTGGTGAAGGGACTGGAGCAAAACTCCTAAGGGGAGAGGCTGAGGGAGCTGGGGGTGTTTAGCCTGGAGAAGAGGAGGCTCAGAGGTGACCTCAGCACTGTCTGGAACTGCCTGAAGGGAAGTTCTGGCCAGGTGGGGGTTGGTCTCTTCTCCCAGGCACTCAGCAATAGGACAAGGGGGCACGATGGGCTCAAGCTCTGCCAGGGGAAACTGAAGTTGGAGAGCAGAAAAAAATTCCTTGCAGAGAGAGTGCTCAGGCACTGGAATGGGCTGCCCAGAGAGGGGGTGGATTCCCCATCCCTGGAGGTTTTTAACCTGAGCTTGGCTGTGGCACTGAGTGCCATGATCTGGTAAAGGGACTGGAGTTGGACCAAGGGTTGGACTCGATGATCTCAGAGGTCTTTTCCAACCCAATCCATTCTGTGATTCTGTGACACTTCTAGGGAGATGTGAAGCAGGTGCAGGTGATCCCATCAGTGCTGGGGTTCAGAAATGGTGCCTCCTGGGGGTGAACAGCCAGTGTCTGGCAGGGAGAGATCTCTGGACTGTGGGAGTGAGCTGTGGTTCAGGCACAGGTGGTGTCTGTGGTGTGATGGGAAAGTCTGTTAAACGCTGGTTCAGTTCTCTGCCACAGAAGTAGCTCTAAGCTGCCTTTTGAAGCCACAGTAGCTGCAGGTGTTTCTTTTCTAGCACAATGTGAAGACAGAATGCACTTTTTCTCTTCCTCTTGTAGCCTTGTCTTCTAGAACTGTTTTATACACAGAAAATGTAGGTAGCTAAAACAGTTAGGGATTTTGTATATGGTAAATTATTTTCATAGAATCCCAGAAGGGACTGGGTTAGAAAGGACCTAACACTTGTCATGGGAAGGGACACTGTCCAATAGACCAGGTTGCTCCAAGCCCTGTCCAGCCTGGCCTTGGACACTGCCAGAGACAAGTTATTCAATATTTGCCTTATCTATTTGTGAAATCCTTGGGTGCATTATTGTCTTTCATAGAGGCTGACAATGAGAAACAGGGACTGAACTTCTTTGTGTAATTCACATTCCAGGCCTCTGAATGTGACACAAAAAGGAGCACATCAACTGAAGACTATGAACCTTGTGAAAAGAAGACCAAGGCACGACAAATCACTCTAGAAGACATCTGTAATCCCCTGAAGACTCTGGATAAAAGTGAGTTGACTGTAAACAAACCTCCCAGCATTGGCAGTCAGGAAATAGTTTGTCATTGTCAAATGTGAAAAAAGTGTTTTGGCAGATACTTTGGGAAGTGTCTCGTGAGTGTAAGATACATCCCTGAAGTGACCATACTCCTGTATGGTTTAAGAACCTTTCTGTGACTCAGAAGGTAGGAGGAATCTGAGCCTTGCTCCAGAATTACTCTGCAAATCCCCTTCAGCTGACTCAGCTTTAACGGGTTGTTCAGTCAGTGAAGGACAGATGTCCAGGCAGAAATGGTGCAACTTTGCTTTCTGTGTTGGTTTAACTTGTTCTGGAGCATGACTGACCCCTGACAGCTCTGTGGAGACTGGTTTGCCACTGGGGTACCCAAAGGCTGCCCCAAAGTAAATAGCCCCTGTCCAGTGCTCTGACCTGGGAAACAACAGCCACTCCATTGCCTCAGAAATGCCTGAGTTCCATCTGGCTTTGAACCAAGAGTTTAGTAAAATAATGCTAGTACAAAAACAAATCAGTGTATAGAAAGTTCCTTGCACCTCATTTAAAACAATTAGCCCCTCTGTGTTTTTTAAAATGGGAACTGTATTCAGTTTTGTGGGTGCAATGGTTTGAAGTATCACTAAGACACCACCAGCAGCAATACTGCTAAAAAAATGTACTTAAAAAATTGTACTTGATTTCCAATGTTCTTGGATAAATTTGTGGCTTTGTAGTTATCAGCCCAGAAAATAATTGTGTGTGTTTTTCCATGGATGGCCAAGTACACAAGTGAGGAATATTGGTTTTCCAGGGGAGTTAACCAAAGGGGTTCCGTGCACAATTCTGTCAGTCTGGCAGAAATAGTGCAATGGGAGAGCAGAAGGAATGTAGAGAAGAGAGAGATGGAGCAAAATAATTGTGTTCTATGCTTACTGATGTTGCTCTAATGGACATTCTGTCTTGGAAAACAAGTTACTAATGTTTTTGTTGTGTGTTTTTACTGCAGAAGAACCTCAGAAGCGTGAAAAGCCACGTATATGTTTGGAGACTCTAGACAGACTGAGAGAATTTTGCAGTGATTCAGACCAGCAGTGTACCAGAGTCCAGGAGGATGGTTTTCAGGAGAGAGTATCTCAAAGTTTGGAAAAATGTCCCACTGTTATTAGGAGAAGTTCAGAACTGAAGAACCCTCTTCCACCCTGGGACACTGGCCCAAAGGTTGCTCAGAAGGTATGCAGAGCTGTGGTCTGTGCTGTGTAGATTGCTTGTTGTGGTTTAAAAAAGCAAGTTTTGGCAGAAGCTTCCCTTTATGTTGTTGTGTCCTGATGTGAAACAGGGCAGCAGGACCCAACAGACTCTGTTTTCCTGAGGCTCTCCTCGTAGTGAGCAGGATGCCTTTTTAGCTCTTCAGAAACACCACTGGAAACCAGCAGTAATGAGAGAGCAGAAACACTGGCAGTGTGTCTTGTGCCTGTGAATGAAGCTGTAATATTGTGATAACACATGTTCAGTCAAGCACTTTGCTCAGCTTTCTTTCAGTTCTGCCAGTTTTGATGTGGGCAATCAGATTTCTAACAGGCTTTCTCTGCATAAATATTATCAGAAGTATTGCTGAGGTGCAGCCTAATCCAGTTGCTGGTAAAGCCAACTGCTAAAGATACCACTGTTTTTACATCTGCAGAGGGTATGGGTAGCTTACAGATCATTATGATATGTAGGATGCAAGTCAATAACAGTGGGGTAATAGTACTTTGTAAGAGTAATAGTACTTTGCTTCTTCATTAGTTATGGGTCTAATTAACATTAGTGAATTGGTTGGTTTGGGGATCAGCCTGCTCAGCTTGAAGTGTTCAGGTGCTAAGAGGTGTCTCCTGGCTTACTGTGGCAACTGCTCTTTTGTGGAATTGTACTCCTGACTCTCTGAGGGAAGGAGGTTGTATGGAGGGTTGTACAGTTGATTTTCACTTTCCCTGTCTGAAGGTGTGAACTTATACTGGGGGTGTCTGGTTTGTATGAGAGTGAGCTCAGAATGCTGAAGTGAACAGCTTGTGGCAAGATGTTTCACTTGTGATGAGAGATTGAGGTTATGTGGATGTGGTCACTTGGAGAGCACAGAAAACATTACAAGGCTGCCCTGCTTGGAGCAGCTCATTTTTGATGTTTGTGTCTTGCTTTTTTTATACAGTTATAACCTTTTTATGTGAGTGATTTTCCTCTCAATCCCTCAAGTTTACAACCATCTCAACAATCCAACTTCTCTGTCTGTTTTTACTTCTTTTGCTTGCTTTTATGAGACTTTTTTGCTGTGGTTTTTCATAAGTTTCCTCTAAAGTGAGGCAAGCTCATCCTGCTGGGCTGGCAGACCTTGGGTCGAGGGCTGCTGACCCCTGGGCTGAGATTTTGCAGTAGAGGCCTCTGAGCTGCTGTGGCCACCTGAGCTGTGGTTCAGCTCAGTTTGTGCTGGGCTGTGCTGTCCTGCTGGATGGTGTGCAATTGTGAGAATTGTGCAGTTACATTTAATGTTCTTTCTCACTGATTGTTCCCTGACTGCACTCTTTGTACATTCCAGTGACCTGAAGTATGTGATTTAAGCTGTCTCTGTGTTTCTTCTGAGTTACCATGGCTGTTAAAAAGGCTCTTCACTTGGGTGCTTGTAATCTGGATGGGGCTGTTGGTAGAAATGGAAGTCTCATGGGTTTATTGGCACATCTGGAACTTTGCAGCACAACCTGATCTGTTGTGTTTTGAATGGCCATAGACTTTAAAAACTTGTGGAGGGTGTTGTATTTGTATTTTGTTTTCTAACCAATTTTATTAGTACTTGGTGGTGTGATTTAAGTGAGGAGGAACTTTTTTGCCAGTAAAATATACCTTATCAGTGTTTTTCACCACACTGCTGAAAGACTGAACCCATCACCTTACTGATACTACAGAACAACACAGAGTTGTAGAGCTGAAGTTGCTTGGCAAAAATAGGCTGCATAATGTCATTGTGAATGGTAAACTGAGAGAGAGTGGGCTCAAAGCCTTTAATAGATTTTAGAAACTAGTATAGATCTGTGTTTAAATTATTTTGTGAGGTTTGCTGAGGAAGGGCAGACTGGAGAAGAAATACAGTTTTGGTAGTTGAGACAGTGAACTGGGACTCAGATTGGTTTTATTGGTGGGTTTTTGGAACATCCTAGATCCCTCTGCACTGCACTGGAGTTTCTTATCTGTAAACTGGAGTGGTTATTTTTATACTGCCCAGTTCAGACTGCCCAGTCTTTGCAGCCAGCACAGCTTGTGACCTGTGTTTGGCAGACTTAGGATGCAGTTGGGATCTGATTTCACCTGAAGTGTCTGAGGACTGTTATAAAGCAAGTCAACTAACTTTGATTTTCATGACTTTCTAATTCCTTTGAATTCCAAATCACCTGTGTTCTGTATCTCCTACTTCAATAGTTTTGCTGCAACTCTTGGGACTGTTTAGTGCAAGGACAGTCTTGAGCTCTGTGGTCAGTGCAAGCCAAGGTCTGCAAGGGTAATTGATTTGTTTGATGATTCCTAACTATGCTTTTCCATCCTTTATTTACAGGAGGAGGTACGATGTGATCTTAGCCAGTTTTCTGCATCTCTTAAGTCCTGTGAAAATACTCAAAATGCTTCAGATACGAATCTTAATAGAAGAACCAAAACCATTTACACTCCACTAGAGCTTCAGTACATAGAAATGAAGAAACAATATAAAGATGCTGTTCTGTGTGTGGAGTGTGGATACAAATACCGCTTCTTTGGAGAAGATGCAGAGGTAATTTTTGTCAGGGTTGTGGAAAGCTGGTTGCGTTGTGCTGGTGTCCTGCTCAGTCTATGGCCACTTCCAGAAGGGAGGTTTCTTTGTGGGTTCTTTTAATACTTGAAATCAAGATCAAAAAGTCTCTGCATGTTTAAACCTTTTACCAAAAAAAGATTTATTATTTTATAATGGTATTGTAGTGCTTACTGTCTTGTGTGCTGAGAATTTAAGGTGAGTTCCCAGAATAATTACTTGTCAGAGTTAAAGATGAAAAAATGAGGGGTGAATTGGCTCAAAACTCATCCAGGAGTGTTTCAGTCTGGAAGACAGTGAGACAAGTGCTGTAAAAAGGGATGAACATAGCAAGTACAGCCTGGGTGCAGAGAGCATCTTGAATGCATGTTCAGATGTAGCACCTACACCTGCCTGATCTGTAGGAACTTGGTAACAAACATGGTTTTACAGTGGAGGTTCATTAGTGGTTCATAATGTTGGGGTTTTGTTGGGTTTTTTTGTGTGTGTGTGATGTGTGTGATGATTTCTTTGCTACCAGCCTTGGATTGGTGCTATTTCCACACTGGAGACCAATGAGAAATGTTGCTTAGTTACTGGGAATTAATTTTGCCCTTCACATTTGGGCTGTGTAATTTGTCTAGTCATTTGCTGATGTACTTGCAGTCCAGAAATAGAATTATGTGGTCCAGGGAGACAGATCCGTGCTTGGGTGCAGTTGCTGCTTAACACACATTGTCTAGTCAGTGAGTAACTAAAGGGCAGAAAGCCAAATAAAATCACACATGATAATGTCACATTTTAGTAAGTGTTGTTACTCTTTCTTATTTAATGTTTAGTTTCTACTGCTCTTTGATACTGATTTTTCAGTATTTTAATTGATTAGCCAGCAGAATCCCATCGTTATAACCACAAATTGAACACCTCCATTCCTGCTGTGTTTTCAGGAGTGTGAAAATGATCTGACCCTTTGTTGAGCTGTGTTTCAGACTCTGTGTGTGCAGTGCAGGTGGTTTGCCTCACAGCCATGAAGATCCAGGTGCACCCTAAAAGTCTGACAGGTGAATTCTGAGACAGTGAAGCCCCTGCTTGTGGCAATGCCAGGACAGGAAGGTGTAAGAGTCAAAAAACTGGCTGATCCCAGATATGGGGTGAAAACAGGAATTCCTTGATTGAACACCACTCAATTTAAGGCCTTGGGGCAGTGTTATAGTTTGAGCTGGCAAAATGCCAACTGCCTGGTACCCTGTCAAAAAGCCCACTCCCAGAGCAGGAGAGTGAGGGAAAACAGCAGAAATGAGGCTTTAGACACAGTGAGGTTTTTATATTTATACAGAGAAGAGGAGAGCTTAACACAGAATATGAAATAGCACATAGTGACAGAAAACAACAACAGGCTCACCGTGGTTGCCCCAGCTAACAGGTGAAACTCCAAGCCAACCAAACCCCCTCCCCAAAGGAAACCCCCCAGCAAGAGGGAAAGAGGAATTAACAGGAATGTGCTCACGTCCCCGGCTAAACAGACGTGCGGACCGGCAGCAGGGCCTGATATCAGCAGTCAGGGAGCGGGAACCGTCCTGGTCAGAAGCATGGACCGAAAAGAGAGCGAGACTCCTCCCACCTTGCTTGTTATACTCCCCAACACTTCCTGATGATGTCAGATGATATGAAATACCTCTTTGGCTGCTTAAGTCAGATGATACCTGTCCCCTCTAATCTGTGTCACAACCTTTGAGGCCTGCTAAAAACTGAGGCCTAAATGGGGACTTATGCTGACTACAGGCAGCACATGTTGATAGGGAGGAAGAGTTATGGTAATCCAGGAAGGGCTTATGTTAACTAGAGAATTGCACAAGGCTTTGCTGAGTTGCACAAAGTTACTGTTTCTCATTCTAGGGATTTACAAGAGGGGAAGAGGACAAAGGGTTACAACATGGTCTGATAACATTCATTCCAGAGTTCTTTCTTTTCTCAAGGCAGGAGACAGATTTATCTTCAAGCTGAGCATCACCAGACCTCGTCTATTCTTGGTGACAGAATTTCTCTCAGCCTTTGTTGACCAAGGCTTGCTGTTTAAGCTTTCTAGCTCTTTTTGCTGGAAGCTGGATTTCAGATTCCAGCAGGAAGGTGGAGGGGCCCAGTCCCTCCAGGCTTTCTCTTGGAATGTTTGACACTGAGCTTTTAACTGTAGTTGTGCATCCCTGTCATCATAGGGATGCCATGAGAGGGACCCCAAAAAACACTCCAAGCCAAGTTAGTGTGGGATGAGATTAAAAGGTAGATTCTTTAATGTCTAGGCTTAGGGCTTTCAGGAATACATGATGACATGCCCCCTGTGAACACTGATTTCCATGGTTTTTATAATAATGTCCACATAATAATAATAATAATAATAATGATAATAATAATAATATCCATGGTTTTTATAATAATGTCCACATCTCTTGGTCCAACCCCGTCCTGCCCCTGTTCCACCTCCTCAGGATTTGAGTCTGGGGTCAGTGGGACCCTCTGTTCTTCATTTTTGTCTTCCTCAGCACACACAGGGCTCTTGGAGCTCTTCCAGTGTTCTTAGACCCAAGGCTGTTGGCTCATGTTTATGTCTCACTCTGCAGGCCTGTTCAGATTCTTCAGCCTTCTACCTTGAAAAGATGTCTAACCACTAAAAGAACTTGAGCCACTGATACGTGGTAGGGGTTGGGATACATAAACATTGAACTGAAGCTGCCAGAAATATTAACACACTACATTTGCTTTTTTACTACAGTTACAAGTACTTCTAAAATCTATAAAAATAAAAAAAATCAAAAAATCATAGAGATAAGCTGCTTACCTTCCCCAGTTACCTTCTGACCTGCTGGCTGACTTTTTCTGTGCCTTGCAGATCGCAGCCAAGGAGCTGAACATCTCCTGCCACCTGGACCACAACTTCATGACCGCGAGCATCCCGAGCCACCGGCTCTTCGTGCACGTGCGGCGCCTCGTGGCCAAGGGACACAAGGTCATCCTGGCCTTCATTAGAGCATGTTGAGCACAGAGTAGCACTGAAATAACCTGCACCTGTTGTACCAGAGTCCTGTTTCAGCTGAGAAGTGTGCAGCTCATTATCACCTGCTTCTGCAATTAGAATGTCTAACTTCCCTTTGTTTCAATTTCTCTGTTCCGGGAGAGGTCATGAGCCTCCAGTAGATCAGGCTTTTCCTCTCTTTTACGGAAAGGTATCCATGTTTTCAGGAACAGTTCTCAGTATTTAATTATCAAGTCTTTGCATTTGATAAAGAGAAATTTACATATCCTCTCTCTTTTATTCTTTGTCACATCCTTGTCTTCCTTATCCCAGACGAATGTTTTTCCTGATTTCCTTTCTCTCCTTGATCCCTGTAATTCTGTGGCTTTTCTGTTGTTACCTCTTTTTCTACTTCTAAGTAAAGAATGTCACAGAATATGCTGAATTTAAATTGATTGCAGCAACTCTTCTGTGATAAGCAGTGAGCTGCAGCTAAATTGTTTCAAAATAGGACAAGAAAGAGGGACAGAACCTGAGAGGACAGTTCGGAGCAGACAAAGGGTCAGGAAAGGCAGTGCCTTTCTCATTAGTAGGACTGATGCTCTTTCTGCCCTTTCTGTTGACAATGCACTCCAGCTTGAGTGGTCCATTTGCTCTCTGCATGTCTTAAAGTATCATCAGTTAATAACATAGTAAAAATAATAATTTATTAACAGAGATCTAACTTTGTTTCTTGTTTGCCTGCTTGTAGGTTGGAGTAATCAAACAAATGGAGACTGCAGCTCTGAAAGCTGCTGGAGAAAACAAAAGCTCTCTGTTCAGCCGTAAGCTGACTGCTCTCTACACCAAGTCCACACTTATTGGAGAAGATATCCTTTTTAAACAGATTTGGTTCCAGGCTAACCTTTGGTGTGTGAGAGGCCTCCATTCCAGTACTATCACCTGGATGGAACATGAGTAGATGACACAGGAGTGGCAGCAGGAAATAAAGTTCCTTTAATTTTGCATTGTGGTTAAATATCTTGCTGGACTTTCAAAGAATTTAATCTACTCAGTGCTGTAGGTATGTTGTGAAAGAGCAGAGGTTGTGTTCACTGTAGTTCCTTTCTGAAGTCAGAGAGTGGAGTTCCTAAGTCTACAGTGTTCACAGAATCCCAGACTATTCTGAGCTGGAAGGGACCCACAAGGATCATCGAGTCCAACTCTTCAGTCAGTGGCCTACACAGGGGATTGAACCCATGACCTTGGCATTCTTACAGCCAATTTTTAAGCAACTGAGCCAATCTCAGGTCAGTGTTCTGCAGGTCTTGCCTAGAAAATGCAAAAATGAGATTGAAATAGTTTTTAACCAGTGGATTTAATTTCTTTCCTTCCATTTTTTATTTTGCTATCTCCTTCTTTATCTACCCTATGATTTTTTTCTTTCATTCCTTGAACAACGTACCAGATACCCAGAGCAAAAGAGATTTTTAGATCAGTGCCTGTGAGTAGAAAAGGACTTAGATCCAGAAGGACCTGTGAATAATCCACCCAATTGTTTTTTTTAACACCTGTCACATGTGAACCCTTTGCTGAAGCTGGATGATTCCGTAGAGGTCGACCAGGTAACAACAGATGTCCCTGATAACTACCTCCTCTGTATCTGTGAAAATGGAGAAAACCTAAGGGACAGGAAGAAAGGTGACATTGTTATAGGCATTATGGTAAGTTACTTTCACAGGGAAATCAGTATTTTAAGGTTAGCTGGGTTGTTTTGAGAGGTGGATGATTCCCATCTTAGAGTCATGATTATTCTGTCTCATAGATTTTGTTTTGAGTGAGAAAATTATTTCTAAATTTTAAAATATTTTCTAAATTTTTCTTTTTGCAAAAAAAGAGACAGTTTAGGTAAAATATCATCTATATGCAAACTTTAATGGCTTTACATTTGAAAACTACAGGAAAGCAGTTGATAGTTGAGTATTTGTGGGACTGTTTTTGTTGTTGTTTCACTTAACACATCTGTATGTTCACCAAATACTGGGCAATCATTAGTTCAGATGCTTTAATTGCCTTAAACTTTGAACATCTTTAAGATCAATATTTTAAAGCTTCTGAGCACATTTTTCCTCTACAAAGTACTATTCTTTAGAGGAAAAGACTTCAAACTTTTTACCATTTACACTTCAGATTTGTTTTCTCTTCTATGGTGAAGATTAAACCCAGGATTGTGTAACCGGCATAACACAATGATAACTCAAGCCTGGTCAACTGGTAATTAATTAATTAAAAACCATCTTGATCGTGCTTGTGTTTGAATGTCACACTGCAGCTGAGAGAGAACAAGAGCACATGTTTAGATTCTGGATTGAATTGCATGTAGCTTTTATGGACTTCAGTTTACAGATTGATTTGTATTAGAAGTTGAACAGTGGTGGATTGATGACAGCAAGAGTACGTATACATTTTTGAGGTATTGTTGGAACTTACCAAGAGAAAGTCATGGCAGTCTTTGGAAGTTGTTACCTTATCATAGATTGGATAAAACCACAGTTATAGTTCTTGATCTGCCACTGTGGGTGTGGGTGCTGTATAATTTCTGCTGCACACTATAGATTTTCTTTCTGGCTTAACAATCCCAGTCACTGAAGCACCCCCTGAAAATGTAAATATCCAGTGGATATAGATGTTTTTTTATTGGCAGGCGATCCAACCAACCACTGGAGAGGTAATTTTTGACAGTTTTCGGGACTCTGCCTCTCGCTCGGAGCTGGAGGGTCGAGTTCTGCGCCTGCAGCCAGTCGAAATAATCCTTCCACCCAGGTTGTCAGATCCATCTGAGAAGCTCATCAGCAGTATAACCTCCATGAGGTGAGTCCTGTGGGGATGTCACTGTTTGAGGGTTTTGCCTTTTTTGTGTTTAAGTACAGCACAGCTGTCGGTGGAGTTTAGATCCAGAAGCAAGCAGGGATGTGTAGTTCTGTACAGGCCCATTTCTGAATGGCTGTACTTTGCTGCTGGGTTCAAAATTTCCCAAATCCCACTCATTCTTAGATTGTGCTCAGACTGAAATTGGTGACTTCTGTCTCTGGGCTGTGAAGGATTCATGTGCTTAAATATGGTCATTTAGATAGTCTTGCAACCACACTCCTGATCACAGGATCTGTTGGAATCATTTCCAAACTCATGCACTTATCTTTGGGATCTGAAAAAGGAGTTGTGTGGCTTTTTTTCTGATTTATCATAGTTTTAGGATTGCTAAATACATGAAACTTTTTTTTCTATTAATATAGGTAGGTATAGAAAATTTTTGCAACTGTTATTTCATTCTGTGTATCCTGTTGCACTGTCTTGAACTTGGGAGGATTGTGACTGATCATCTGTTTCTGTGTTATCTTTGTATATTTCAAGAGGAAATTTGTTACCTGTTTTCTGTACCAATTTTACTGTATAATAAAGCCAGACCAGGATATAATTGGTAGGGTGATAGATGAAGGATGAAGCAATTCTCTGAACATGTAAGGTAAGCTTGTGCAATCTTACAGGGGCAATTAATGTGAGAAAATAGCAGTTTTTCACTTGTTTTTTTAAACCATGCCATTTTTTGGGCTGTAGAGAGCTAGCTCAACTTGACATTTCAATAGTCACTCTGGTGCAGGTTTGGGAGAGGGGTTGTGTTTTTTTCTTCTCCTGGTTGTGCGCAGTTGAAGATGTTCCTGAGTAATTTCTCATTTTTGTGAAGAGCCAAAAATACCATGCATGAGCTGATTCTGTGAAGAGATATTAGATTGTAGTTATTTTGCCTTTCTGGTAATTCATTAGGCATCTTTCCAGCCTAAATGCTCTTAATTACGTGAGATTGACAAAAATAAAACACGTTTTTGCAGGACATTTCAAAACAGTTCTTCATGGATTTTCTTGTACCAAAAGTGAAACCACTAGAGGGCCCTGAAGTATTTAGTATTAGTTTAACTGATTCCAATGTGCTGCTTCCATGTGCTTTTAACTGGGCTCCAGTTTTTATACAATTACTTTTATATGGGCAGGAGTTTTATTTTAATACATATTGAGAAGTCTGAAGTGTTCAGGTTTGGTTATTGGCCCATTACCTGGTAATTTCATTCTTTGCTCTTTTCTAAAAGCTCCTGGTGAAAATCATCCATTATCTGGCAGAAATTTCATTTCTGTAATTTTTTTGAAGATCTTTCTGACTAAAACCATGGGAACCAGGTCTTGTGATTCAGGATTGTGATTCTCTTTGTGTGTTAGAAATGCAGTGGAGAAGCAGTGAATGTGTAAGAACAGGGCACAGGTGGGGGAGAAAAGTAGTCCCTGGGGAGGGATTGGGGGGGATGAGGAGGGAGAAGGGTGTTTCTGTCTGCACAACACAACACCTGACTGCTCTCCATGGCACGCTGTGCTTCTCTCTGCCTGTGCTCTGTCTGTCCAGGCTGGGCTGTCCCACTCACACAGTTCACTGCAGCTTCTGTTTTAGCGGTGTGTGTATTTTCACAGCCCAATTACAGCACAGGAATACCCATCATAGGAGGAAAAATCAGCTGAGGGACACAATTCTGCTGTTCTAAATTTATTTTTGTCAAAAATAAGAGCCAGTTAAGTCTCCAGAAGTTCTCCATGTCTAAAGTTGATGACATTCATGGGCAGTAAGCAAAGACAAATCCTGCTGTAGTAAGATCATGTAGCTCCTTGTAGGATTTGCTCATAAAATGGGGTTTTAATTCAGTTAGTATGAAGCCAGGTTAGTAAAACTGGATAAAAGGGAAATATTGCCACTGATTTAAATGAAATTAGACCCAAAGATCTCTTTGTAAAGACTTTTTTATAGCCATTTGGATTAAATGAGATCTTGCCAACCTAAGCAAGTTTTAAAAATAGTTTGACTTGTGGTGTAGGTTCATGTTACAAGCTGGAAACTTTCTCCTTTGGTAATTTAAAACTCGTGGAAGTGAATGTGTGTAAAAGTGTGCCATGGTTCCATGCAGGTTTGATTCTCACACTCTGGTGTTTTAAGTGGTCAGTGAAATGCTCCAAATTACCAATGTCATGACAGCCATTGTTTGTAAAAATTGATGACTAGAAGATGCTGTTGAAGGGCAGATTTAATGAACTTGGGAGTACTATGCAAGGACACTGAGCAGGGGACAGTTTTGATGGAGAGCCTTCCTCCAAAAGCAAAGTATAAATTAAAAGTGGTTGCAGAAAATGGTTCAGGACAAACTGTTCTGTTTGCAAGTGCTGATCTGCCTGGAGGAAAAAATTTTCATGTTTTTAGCTTCCTTCTTTCTAGAAAACAGAGAAAAAAGTCTTGCTGTTAGACATGGAAGAACACTGTGTTTTGTACAAGTTGTTTCTAGTCAAGGGTCAGCACCCATCCCCCTTAACTTGGTGGCTGCTTTGAAACTTGGCCTGTGCTAATCTTCCTGACATTGTCTTTGAGGCTTATTTTAATGATTTTTGCTCTTCTCATGTGCCCCACTTTTGTTTCATTGAAAAATCCAGTGCATCTGAAGATGCCAAATTGCCTGTTTTTATTTTTTCCATTTGCCCTCCTTTGTGAAATGTTTTATTCTAATGTATTCCTTGAGACTGTGTAAAAACATGCTGATCACCAGTCCTTCAGTTTTAATCCAAAGCATTTCACCCAGATCTGCACCTTTCTCATTTTTTCATGTATCTTGTTTGATGCCTGGCCAGCAATCTTGAACCAGGGTGATAGGACAGCTGACCTTTTGTCTGTGTGGTCTGTTACACTGAGCTATAGTTGATTTATTTCATACATGGGTCAGTAGTGCTATCCATTGCTAATTGCTGTTATGGAGAGAGTTATGGATTTATGTCCTCACTCAAGGAGTAGAAACTCCCCTGAAATGAACTTAGTGAAGTCTTGTAGATGAGTATAAAATCCTTTTAATTTTGTGGATCTTTATATGTGGATCTTTATATGTGGTTGTTCAGATCAGAGGGTGCATCACGTAGTTAATGCTGAGGGATGTTTTTTTTTATGGAGAGCAGTTATATGTATTTATTTATGTAGCTCAGCCCTTAAGGTTTGTAGGTGAGCAAGGACAGGAAGGTTTGTAGCAGCAGAAACAAGGTCCCAAAGGGTTACAGCAAGAGTAAACAGTATTGCAAATTAAATTGCAGAGCAGAGGCCTGAAGAGTATCTGAAGGGTTGACAGTCATAAAAACTGGTGGTTTCATGGTTTGTATAGCTTGTGATATTCCCATGGATTTTTAAGTGAAAGGCAAGCTGTGACAAACATCTTGAGAATGTTTGTATAAATGGAAGCTACAAGCAGTTGAATTTGCAGCAGGGAGGAAAAAAAAGCAAGTGAAGTACAAAACCAGCATGTGAGCTATTTTCTGTAAATACAGAGCCCAAGTGCATCAGTGAGCAGATGTTCACTGGCTAAGGAGGTGTTTTGCTCTGCTCAGAATCCAACTCGTGGCTGGGGCCATCCAGCTGTGGGGGAGCTGCTTGGAGAGTATTGATCATGTCACAGCTCACTCCTTTTGAACAGACAGAAAAAACTCCACACTGGTATTGCCACCTCATGTGAGAGAATTGTTGGATAGAGGGGTTTTGTTGTTGGTTTGGGTTTTTTTTTCAATTTCACCCTGTCACTATTGCTGTTCTCAGTACTGGAGATCATTCTTGTCTTCTGTGGCATTGCAGGTGTGAGAAACAGTCTCAACCTCGTAGGTTTTCAATTAAAGTTTATTATATGATAAAAGCAATTTCAGCATGCTGGGTGTGATGGACAAGCATTGCTCACACACTGAACATGGTGTAATTCTAACATTTATTTAGTCCCTACATACATATTCATTAGATCATGCATAAACATTCTAAGTACATTGTCAAGCACTTTAACATATACCACTATAGCTAAGTCACTCTTACAACCCTAGTGATAACCCCACCATAAATTCTGTTCCCCTTAGATGTGGGAAATTTTTAACTCTTCAGCCTTCTTGTTACAATTCATGTGGTCCTTGACAAAGTTGTAGGAGATAAAGTGATTTCATGCTATCCTGTTTCTCTCTCCTATCCTGTTTATCTCTCCATGTGGGTGTAAGTTGTAATTTTTATTTAATTGGCTGGCCATATGTTTCTTCTCATGTCACTATAGGAGCTCCAATAACTCATTCATTTTTACCAACACGAATCACACTCATACTTCTCACACAGGTGAGGGGAGATTGGGGTTTAAATCTCATGTGACAAATTGCTTCATGTGTGAAGTCTTATTTTCCGTGGTGTCTGAGTGCCCTTCACAGCTTGGGGCATGGCACAGGCACGTGGCACCCTCTGTGTGGGATTGCTGTCACAGAATCACAGAATATTCTGAGCTGGAAGGGACCCACAAGGATCAGCAAGTCCAACTCTAAAGTCAATGGCCCACACAGGGGATTGAACCCATGACCTTGGCATTGTTACAGCCAAGTTTTAAAGTCCCACTGTGCACGTGGAGTTGTTGCTACAGAAACATGCAGAGTTGCAAAGCCCTGTGTTTTTCTTATCCTGGATGATAAGTTAGATAAAAAATGTTAACAGTGCTTTTTGCAGCAGCTGCCCTTGCAGGCTCCTCTTGCCCATTCTGTGTGTCTCTCTGGATCCCCCCAGGGAAAAGCAAAGATGTGTGCCCTGATCAGCTTCATAGAATCATAGAATCGATTGGGTTGGAAGAGACCTCTGAGACCATCAAGTCCAACCCTTGATACAACCCCACTGTGATCACCAGATCATGGCACTCGGTGCCACGTCCAGTCTCATCTTAAACACCTCCAGGGATGGGGAATCCACCCCCTCTCTGGGCAGCCCATTCCAATGCCTGAGCACTCTCTCTGCAAAGAACTTCTTCATGATATCCAACTTAAACCTCCCCTGGCAGATCCACACCTGTTCAAAGCTGCATTATTTTCCTGTGACTGCAAACAGTGTGGATAATGTGCTGTGCTCAGGAGCTGTGTTTGTGACAGTTCTGCACTGATTACTGGTATTCATGCAATTGGATCCCCCCACTGTTTGAGCCAGAATTTATTAAATTAAGAATGACTATGTTGATTTGGTGCTCATCCTATTTCTTGCAGTCAGAAAGTTAACTTTTTAATTAGGACCCTCACCTTACTAAAAGAAGCAAGAAAGTTAAAACTTCAAAGCTTTTTCTTTTATGTTTTGTACCTACTTGTTTTATTATTATGGGATAGATCAAAACCTCTACAAAGTATCATGTAAGTAATTCTACTTTTTGTTGTCCTCTCTGATTTTGATTTTGCTTGATTTTTCTGTGAGGAAATATTCATACTGTGACTTTTCCATATTTAAATGGAGAAGGACTCCTCAGCTCTTAAAACTGGCATGCAAGTTTAAATTTTATTTCATAGTCTACAAATATTTGTGGGCATATTTGTTAAAGTCCCACCATTTTTTTAATAGTGACTTCATTTCTATAATTTATTTGTCTTTGAAGCTGACTTGGGACATAAATCCTTCCCTGTGGAAGAAGTGGCATTGTGGATACCTTGGGTGTGTTACCTTGTCAGACATTTCTTCTTCCCACATTTCTGGTCCTGTTAGTTCTGGGAGGTAGAAATTCAGCAATTTTAATCAAAACAATGTAGTGATGTAAATGAGACAAGAATGGGGAAGACTAAATTGCACATTTGACATGCAAGTAGCAGAGTGGGAAGAATAATACTCTTGTAGTGGTGGTTCCCAACCCCTCCTGAGTTGGGAAAGAGAGGAGACACATCAATGTGTTTATTTTTCATAAACCCAGAATACATTCATTTGCTTAATTTTGAAGGAAATGAAACTGAAGTGAGTTTTTATGTGCCATCAATGTACTGAACTGTAGAAGGGAACAAGATTTGTCTTTCAGGCTGTCTCTAACAGCCTTTAATTTTGTGCTTGACTGGCTTACAACACTTGTCTCTTTAAACAGTTGTTCTTCTTATGTATGGGATAGGTGAGAGGCTTTTGGTAAACTAGACTTGTGAAGGGTATGCTTTAGACTCTTCCTCTGGACATTTGGAAGGGTAAAAATGATTGTTAGACACTTTTACTCAAGTAGTTTGGTTTTATTTTTCAAAATTTAAGGGGATATTTTTTGAGTTGTTAACAGAGAATTTGAAATCAGTTCTACAGTACAAAGCCTATTAATACAGTATTTTTAATGTAAAAAGGTTTCATGTGTGATACTTGATTCAGTTTATGTGAAAGACTCTGGAGACAGAGCTGGATGTACTTAAAAATGTTTTGTAGCAAATGTGTTTGACTCTTGTGGCACTTCTCACTTTGTCCCTTGAATCCCTTGTCAGTCTCTGCTCCTGCAGACCTTCCTCAGAGTTGTGGCTGAGGGGGGCCCTCAAATGGAGAGAGAAGCAGCACATCCTGTCCAGGCAGGGTGTAAATCAAAGCCTCCACCTTTCTTCATGTGGCACACACACTGGGGTTTGGTGCAGGGTCTGAGCAGGAAGGCCAGCTTCCCTGGACAACTCCCTGGGCAGCTCCTTGCCCTCTCACTCTGTCTTGATATTCCTTTTGGCTGTGCATTTCCCTTTGTACTGAACAGCTTTGGGAAGAACCAAGAAAACAGTGTGAAAGAGCAAGGTGGTGTTCAGGTAATCACAGAAGAGTTTGGGTTGAAAGGGGCCTTTGTAGGATATGACCACCGAGCTGAGTCCTCATCCATGGAACACTCCATCAAGTCCATTCCCAGGGAACTGTAGCACTTGCTGGCCAAAAAAAATTGATTCATTTGAGAGAAAGTGAGCCAGAAGGATGAAAAAGCTGAAAAAAGAAGCCTTTAATTTACGGGGAACAATTGTGTAGCTGCCAAAAATCCTTACTTAGAGTATTAATTGACGTATTAAGCTGTTTTAATTCTCTGAAAAGATAGCACATGCATTTGCATCCTGATGTGGAGAAGTTAAGCCTCACTGTGAGGCATTTGTGCATATTGCAAATTCAGAGTACTTGTTATTGCTCATGGCTTTGACAAAAGAAATACCTGGTTTGTCTGTTGAAATTTAATTTAAGGATTTGTGCTTTGAGTTAATCTGGGTGGAAATACACACACACACATGATAAAGCAGTGTGGGTGTGAGGAAATAAATATGTTTCAGATACAGCCAGGGTCAGAGCACAGAGTGGACCTGGAGTCAGGATTTGAATGCCAGTGCCTTTGGGTTGCCTAAGTAAAGAAATGCTTTCATACCTGTCATTATCAAACCCAGTTATAATTAACCTTCATTAAGTTCTGGTTTGGAATGCACATTTTGGAATCTGCCATTCGTTGCTCAAAATCGTGACATGACTTTGTGAGCCATGGCAGGGTGTAAACTGTCAGCTCCCCATCAAACAATCACGCTGTGATAGATAATTAGCACATTATCAAACATTATTAACTGAAAAGTAACACATTTGATTTTAGCACACTGAGAAAAGGAACCCCAGAGTGGAGTTTCATCAGTGACTTTGCAGTGATACTGATGGGATAAGGAATTGTTTCTGCTGTCCCTTGGCCCCTTTCACACAATCTGCAAGTTTTTGTGGCTTCATAGTCAACTCCAACCAGGAAAAAAGAAAAAAGGAAAAACCCACAAATGCCAAGAAATGACTTTTTAAAAACATAACTCCTTTTTATTAAAAAAAGTAGAATTTGTCTTGAAGTGTGGCCATGTTGACAGCTGTACAATTTCAGATAAGCTACTGAGAGAGGACTCAGCACAAAACTTTCATTTGTACATGGAACATTTTATTTGAGTGTGGAACTTTTATAAAAAGTCCCTTTATTGCAGTCCATACACTCGTAGTACCTCAGAAATGTCAAGAAATTAATGGGTATTAATAGGGATGTCTTTTCAGATGCTTCTGTCTCATCATTGCCTGTGAGTGGAATCCAGATTTGTACCTGAGCAAAAGGAAGGCCACGTGTCTTGTGGCAAAAATCCTTTCCCTGACAAAAATAAGCGCTTTAATTTAGTAGCTTTATTCCCTCTATTATTGTAAGTATTTCATTTGTTGTTATAATAGAAGATTAATTATTCAGTTTCCTTAGGTCTCGACCTACAAAATCTACTAAGTTAGAGTGAACATCCATTGCTGGTAGAATTAAGATACTGTATTTTTCTTCAATTTTTATTTTACTTAAAAGAAACAGAACAAACAAAAGTCTGCCACCTCTGATTTCAGTTCACTTTTACAGAGGTGGGGTGCAGTCTTGTGGTATTTGAAATTATATTTGGGGCTGAATCATTGCCAGAGAGAGCATTTACTCAAATTAAGGTCCCCAAAGTGTAAACATGAGATAAACTGAACCTCAATTTTGAATTGCTGTCTGATTTTCCCTTTTTTTCTTCCTTAAAAGCATACCATTTATCCCACACTGCCTTCACCTGTTTCCTGCAAATGCTTTTTTCCATTTGTGAAATAATTTAAGCAGCTTTTTGCAGTTGGCTCCTTGGTTGTAAATCCTTGCATAGAAAGAGGAATATATATTGTACAGCACCTGTGTGTTACATGCTGAGTTAAGCACTGGGAAGGACAACTTCCCTTATTCAATTGTTTTAACTTTTCATGGAATGGGAAATCAGGGTAAGGAGCCATTTCTGGTTAAAATGTGCCACTCTTAAAGCACAGGAATGTGGCTGTAAAAAAGAAAATTTTGTGGGTAGGGGGCATAATTATTCACACTCTTTGTATTTATTCTGTTTATGCCTTTAAGCATCTTTGTACATCTCACAGGGAACCCGGAAATAATTTGCTGAAAAATTAACAAGTTCATTTCATCACATTTAATGGATTCTTAAATCTGTACCAGCTTATCAAAGGAAACATTAGTTAAAAGCATAATTGACCAGCCAGCTGTTTCCCCTTTTCCATCCAGCAGCCTCTATTAAAATCATTACAAAACGTGTAAAGCTCTTTATCTGAGGGAGATGAAGAGTTCCCTGTGCCAAATTCTGCCTAAGCACTGAGATTTAAATGGTATTTCCTCACTCCAGGCGTGCTGGGTGAGCAGGATCTGCAGTCTGCTGGGCTCTGAGCAGAATTTCTCTGCATGGGAACAGTATGTTTTGTCCATTGGTTTTACAGTGTTCATTCCCAACCTTGGAAATTATTCTCCCCAAGTTCCAGAAGGGCCTCATGGAACCATTCCATGTTTCAGTTCTCCTGTTTTGAGGTGGTTGGGAACTGCAGAGGTCCTTGTGGGATCCTGTGCAGGATGTCTGTGCTCCTTTGGAGGTGCCCTGTGAGCAGTGGGGATGTAACTACACACTTTGTGTCAGGGTTTGTGCACCTTCTTTGCTCAAGGCAGAGCATGGCTAAAATCAGCTGCTTCTTTCTCTTTCCAGGAACTGGAGTTTGGCCTCCCTGGGGGTTAACACAGAACTCTCAGGGTTTGAAACCTTATTTCAAGGTTTGTCTACCACTTGCAAGATGGTGCTGTGTCTTTTTTTTTGTTTGTTTTTGTGGATTTTTTTTAATTTGTTTTTGTTTTTATTTTTTGGTTGGTTTTGGGTTTTTTCGTTTTTTGGGATTTTTTTTGTTTGTTCTGTGTATGAAAGCCACATTTGAGTTAGAGTTATTACAAAAATAACAATCTCATTAATGTTCATGGCCAAAACCCCGAGGCTTCCTTTGGTTTTGGTGTGGAGAGTGAAGGCAAAATTAATTCCCAAGTTAACACCTGTACCAATAAACATTCTTCCTCTTTTTTTTTCTTTCATTCAAATAACTTCATCAGGAACTTCTTGCTCACTACATGCTTGGATTTATATTAATATTCAGCTCTCTCCCCCTATCTTAAGTGTCATCCTGTTTTCACTGGGTGACTGAAAGTTCTGGTTTTGCTCCAGGTGCTGCCATAGTTTGACAGCAATGAAGGAGAATAACTAATAACTAATACAGCCACATGCTGGTTTTATTTTCCTCTGCAGCCTGGATGAATGTATTTCCAACCTTTCAAAAATGTTAGTTAAGAATATCCAGTCTTGTGCAAAAATATCTGGATAAAATTACCCAAATCCTGCAGTAATACTTCAAAATTTTTATTCTTTCTGTTATAACTTATTACAATAATATGATGTTTCAGACTAAAAATTTAGGAACAAATACAGGTTTTCTGCCTGAGTGGCAAGTGTAATAATCTATCAGCATGGTTGGAGAACACACTAATGTTCATACTTCCCTTGGGACATTTAAATTAAACTAAGAAGCTCTGGCCTAATTTAGATTTTCTTTTTCCTGGTTAATTTTTTAAGTTGGTCTGTTATCCTGCAGGGCCATACAGAAATTTTGTCAAGAGGATTCAGTGGGATGGACTGTTATTTTTAGTTGTTTTCTTTTGATTTTATGGGAGTTTGGGGGTTTTTTTTTGAGGTTTTTGTGGGAGCTTGTGGGAGTTTTTTGTTTTGCTGTTATGGGAGATTTTTTTTCAGGTATCTTTCTAGTTGACATCTGCCACTTTGAGAACCAGTGGGTTTCTTCTGTCAGGACATGGCTGAGGAATGCATGGGGGAAAGGTGAGGCCACTCTTTCTGCTCTGAGCTGTTGCCTGCACTCCAAGTAAACTGGAAGGAGAGTTTCCTGCAGTTTATTTGGAGTGTGAGGTGTTCTCCAGCTGTGAGCACAGACAGAGGGCAGAATTCTGTGTTTTTAACTCCAGTGCTGATCAGTGTCCAGGCAGTGTCAGGATGTTGCTGTCTGTAGTGCACACAAGGCATGGACAGATTCTTCCTGGAGGCCTTTCAGCTCTTCCATTCCCACATGACATCTGCATGGAAAGAACAGCCATCTGCTCCCTGGCCTTCCCCTGCTCCAGGCTGTCCCTGGGGGACCTCTGTGTGTTCTCTCCCCTTCAGTGAAGCACTAACAGCTCTCACACGAGTTGCTTTGGCTCTGTTGTCCGTGTGTGTTTATCATAAATGATTCTGTGTCAGGTAAGGTAGATTTACAGCATTCAGAGGAGGCAGAGACAGACTCAGGCTGTAGTGTGATCAGAAGGCTTACACTGAAGACAAAGGACTTTATTTTTAGTTACAGCTTTACTTTTATCTACTCTCTTCCACACCGTGTCATCTCATAATTAGTCAGTCAGCTCAGCCAAGCATACATGGAAACACTTTACTGGCTAAAAGGTCTCTTGCGTTCTGCAGGTGGTTCTTTCTCTCTTAAGGGTGCACTGCAAACTGCTTTCATTCAAGAATACCCTTTGAACCGCTCCATATCAATCTCTTCATCAATTACCTCTGAGGGAGCTGGGGGTGTTTAGCCTGGAGAAGAGGAGGCTCAGAGGTGACCTCAGCACTGTCTGGAACTGCCTGAAGGGAAGTTCTGGCCAGGTGGAGGTTGGTCTCTTCTCCCAGGCACTCAGCAATAGGACAAGGGGGCACGATGGGCTCAAGCTCTGCCAGGGGAAACTGAAGTTGGAGAGCAGAAAAAAATTCTTTGCAGAGAGAGTGCTCAGGCATTGGAATGGGCTGCCCAGAGAGGGGGTGGATTCACCATCCCTGGAGGTTTTTCAACTGAGATTGGCTGTGGCACCGAATGCCATGATCTGGTCAAGGGACTGGAGTTGGATCAAGGGTTGGACTTGATGATCTCGGAGGTCTTTTCCATCCCAATCCATTCTGTGATTCTATAGATGTGGCACTGAGTGAGAATCCACCATGTCTTGATCCAACCCTACTGTGATCACCAGCCCAGGGCACAGAGTGCCCTGGGCTGGTGATCACAGTGGAGTTGGATCAAGGGTTGGACTTGCTGATCTTGGAGGTCTTTTCCAACCCAATCCATTCTCTGATTCTGTGGTTCTGTGACCTTAGGGGGTCAGCAGACCCGCTGAGTTCACCCCTATAGTCCTGAGCCTCACTTACACAAAGCTGCAATCCAGGCACTGGGGGCTCCTTGCCTTTGCAGACCAAAGAAGGTGTGTGAGAGCTGGAACAGGACATGGATCCCCTCTTCTGAGCATTCAGTTACATAATTTCCGTGTGGTGGTGAGTGGAAACTCCAGGTGTGGCCTTCCTGCTTGCAGGGCAATGTACTTTCTCAGACAGGTCTGTGTTGGATGTTCAGTGCTCCCAGTAAATTTCCACAGCAATTCTTATGCTGATTGTAGGACAGGAATGATGTTTCTGACAGTTCTTGGCAGGTAGAGCAGTGGTAGCAGTGTGGGAGGTGAGCTCACATTGATTTATAACAGAGCCATGGATGGACTCTGTCTGTCACCATCTCAATTATTACTTATGTAATCATTGGAAATGATGTTTCATAAGCTGATGATGACATCCATTCAACTTCCTATTTGACCTGTAGATCTATGCTTGTGGAGTGCCCTTTTATCCATTACCTGGGCACATGTGGTTCATGTTCCAACAGCACTCCTTAGAACAGAATCCCAGGATATCTGGGGTTGGAAGGGCCCTCTGGAGCCCCCTCAGTGCCACCCCCTGCCCAGGCAGGGGCACCCCCAGCAGTGACACAGGGCCGTGCCCAGGGGGACTGCAATGTCCCCAACAGGGACACTGCACACCCTCCCTGGGCAGCTGGGCCAGGCTCTGCCACCCCCATGCAAAGCAGTTCTGCCTCATGCTGGGGGCACTGGTTGTACTGGAGTTCATGGCCATTGCTCCTCGTGCTGTCCCTGCCCCGCTGAGCAGAGTGTGGGACCATCCTGTGCCACCCCTGGAGATGTTTGTGTGCAGTGATGGGTCCCCTCTCAGTCTGCTTCTCTCCAGGCTGACCAGGCCCAGCTTCCGCAGGCTCTGCCTACCAGGGAGATGCTCCACACCCCGAACCATCCCTGTGGCCTCCAGTGGACCCTCTGCAGCAGCTCCCGGTCTCTGTAACCAGTGTGGATTTTCTGGGGCTGGTACATCCTGCAGCATTCAACTTTGTTTTGGGATTCTCTTTAACTCTGTGAAGAAGTAATTAACTTGAATTCAAGATTCTTTCCAGAACGATATTGTATTGTAGCCATCTGCTTTTAATTCTTCATTAAACAACCTCACCTAGGAAATGCTTTTCTTTCGTGGACAAAGCACTAAATGTTTTGTATATGTGTGATCCAGATACCTTTGAGTGTTCTGAGGGATAGTGGTATTTCAAATAAATGGAACTGGAAATGCTTCAGAGTTTTTGCTCAGGCACAGCATAAGGGAAAGGAAGGTCATTAAAGTGGTTGGGAAATAGTGTTAAGCATTGAGCTTAACAAGCTGAATTTAGGGTGTTACTTGTGCTGCTGGGGAAGATGTGTCTTTGAATAGTATGTATTCTACCAAATCTTTCCTCCATCAGCTTGATCCTAGAGAAGGGTTGTAATGGTGAGTGTTAATGACAGTAGGCAGTGATTTGACAGAAACACAATGGTGATGACTTCGCTGCAAGATCTGGTAGGTGGGAAGCCTTTGCAGAAATATTATAAGAGAGACAGAGAAAAGTGCTTTGAGCTCTAAAGCTTTTGCTGTTTAAAATGAGGTTTTGTGTTTCTGTCAGTCAGCACCAGTGTGATCAGACAACACATGTCCTCCTGAAGCAAAGAGCAGTGGAAGGTGTGTGAGCACTGATGGAGCTCTGGGGTTGTGAAGAGATGGTGGAAATGCTGCTATTTAGAGCAAGGTGACAGTCCACACTTTTGTATTAGAGAGACAAAACTAATTCTATTTCAAGGCTGTTCTGTCATCTTTTCCTTCCCTCTGCCTGTCCAGAATTTTTTAGTTTCTTTCAGCAGTAGTCACTGTCTTCCTATTATTTAAGTTATTGGTAATATTTTTTAAGCACTTGAAGGCACATTTTTTTTCCTAAGTGATGCAAGGTAAGGTTGTAGTATTTTTAGTTATATAATATGTAATGCAGACCTCAGTTTTTCTGTGCCATTGTATTGTCTGGTCATGTAGACTTTCTTTTACAGGGCCCTTTTGGTAAGAAGTGTGGTAGTTCAGAGAGAGTTCTGAAAGTCAGTTATAGCTATGTTAAAGAAGAATTCAGAATAATATTAAATGGCTGCTGTATGTCTTATGGTCATGTATGAAATTATCTATTTTTTATGACCAGACTCAACAATGTTTTGCAGTAGGTCATCATTTTTGTAGACAGTACCTATTTCAGGATGGTCCATAACTGGCTTCGAGGAAAAATATATCAAAATCAGATTAAAATGATGATATAATTCCTGGATAACATTTCTGCTTTCTTTTCCAAAGAGTTGTATAGACCAGACTTCTCATTTTTACGCTGATGTTGCTTGTCTGAGTTAACTCACTTTTCCCTGAGCATCAGCACTGTTGTACTTTCCAGAGAGCAGCAGTTCCCTCTGTGCCTGTCCTGGGCTGGGGAGGTTTGGCTCAGCTCCTCACCCTGTTCCATGGGGAACAGCTGCAGCAGTGTTGGTTTCTGTGCCTGTGCTGCTTTAAAGGTAAACCAGCAGGAGAAACAAACCCAACAAGAAGTTACAATTTAATAACAATAATACAGTAAATGCAATGGCACAAAGAGAAATTTGGTTTAACCCACAAACCCAGCAGTGTAACCCAGCCCCCTGGGGCACAAACACAGGGGGGTTTGGTGGCCCCTGTGCTGAGCCCCACGTGGCTCCTTCGAGTCCAAAGGAAAAGGAAGGGACAAACCTGTTGCTGCAGATGATGGCACAGTCTGGTGGAGAGTGGTGGGCTCCTCCTGTCCAGGGTCTGCTCCTCCTCTGGATCCAAAGAGTGGTCCCAGAAGTCCCCAAACCCCAAGATTCTGTCCCCTCAGGTGCAGGTGGGAGCCCCCAGTCCCTCCCCCAGGGCAGGGAGTTCCACACTGGGGGATCTGACTCTGGGAGTCAGGGGGGATTTTGGAATCGTTGCTGGCCCCTGAGCAGAGCTGAGCCCTCAGGTGGGTGTGGAGGTGCCAAGGAGTCCCTGGAGGGCAGTTCTCCCAGCTCCTCTGCCAAGCTTCTTTCCCAGCCAGCTCTCAGCCTGAGGGCTCAGCTGTGCCCTGGGCAGCTGCTGCCAATGGGCCATTGGGAACAGTTGCTGGGCAATGGCCCAGAGGGTTTAGAATGCACAGCTTTGGTCACACCCACACAGGGATAAACTGGTCCCACCTGCTGAACTGGGGCAGTGCCTCTGGCTGTGTGAGCACAGAGCTGTGCCACTGTGCTGTGCCGTGAGAGTTCAGGCTGGAGCTCCTGCAGCTGTGGCTGCTCCATCCCACAGCCAAAACTGCACAGTGTCAGAATTTACTTTGGCCTGATCCTGGACTTGCCCCTGAAGCACTTCCCATTTGTGTCAGGCTTTGTTACACCCGTTGCAGGCGCTGGTACAGCTGAGTAAAGTCCTGCCCTGGTGCTGCCTCTGTGGGGCTGCCCAGCCTGGCCCAGAGCTGTGCCAGTGTCACATCCCGTGGCACTTTGGTTCTGCTGTGCCCCCTGGGGCTCCCTGGCAGGGCAGGTCCAGTTGTGAAGCAATGAAAACAGCAGAACTTGAGGGCAGATGGGGCAGAAGGATCAGGAAGTGAGAGTCTCTCAGGAGTGAATCTTACTGATGAGCAGCTGCAAATAGTGAAAAAGTGAAATAAAGCTTCTGGCTGTGTGGAGGGTTGGGAGAGCAGTATGATACAAGCCTGACAACAGCCTGTGCTTCTCCAACTTTCTGGTGTCAATCTTTTCCCACATTTCCCCTGAGTGACTTCTCTGGTCCTGTCACTATCACTGTCTTCTCACCTCATTGTTGCTGAGCCATTTAACCAGCAAAGCTACGTCAGCAAGAGATTTTATTCCCTTCCCCTCACCGTGAATTATTTCTGTTGTGGAATGCTCCAGTTGGTTGGTGTGGGGCAGAAAAGCTCTGCAGGCATTGCAGAGGAGGCAGTGGGAACAAGCAGCAGAATGAGTGGGGAGGAGAGTGGTGCCACGCCAGTCCATAAGTGCATTGCTGGGGATGTGCATGGAGCTGCAGCTGCAGAGAACTCAGGATCAGGCACAGAATGAGACCTCGTGTTGAGCTAAATGAGTATTTATTTCCCTTTTACAAAAGATACTTGTCCAGCTGAACATTGCTATGTGAAGTTTAAGACTCCATGGTAGAAGAAAGTACAGAAAATGACCCTGTTTGGTGGGAAAGGGCACAGATAATGAACATTTCATTTAATATTTACCAAGAACTTGGGTAACACAGGGATATGAAATGATTGATCCTTGAGGAAAAAAAGGAATTCAGAATTTGAAAGAGATCCTGAAAGCTTAAAGTGATGCTTGTGTGTTTCATGTTTCAGTGCAGAGCAAGGTAGATGGGAGAAGCCTTTAATTCTTGATTTTAGGATATATGATGTAAATGTGGAGTTTTAGTCGCTTCTGTCACCTCTACATTTTTGTCTTTGTGACTGTTTAGTGTTTTAGAAATACTTGCATTTACCCCCAAGGGTAATTTCAGGCTGTCATGAGCAAATGACTGGATCCGTGTCCTCACTTGCTGCTCTCTCACACTTCAAGAGAGAGGTATTTTCCACAGGGGGTGGGTGTAACTGGGGAGCTTTATTTAATTAGTGTTTATGCAGTAGGGCAGATATTAGGCAGGGTGTTCCTGTATTTTGTTTTGTGATTGATTATTACTTTGTTGTTGTTTTGGGTTTGTTTATTGTGGATTGGGTTTATGTTTGGTTTTTTCCTTGTTTAATTTGTTTGAAGCCCTGCAAGAAGGGATGTTTAACGGAGAGAGCTACTACATTAGAGGTTAGAGCTTCATTTACTCTCACATGTTGCTTGTTCACAGCCACACATGATGAAGAAAACATGTAATTTCTGAGTAATTTTTCTGTCCCGTGTTGAGCTCAATACTGGTTTTCTAACCTTCTTTGCATCCACTTGAGGTTCATAACTGGTGCAAGTGGAGTAGAGCTGCTCCATCTCGCAGTGCCCGAGTGGTCCCTGAAGAACTGAGTGCACCAGGTGCCGTGTTGAGCTGTATGGACCTTTGCAAAGCACATCCTTTCATTTTGGCAGGGCACCCCTGGTACCATTCTGAGTATTGTTCTCCTGCTGGTTTAGTACCTGCTCTGAAATGAGCACTTCCATGTAGATCTTGCTTCTGTATATAAGTTGTGAGAACATGTGAAACACTATAAAGTAACCTCACTGAAATCAAGCAGGTAGGAATTCTGCTTCTCTCTGTCCACAGCATCTGTTCCTCTGCAATTGAGGGAAATTTGATTTGAGGGGATTTTTGTTTTTTTTTTTTATCAAGTCCATGCTGAGTATTGCTCATCTTACTGTCTTCTGGGTGCTTAGAAATGTTTTCCTAGCAGTCTTTTCTGCTGGGTTTCTGAGACGTGAGTGCAGTTTGTCTCATCCCTTTCTTTGGACAGGCAGGTGGAAGGAGCCTGAAGAAGATTTGTGTCTATTTGTAGATGCAGAAGCTGCTGCAGCACAACTCTGTGTGTGTTTTGTCCTGTCCTACCCAATTCTGTCCTCACAGAAGGGGTGGAGTGTCCTACAGTACCTACACAACCCTGTGCCCTTTGCTTCTCTGGCAGCCTCTGCTCTGTTTCCTTGGCAGCTCCTGCTTCTGAGTTCCTAAAGCTACAGGAGTGATTTCTGCAAATTCCCAGGATCCAGACTCCAGGCTTGTTGATACGGTTGGAGTTGTTTTCAGCTGTAGTTCTTCCTGAGAAAATCAGGGTGTTGGGAAATGTTGGAAGTTTGGATAGAAAAAGGCAAGCAAAGAGTTTTCCCCAAGTTTTTCTGTGTGTGTACATATTTATATGGAAAATACATATATGTGTATGTGTGTAGATACACATAAGTGTGTACTATTATATTATTATATTGTTGTTATGTTATTATATTGAAGTGTGTCAGAGTTGAAGAAAAGCATGGAAGCAACTCTGACCCCAAAAATGGGTTTGGGTGGGAGATGTGAAAAGGTGGAGGTCCTGTGGGGTAATGTGTTGTATGGGATATATTGCTGACATCTGTGTAGTCACTGCTGTTTGGTTTTCATGGACAGCAGTGATTTCTATCACATATTCAGTGGAGGTGACTGTGCTGCTGGGTTCTTGCAACAACACTGTCTCCATCTCTGGTGTCTGAAGGTTGCCCAGAGCAAATGTGGGAAAGTACTTTACTCTGACAGGAGACAAAAGCTGTGCTTATAAAAATGTATGTGTTCAGTGTCAAAAGAACAACTGCTTGGAAATGTCACTGAGGCTGTGCCAGAGAAGCTACTGGAGCTTTGTGCCAAGATGTGCCAAAAAAGGAAGGATGATCGTTCTCCAGTTCCCACTGACAAATGCAAAGCTGAGCCCTCTGAGCCAGAGGCAATTGTATAACAAAGGTAACATAATGATGACAAGGAAAGGAAATGAAGTTTCTGCTAAGCATGTTAATAAGGGAAAGCCACACGATTTGCTTGGATTTTTGAAAGGATTAATGCTTTCAGGTTGCCTTACTTGCTGGGCAGTGTAGGCATTTTTTCTCTGTAGTGACAGACTGGTTGTCCCAGCAAAATACACTGCGAGAAGTGCAGAGAAAGAGCAATTGGAATAAACTGTGTAGAAAAATCCAAATAAATTATTTGTGCTTTACAAATCTGTGCTTAGCATCAGAACTAAAAGTGTCACACTACATTTTAGGTGCAGAGACCTTCCCAAATTCTGCTTCATCACCTGGTATCATTATGTGATACCGGGCTGTGTGGTAACATTTTGGTGCCTGCACCCCTTTGTCTGAGTAGCCCTAAAGCAGAATGGGCACAGCAGGATAGCGGTTGAAAGGTAAAATTCTGGATTTGTTTGCATTCCTTAGGAAGACTTTTGAGCTTTAACAAAACTTCTTCGGGATGTGTTTGTTTTTCCAGGAACAAAACTTACTTGGGATGTGTTTGTTTTTTCTGTACTTTATGCCTGTTTAATTGTGAATTGTAAAGCAGTAATGAAGTGACTTCTGTTTTATTCAGAGCGCTGCAGTTAGCTCTTGTGCTTAATGCAGGCTCATTCTTAATAAAAGATTTTATTATTTTCTAAATATCTTGAGTCAGTTTATATAAATCAGTTTTATTTATGTTATTTTCTTTTAGCTTCTAACATTTCTTATAAATGCTTTTCTTAAGAGATTCCTCCCTCCCTTAAGTATTTTTCCTGCAGCACTTGGTAAGCAATGAGTCTTTAACTGAATACACTGAGTTGTCAGATAAATAGAGGGGTTAAACCCAGCAATGCTGGTCCTTTTTCACTTTCCCAACAGGGTGACAGATAAATTAGTCCCTCTAGTAACAGAGTCATAGAACAGCATAGGTTAGGATGTACACACTCCATTATGTACACAGAAGTGCATGTCTATATATGTGTATTTTAGGATCTTTGTGCATCTGTTTATTGACACTCTGACTTTATATTCTTATCTGTGTCTGATGATCATCCCTTGGAGCAACTTCCATAACTCACCTTGTGATGGGAGAAGGTTCTACATCAAATCCAGCACACTGGGAGGGCAGGGGATTTAATGAGGAGCTCTGTGGGTTCATTTGTACCATCAGCTGACAGCTGGAAACCTTGAAGCATCATCTCTGTTCACTCAATACCCAGACAAGGGTGGTTGCAAGAGAAACTGGGCAAAGGAGGTAAAAAAGCTTTGAGAAATTGAGTTCCATCCCTGGCCAGCCCTGTTGGTGTCAGGGGTTATGGGGTTTGCTTGATCTCAGAGTGCTGGAAAGGATATCAGTAAAATAAGAGTTGAGCTGCAGTTCATTGCAGATGTTCTGACAAGAATGACATTTACAAAAGTTGATGGCAAACTGACTTCTGATTTAAATAGGCATTGGTAGCTGCAGAGATAAAATAAGCATCAACAACATCTCATCCTGGCTATAATCAGGAAAATGGCCTTTGGGTGATCAAATGTCTGTGTGAAGGGCAGACATAAAAACCATCTGCAGCAAATTTTATTTTCATACATCTTGATAAAAATTCAGATTTTTCCATATGTTGAATCTGTAACTTTTTGGATTTTTTACTTTATTTAGGATGTCAGATGCATACCTTCGGATAGACAAAGTGTTATATATTTATTTGATGTTATCATGTCTAAAATATAAAGTAAGTGAAGATTTTTGCAGATCAAAGTTGTCTAACTTCAACTATTTCCCATCAATATAGTTGACCAACAAAAATACTACTAAGAAGTCAGTCAAGTTATACTGGTTGTAACTATCATTTTCCAAAGTTTATGCTAAGGAGTTGGATAGATTTGGTTATGAAATGGAAGAAAATCACAAATGCATTAAAAAAAATTACACCAGTTACTTTTGAAGCATTGCTTTATAAACAGGCAGGAGTGGCATGAGCCATCACAGGGAATAGTCCCCCAAAGCCTCCTCTTTTTGACTCTGGTTTTAAAAATGAGCTCTGCAGACCTTGTTAAGCCTTGCTGTTCTGAAGTCGATGTTTAAAGCATAAAGAGGTAGAAATGAAAAGTAAAATCCTGTTTTAGGAAGATTTCTCTGAGTCCCTACTCAGTGCTGCACAGCCCTGCTGTCTCTTGGGTCTGATCAGAGGTTTGTGCTGTGCTTACCTCTGGTACCACACAGCACATACAGATTAGTGCTGAAGGGGTGTCTTTTCAAAAGACTGGAGTGAGAACAAGTGCTAATTTAGCAAAATGGAGGGATGTGTTAGAACAGATTATTGGTGGAGTTTGGAGCCAGTGAGAAAACACAAGGAAGGAAACAGCTGATAGTTACTGGAGGTTGAGAAGCATGGGCCAGTTGTCTTTTCACTTGCTTTAAAATGTTTGCTGTTTCTGAGGAGGGTTGTGGAGAGGGGAATCCCAGAGGGTATAAAGACTGAAAACTTAATTGGATCAGTCAGTTAAAACTAAGGCACTGGGAGGATCAACTGGGATGTGCTGAGAGAAGTCAGACCTCTGAGACTCACTTAGTTGACACATGTGGTGGAAATTAACTCTCATTTTCCCAAGTTGAGCCTCAGAGGTTTAGTGATCCTCTCAGGTGGGAATATGCAGAATGTAATGCAGAAAAGTTGTCTGTTTTATGTGTTCCTGTGAGGTGGAAAAGCTCTGCAAAAAGGGGGCTTATTAACTTCCATCTTATAATACCCACACAACCCCTCTCATTGGCATAATTCCCATCTGCTCGAAGTACTTCATTAATTGATGTCCCAGGGTGGTTCGAGAGTGGATACTCTGAGGCCAAGGGGGGTTTATACATGTCTTTTACTGGCAACTTTCTGCTGGCTGGTTCTTCAGTGCTCACTCTGTAGCTGTGCAGTTGTGCTCGGGGGTCAGAGGGACAGTGTGTGCCCTTTTTGTTCGGTTTTTCAACCACCATATCTGTTGAATAGTGTATTAACAGCTGTACAAATTGAATTGATAATGCAACATCCAGTTCTGCTTTCAGTGAGCAGTTAGGAAGAGCAACCAGTGTAGAAAAGTTGCATCTTGTAAAGTTTGCTGATACTGTTGAACTGGGTTATCACCAACAACATCCTTGGCAGCCTGGAGTGCAAAAAGACTGAAAGAAATCAAGGCCTTGAGCACAGGGAAAGGTTCTTGAAATAGGAATATTTAAGCTGCATGTGGGAAAAGTGCAGTACAACAGGTGGTATCACATGGAACAAAATCTCTAAAGGATAATTAAATATGGTAAATAGCATAAGAGAATTGCTTAACTGTGCAATCACTGTAAGACTTTAAAAACAGGTAAGGCAAATACTTTTATGATTGGTGAAGTCATGTTTGTATCTGCCTTGCAGGTATACTAGACAACCTCTTGCAAGTCTCCTTTGAGCTTGGTTGCTGTTGGGGTTTGGGTTTTTTTATTTGCACTTTTACAGTGATTAGAGGAAACATTTAAAAAAATACACCACCCTTAGAAATGTTCTCAACTCACTTAAATAACTCATCTCTTTATTCTTTACCCGTTCAATTCTTAATAAAGGAAAGACACCTTTGTAACCTTCAGTGTTCTCTGTGAAGAGAGCATAACAATCTGAAAGTCATGGTTTATTTTGCAGGTTACAGGATGACAGAATTAGGATAGAAAGGATGGAAAACCTCAGTTTTGAATACAGCCATGCTTTCCAGCTGATAACTGACTTCTATGCAAAAGAAGTGCCTGGTACCACAGGTATGGCATTCCACATGTCTTTGAAACACACATCCTTTTGGCATTTACATCCATGCAGGCTTTCTGCCACCTTTGCTTAATTTTCTGCACAGTGGAATCTTTTTAAGCCTGTGCTGGTACTAGAGGTTGTTCCTCCCCAGGAGCAGGACCTGCAGTTGCCCTTGAACCTCTTTAGGTTTCTCTTCACCCAATTCTCCAGCCTGTCCAGGTCCCTCTGAATGGCAGGACAGCCTTCAGGTGGGTCAGCCACTGCCCCAGTTCTGTCATCAGTAAATTCACAGGATCACTGAGTCTGGGAAAGCCCTGCCAGCCCCTGGAGCCCACCCTGTGCCCAATGCCCACCTTGGCAAAGCCCTCTCAGCCCCTGGAGCCCACCCTGTGCCCGATGCCCACCTTGGCAAAGCCCTGCCAGCCCATGGAGCCCACCCTGTGCCCGATGCCCACCTTGGCAAAGCCCTCCCAGCCCATGGAGCCCACCCTGTGCCCGATGCCCACCTTGGCAAAGCCCTGCCAGCCCCTGGAGCCCATCCTGTGCCCGATGCCCACCTTGGCAAAGCCCTGCCAGCCCATGGAGCCCACCCTGTGCCCGATGCCCACCTTGGCAAAGCCCTGCCAGCCCCTGGAGCCCACCCTGTGCCCGATGCCTACCTTGTCTCCCAGCCCAGAGCTCTGAGTGCCACGGCCAGTCCTGCCTTGGGCACCTCCAGGGCTCTGCACTCCAACCCTCCCTGGGCAGCCCCTTCCAGTGCCTGCCCACCCTTTCCAGGCAGAAATTCCTGCTGCTGTGCCCCCTGCCCCTGCCCTGGCCCAGCCTGAGGCCGTGCCCTCTGCTCCTGTCCCTGTGCCCTGGAGCAGAGCCTGGCCCCTGCCCCAGCTCCCCCCTCCTGGCAGGGATTGCAGAGCCAGAAGGTGCCCCCTGAGCCTCCTTTTCTCCAGCTGAGCCCCCCAACCTCCCTCAACTGCTGCTCCAGCCCCTTCCCAGCCCCGCTCCCTGCCCTGCACAGCTCCAGCCCCTGTCCCTGGGGACCCCAGAGCTGTCCCCAGGACTAGAGGGGTGGCCTCAGCCGTGCCCAGCACAGGGTCAGTGCCTGCCCTGGGGCTGTGACACCCCATGGCTGGCACAGCCCAGGGGCCATTGGCCTCCTGCCCACCTGGGCACCCCTGGGCACATCTGGGCTCACCTGGGCTCCCCTGGACACATCTGGGCTCCCCTGATCACCCCTGGTACACCTGGCACTCCTGGGCACCCCTGGACACACCTGGGCATGCCAGGGCTCCCCTGGACACACTGGGGCACCCCTGGACACACTGGGGCACCCCTGGACACCCCTGGACACACCTGGGCACCCCTGGGCTCCTGTCCAGTTGCTGTCACCAACACCCCCAGGTCCAGCTTTCCATCCCCTCTTTGCCCAGCCTGGAGTGTTCCCTGGGGTTGTTGTGACTCAAGGGCAGAACTGGCACTTGTTCTTGTCCTTCCCGCCATTTCACACCAGTGGCCTCAGCCCATGGATCAGCCTGTCCAGATCCCTCTCAGAGCCCTCCTGCCCTCAGCACATCAGTTTGCTGTGGGTCGTTTCCATCTCTTCACCTGGTGGTTGATAAACAGGTTGAGCTGGGCTGGACCCAGCACTGCCACCAGGGGACCAGCACTGCCACAGCCTCCAGCTGGATTCTGCTCTTCCATTACGAGTCTCTGAGCTCTGCCTTTCAGCCAGACCTCACTTTGTGTTCACCCAACAAGCACTTCCTGAGCTTCCCTGTGAGGGTGGGATGGGAGGCAGTGTTAAAAGTCTTGGTGCAGTCAAGGCAGAGTCTGCCCTCCCCTCCTGACCCATCCTGCCATGCCACCATGGATTAGTCAAACAGGATTTCCCCCTGGTGAATCCTGATGACCTTCTTTTCTGCTGCATGTGTGGTGGTGACCTGTGCAGTGCCCTATTCCATCATCCCCAGGGGTGGAGGTGAGGCTGCCTGGACGGAGTTTCCCAGGTCCTCCTTCCTGCCCTTGTGAAGATGGGGGTCACATTCTTGTCACTGACTTCTAAAGTTCTTGCACATCTGAACTCTGTAAGAACAAAAAAGCAGCTTTTAAAACCATCCCTGAAAGAAGCTTAAAAATGAGTTTTTAAAAATACCGTTTTATGTTGTGGTGCCATGGGGTGAATTTTCCTGTTTTTGCAGCTGGAACAGAGACTGTAGGAGGGCACTGTGCAAAGCACTATCCAATATGAATGGCTTTCTCACAGAAGTGTCAGAGTTCTGTTTTTAGTTTGTATATTTAGTTATATTGTATATTTGGTTTGTTATGCCAACAGTTTGTCATTTTTTATGAAGAAAAACCTGTGGAGTGATATGTTTTCTGTTTCTTAATATGTTTACACTATTGCAGCACTCTACATTCTTTGAAACAGTAAGTGTTCTTTTGGAGCCTTGCTTTATGTTGAGTTATAGATCTCATAAAACACTGTACATGCATTTCAGATTTCTACTATAATAATCTGAAAAACTGTTTATGGTTTTTTGACGTTAGTAGTAGACAGTGATTTAACAAAAAAATAAAAAAGTAACAGGAAAATTTTTTTTAAGGTCCTCAAAAGCTGTCTGTAATACTACGCTTGGATAAGCCTGTTATTTGCTCTCTGGCAGCAGTAATTGCATATCTCAAAGAATTTAATTTGGAAAGGATGCTTTACAATCCGAGGTAAGTTGCCTTACATAAACTTCCAGTTCTAAGCACCATTTCTTGTAAGTTTTAGCAGTCAGCTTCCCTGACTGTAATGAACACACCTACTAGAGTGATAAGCACAGTCTTTGTAAAAATGGTACCTTACTTTTCATCTCCTATTCAGAACTTGAAAGAATCAAGTGATTTCTTTAAGAGGTATTTCATGAAAATCTTTATGAAGCATGTTTGTGTAGACATTACTGTCAGTAATGTGAATTGACATGTAGTGCTGCCAAGTGTTGCTGAAAACAAACAAGGTGCAAAAACTGGTAGGTACTAGGGAGGAAATTTTAAAGTTTGTTTATAACAGCTATCACGTCTCAACCTCAGTTTTATTTTGTAAACCAAATGTAGGGCTTTTTTGAGCAGCTTAAAAAAATAAATTAGTGTTGTGACTTTAGCTTTGCAGAAGTTGTTTTATTTTGCCAGCAGTGTGTAAATATTTTTTCTTTCTAAAGCTCTAGGAACAGGTACAAATGCTAGTGTGTTGTTATGTTTAGACAGTGCTCAGCAGGTCTGTTTGAGTTGGCAAATCCAGTTACCAGTTACAAAGAAAACAGGCATTCAGCAAATCATGGCTTTCTGGAAAATCCCTACAACATCACCATTTGGGCAAAGTTACTACAAACCCACACAGGCATGGGAATAGCCTTGTCTTCCCTTGGGCAATCCCAGCACTCAGGTTTATTAGATATGCTCGGATGAGCACTCAGAATTTGTGACAGGGTCATGCAGGTGGAAACAAATGAAAATGGAAAGGTATCACCACTCAAGCTTGTCTTACCACAAAACACTGCTGCCCTACCTGGCTCAGCTTTGGAAATACCACTGAGGCTCATTGAATAAAACAGCTTTGTCTCTTGTCCCAGTGTTCCTCTGTCCAGTGAGCAGGCAGGCTTCAATAAAGTCAGTCTGGCTGTGAACTGGAAACTTAGAAATATGTCATTTGTAGATCAGTCATGTGTTGTATGAGCTTCAAGCCTGATATTGAAAGGTTTCCTACATCACCAGGTTTGTTAAAATGCAGCTGCATGTGAAATATCAGCTGCAGATGCCAGCTTTAAGCACTTTTTCATGTGTCCACTAAAATACTTGGTAATTATATATACCTGGGTATTCTGGAGTTTAGGATGGGTTTTTTTCCTTAAGTTGCCCTTCTCCACTCCAAGTAAATGTTAACAAAAAGTTTGATGGGCATATAGAGCCATGAGGTATGAGGGTTGGTTTCGTGCAGCCTCGTTGTGCTGTGTGCTGAAGGAATCTGCAAGGATATGGAATCTCCTGGTCCTGGATTATCAGTCCATTAACCCAGGAGAAGTGTGTGCTCTCTGCTCACCCCGACCATGCGGTCTCTGAGAGCCCCCAGAAAGGACACACAGGGACCACTGGCCAGGACAGGAACAAAGAGGAAGTTTATTCAGGGGAACAGGTTTATATGGACTTAGGAGGGATACAAACTCACCAATAAGGGACAAGGGGGGAGTCTGGCTTTGGGCCAATAGGAGTAAGGGGATTTACATTCAATGGAAAGGGTTTCAGGTAACATGAGGTCACTGTCCTTCTCCCAGCCCCCTGGCCTGGCAGGGTATTCTGGGAAGAAGCAATGACAATGCAGTTTTTACATTTAGTACATTCAAACCACATTAAAAACATCAGTTGTTAAAGCATTCTCAGTGGCTGGTGCACTTTCTTCATCAGCCCATTTCTGACACAACATCCTCCATGCCATGCATTGAGAATAATGCATTGCCACAATGAGGAAAGAATTCCTGTGTCATAATCTCTGCCTCATTCATCAAGGATCTGATCCCTAGTGCTCCTACTCACCCTCTTTGGTTGCCTTTTTTTTCCTTATCCTGTGGGTTTGGTTTTTTTTTTGTTGTTGTTTGGTTTTTTTTGGTCAGGTGTTTTTGCTTTTTTGTGTGTGGTTTTGTTTTTGTTTGTTTGTTTATTTTTAGTATGCTTGCAAGGGTGGGGAAACCTCTTTGTAGAGTTTCTGAAGAAGAAGGTGAACACTGGGGAAAGGCCATTTCATGGTCACACCTGCAGGTCACTGCTGCCACAGTGCCTTGTATGCAACCACATGTGAGGTGACTGTTCTTTCAGCTGAAGGAAATGCAAAATCCCCCTTTTATGTAGAAGTAACTCAGTAGTAGAGGAGAAACATCATTGTGTGAAGGCTCATGTAGCAGCAGTCAGTCACATTTGCAACAGCTGCATCCTAAAATCAAGCACAGTTACAAACTGGGAAGGAAAAGCACTAAATCTTGGCCTCCTGAAGGCTGTTTCAATGGATTTCTTTTTTGTGAATGTATGAGCATCTGAGTGGAAAGGCAGAGAACTACTTAATATCCTGGTGGTGCTCTATGAAGAAATAAAATACATTCCTGGAGATAGCTGTGTGGTTTGAAGCTTGGATTCTACTGTGCTTATTCCTAAAGCTTTTATGCTTTGACTACCCAATGCTGAGTTGTACTTGCTGTTTTTAGTGTGCCACAGGTATCAACACAGTGAGACAAACACTGAGGCAAACTCAACTTCAACAGTTTTTCTAAAGACTGTCTAAAACCTGAAAAGTGAAGGATTTTTAAGCAAATCATGTCAGGCTCATGAATCTCCTGAATTAGGAAATAGAGGAGAAATACTTCCATTGCCCTGTCAAGCAGCCTAAAGTTCCTAGAGGAATTCAGGTCAGTGAGCATGAGTTGTGAGAGAGTTTTCAGTTTTTTAATGTGAGTGACACAGACTTGGATGAAGACTTATTTGATAGGAAGAATGCCAGAAAAATTCATTACACCTCTGTACCTTCTTTGGATAAACACCCTTCTCAGAGCTGAATAGAATTCCATCTCAATTTAGTAGTAAGAGTCATGAAACATCATGTAAGAGATAACAAATCCTAATGGGGGGGGAACAAGTTTTGTTCTGATATTTAGATGACGCTTTTAAATCTACTTTTAAGATCCTAAATAAAGCAAAATATTAAAAAGAAATAAACATTTCTGCCAGCAGAACATTCTCAGCAGAACCCTGAGGTATGACTGGATGCATGAGAGTTCTGACAGCAAGTAAAAAGTAGATTTAATAATGAATATACAAGCTGGTTTTAATCAATGTGCTCCAACACCTTTAAATACTGAGACCTTTATTAAAGGTTTTTTTCAAGATGTTGGTGCACGTCTAGAAGAAGTTTTCAAATACATTTCAGTACTCAGTTTTGTTTGAAAAAAATCATCCATTGCATAGCAGTTGCTGGGGAAATGTGCGTCAATGTATTTTAACTTTACCTGTGTGTTTTCCAGCACATTGGAGACTGTAGTTTAGACTTTGAACAGTGATAGGTGAACCTCAAGAAATGCAGGGCATGGTACACAGCACAACAAGAGATTCAGATCAGAAGTTCTAGCCCTGTGGCAGTATTCATTAATGAATTCAAACCTGGCTAATTAAATACAAAACATAGTCTGGGCTTGATGTCCTTTGCTACTTAGACTGTGGTAAATGTCCTTCATACCTAAAAAAACCCCTAATGCTTCTGCAAAATGGAGAGACTTGTTTTTTACTTCCTAAAGACTTTATGGGTTCCTGCAACTCCTGTCTATATAGGCTTCTTCTGTGGTGTTTTCACCCTCAGAGATCTTGAAGACATGGACTCTAGAAGTCTGTGAAGGTAGTTAAGCAAAAAAAAATTTGCTGCTTTCAGTACAGTGCCTTGCATCTTCACTCAGAAATTTTACAGAATTGCAGAATTAAAGTAGTTGTAAACTACTGATCTGAATACCATGCATGCATTTAGGGTGGGTTACTGAGAACAAAATTACATATATCATCTCCTGTGCATTAAAAGAGCCACTCACTGCAAGCTTCTTGTAAGGCAGGATCACAGAATCACACAATAGATTGGCTGGGGAGGAACCTCAAAGCTCATCCCATTCCACCTCTGCCATGGGCAGGGACACCTTCACCAACCCAGGTTGCTCCAGCCTGGCCTTGGGCACTTCCAGGGATGGGGCAGCCACAGCTGCTCTGGGAATCCATGCCAGTCCCTCCCCACCATCACAGGGAAGGATTTCTTCTTAAAACTAAGTGTCTCCTGTTAGTTTAAAGCTGTTCCCCCTTGTCCTGTCACTACCTGCCCCTGTAAGTGGTCACTCACTCTGTTTTTGATTAGCCCCCTGTAAGTACTGAAAGAATGACCAAAAGAGTCCAGTTTCACCAGTAACACATAGGAATTGAAGCCTGAGGATGTGGTTTACTGCCCTAAAGCAGTCACAGCAACCCTTTCATACTCACTGCTCTGAAAAGTCATGAATAGGAACCTTTTTGTCAAGAATATTCCCCACAAGGTTCTTAAACTTTTATAGAAGTTTGTGTTTGTCTCCTCTTTTCCTTTTTCTAAGCCCAGAAGTTACATGCTCCTACCTTGCTGTGCTCTCAGTTATGGACTTGCCAGCTCTTCCCATCACTTGTGTTTTGTGCTATTTAAGTGCTTGAGATTGTTGCAAGTCTGTTCTTTGAGACACAGGTCACACTGTCACCTACAGAAGGAGTTGTGTCATTGTGATCAGTCAGAATAGTCTTGGCTGGATCATGTTTGGTGGTGCTGGGGCAGCACATAAGCATTTTACACAGGGATTGTGTTGAGACCTTTGTTGCAAAACCAGCACTGACTTAATAGTGGTTTACAGCCTTGTTCTTATGCCATTTGGTCTCTAAATTGCCTACAAAGAGTCTGGTTTTTTCACGTTTTTATCAAGTTCTGATCCCAAGCTGAAGGAAGACGAGTGGGTGGTAGCAAAACTTGTTCTGAGCTGTGACATCTGGAATTGTTGGTTGGGCACATACTGCACTTGATTTTGACTATTATTCTCATACTCCAAGATCTCAATTGCCAGGATTAATAGTAGGGTGAAGTAACTCAGATGAAGAAAATACCTGGATAATGTAAGACACACATAATTTATGCTGTGAAAACAACTTTTGCTTGTCTGATTCTGAATGAATAGTAAATATACTATGCAGTGGCACAGAGTGAGTTGTCTTCAGATAGTCCTGAGCAGCCTTGCTGTGAACAGAGTGTGGTCTGTGTTAAGTGCTCTAAAGCCAGAAGTGGGGAAGCACCAGAACCAGTAAATCCATCCCAAAACATCCTTTTCACCTTTGAGAAAGGGTGGAAAGGCTTGATGCTCACCCAGCTGGGTTCAAGGTATCACAGACTTGAGTTGTTGCAAGTGGGGGCACTATGGTCTGGGTGAGTCCTGGGAGGAGAAGAGGCACTTTTGGAAGAGCAGGTGGGATTTGTTGTTGACTGCAGGGGTCTGGAACCAAGCACAAATCATTCCTAATTAATTTTTGCCAGCATTGGCAGTTGTGATTGAAGATAATAAAAGGAAGTGTTGTTTTGTAGCTTTGTACTTTGTAAAGTGTTGCTGTTTTTGCCTCTAGTGTTTTGGTTTGCTGGTCAGTTTTGTTGGTTGCTGGCATAGCACACAAAGCAGAATAATTATGGATATGGGTACATTCTGAGTCAGCTCCACTTCCAAACACTCATTAAACTTCTTGAGGGCCCTCAGTTGAATCTGCTTTTTTTTTTTAATTCTGTGAAAAACACTTCAAGGTTGACCCAATATTTAGGAAGAAATTAGCTAGTAGGCCCAAACACCTGCATACAACTTAAATATATAGCTTTAGTCTCTGAATATTTCATGTTTCTGGAAGTTTTGGTACTGTGTTTGTTTTTCGTGTAGCAGCTGTGTGTGCCTAACAGAACGGTTTGAGCATTCGAGTACTTCTCCGAAGGGATTAAAATCAAATGCACTGGAACAATTCTGTGAAAGGTCAAGAAAAAAGTTTTAAATCCTGCCCAGCAAGTTGTTCAGCTTAGTCTAAGACAATAAAGAGTGTCCCAGATTCTGTGCCCCAGATTGGGGCAGTCAGCAGTATGATTAACCCAGACAATCATGACTTGATTTGTCAGAAGCATTTAGTGAGGAGCTTGCACTTCACAGTCCCAGCAACCTCCTGAGTGTGTCTGAGACTGAGATAATTTTTATATCCAATACGATTACACATCTAATACAGTTGGGGTTTTATAATGTTAAATACAAGTTTTGGGTTGGTCTCATCCAATTCTGTTAAGGAGTATCAAAAAGTCAAGTAACTTTGGTCATGTTTATTTTACATCAAAACCAAAATCAAACAATTTAGATTGACTGAATTCTTATTTTCCTAAATAATTGCACTGGCAGTCTGCTTAAATCTGTAGCAGTAATAAAAAAAAGAACATGTATTTTGATACACTTTTTTGATGATGAGTTAAAAGTCTGTTCCACTCTTGGAATATTACTTGTTAGTCCTATCTCTGCTTAATTGTAGACTGAATAAATCAGCCATTTAGTGTAAAAGGATTAGATCACAGATTTTATTCTGACCTTTGGCAGAGTCATTTTAGGGAACTGGGAAGTGAGTCTTGAAGATTGTTTTCCAAAGCAATAAGTTAAAAGAAGTTATTAGTGTTCAGGTATTTTATTTCAATAGATTTTAATTTCTTATGTTATTTTTTTTAAATTTGTTTTGCATAACTAATGAATTATCCAATGTGAGAAACTTGTCAGTATTTCAGAGTTCTGTGTGAATATAAGATATAACTCATGACACTTCTCTCCACAGCAATTTCAAACGGTTATCCAGTGAAACTGAATACATGACAATTAACGGGGCAACAATGAAAAATCTTGAAATTTTGCAGAATCAGGTAAGGACAAATGTTTTGTTAATAAATGCTGCCTTCCCAATGAAGTTGGTTAAATTACTTTGCAAATCTCACCCATAAAGCTTAAATTATTTTAAATGGGATCAGACCAAAGGAGGATCAGATTTTCAGGGGCATAAATCAAAGTTCATCTCTGTACTGGTTTTTAGTAAGCATTAGGATCCTTATTGTACTTGGGCCAACAAAAGACTTGACTTGAGCAACTTTTCTTCAGGAAGAACTGCACTCAGAGAATTTATCTGTAGTGGGTCTGTTCTTTTGCTCCTGCTCAGAGCTTTATGCACAGAACTTAATGTCACTTCCTTAATTTATTCCAGTCATTTTCTAAAGTGATCTTCTGCCTAAAGGAGTGTCATCCTTTAATATCTTATGGCTCTTGGAGGTACTTTATGTAAGGCATTGTTGATGGGTGAGATTGGTAAGTGAACATGCAGTTGTCATATCTTAAGGCCCAAACAGGATGTTCTGTGTAATATGGTGGAGATCCTTCCACTACAACACTGACTGCTCAGCTAAAAATATATTATTATTTTAGACCGATATGAAGACAAAGGGAAGTCTGCTCTGGGTCTTGAATCATACTAGAACTTCCTTTGGACGTCGAAGACTGAAAAAATGGGTGACCCAGCCCCTCATGAAATCCAGGTGAGACAGTTCATTATCCTGGGCTAAATCTTGTTTTATAGTGATGATGTTGACTGTATTTGTTTGTCCTGAAGACCTGAGAGCTACAGGAGAGTTTGCACAGGAAATTACCCTGCAGAAGATGTTATAAATAGGTTTGAAAGGTTAACTGCTCTGTTTGGGCACAGATAAATAGTAGTGGGTTTGGACCAGGTTAGAAATTTCTTTGCAGAAATCAGATTGGATGCCATTCTAATTCAATATCATTTTTGACAATGAATGAGGATGACCTGGAGTTGGGGGTTGTTTTATTCCTAAACTTGCCAGTAAACATTGGATGTTTTCTTTGCTTCACAAGTATTTATGTCCTTAATATGTTCAATTTCTTCTAAAATAGCTCTGGATGTTTTTGTTGTCCCTGTATACAATACATGGCAGGGCAAAGTGTTCCTTTTATTATTTTTATGGGGTGATTGTCTGGTCACTCCTGTATTTTGACCTATCCTTTATTTATCAATGCTTTGGAAGTGCTTTATTTTGCAGTGCTGTCACACAAGTTTTCACCTGCCTCAGTTTTGAAAGGGACTCCCTCATTTCTGGTTTCTCTTTGTAGGTTTTATTGGAGTGTTGCACTTGCATGTGTAGTAACTAAGAGTATTAAGTCCATGGGAAGTTTTTTGCCTGCATTTTAAAGTTTTTGAATTTTTTCCTTTGAATGTGCTTTTCCTCAGTCTTGTCCATGTGGAGCTTACTCAGTTGTCACTTTGTCCTCTTCAGCTGTAGCATGCAGAAAATCCTTTTGGTTATCTAAAGTATTTTCCCCTCTATTTTACTTTAGATATATTAAACAGTTTTAATGTTTATTAATTTTCACCGATTTTAAATGGTGAGGTAAATCACTGTTTTAGCATCTTGCTGTTGTTGGTAATTTACAAATTTTTCTTCAGAAGCACTTTATTTCTGACCAAATCTAGTATGTGAAAGCATTGTACTTCTGAGGCATCACTGCTTGATTTCTTATTAGCCTTTTGTAATAAGGTAATTTCAGTGTGCCTTTTTTTTAATTCTTCTGGTAATAGTTTTCATATCTCTTACTTCCAAAAAGCTTTTGATGTAACCATCCTAAATAGTGCTGGGCTTCCTGGAGGTTAATTAGGGCCTTGTGTTCACCCTTAGAAGCATATTGGCAGAGTTTCTGGTCCACTTTGTGGGAATAAATGGAAATAAATTAGTTTATTTCTCTTCCTACACTTATAACCCTTTGGGATTTTGGGATTTGTCAGCGGAGGGAGCCAGAGCTCTGAGGATGGAGGGCTGGTGGGGATCTGCCCCTGCCACTCTGCCCCAGGTCATCCATCACCTGTGTGATGCAGCAGGTGGATCACCACTCCAGAGTCAAAGAGTCCTTTTCCAGGCACAGCAGGCAGAGAACTGCTTGTCTGAGGGCTCCAGGCTTCCTTTATTAACTCATATGTTTGGTTTCTTCCTTGCCTCAGTGCAGAGCCAGTTTACAACTTGGTAGTTTTGTTTTCTTCTCTTACTCCTTTTCTCTCTTTTACCTCTAGAGAGACATTTTTCAGGCATCTGTGGCTGGAGATCTTAGAATCTTAGAATGACAGCACTCCTCAGGTGAAGTTAAGAAAGCTGCTTTGCTCTGTGCATTTCTCCCTTTCTGACTCTAAGTTGTAATTTCATGTACTTAGTGCATCAGACATCCGGTAATATTGGTCCCAGTAATGCACACAAATGCACTTAGAGAACATTCTGTAATTGCAATTCACCTGAGCCTCCTGGAGAGACATTTTCAGAGGAAGTCAGGTTTCTGTACTGCGTTTTTCCCACTCTGTGGGTAGGAGTATCAGAAAGTGAGAGGGTGTAATTACTGCTTTATGCCTTGAAGTTGCAAATCACTTGGGAAGATGACTAAATTTCCTGTGGGGAAGCCATACCTGACGCTGAATAAAGGTAACGTGTACAGACAGTTCATTTCTGCAAACTGGAAGATACCCTCCAGATCACTGGTGATGTAGGACATGTGAAAAAAGAAAAGGCAAAAAAAGACTTAACCACGAGAGGTGTAATGTCTTCCCTTACGTGGGTATACAAAGAGGATGAGGCAAGAGTGTGTCAGTCATTGATGACTGAGCTTTCTAGGAGCAATCAGGAAAGCTGTTTTTTTGCAGAAGTGACATATTTGTGGATTACAGATGCCTTATCTCACCTTTGAAGCTCCATCCAGTGCCTTCCTTGCCTGACTTTGTAAGGGGAGCACAAAGAAAAGGAAGTGGAAGGCCTGGGACATTCCTGACTGAGTGTCTGCCAGTCAGGCAGTGGAGTTCCAGCAGGGTAAGGAGCAGAGCTGTGTATTATCACACTCAGCAGCCAAAGGGCTCAGGGCTAGCCTCAGGACACACTGTTGTAGCACAGTGGGATCTTTGTGTGCAGTGTTTACAAATTTATTTGCTAATGCAAAATAAATCTCAACCCTTGAGGCTGATGTGAACGTCACTGTTTCTTCAATAGCTACAGGAGAAGGAGAAAGAGAAGCTTCACATGGGCCTGGTTAAGCAAGCCTGGCTCTGTTTTGGATCTCTTGCTTTGCTGTGTGTCATGGGTGTGTTGTCCCGTGGTGGTGGTGCACAGGAAAGGCAAGGAAGTTGCTGCCCTGCAAGTGGACAATCTGAAACCTCATCTCTGCAAAATGTGTCTCTCCTTGTCTCTGTTACATCCCTGGTTGCCCCCTCCCACCCTCCTCTTTGCATTTCCCTTCCTGGGTGTTAGGCTGTCTCCAAGCTGTAGCAATGCTGCTTGCCCATCTTCAGTCCAAACAGAACAGACAAATAAATACTGCAGCCTTGTCCTGGCTGGGTATTGACTTGTGTCTGTGCCTTGCTCATCTTGCTCAATTTATAGGAAATTTGCTTTCTTGAGATCAAACAAACACCTTCCTTTGGAAAGTTCTGGCCAGGTGGGGGTTGGTCTCTTCTCCCAGGCACTCAGCAATAGGACAAGGGGGCACAATGGGCTCAAGCTCTGCCAGGGGAAATTGAAGTTGGAGAGCAGAAAAAAATTCTTTGCAGAGAGAGTGCTCAGGCATTGGAATGGGCTGCCCAGAGAGGGGGTGGATTCCCCATCCCTGGAGGTTTTTCAGCTGAGCTTGGCCGTGGCACTGAGTGCCATGATCTGGTAAATGGACTGGAGTTGGACCAAGGGTTGGACTTGATGATCTGGGAGGTCTTTTCCAGCCCAATCCGTTCTGTGATTCTGTGATTCTATTCTATCATTGTCAAGGTTGCCTGGAGTTGAACAAAGAGCTCAAAGCTGGAAGAGGCAAATGAGTAGCACAATTACATGAAGGTTTATTATTTCCATAATAGGTCAGACCATAAAGCTAATAGAGCTGTGACTAGGTGTTTAAAGTAGAACTCCAGGTAAATCATGTATTTTACTGAGCAATTCATAGCTGCTTTAGGAGAGTGTCTGTAGATTCCATTCCTGTGCAGAGAACTCTGTGGCCTGTTTGTTTCAGAGAGAACTGCATGAGAGACGATTCCCCCATGAGAGATGATTCCCTCTCCTCCCAGTCTGTTCCTGGACAGGTACAATATCCCCTAAATTTCAGTGGGTTGACACCATGGGGTGTCATTTCTGGTCCAGTAGGCAGGGACAAGGCAGAGACTTTGATCTGCAAGTACAAGACAATCTGGCTGGTGTTTGGCTTTGCTGCAGGTGCTTGGTTTGAGTTGGAGGAGTTTCTAATGCAAAAGTTTAAAAGCCAGGATGTGTGTCTGGGCTAAACTGGAAATGGTGTTTGGGGTGTGTGATGTGAACGTGTTAGTTTGCACAATGATCTCTCTCTTTGGGGGTGTTATTGCAGGTTTTTGAGGGTTGTCATGTTTGAAGTGGCTTAAACAGACTGATCACAAGAGCATAGATTGTATTTCTTTAATATTCTGTTGTCTCTCTTAGATTTTTAGGATGTTACATATGACATGCTTGCCTTTATAGCCACTTTAATTTGATGTTTTCCTAGTTGAAGTTGATGTTTAAATCTCAAGGAAGGAAAAAATGGGATATATTTCAAGAGTTGCCAAAAACATTTTAACCTTTGCTTTGTGATTGACATAACCCAAAATTTTAATTACCTCTCAAAAACTGGATTTCCATTTCCCCCCCTCTGTGATTCCAGTATCCTTTGGCCCCCACTTCCTGCAATTCTGGCTTAGATGATGCTTTTATTGGGGTGGAATTGAAGCCTTGTAGGATGGTATTGATAATTAGTATTAGTCTGAATATGCTCTGACTGCAAGAGCGTAGAATGACTGTAAATTTAGCAGATTCAGGACTGCAGACAGTTCCTTATTTACTACTGTAGAAGAGGAAGAGTGTAAATTGGTATTACTAATGCCACATGACTTTTTTTTGGAGGATGTATGTACTGTAGAATGGGGTGGAAGAAGGTCCCTTTATACTGACATTGACAATGACTTGTCTTTTCTAATATAAAATACTATCTTGTTCTAAATCCTCTCACTTTGAATGTATTGAGTGCTGTTTTACTTATACTTCTATACACAAAGTACAGTCCTAAAGGAAAGTCTTTCAAGCTTAACTTTGTTCTTGTTCCCATAATTAAAGCATTGGGGCAGTAAAACAAAATTGCTAGAGGTTCTTGAAGAAACATATTTAATTCAGAGTTAAACTGCTTGCCAGTTGATGCCATCATCATCCAGAACAGGATTAGAATACTTTTTTTTCTTTTGCAGCAGTGATTTATGAATAAAATCCAGCACTCCCACAGCAGGGCTAAATTTTCCTCCTAAAAATAATGATTTTATAGCATCAGTGCCAGTATGAAATGCTCAAATGCAGGTTACAGCATATGCCTGAGCTCTCAAAATTGCTGTAGGAAAGAAAAAGATTGCAGCATCATCACATGTGTTCATTCATTTTTGCTAGCTGTGTTTTGGGCCCACTGAATGCCGTGTCTAATTCCTTATCAATGGAGCAATCAGGCCTTCATTCGTCGTGGCTGAAGTAGCCAACAGTTCCCTTTTTAGGCACAAATAGCTGAAATACATTGTGTGTGAACATAAACAAAAGTGTTTGATTATCATTTGCATATCTTGGACATTCTTTTAGCAGATGTGAAGATAAAGTTTAGAGTACTTGTATATTGCTGTTAAGTATTTGAGATCCATTCAGCAATATTGTCCTGCATGTTTATTTAGAGCAATGCTAGGCCTCATTGAAGAGGCATGAGACATTAGGAGTCTGGAGAGTAAACTACTTGAAAAACAAGTGAACAGATCCAGAAGGATGTTAATTTTTTTTTTAGGTTTCACTTAAATTTCTCTGTACTAATTATGAGATATATATATATATAGTTACCCTTTTTGTAGGTAGGTGCTGGTGCATAATATTCCAGTGGTCACAGCAAAATTTGACAAAACAAGATTCATCCCATGAAGTTAGGCACTTTCTAACTTAGTCAGTTGGGTAAATATGCCTTGGAGGGAAGGGATTACCCAACTCCTGTCAATGCGGGTGGTTGAAAGGAACAACAGAAGTCAGAGGGTCTGCAAAGTTCATAAAGTTTTGTTAGTAAATTACACACCTGGCAGGGACTAGGTGTGCTAGTCCCTGACCTCCTGTAGTAAGCACAGGGCAGAGGGGTACGGTGGGAGGGAAGAGAGAGAGGAAGGTGATTGAAGAGGGGGACAAGGAGGGGTCACCAATCCTGGCTCCAGCTGGGGCAGCTGGTGGGGTGTGCAGGGCTGGTTGCCCCGGGTTGTGGGGCACCTTCTGACAGAGCTTTCCTGTCCTGGACATCAGCTCCCTGCTTTCTCTGCAAACTAGCTCTATTGTGCAGTCAGTTCCAGACCTTCCTGAGGGTGGGTTGGAGGCTTTAGGGGCATTTGGTGATGTTGATCATGCCATACTGTCCATGCCCACTTCTAACATCATCCTGCCCCTGAGCTGTGTCCTCCTGCTCTCCAACAGACACAACAAGGGCAGAAGAGCTTGTGCCCCTTGTGCAGCCACAACAGTCCCTGGTGGCACTGCCAATGCCCCCTTGTGCAGCGACAACAGTCCCTGGTGGCACTGCCAATGTCTCCCTTGTGCAGCCATAACAGTCCCTGGTGGCACTGCCAATGGTGTCCCCCTTTCTGCAGCCACAACAGTCCCTGGTGGCACTGCCACTGTCTCCCTTGTGCAGCCACAACGGTCCCTGGTGGCACTGCTAATGTCCCCCTTCTGCAGCCACAGGTGGCACTGCCACTGTCCCCCTTCTGCAGCCACAACAATCCCTGGTAGCACTGCCAATGGTGTCCCCCTTTCTGCAGCCACAACAGTCCCTGGTGGCACTGCCACTGTCCCCCTTGTGCAACCACAACAGTCCCTGGTGGCACTGCCAATGTCCCCCTTGTGCAGCCACAACAGTCCCTGGTGGCACTGCCAATGGTGTCCCCCTTTCTGCAGCTACAACAGTCCCTGGTGGCACTGCCAATGGTGTCCCCCTTCTGCAGCCACAACAGTCCCTGGTGGCACTGCCAATGGTGTCCCCCTTTCTGCAGCGACAACAGTCCCTGGTGGCACTGCCACTGTCCCCCTTCTGTGGCCACAACAGTCCCTGGTGGCACTGCCACTGTCCCCCTTCTGCAGCCACAACAGGCACTGCCAATGTCCCCTTTCTGCAGCCACAGCAGGCCAATGTCCACCCTCGTGCAGCCACAGCAGTCCCTGGTGGCACTGCCAGTGATGTCCCCTCAGTGTCCCTGGACTGGCACACACACTTTATCCCCCTAACCTTCCAGGCTTCTGCAGTGAGCCAGTTTTCATCTGCTTGTTTTTGAAAGGACATACCCAGGTTACAGGTTGCACAGTGGTAATTCTACCACAGCCTTGGGTTTTCTTTTGGACACAGTTGCTTGTCAGGAAAGGGAGTGATCTGAAGCACAAAACGCTCTGTACAGTTCAATGTGGTCTTTAACTTAATCAACTCACCCAAAGTCCTCATTCATGAACTGTGTTCTGAAGGAAGGTCAGCAAAAAAGCATAATGTGTGAGTGAGTAACTTAAATAATACATTTTCCTTGTTCACAACGCTGTAGTGAGGAGGCTGCTAGGCTTTGATTTAGTTTATGTAAAGCCATGTTTGTTGTTTCATATCCTTCATCATGTTTTTTAAGCGGTGAATTCCTGTGACTGACAGTTCTACGTATCACTGTGGTTTCTAAACAGATTTAATAAAATTAATTTCACTTGTACACACCGTACTTGGGCTATGTCCTTAGCATGGTGAATGAGCTCATACTGTGTGCATTCATCATAAGTTAATAGCCTTATAAATTTGTGTTTATATACCTTGTATGAGAATAAAACATTGTGTAAATGAAAATGTTCTGTGGTTCTTACATAGCAGTTACATTATCAGTTTTCCTCTGCTTCAAATGTAATGGTGTATTATCACATCTAAAAATGTCAGGTTTGTGTTGCTGCAGGAGAGATCAGCAGATCTGTTGCCACTCCAGCAACCAGCAATCCTATTTAGGCTGCTCAGATATTAATTCAGTGCAGTGCTTTTCTATCTGCACCCTTCTGCTTTGTCAAAATGATTTTCAGTTTGGGACTCAAATATCTCTGTATTTTCTAATTTTCTGTATTGTTCACATATTTGGCATCAGAATAACTCAGGGGAGTATCTTGCTTTTTCATTTCAATTAGTTCTTTTAAATGACTAGAATAAAATTCTGCAGTTAGACTTTGTTCTGTTTAAATACACTGCAAAGTGATTTTAGTATTAATGGTGCTATTCTTAGATGGGGAGTACAGCAGAAGCAAGTGTATTGCTTTTAGTCAACTGAATTATGTTACATTATTTCACTGAAGATTGTTTGGAAAATTGGATAAAGCTCAGATTGCTGACATGGTTTATACAGATGAGAAAGAACAGGCTAATACTGCACCTAAATGGAGCATGAGGTAGTAGCCAGTTTGGCTGGCTGTTTAGTTTCTTTGTACAGTATTAGATTCAGGTTTTCTAGAGGTGAAATTCTTTGCCAGACCATGCAGAGATTATGAACTCCAGACTGAATAACTGTGCAGTGCAGAACAAATTTATTTTGAGATGGTTGAGCAACTGATCAGTGCAATATGTATATATTTGCATCCATTGAAATGTTTATTAATTTAAATAGATTTATTTAAAGTTTAAAAGCATACTTTCAAATTCATCATCTGTTTTTATCATGTCTTGTCACAGTTCTCTCTTCCTCATGGACATGGTATTTCACACAATTCCTTGCTGCACTTCCTGTTTTAAATAGGAATCCCACTATGTTTTCTTTACAGGTGGAAAAAAATGGGTCATTTGGTACTGAATGCCATTTTTCTGACCCTTTCTTGTCTGTGGGATTAAAGCAGAAACACTGTGTGGATGCTTAGTCTTAGATTACTGGAGCTCCAGTAACACAGCCATATGTGAGGATGATTAAAGTACAGATTAAGCCTTGAAGGGGGAAGTTTTTCAAATATCTGCATCTATTTTATGTATTACTAAAAGTTTTTAGTTGACCACATAGATACAATGGTGCTGTTTAAATAAAGTGACAGAGTTCTGCTGCTTGCAATGCTTTTTATAATGAAAAATACTGGTTGTTATCTTCTTTAAGGTACTTGTGTTTACAGTTTAACAGTTCTGTTACTCCTTCGTGCAGAGAGTGTTCCAGAGTCTCCAGTACAGCAAACTTTTAACAATTTGCATTAAAATGTAGCTGGTGACACTGACCTTCCAGGGTATCAGTGTGACTGTCTGGTGGCTTCAGAGCTGTGCACTCGGAGTATTGTGTCCCTGTGTCACTGACACTTCTCCATTTCCTCTCCATTATCCAGCTGTTGCTGAGTGTCTCTCTAATTGCTGTACAAAGCTCAAATCCCTGCTGCCTGGGATGCCCTGTGTGGATGCCAAGGGCTGGCTGTGTGGTTGGTTGGTTGCATAACCCATAGCTGTGTCAGTGCACACCAGATCCATGGGCTGGATTTGAGGCTGGGCTGAGTCCTGTGCTGGAGCAGCCCCAGTGGTGCTGAGCAGTGGCACTGACAGTGCTGCTGCTGCTGCTGCTGCTTCCAGGAGTCTTGGCTGCCCACGTGTCACAACACATGAACTCCACAGACACAGCTCTCAATTGAGCCTTTTAGGGGCTCCTCAGGAGCTGCAACCCCTGTCATGAAATAAATCACTTGACTGCATCTCATTTTATGGGGGTTTCTGGTAGTTTATTTCTGGGTCCCCTTCGTCATGGGTTACAGGAGTTGTGGAGAGAAGGGAAGAGGAGCAGAAGAAGGGAAAGGACAAGGGAAAAGGTGCAACTATGTTTACATAAACAATATTTAACCTATTCTTGCACAAGGATATTCAAGTTTCAGGAGGGACCATATTCAGTGCTACTTTTTCACACAGTTACACACAAATCTTCAAACCTACACACACCATGCAAACTACCCAATATCACACACCTATAGCTAACTATTAAGTAATATATATTTCCCCAGAAGTGCTAGATCTAAACAGTCTCAATGCAACTTATTTTAAATTTATAAAAGAGCTCTATTGATGTTACTCTGCGGATTTTCTGCTGACTTCTTTTCTTGCTTCTGCACCAGCTCAAGGTCTCTGGACAAATTCCATCCTTACCTTAGCAGCACCTGCAAACTTGTCTTTGGTTTGCTAGCTTGAAAATGTATGAATTCTCTAACACCCAGGGAACAGGAGGAATGTTTGGGTGAGTGTGTTTGGCTCTGCTGGAGGAGCAGAGTGGGTGTTCTGTGATCTGCCGGCCACAGCCTGCAAGTCTGGCCCTCCTGATGGCCTCAGGCTTGGGGACAAAAAGCAGCCTTTTAAGATAGTGGACTATTTTGAGTGCTCTGGTGCTACTGGAGATTCTGCTGTGCAGTTCAGAGGTAGCAGAGTGAGTTCCAAAGGTGCCCAGCTCCAGGCAGCAGAGACTGTCCCCAGTTCATACAGGGGCAGTGGAAGGGGCATCCATCCACCTGTCCTGCAGGTGGGTGGTGGGACAGTGCAAATCCTGCTGCTCTGGGGATGAAGGTGTGTTTGTGGCACAGGAAGCGATGGTTTGGCTGCTTTGCTGTAAAGCAATGTCACTGAAAAATCCTGGTGCTCAAGTGCTGTTAGATTTATGTTCATGTGAGTGCACACTCAGTCCTGATGTTCTCCCTGTCACATGGAGGGTGCCAAAATTTCCAGGATTCTTAGAGTTAGCTGTCTTCAGGGTTCTGACTGCCAGGCTGCTGTAGTGTCTGCAGCCTGTGCAGATGCCTGATGTCACTGATTTCCTCATGGGCAGCATTTCACAGCAGCTACAGTGGCAAGTGGCACAGCAGTTCTGCAGTAAAACTATGGACAAGACAGGCAACCTCCCCAGAATCTCGCATTTTGATTGCATGCCTGCTTTCCACCCCTCTGTGCTGGCTGAGCTCAGAGCATCTCACTGGGCCAGGAGAACAGGAGTGGGCTGCTTTTGCACACACTTGGCTGGTATATGAAGGATTGGTAACACAAAGCTGATTTCTTCTTATGCTGCTCAGGGGGATGGACATTTGTGTTTTGGATACACCCATTTACCCCAACTCTCAGTCTTTCCCTAGAAAGGATCGACAGGGACATTTGGTTGCACAAAAAGAAGAAATGGAGTTTACTTAAACTCTGCATTGTACAGGCAGTCCATGGACATGTTGGAAATACACAGTGTAGATTTGGGGTGAAACCTGACAGTAATTGTGTGTTTTTACAGCTCTTTTCTTACAGCAGCTTTAAGAATATGGTTGTAAGGAAGGTGCAAAGAGCTACAGAATGTTTTATCACATTAAAAATGTTTTATCACATTTTCTGATTGTCTGACTTCACTCCTAAAATACAGAGGTTAATGTTACAGGCTTTAAAAATAATTTTTAAAAAAGGTAGTAAAAAACCCAGTGTGGTCATAAACCATGTAATCACTAATTACTGGTTGGGATCAGAAGTAGAGAGGTGAAATGGTGTTTTAAACGACCAACCAAATAACCAATCATTTGGTATAAAGGGTAGTTTAATTTTATAAAAAATGAAAGCTACAGAGGAAACAGTGCTGGGTGCACTGGGAGTGCTCCATCAGTGATACCTTTTGAGCTCGCGGGCTCCTTTTTTATACAGTCAAAGCAGGTTTATTTTTAACCAGTTCCAATAAATGATTTTCTTCTTTCTCTGTTTTGAGATCCTTTCATCTGATTCTTCCTGTTGCTTCTCCATGGTCGTGGGGGCTGGTTCTTCTTTGGTGTGATTCTTCACTTAAAATTTAACTAGAGACATCTTGTTAGTTAAGCCTTATCTGTTGTTTTGAGGTGTTCCTTCCCTATTTTGATTGGCTTTACTTCTCCATTGTATTTAGGTGTTCTGGGATTATCTTTGGTCTGCACTGTATTCATTTTACTTCCAAAGGCTGCTTGGTTATTAACTTTAGTTCTTTTCTTTTTCTACTTTTTATACATTATTTGATAAGCTCACAGACATTCTGTTGCTAAATCTTTACTGCATCAAGCTACACATAATATTTTGTTATGTTTTTGACACGAATTAGTTTATATTTATCACAATGGGAAGTAGTATCTGCAGCCTGTTGGAATGAAGTATGCTGTGTAGGGTTGAAATCTAAACTCTCTCTGCCCATCCTCCACATACTCTTCTGTAAATTTAGGGTTGGATATTCAGGGTTCGGTGTTAGTTGTATTATTTACCACCAGAAGTACATGTAAAATTGGGCACTGAAGTGTGTATTTAGCTGTTCTGAGCACAAAGAGAAGAGAGTGGATCTTGCATGTTAAATGAAATCCCAAGATTCTCTGCATTCCTTAATTCTACTTACCCATTCCTGAGGATGTGGCATTAGTCAAAGGTATAAAACCTAAAACAAAGAAAGAGATTAACTAAAAGTGGATGCCTTCTGCCCAGAGAAGTTTTAACACAAGTTTTAATTACTGTCTTATTCTTTTACAGTGAAATAAATGCCCGGCTCGATGCTGTGTCTGAAATCCTGCTGTCGGAATCCAGCGTGTTTGGGCAGATTCAAAATCTTCTTTGTAAGCTGCCAGATTTAGAGAGAGGTCTCTGCAGTGTTTTTCACAAAAAGGTATAACCATAAATAGAGTGGTTTATTATTTTGAAACAGCATTATTCTGTCAGTGTACTTCCTCTGAGTTTGCATGTTTGTTTAAAAGTATTTTCTTGGCAAGCTTAATAAAGGGAAGTGTGTTTATGAAACTTAGATTTGGTAGACTCTTGCTTTTTTATCAGTGGTATGCTGATAGAATAAAGTGTGAGTAGGGTTCTAGAACACATGCACTGGATTGCTAATGGGAAAACCATCAGTGGTACTCATGATTTAGTGGATGATGCAATGGGCCCTTGTGCCATAAATTATTATTTCCCTTTAAAACAAAACATTGTATTCTGTACGCTTATCTAAAATCACACTTGCAAGTGAAACCACTTGGCTGTAGTTAGCTGTTTTCAAGTGAATGTTAATACGTTTATAAATTCTGTAATTTGGATCTCACTTCCACATTTTATTAAGAATCACTTGTAATGAGACACTGACAATTCTTAGTTGAAGCAGATTAATGTGCTAATAGCACCTGTGCAGTACTTCTTGTTCTTTTATTTCACTGTTCTATTTAGAGTTTTCACAGTTTGTTTTAGATAAAGGAATAGGTGGGTAGAGAGAGAGTGAAGTTGTAATTTTTTTGGATGGTACATCATGAAGTTTTCCTCTCTGACAATTTCAAACCCAGTTATCGCACTATTTTACAGCCCTACTGTGTTGCAGTGTTTGCATATGGAAAGGCTTGTGTATTTCAGTGAATGAGTACAGAGGTCCAGCCAGAAAGAAGGTTGTGGGAGGAGGAAGTGTAAACCAATTTGCCCATTTTCTGGAATGTACCATATTCACATGATAAAATTGTTTTGTTTTTTTTCCCAAACAAATGCCCAGGAATTAGTTAGTTCACTTTTCAATTGTTTGACTGATTTCAGGTTTCATATATAATACCATTTCTAGGGATATATCTGCACTTCACAACATCCTGGGAGTGCTCCACTTCTACTCTGTGGGGGTTTTTTGTTTGGTTTGTTTTTTTCGTGTTTTTTTCATATTATTTTTTTTGTATGTGCTTGTTTCTTCAGGTGTCCCTTGCTGCTGTAGAAGTGCTTACCTCTAAAGCTGGTGTTTAGGTGGAGTCATTCAGAGCCCCTGGGCTTTCATGTGGCTTTTGAAATGAGGTGACAATGTGGCTTGTCTTACAGCAGCCACTGTAGCATGAAGAGAGTGAGTCAGATGTTGGAAAGGAGCTGCAGCAGAATCGTTAAAAAGGATAAATGGAAGGGAAAAGCTGTGAGCAAATAGTTTTCATTTCACGAATTTTCTCCCTTGGTAAAAACCTGGGTTGTCATCCATGGCAGAGCACTGTGGAGAGAACCTGGATCACCAAGGAATCCCTTTAGATCCTTGGGACTTTGAGGAGATGGCAGTGTCTGTGAGAGACAGGGTCTGTTTGAAATAAAGATCAAAAGTATAGTCTTGGAAGCTGGTTCTGAAGTCTAGACAGTGAGTGTGGAGCCTGAAGAAAGGTCCCTGAAAAGCAGACACATATTCAAAAATGTGGAATAACTGGTTTTCATGGGGTTTTATGTTTTTTTTCCCCTGCAGTGAATGCTGCTATTTTGGTCCCACTACAGAAGCCTTCCCAGTTCTGTTAATTCCAGATGTCCATCTCCCACATGCTCAAATGCCCTGCAATTTCACCCCCAATACAGGATCCAAACTCCCAGTGAAGCTCACTGGTGACTTCACTGTAGGAATGTGGTTGTTAATTCTCTGTCAGCTGCAGAGAAAGAGGTGAATGTGACAAGTGTTTCATCCTTCAGCCCCTTCAGACTTCACTGCCATTAGTGTGTGAAGAGGTGTGTTTTAGAGGGAGACTCTGGAGTGTACAGAGATGACTGGGTTGTGTCAGTTGTTCCAAACAATTTTTGAAATGTTTTTTACATTCAGATCAGTCACTGGGGAGCTTTTACTGTGGAATGCATTTTGTGCAGTGACCTCTAGAGAAGACAGAAAAAAGGGAAGAAAATGGTCTGTAAGGCAAAGCATCCTTATGGGAACTCATCTGGTAAAGAACATCATTGTCTGTTTTGCTGATTGGATTAATATTTTTAGTAACTCTGCTAATAAGTCTTATCTTGTACCATAATTCAAGCTGGCTGTTGTTCATCTGTCCCTTCACAGGTTCCCATTACCCCAAACCACCAAGACCTATTGCTGACCTACCCCAGCCATAAAGAATCTAGAACTAGGACAGTATTTTTGTAGTGGAAATGAGGTGTTACATTGGAGGTCACAGTTCCAGCTGTAAGCCTGAAAAGGGGCTGTGGGAAAGGTTGGGGAGACAAGAGCAGGTGTTGCTATGGAGAGAGGAGTTACTCTCCAAGGGCTGGTCGTTCTTCTTAGTGCAGCTCCAGAACTTGACTCCTTGTCAGGCACAGTGGCCTTGGTGCTCCCTGTGGAGAGGAGATGTTTGAAGGCTTCTGGTTAGCATTCAGAGGTTGACTTAAAAAGGAACCTGAGAGGGACTTCTCAAGAGCTTTATCTGAATAGTGCCTGGAGCTGATGCAGAGTTAGGTCCTGCTGGGAGAGATGGTGTTTTCCAAACCAGTTCAGCTGTGCTCTCTAGAGCCTGAACAGAACCACCAAAATCGTCACCATTTGCTTTGGTGATCAGAGGGAAATACAACTGGAAGGACCTCTTTTTTTATCTCATTTGGGTGGTGAGTGTTCAGCCTTGCCTTGCCTTCTCCCAGGCACTCAGCAATAGGACAAGGGGGCACGATGGGCTCAAGCTCTGCCAGGGGAAATTGAAGTTGGAGAGCAGAAAAAACTTCTTTGCAGAGAGAGTGCTCAGGCATTGGAATGGGCTGCCCAGAGAGGGGATGGATTCCCCATCCCTGGAGGTTTCTAAACTGAGCTTGGCCGTGGCACTGAGTGCCATGATCTGGTAAAGGGACTGGAGTTGGACCCAGGGTTGGACTTGATGATCTGGGAGGTCTTTTCCAGCCCAACCCATTCTATGATTCTATGAACGGCAAAAGAGGCTCAGCAGACAATGCTGGAATAGGGTTTAAAACTAGTACAGAGTAAACAAGCCATTAGTGCTTTTAGAAATGTGTCCTACAGGGCCAGCCCGATGTTTCTTGCTGGTTTCATGCAGTGTATTTCAGAAGATAAATATTTATACAGGCTCAACCCATAAGTGTTTATCTTATTTGTATCCTTTGCTCAACAAACATTATTTTTTGTCTAAAGCACCAAAGTGGACAGAAATCATCATAACAATTGGTCATTAAATTTATGGAACAGATTAAAGTGAAGCTGTTTCAGTGAAGGAGTGAGATCAGTCATCAAACCTTACCACCACATGCAGTAAAACATCAGTTCATTCTGCTCTGACTTCAGCCACAGGCTCTCCCTCTCCCAGATGCTGCAGGTGGGAGAATCTGTTCAGCTCTGAGTGAGACATCAAGGCCTGGCTGCCCACGTGCCAGGCACCTGTGCAGAATGAAACAGAGCAGGCAGGTGCTGCAGGGGGTTTGCTGCCCACAGCCTCCTCCAGGCATAAACTTTCCCTCCCAGTTTTTCAGTGAGTATTTCACTATCCCTCTGGCATGGGCAGACACCTCAGAGGACAAGGATGTTGCTCAGCCAGATGTTAAAATCTCTCACATAACCTTGTCCAGCAGAATGATGCTGGAAGCCTTCCATGGAAGGAGTGTTTGCTATTTCATTGATGAGGGTGTGATTTGCAGATGATTCAGGTAAAAAATGTTGTGTTTCTGATTTTTCGTTTCTCTTGTTAAATTAATACCTGTTAAATATGCCCAAGAAATTAATAACTACTTGTATAGAATTCTTTAAATCAATTTTCCCCATAGCATAATCTTTCATTGACGTTGGCTAACACATACCTTGTATTTTTTGCTTTTTTTCCTTCTGTAATAACATGCTCATCTTGTATATACTGCACTTGATCTTCTAAAGAATCTGCCTCAGAGATATTTTTAGATTTGCAATACTAAATGTGATTTGAGCAAATTGTTCCCCACTAAGCTGACTAATATGAAGTCATAACAAGGAGACTTGAAAACCTTAAAATTAAATACCCCGTTTTTCCCAAACCAAAGCATGTTCTCTATACTAAAAACATAAAAGTGTCTATTACAGTTTGAAAAGAGTGATAAATATGTGCTGCATCAACTCCCATACATTTGGGTTTTGTTATGCTTTTAGCCTGCAGTGAGTGGTCAGTGGCTGTCAGCCCTGGGTCCCTGTTGGAAACATTTTCACTGATGCAAACAGGGCTGAACTCTGTGTTGTTGAGAGGGTGTTGAATCTCTGTGATCTTTTCCTGCATCCTCAGAGGCAGCCAAGCCATTTTCAGTAAACTCCTGGTTCAAACTATTGTTTGGCATCCCAGTCAACTCTGAGGTTATTTTCTAGTGCCAGAGAAGCTGTAGCTGTCATTGGTGTCATCTCAAAATTTCACTTCAAAAATAGCATTGAATAAGCTCAAGAGAATCTTCCAAGAGTGCAAGACTGTTAATCCTGCTTTATGTAAACCATTTTTACTGTATTTTAAAAGCTTCTAATTTGTAACACAGTTGTATGTCTTTTGTAAGGTTGCTTGGGACTTAAATGGAATCAGTCCCACTGCAGTGGAGCCCAGCTTTGCACAGTTACTGTTATGTATCTCCTCCAAGTTATGTGTTTGCTCACTATTTCTGCAGTGGAGACATTAAATTTTAGATGCAAAGTCCTCCAGTGTTACAAAAATGGAGCCAGGGGAAATGGGAATACTCTGAATAAGCACCCAAGGGGTTTGTCCACCCTCTTTCTTGGGAATGGTCTGTGGGACAAGGTTGTTTGCAGTAAAGCTGAATATCTCTTTCCCCAAAGGTGCTGTGGACTGTAGTCACAGGATCAATATTTTGTCTCATTAGGTGACTGTTACAGTGTGCGGGCCATCAGAGTTGCTGTGACAAACTTCAGTGTGTGCTTTAAGCATCTTTTGGCAAACCTCATAGTCTCAGGTTTGTTACAGGTGATGCTGAATTGAAATCCTTCTCTGAAGACCATGTTCAGCCTCAGCACCCTTGCTGCCAAACAGTTGTGCTCATATATTCTCAAGCACTTTTCCCTTTCCCACACTCATATAAATCATGTACTAATTAAGGCCCTGTTTAATTCTTTTTTTTTTAAACAAACTAGTTAAAAAGCCCCAACCAAACAAACACCACCTGTTCAGCTGAGGTATTTCTTACTGTCCATGTTTCCTCATTCTACTTTTCTGGACATTATTCTCCCATGAATCAGCCTTTGCCTCCCTGAGTACATTTTATAGTCAAGGGAAGTTTGGTGGAATTTTATCCCTTATTTGCATCAATGATAATGATAGTGATGATGATGAGGATGATGCCATCAGTCAGATTGTGTTTTACTTTGAGTCCAAGCCTCAATTTACCATTTATTTAGTCTCTCAGGCCTTTCCTCTGTGTTTTGACTTCAAATGCCAGTGACAGATTTACTGCTTTATTATCTTGTTTTACTTTGTTGTCAGAGCTTTTGCAAGCAGGAGAAGTCCCAGATTGTCAGAAAGATGCTGATAAATTGCAGCAAGTGCAGAGGAAACCCAAAGTTTTCATGAGGCTGAATAATGGATTGCTTATGAAGAAAGACTGAAAGACCAATTTTTTTTTTAATTTGATGATTAAAGGAGAACAGAAGGCTTAGAGGTGTTTGAAGGGTGTTAACAGCAAAGAAGCAGTTGAGTTACTGTAATGCAAAAAGGTAAAACTAGAGATATTTGGATTAATTTAATGAAAGGGAAATTCAGTCTATGTGATAAAAGTTTTTACACGATGATAGTTGTTGCTCTGTGGATTAGTGGTGAGCACATGGTATCTTGGAATATAAAAAAAACTAACACAGGAGAACTGGAGTAGTTTTATGGAGAACACTTGAAGGGTCTCTTCCATCCCAAACTCAGTGGTTCTGTAAAATAGGTGAGCTGAAGATTTCCAGAAACATTCAGAATGTAACCTCTGTGGCCTTCCTGAATGTCATGAAATACCGTGAATGGCATTTTTGTTAATACTTGCTTCTATGTTTGGGTACAGACATTATTTGGGAGAAACAACTACAGGGTAATGGATGAGAGACTTGCTTTAGTTCTTGTGGGAAGGACAGAGGGAGAAAAATTTACTTCTGTGGAGAAACTGAGATGATGACAAATGAAAATGTAGATGTGTTCTGTGAAGCAGTGACTCACTGAGGGCTGCATGTGCTGTAATCAGCCTTGTGTTGATCACCACACAGTCCTGAGCAGAAGCTGAATTCTACGCTGGGGCAGGAGAGAGGAAAAAATGTGGGAAGAGAAGGAAGTGCCACACAAAGAATATTGCATATCAAATTGCCTTCCTTGCATCCTTAGGTGAGGAAAGTAAACTGGATTTTTCAGTGATGTCAGTGGTCTGATAGGAGAATTTCAGAAGACTGGAGGAGGAATGTTTCTACAGATCAGTTAAATATGAAAAAAAATCAACATAATTCTTTATGGACAACTTTTTTCACACCCTCTGAAATGGAAATGTCCTGGAGTGTGAATGAATTCAGCAAGGTTTGGGAGCATTGTGTCCCACAGGACCAGGTTTCCATATGGTGTGTGCATCTGGAGCAGCACAGATGTGAACTTGGTGCTGGGCAGGGCATCCCAGAACTAGTGGTACCTTGTCACATCCTGATCTCCACAGACACAGTTCTCAGTTGAGCCTTTTAGGGGCTTTCAGGGCCTGCAAACTCTGTCATTAAATAAATCACTTCACTGCATCTCATTTTATGAGGTTTTACCCTTTTTGGTGTTTTATTTCTCTTCTACATCATGGGTTACAGTAGTTGTGGAGAGAAGGGAAGAGGAGTAGAAGAAGGGGTTAAAGGGAAAAGGTGCAACTATGTTTACATTAATAATATTTAAACTATTCTTGCACAAGGATATTCAAGTTTCAGGAGGGACCATATTCAGAGCTACTTTTTCACACAGTTACACACAATCTTCAAACCTACACACACCATGCAAACTATCCAACATCACACAGCTATAACTAATTATCAAGTAATACATATTTCCCCAAAATTGCTAGATCTGAACAGTCTTAATGCAACTTATTTTAACTTTATAAAAGAGCTCTATTGCTGTTACTCAGCAGAGTTTCAGCAGCTTCATTTCTTGCTTCTGCACCAGCTCAAGGTCTCTGGACGAATTTCATTCTTATCTTAGCAGCACCTGCAAACTTGTCTTTGGTTTGCCAGCCTGAAAATGTGTGAATCCCAACAGTACCTGATTTGTGGGTGGGGCAGGAGCACCTTGGGTGCCAGGGCAGCTGAGTGGGGCACTGGGGTGTGTAGGAGGGAAGCTGATTCCTCAGGGCTGCAGAGTGCAGAGTCCTTGAGGCTGAGCTGAGGGTGACAAACTGTGCTGACTCCAAAGAGCATCTGGAACCCCAACAGTGAAGTGCCTGAACCACAGCACTATAGTAGGTGTGCTTCAGAGACTGCTGGTTTTCCCTTTCTCTGGGCTTTATTATTTTCCTTTGTTTTTCCAAGATTCTCCCTGTCTTTTTCCCACTCTCTTTCCAAACCTACTCTTGCCAGAACAGCCCTGTGGGTGCAGATAACACAGAAACCCACGTATGGTCCTTCTAAAGCTACTCAGCCTGATGCTTTTGCTGCTTACACGTTGTGCCCCTTTTCTCCACTGTTGTGTGCATATCCCACTGAGATGAGCTCAGTTGGTTAAAGACTTGGCTGTAACAATGCCAAGGTCATGGGTTCAATCCCCTGTGTGGGCCATTGACTGAAGAGTTGGACTTGATGGTCCTTGTGGGTCCCTTCCAACTCAGAGTAGTCTGTGGTTCTGTGATCTGCCTCCAGCAGCAGCAGCACTGGAGAGCAGCTCCCCACTAGTTCCTAATGATGATTGTTGACACAATTGGTGTGCTTAATTATGCTTAATTAACTTCATGGAGGGGGTAAGATGGTGCAGCTGTGTTACTGTCCATACATGTTAATTGTATTTTGTCATGTTTTCAAAAAGCTAAAGAACCTGTAGGAATTAATGTAAATATAGTACTTTGGAGTAATTTTGTTGTTGCTTCCCTTCTCAGTGCTCAACTCAAGAGTTCTTCCTGATAGTCAGCACCCTGTCTCGCCTGGACCTGGAAATTCAAGCTCTTGTCCCAGTCCTGCACTGCCATGTGAGATCTCCTCTGTTAAAAAATGCACTGTTGGAAGTCCCAGAGCTTCTCTGTTCAGTTAAACATTATTTAAAGATCCTTAATGAAGAAGCAGCCAAGTAAGTAGAAAAAATAGATGAATCTTCTGTGCCTCATAAGCTTTCTGACTAAATGTACTCAGTTCTGCAAATTATGCACCTTGGTTTAGTGTGCCTTAGTTTTACATTTTTTATTTTGTATTTATGTATGTACAATTGCTTTTAGTTAAAGCAAAGGTTGTTCTTATCTATGGCTTATATTCTTTTTTCAAAGTTAAGCTAGGGGAGCAAGTAGTTTGCCTAGTGGGTGTTTGCCTCAGGCTGAATAATTTTTTGAAAGTTTTTTATCTATTTTGGCCATTGAACTTGGGCCAAAATATATTAAAACAATTTATTTAACATCTTTTTCATTTTCTTTTTAATAGAGACGTTAATCCTTTTGAAGAGAGGCTTGTTATTCAGCAGAGTGGCTGCTCTGCTGTCAGGAATAAGCCTTTTACTATTTTTGTGGTAATTCATTAAAGCTGTCTGCCTTTTTTGTCTTGTGTCCTTTGTTGGTCCAAGAAAAAAAATGATTGAGGGAGAAGATAGACTTGATATGCATTGTGTTGAAGGGTGTCTTTGAATAATTTATTGTCTACTCTTTCTTTAATGAAAGATATGGTATGTAGTTTAATGTGTAGTTGGCTGGGGGCTGCGTGGCCTTGAATTTTATATTCCAAACAGACTGAAAAGGAACACCCACTTTGTTTATAAAACATTTTTTTCTTTTCCAGTCTGGGGTTTAAAATCAGGTTTAAGAATTGAAGCCTAGAACTTTGTTTGCTTCTGAGTTAGACGTGGACCCAAAGTGTGTAAATTAAGATGTTGAGAAGGGCAGGAGGGTTTGCTCTGCCCATTGCACAGGTGAGATTATGAGATTTCTCCTGTGTTTGGTGTCCAACTATAGTTGTGGCAGTTCATGACAAAACTGTTTGTCGTTGTGTTGATGAGAGGGAGAATAGTCTACAAAAATGCTCTAAGTAGAAAGTTGTCATCATGGACCTGCAGAATACAGGCATTGTATTTGCGTTCATTCAAGATAACTAAAATAACAGAACTTTCTGCCTGTTTATATCTCAGCTTTATGTGGCAGCATTGTTTTTACTCCAAAACATTTCTTTCCTGAAAATCATGGTTACTGCTTACATCCATACATGAGCACACACACTGCACACACTGCATCACATGCTGATTTTGTTCTGAGGTGTGGATAAAATCCTGTACTGGTTTTCAAAAGTATCCCTCTGCTCCAGGGCTTTTTTTAGGGGGAGCTGGAGATTTTGAGTTTGTGTTTTTTTCTGTTTTTAAACTGTCAGCTTCAAAATTTTTGGTAGGCATCACATAGCACTGACAGTCTTCACAGTGAGCTGCTGGCTACTGGTGATCTTTTTTCCCTCCTTGCATTCCCATGGAAACGGGCCTAATTAGCACAAAATCGTTTCTAAACATTAGTATTGTATTTTAAAATGGCATCTTTGCTGTCATATAATGCCAAGGAAATGTAATGCAGAGCCAAAGCACAGCTCTGGGTTACCTGCCTGGTCACTGGCTCCAGTTGTGGTTTCACTCGCAGCAAAGGGGTAGCAGAGTAAGTACAATATTAGATTTTTTATTGCTTCTATGTTCTAATACTTTCAGTTTGCTATTTACTTACTCTCCGCATATTAGTTTTCAGGGTAATTATGTAATTAATCAGTAGAGTTTTGTACTTGCTCTAAAATACAAAATTCTATTTCAATTAGCACAGGGCTGATTGCACTGCTTTTTATTGTCTCCTTTTTATTGTTAACTTACTTGGGTAAGTTAAATTTTTGTTATTTGTGTTGACAGCCATGTTTTTAATAGCTAGTTCAGCTTCCAGATTTTAACCATTTGAATGGCATTCCCTGTTTCAGGTTTCAATCCGAGCTGAGGTAGTGCAGCCAAAATAATTTTGTCTTTTTTTTGGTGTTGAAACTAGAAAAGACCATTGTTTTGCATGTATTTAAAAGTGTTCTGGTTCATCTCTTCTGGAGAAGACAAGGAAGCTGCTCTGGGAAAGCCCTGATGGCATTCTGCTTTGAGGAGGGCCTTGGTGGGGGGATGTTTGTTGCAATCTTCATGAAAATCTGACTCAATTTGGACAAATTCTAAATATGTCAAAAATCTGTGCTCATGTTACGCAGAAATTGTGTAAAGCTTCGCATTTAATCACAGTAAAGATGTTGGCAGCACTTGGGGTGCTCTGTATGCAAAGTGCCTGTCTATTTATGTCAGCTGTTGGCAAATGTGATGTACCATGACCAAGCACCTGAAAATCTGTGTTTGGAAGGGAGTAAAGCTAATGTTAAAACAGATGAGAATGACAAATTAAAATAAGGATGCTGCTTTCAGAATCCAGAGAATGTACCTCTGTTTTTACCATCGTTTTATCTTATGCTTCTTATGAGTAGGACTGGAGACAAGACCCAATTGTTCAAGGACCTTACAGACTTCCCTGTCATCAGAAAGAAAAAAGAGGAGATCCAGGATGTGATTTCTAAAATCCAATTGCATCTGCCAGACATTCGTAAACAGATTAGAAATCCTTCTGCTGAGTATGTTACAGTTTCAGGTCAAGAGGTAATATGGTCTTTATTAAAATATTACTGTACCCATGTCTAGAAAACAGCTTAAAAGTCAGACCTAACTAGAACTCTGTTCACTTAGTATGCTGCTTGATATGGTCATTTGATGATCTTTTATCCAACTTTAAAGAACAACTTTCTTACAGTACAACTCTTTTTTTATTTATCAAATCAATTACTTTAATGATTTAAATAATAGAAACACATTAGTGCAGTTGAATTTGTTTCAGTGATGCTTCATTTTTCTGTGTACATAAAAACACTCACATCCTTCCAGGGTTAATTTTGTGGCTATTAAGTGCTGAAGGGCTCTCAGAGGACCAGAAAGCACAGCATGTAGTTAACTTGGAGAGTGGTGAAAGGATTTGTAAGCACTGCAGTTTGAAAGATGGGAGAGAAGAGGAGTAGTATTAAAGAATGATAAATATTGTTTTAATTCTTAAAAACAGTGCTTGGGACTGCAGCTTTTGTCTGTAAGTGCTGTGCAAGTGTAGGCAGGACATGCTCCAGTGAGCTGAGAAGTTCAGTGGTGAAAAAAAGAGACATCAAAATCCTGCCAGATTTGTGGGGGAACTGAAGAGGACCAGTGAGGTAGCACAGCTGAGCACTGTCCTTTGGGAACTGAGAGTAGGAAGGCTGGGAAAAACTCCACAGAAAACTGGGAAATGAGCTAGGAAATTGAAGGGTTGAGTGTAGGAGAGAGGAATGGGTGAGGACAGGGAGGGAAGGAGCTGGAATTGGCCCATGGAACACTTAGGAAAGTGAGAAGGACCCAGGAGACACAGGAGTGAGCAAAGAGGCACTGCTGAAATGAGGGAAAACGTGGGAAGGGGTGAGCTAGAAACAACAGCCTTTGATAAAGACCTCGGGTGGATATTCCTGTTGATGGTGGAGCTGTGAATGGCAAAGATGTGGCCCAAGAGTTGGGCAGGTTGTCAGTGCAATTCCAAAGGGTGCTGAATTCCAAGGGGAAGTAGAAAAATGTGCTGGAGCATTGAAGGTTTCTCTCAGGAAGGCTGGATTAAGAGTGTGTGATGACAGCTCTGTGGAGGAAAGGAAAGGAGAAGGATTGGTTGGAGAGAGGAAAGCACCTGAGGAAGTACCAAAATGTGGAGCTGACGAAGGGTTTAAGCCACCATTCAGTCACTGCAGACACACCAGAGAGGAGCCTTTGCAGCAGAGCACAGCTCAGAAACCACTGCAGACAGAGGTGTGTGTTGGTGTGTTGATAACAGGAGCTGTTATCTCTTGACATCTGGTGAGGGTGTTTCACAGACCCCACAGGAGTCAATAGGGGAAGGGTCAGAGAAGGTGGTCAGTGAGGAAAGACACCAAAGGAACAGAAGTAATGGAAAGGAAATTGTGAGGGAGCAGAAGAACACAGGAGTACAACAGGAGTCTGAGCTCTTTCCTCTTCAGATCTGTGTAGGATATTCTGCTTATGTTCTTGTAGCACCCTGACAGATGTAGAATTCAATACTTCCTCACAAGAGAAGAGAAATAAGAGGTATTTCAGGAGAAGTATCTTGAAAGTGGTTTGGGTGAATGGAGAACTCATGCATCATGTCCTTGCTGGTTCTTTTGTGCCCATGTCAGGACTGGCTTTTTGTTTGTACTTGAGGGTGATTACTGGCTATTGCAGTGAGCTGTGGAGGGCTTTATCAAAATCATGTTAGCTATAATGGAAAAGCTGTGTCAGACAAGGGCCTCATGGCTTTCCGTAATGTGGGCTGAGTCTATGCTAACCCAATCTCTGCAGGAAATACGTTTTCCATCTGAATTCCATGATTGAGAATGCCTCAATTCCCTGACATCCGGGGCCTCAGGCTGGTGTTACAAAGATGACCAATATGAATCACAGACACTGCATAAACACTGCAACAAAGACATCCCCTAAATGTCACTGCAGTGAGCATCCTGCCATCATTGCTGGTTTTCTCTGTGCCTCCCTCTCTGCCCTTGAGCTGACTGAAATCTCAGCAAGGTTCTGTAGGTACGAAGGGTTATGTATGTCATAGCCCTTGCTTTTTGGGGGGTGAAAAGAATATTAACTTCTGCTCTGCTCAGTCTCTTCAGGCTGAATATTGTTTTCCTCTGATGCATGCATATTTCTTGATGTATAATAATTATGATTCTCTAGCCTTCCTGTCTTCCCATAATGTGTAATATTAAATTTCTGTTATTTTAGTTTCTGATAGAAGTCAAGAATTCCCATAAATCATCTGTGCCATCTGACTGGGTTATGATTAGCAGGTATGTAAAATATCTTTGCAGTTCTATTTTAATATAGAATTAAAAAACAACAGGTATTTTGGTGTTACAATTAATTACATACACATTCTCATTGCTTTATGTGTTTATGTTTGGGTTTGGGGTTTTTTTCCAGCTGAAACCAACCAACTGAAATAGTAAATTTCTTGCTTAAAAGCAAACAAAAAACAAACAGAAAAAAAATTGAGTTCTTAAAGGATTTGTTTTTACACAGTAGATCCTTAGAGCACTGGATTATTTACCTAACCTTTCAAAGTACATGTACTGATGTCAAAACTATGGTCTTGATTCAGTTGTGCCTGTAGCTTGCATGTGCAAATGCTTCATAAAATTTTGATTGCTCTTATTTTATTCAGAAAGGTTAAAGTAGCTGTGCAAACATCTGTTTGTACATCTTAATAAATTCAGTGTGTTTAAAATGTCACTTTACTTGCACAGGCAAGATTTCCTTGCTCTGGTACTTGGTGCTATGTAAGCAAGATTTTAGACAGCTTTGGGTACTTTTTCCAGCAGGTGAAACAGGCATGCACTAAATTATGTAGTTGGCTTTTTCCCCCCTAGTAATTTGATTTACTATTTTAATGGGTTGAATACCTTAAAGTTATAATGTCCATGTCAGTGCTGCATTCTGTACAAGGCCCAATGTGTTACATCTGAGCACAGACATCACTGGTGAACTCTGAAGTGATTTTCTATTCACTTCTGCAAGAATTCAGTATTAGAAGTGCAGAGATCAGGCAGCATTAACATGGTGAACAAATTACAGCTAATCTGGATTTTGTGGAACAATGCCTGAGTGTGCCAAAATAAGTCCCTAATGAAAATACAGGAATAAATATCGAGTACCCCAGTGGAAATTAGGAAGACAGTCTGTATGACAGAGTTGATTTCAGGCTTATCACAAAGTTTTCCTGTTTTAAAGTGACTTTTAGTGTGTGTAATTCATTATGTATGCAACCATTCACAGGAAAGTCATCCATCTGGGCAGTGTTTTGTGAAATAAGTAAATTTGATGACAGACTGCAGTGAGCAGAGTGAATGGGCAGTGGTGCAGTGGCTTGCTTTGTTCTCAGTACATACACCGCAATCAGTGGAGTTTGGTAACACAACAAAAGACCTTTTGTTGTTGTTAGTCATCGATTTTCAAGGCTCACAATGAGTAAGAAGACTGCTGCAGTTTTGCATGAGGGTGGTGTGGCTGCCTGCGTGGTAACCTTGGTTTCCTGTGTGGTTTCTCTCTGGCAGCACAAAGACTGTGAGTCGCTTCCACTCCCCTTTCATCACAGAGCGCTACAGGCACCTGAGCCAGCTCCGGGAGCAGCTCGTCCTTGACTGCAGCGCAGAGTGGCTCAACTTCTTAGAGTGAGTTTACAAAACACAGCCCGTGCCCATCATTGTGTCTGATGTGGGGTTTGCTGTGAGGGCAGGAAAAGAAAAATGTTTATCTTAAAAAGAAGTTGGTGGTTGCGTTTCCCAGGACAGCCTCAGAGGTAGACAGTTAAAATGTTGAAAACATTGAAGGCAGCACCTTTGCAGTGGGAGTGCTGAGACCAGCAGGGGTATCTCTGCATTTAAAAATTCCAGTTAAAATACAGTATTCAGTATGTAAGGTGTCTCTCAGAGTTTCAAAGCTAGTATCACAGAATATATTAGTTTTATTAGTAATAAAGTAATAATATAATAGACCCTGAGATCAGCTCAGTTGGTTCAAACTTGGCTGTAACAATGCCAAGGTCATGTTCAATCCCCTGTGTGGGCCATTGACTTTAGAGTTGGGCTCCATGATCCTTGTGGGTCCCTTCCAACTCAGAATAGTCTGTCTGTAAATAATATTAATATAAATAATATATTAATAAATCAGTATAATTCTTTTAGTAAGAATTAAGAATCTGGAAGTAGGGCTGACTGAATGAAACTGAATCTAGCACTTCTATTGTTGAAGTTGTAGTACAAAGTGGTTTTATTATACTGTATATCAATACTATGTAGTAGTTCTGATACTCATTATATTTTGTATGCCCTGAGACTGACTGTGAGTACTTGCTAGAAAGTAATGAGTTTTATTACCCCTCACATTGGGCACATCTGTTTGAGGTCACAGTTTTCAATGGAGTTATTTGACTGTTTAGCCAAAGAATCTTTAAAATGAAAGTTCAAAAAATATTTCTTGGACTTCTGTGTGCCTTTAATTTTTCAGATGTCCAGTTTTCTGTTACTTTTCTACTTCCATAAATTGCAGAGCTGGTGAAATTGTTCCTCTTACTGTGCAGTGATAGTTTGCAAAAGCTTAACAAGTCCCTTCTGAAGTTGTCTCACTGGATTTGCCCCATAGTAGGAACCCAGCAATTCTGTAAATTTGGTAGAAACTAGAAAAACATCCCAATTCACACCTCTCCAGGTGTGTTTCCTGTGCAGTGCTGTGAAAATAGTTCTCTTCGTGTTCCCTTGGCTGTGTTCAGTGCTGTTGCATGACAGCAGACAACAGGGAAAGGGCTGAGTATGGGAAAGTGCTCTTCTTTCTCACTCCTCCACTCATTTATGTCTGTTTGTTAAACCTGCACCCCTGCTGGTTCTGTCTTCTATTTTACGTCTAGGAGAGGGGAAAGAGCAAATTTTTGGGGCTGAAGAAAATGAACTTTGCTGGAAACTTTGCTCTCCTGGCAATGTCGTTATTGTGCTGGTGAAGCAATGCATAAACTGAAAATTAGTGCTTTGGTTTCCTGTTGTAGACACCATAGTTACTGAATTTGTAGACAACTCCTGTGTCAGACACTCTTAGTTTGGTTTTTTTCTGACTGTAACTTACGGTTGAAGTTGAAAATCAGCGGTTGGGATTCAGTTGCCACTGAGAGAAATTGTGGCATTTTCATAGACCTCTCTGAGGCAACAGGACCCTTTCTATGCTACCCAATGAGTTTAATTTTTGTGTGATCTTTTTGTACTTAAAAATAATTCACTTTTAGAATGGGAGCACAAAGCCCATCCTGACTGAGATTGTGCCTTTGTGTTACAGCCTAAATTGCTGCTGAAACATTTGAATTTGGGGTGATTTAGTGACCTGAGGAACTTGCATGGGAGGTATTTTCACAATCACTTTGCATCTGTGTGGTGGAATTAACTTTTTTCCCCTGTTCTTCTGTTACCTTTCCCTGTTTTGGTACAGCCATTTCAGTGAGCATTATCACCCTGTGTCTAAAGCCATTGGTCACCTAGCAACTGTGGACTGCCTGTTCTCTCTGGCCCAGGTGGCTAAGCAAGGAGACTACTGCAGGTAATCAAATTTTAATTTTTATCTGGGATTTTATAGGGAATTATAAGAGAGTATTTAAAATAAATTAGATTTTAATATGTGTACTGTGATAAAATGCATTATTAAAATTGTTTACAGTAGTTTCAACTGAATCTGATTTGCAAAGCAACACTTCTGGGCTAAACACAAACCTGTGAACATTGCAGTTCAAATTTGACATGTTATGTCAAATTAACAAATCAAGACACAAACGATGTTTGTTGTTCAACCTGAGTCTAGTGGGTGATATCTCACTTATATATATAAACAAATGTTGGTCTTTGCATGGACTTTTTTTTCTTCTTTTTTTAATCTCAGCAAGGTGTGAGTTTATAATACCTTTCTAATGCCTAAGATTCTCAGGTACTTGAGGTATGTTTCAGAGATGTGTTTTAGGTCAGTAATGGGTGAGTGTTAGTTGCAGAGCAGAGGTGCTGCCCCACCTGGGATCCTGTGTGGTGAGCTGTACACCTGCCCAAGGCCCACACACAGACAAATGAGGAGAAGTCAAATTACATATACTTCTGCTTTTGTACATTTTTAAAGATAATATTGATCACCTCTGGACCCCTGGGATCTTGTGTGCCTCTGTCAAAATCTCTTTGAAAGTAATTGCTCACTTATATCTGTGTACTCAGATGAGAAAACAAACTGAAGTCTGATTAATTCACTGTGCAGGGGTTTAAATAATTCACTGAATTTTAGAGTGGCTTAGAGCTTATAAACTGGCTGGAAGGAGACTTTTCAGTGAAACTTCAGCTGCAGGGAAGGTGTCAATACTTAATTTTAGAGGGCTGCTGAAGGAAAGATAGGACTTGAATATTAGGCATTTTGGAGGAATGATTTTGCGTCAGTGAGGATTGTTTCCTGTAGCCCAACCTGAGGTGGGTAATTGAGACGGGTCAGGAGCACAGGAGCTCCACAGAGTTGTGGGACAGGGCTGAGCTCCTCTTACAGTTTGGGAACCTCTCAGGACATTCCTTTGCACAGAGGATTTGCAGCATCAGGACTCTCAGGCAGCAAAGACAGATACGTAAAGGTGATGGTGTGGGGAATCCAGAGACCTCCCTCTGATGTTTGGGTGTCCACTCTCCAGGCTGTGAGCTGTTGAAGGGATGCTGTTGAAAAGGTGGCACAAAGCCCAAGACTGTCTGTATTTTGGTTTCATCTCAGCTATACATCTGCTGGGAAAAACCCCACCTGATCAGTTTGTGCCTCTTTCCCCAGTGCTTTGTGTTTCTAATATGGCCATTTATTTCATCTCCGTTTTCCTTCTAAATTCCATAATCCCACTCCCTACGTCTTCCCTTTGAAGTCCACCCAAAGTGTTAGTTCATTTCCAGAAATAAAATTCCGTGGTTTTATTCCAGTATCCTCCTTTTCTCAGCTGCTGCCCTTTCCCCAGTTACTACTCTTATTTCAGAGTGGTTGTGCTTGTGGTGTAGGAAAATGTTGCTGAGACATGGAACCACATTTACCTCTCCACTGGGTGCTGCAATTCAGTTTACAAGGGAAAAAGGGAAAGAGTTAATAGTCAGAATTCAGTGGAATATCTTTCTTTTTCATTGTTTGTGCTGTGAAGGACATGGCAGAGTTTGGAGATGGAGCTTTTCAGACATGAAGGTATGTAATGCAGAATTAGACATGTTGTTATTAGTGGACTTTTAGACAAATCTGCAGGTACGGTTGAAGTTCTTTATCCAAACTGCTAATATATTTTTTTATAACTGAATGAAACCAAGGAACTCTTTAGAAATACCTAATGGCAGTAATTAATTTTTATCATTTTGGGTTGTTGGTTTTTTGGTTTTTGTTTTTTCCCCACAAAAATCTACATCATGAGTGACCCTCCTGCAGGCTTTACTTTCAGTAATTCTAAATTATTAGTTACAGTAAAATTGAAATTAATATATTTTCCTTTTTGCAGACCAACTGTGCAAGATAATCAGCAAGAAATAATTATAAAAAAGGGGAGGCACCCTGTGATTGATGTGCTCCTGGGAGAGCAGGATCAGTATGTTCCAAATACCACTAACCTTTCAGTAAGTACCAAGACACTTCAAAATCATTCAAGGGAAGGAGTATGGGATCAGCTTCTTGGCCAGGAAGTTAAAATACATAATTTAGTCATACAACTGTCTTCTTGGTTGCGTTTCAGAGAGTTATTGCTAGATGTGACCACATCTGTTTTGTCCCTTTTCCAGTATCTGGCAGCCAGACTCTCTTTACAACCTTGTTCAGCCTTAACGGCATAAATAAAAGAAAGGTTATCTCAAAATTAGGAAAATGCATGTTTTAAACGCTTGTTCTTGAAAAACAAATTATTAATTACAGGGTTTTTAAATGACGTCATCAGGAGTCTGCATTTTGTCCAAATTTCTTCTTAAATTTGTGGAGTGTTTTAATATGCAGGTTCAGGTGTCGACCTGGGTCCTAAGATTGCTCATATATTTTTTTAGGTATGTCTTTACTAAGTGTTTTCCTTTCTTTCTGAAAGTATTAATGTGTGCAGCCTTTTTTAGCCTGATAAGTTAAAATCTGTCCTCTAAATTGCACATCTGTTTGAAGTTTTTCATTAAATATTTACCTATATGTTTTTTTAAAATATTAAATATCTGTTCCTCGGTGAATATAAAAGATATACTTGCAACTTAACAGTGAGATCTTTTTACACAATAAATACAGAAAAGGTATGGAACAGCTGTCAATGTGGAACATTTCTGTCATAAACAGTGTTCAAATTTGTATGTACTTTCTGGGAAGTATTTTTAAATGCTGTTCTATACTGAACAATGATACAGATATTTTGCCATACTGCAGGGAATGTTTTCAAAATTATTTATCAACTCCAAACAAGCGACAGATGGCACTTAAAAAAATTCAGCATTTCATTCAGTAATCATCATCCACTTTTCCCTGTTTAGCCCCATTCTTATGTTGGCTTTCTAAATACTGAATATTACAAAATCAAGTGATCACAGCAGAATCACTTTTGCCTCTACTGTTGTTCGAGTTTTCCTTTTCTTGAGAGAGGTGGTGGGTGGGAACCAGTTTGTTAAAATGTCTGTAGTTTCCAACTGATGTGTTTGAATCAGCAGGAAAATACATCACCTCTCATGTTTTCAGATGAAATATTGTCAAATATCTAACTCGAGGAAAAGCTTTCTCCCAGTGCCCTGAGATAAACATGCTATTTTTCCATTCCCCCTCTCCTCCCCAAACGTTTTGGGTTGTTTTAGAGCTCCTAACTTCAGCCATGAATTTCAGTAAGATGCTGGCTTGTGGCTGTGTGCAGTCGTAAGGGCAGATGTGTTCTCTGCTCTGATGTTACAGCAGATGTTTCTTCTGAAAATCACAAGATTTGCAAACCAGCCACCAGTGTCACAGCATGGCTGCAGAGAGCCTGGACAGACACCAAACACATGCAAGAAATTTGTGGGTTTTAACAGATGAACTCATGAACTCGTTCTTGTTTCAAGTATCTGTAAATTCTGTTGGGTCGAGCCCTGACAAGGTTTTAGTAGCAGCACTAAAACTATACCCTGAAGACTAGAATGTTATACATTTTGTTCTCTTGTAGTCATGTGCATTTTATTACATTCATCCCTTATTCCCAATAATGGCATTTTCTGGTTTTCTTTGCAAAGGCTGAAGAACTTTTTACATGTAATAAATACGCATTGTCTGTATCTTCTGTGTCTCCTGTATTGTGACATAAGCGACAGTCCTGTCTGAATTTTATGTGTGTCTCTATAAATGGAATGAAAGGCACATTGAAAGTCAGATCTGTGAAGATCTTGAGACTTATTCTATGGAGATTTTTTTGTTTGTTGTTTTCACAGTGTCTGCTCAGGTTTCCCAAGTAGTGTGACCTCCATGCCCCTCCTCAGGACTGTGCTGACCTGTGTGTAGTCCATCAGTGGGTGCATTTTTTTGGATGTACCCAGTGGAAAGGAAAAGTCTGCCTGTGTGATGTGCCTGCATAACTTAATTTCCTAGTTTGGATTATGGGCTGTGAGAAAGCTTTATATAGATTGATGAGTTTTAATTTTGTCTCAGCAATTGTCTTCACTGGAGGAACAGTTTTATTCTGAAGCTGTAGACAGGAAGCAGTACCATGGGGAGTCTTACAGCTGAGATGAGTTCCTGCATCTGATTTAACTTTCTGTGTGATCTCAGTGGTCAGATACACTAATTGATTAGAGATTGGGTGCAGTCTGCTCATAGAATTTGTGCTGTAGTCAAGTATTGTCAAACGCAGCAATGTCTTCATTTCTTGTTGTATCCAGTCTGAACATACTTATGTCATACCAAGGCAGGCAATTTTGACTGTAAAATCCAGGTCAGGTCTTCATCTGCCAGATCTCCCCACTTGGCACTGACAACTCCAGCTGGAGAGGCATCCAGATCACAACCAAACTAGCACAGTGCTGGCTGTGCTGAGAGCTCATGAGTTTCTCCTTTTCTCCAAAGAAAATCACACAGAATCACAGACAGAATGGGTTGGATTGGAAGAGACATTACAGCCCACCCAGTTCCACTCCCTGGCATGGGCAGGGACACCTTCCACTGTCCCAGGTTGCTCCAAGCCATGTCCAGCCTGGCCTTGGACATTTCCAGGGTTGGGGCAGCCACAGCTTCTCTGGGCACCTGTGCCAGGGCCTGCCCACCCTCACAGCCAGGAATTCCTCCCCAAAATCTCATCTAATCCTGCTTTGACAGTGTGAAGCCATTTCCCCTTGTCCTGTCCCTCCCTCCCTTGTAAATGGTCTCTCTCCATCTTTCCTGTAGCTCCTTCAGGTCCTGAGAGGCCACAGTTGGGTCATCCCAAAGCTTTCTCTTGTCCAGGCTGGTCAATCCCAATTCTCCAGCCCTTCCTCCCAGCACAACTGCCCCGTCCCTGTGGTCACCTTGGTGGCCTCCTCTGGACTTGCTCCAACAGCTCCATGTCCTTCCTGTGCTGGGGACCAAGTTCTTGGATGCTTTCTTGGGTCCTTGATGGAGAATGGTAAGGTCTCCCCTCACTGTGTCCATGTTGCTCAAGAGCAATCAAAGTTGATTTTGGTGCATCTGGGATGTGATAATATCTGGAAAAGTGAATGTGATGAACTCCAGGAATGAAGGAAAGCTCTTCACTAGAAACAGGGTGTTTAATCCTGTAGACTTCTCCTGTGTCCTAAGCAGATGCACACACCAGACTTTCTTAGAGAAGCACCATGTGCAGGGCAATATATTTGACTTCTCTTTTGTGTTTCCAGGGAGATGGTGAAAGGGTCATGATAATAACTGGGCCCAACATGGGAGGGAAGAGCTCCTACATAAAGCAGGTGGCCTTGATCACAGTCATGGCACAGATTGGCTCTTTTGTTCCTGCAGAGGAGGCCACCATTGGAGTTGTAGATGGCATTTTTACCAGGTAATTTTTCAAAACTTGCTGCATGTTTATGGAAATGCTACTGTGGCAGGATGTGTGTGTGTTTTTCAAAGTATAATTTCATTTTTCATTTAGAACTTTGTTACCTGAAGGTTCCCTTTTCATTTTAAAGGCATGCATTCATTGTTAGGTTTTGATTCTGATTTTCTGGAAAGGTTTTGATTCTGATTTTCTGGAAAGCTGTGGTATTTGTATTGTAATCTTTGAATCTTCAGAGGATAACGATTTCAATGTGTGTGTCTTGATTAAGATCCAAATATCTAACTTTATCTGCCTGAACAGACATCTCAGCCAAATGTATTCGGCTGGGTGGTACCCAAGTGGTGTTTCCCCTAAAATGAATGTTGTCACCTGGAAAAGTCCTGTCACAGTTTCTGCTGTCAAGTTCAGTTGTATAAAACTCAGAGTATTTGAGACTGAGAATATGGGGCAGCACATACTCTGTGCTTACTCTCCTTCTTGTACTATCAGTCTTGAACACACTTAGACCCCACTTGATGTGCTTTTCAGAGTGAATAATGGCAGTGTGTTGCACTCAGTCTCATTTTTGAGACAGTGCTGAGTAATTTCTAAAGATTATCAGTACAGTCAAATGCTGTATTTTATAATGTATTTCCCCCATTTTCTTTAAAAATTTGTAATGAGCAATAGTTCTGTGTTTCTGATGGTATTTGAGATGGATTATTATGTATGGTTGTAAGTTTCACAGCAATCATGTCATCTGTGCTAGAATTTCCTGAAATTCTAGTTCTGTGATGGCAGTGTGCATTCCAGAGTTAACTCCTAACAGAGAACCTGCAATACTGCTCACTGGGATTGCCTCATCATATAAAGGTGTTGTCTTCTTGCTCTTCATTGTGTCATGACAAAATAAATGAAATTGCACCTTGATGCAATTCAGGGCTAAGAAAATCAGAAAACAGTTTGTATCATCTTTCCAAAATTAATTGGAGGTGAGAATTCAAAATGGTTCACTTCTTTCCCCACCCTGGGCTGAAAGAAATCAACTGGGTGGTTGGATGAGCTTTTCTAGAGGGGACATGAAGACACAGAGGGTCTGATTTACTTCACAGAACAAACCTTCCTAACAATTTGAAGATTGTCTTCTTTGTGTGTAGCTGAACTTACAGTGCTTCACTTGGGTTTGTGAATTTCTAATCAAACACATGTAAGTCTGCTGCTCTAAGGCTGAGTATCTGCTTTCCTCTATTTTTTCTTAGACTGTCATTACAACAGGATAATTTCTTCAGAAAACATCAGGAAGTGTGACACAGTCATTGGGAGAGACATTTTGTTTTGTGCCTACTTGAAGGAGAACAAATCGGGTTTTTATCTGTGTTCTGCCTCTTCCCCAGTGTATTTCTCTGATTCCACTTCGCTTTCCCTTATACAAGAATAAAACCCAAGTATTTTTTCACAACTTTTCTGATAAAGTAGTGTGGTCAAAGGTAAAACTTTTGCTTTCAGATTTCAAGCCAAGAGACCTAGACCATGTTATGTGTGAGGTGTCAGGACATTTCATTTGTAACCCAGCCACACTCCAAAACAGAGCACTGATTTTTCTTTCCCTCCCTGATCACTGGATATGCCATTCTTCATTTAATGCAAAATGTGTCAAACAGCAGATGAATACACAGAGGAATTGCTGAAATTCTTGTAATTGCACTGGCAATTAAGAGTAAACTAATTGGCTCAATATTAATCAAGGAGAAATTGAAAATACGTTATTAAGATAGAAGTAGCTGTGCATTAATTGAAAGGTAACAGGAAGCAGAAAGGAAAAGGAGCAGCATATCAGATTCTGCAACACACACATGTGCAGAGACTGTGCAGGAAGTAGGAACCTCTGTTTTGGTTTGGGTGGGGTTTTTGGGTTGGTTTTGGTTTTTGCACAGCTCTGGGAAAGGCCTTGCAGTCTGTCAGGGCAGGTGAATGTGGTGCTGCATTCAGGGTATTTCCCAGCCCTGGGAAGTGATCCTTGAAACAGGTTTTAGTGCCTGCTTTGAGGAAAGAATTAACAAATCAGCTCACATGTTGTGTCCCACCTTCCTGTTTAATACTCTTGCTTTCCTGAAGTCTCTGCTTTTGCCCTGGACTTTCTGCTGGTAGGGAATGACCTGGAAGAGATCAGAGACTTAACTCACATGCAATTCTGCTTGTTTTGTTTTGTCCTCTGTGTTTTGTTTTGAGGGTTGGTTTTGATTTCTTTTTATTTGTTGTTTGGATTTTTTTTTTTACATAATATGATGACAGCTGTGTAGACTTCCTTTCTGGACCCCAAGCCACATGTGTCTTGCTGAAAATTAGGATTTTTTTTAGTTAATATCTTCAGCATATTTTTAATATTTTAAAAACTTTGCGTAAGGAGATTTAGAAGGTACTTCTGTCCTGCTGTGGTTGAGTTGTCTGTGGGGGCTGCTCTTGGTGTGGATGCTGTGAGGATGCAGCACAGGCTGACTCTGCAAGGTCAGGGGCACCAACAGTTGTGCTTGATAAATCTTTTTTGAATATTGGTGCTTTTTCCTGCAACCTCTTTTCTTCATAGGCTGCATGTTCAAAGCGTGTATTTATGTAGGTTTAAGAGATTTCTGTCTCCAGGATTTGTGTCTTGTGTTCCAATAGGGTTTCCATGGAAATTGAAAGGTTGCCACTATGGTTATTCCTTCTGTTATATTGTATTTGTATATGGTACCTTCTCTAAAATGGCTTTAAATATTGAATTATATTAAATATTTTTCAAGATACGAAGGAGTTGCTTCCAGGTGGAGTGAAAATAGGAATGATGCGGCTTCATTGCTGGTTTGGACACAAGGCAGTGCTAAGGCTGCTCCAGACATGTCTGGAATGTGGGGAGTACATAAGTGTTTTGAGGAGGATTGCTGGTTAATGTTTTCTTCTTTTTTTCCCCTTCTCCAGTCAGGGATAATGCTTGCTTGCAACCTTTCCATAAAGAATTTAACTTGATCAGTGTCATTCCATTTTAAAAATTTAGAGGGGTTTTGAAAAGGTCAACACCTGATCTATGTTGACTTTTAGTGGGATTTGAGTATTTAATGCTCTGATGTTTGAAAACTCCCAGCCTCACTTGCAGCAAATGGGTTCAATTTTTGCTTTAAATTAACCTTGAGGTTTTTGTAGTTCTAGTGTAGTTATTCATGGATGTGCATATATGGAGGAATTAATGGCAGGAATTCTGTTGGCCTAATGATGCCCCCAGAAAGGGTGATGTTCAGCTGCTGAGGAAGGCTGACCTTTAGAGAGGTCTCACTTTCAATCTGTTATTGATGGAATTTCTCATAGGTAGAAAACCTTAGCCTAGTTCTGCAGGTCAGCAGTAGCTCCTCATGACAGTCAATTTTCAAAATTGAGAGAGAATGCTATAGATCTTTGAAGACAGAATATGTTCAAATAGGCTAATTAATAATACAAACTAGCAGATGCCTTGATTTCAAGAGTTTGAAAATCACCTTTTTGAAATCAGAAGCTGCCATCAGAAAGAATACTGCAAAGGACAGGAGCTCCTGCCAGCGCTGGGTGATGGTACAGGGACAAAGAATTTCCTTTAGATCACTTACCTGTCTGGCTTTCTCTTCTTGTGTTGAAATAAAAGCCATTTCACTTATTTCAGTGATCAGACTTGAGCAAGCACAGTCACAGTGCGGTGACACACCTTCCAGTGAGGGTTCATCCCATCAGCCAGGCTGGGAATGGTTTTGGGGGTGCACATTCAGTTCTCTGCACTAACACAGTGCCCTGTGCTTCAGGTGGCTTTGAAAACTGCCTCGTGCAAGGGATCTGCCACATGCAAAAAGGCTGGAGAAGGGACTGGGGCACAGGTGCTGTGGGGAGAGGCTGAGGGAGCTGGGGGTGTTCAGCCTGGAGAAGAGGAGGCTCAGAGGTGACCTCAGCATTGTCTGGAACTGCCTGAAGGGAAGTTCTGGCCAGGTGGGGGTTGGTCTCTTCTCCCAGGCACTCAGCAATAGGACAAGGGGGCACGATGGGCTCAAGCTCTGCCAGGGGAAACTGAAGTTGGAGAGCAGAAAAAAAATCTTTGCAGAGAGAGTGCTCAGGCATTGGAATGGGCTGCCCAGAGAGGGGGTGGATTCCCCATCCCTGGAGGTTTTTAACCTGAGCTTGGCCGTGGCCCTGAGTGCCATGATCTGGTAAAGGGACTGGAGTTGGACCAAGGATTGGACTTGATGATCTGGGAGGTCTTTTCCAACTCAATCCATTCTATGATTCTGTGATTCTAAAGGAATAAACAGAGGCATCAGTAAGGTGCATGTAGGTTGTCCTCTCATGCACTTTGTCTCCCTTGGAAGCGTTCCTTGCTGTTCACAGACTCTCAGCATGACTTCAATCCTCGTGGTATCAAATACAGTTTGAATTGTCTGTGAAGGTGAATTGAGAAAACAGGGTGGAGGAGGGTGGCAGTACAGGCTGACAGGTGGGGTGGTGGGTTGCCTGGGTGAGCAGCAGTGCAGTGTTTCCACTCCACATGGACAGACAGCTGCCTGCACTTGGCCATTCTCTTGGAATAGCCCCTGTACATTTCGTGATCTGCATTTAACTGCAAAGAACTTTATGCTACATTTTCTCCTTCTAACAGATGATTTAAAGTTATTTTTAACATGGAGAGCACTTCTCATTGCTGAGTCCGTAGTTAGGAGACACTCAGTTCAAATTCCACTGTACATCTAAGAATGATTTGAGAACAGATGGTGATTGCTCACCTTGGCCAGGGAGGGACAGTTCTGTTGTTCAGCTTGTACTGTGTGTCTGTATGCATAGTCTGTCAGACAGACACAGCCACGGGTGTGTCCTGAATCTTCTGTTCCAGGTGTCAAGCTGCAGAGCTGCTTTGGTATTTTCTTCTGTTTCTGTTGTCCTTGTATAGTGATTTTGAACATGTGTAATATGCAACTGAAACTTAGAGCTCAAAAATCTGTGGGCAGCTGACCACTGAAACAATGGAGGAGTTTCATCCCCCTCACCTCTGGCCTTAGGTGGGTCTTGTTTCCAGCAGCTGAGATCCAGTTCCAGCCAAGTACCTTGCAAAAGGGTGGCAGCTCTGAGCTGATCCACGGGGTCAGTCAAGGGAGGGGACTCTGATCCCTGCAAGGGCCAACAGAGCTACTGAGAGACTTGCCAAGTGAAGATCCTGTTGGAAGTTGCATTAGGAGACCTACCCATGTGAGTGATATCTGCTCTCTCTGTGCAGGGACAGGATCCAAAGGAGCAGCTGGAGCTGTGCCAGGGCAGGATAGGGTTGGGTGTCAGGAAAAGGTTCTTCCCCCAGAGGGTGGTGGGCACTGACCAGGCTCCCCAGGGCATTGGGCACAGCCCCAAGGCTGCCAGAGCTCCAGGAGGGTTTGGACATCAGGTGAGGAGGGACCTCAGTGCTGCTCTGCCAGCTGGGGCTGCACTTCCCTTGCTCTGCCACTGCTGGGGTGGGATCTTCACCTAATCCTGAAATCCACAAAGACCAGACATGGCCATTCCACTGAAACTCGTGAGCATGGAACACTCATGGGACAGAGCATGATGTTATATCCAAAAACACCAGGATTTGATGCCTGCCTGAGTGATGTGCTTGGCACTCCTCATCCCCATCTTCCTGGAGCAGAAGGACACACGTCAATCACATGCAATTGGATCCACAAAGATGGGAGAGGCATTTATGTGTCCCAAAGTGACGTTTCCTCTGTGATTCACTACAGGTATCTGGATCCTCTCACCAATTTCTTTTCTATGCCTTGATTGTTGTCACCTACAAGAGGATTTATGGGGCAGAAATAAGGGAATGTTTGTGGATGTGCCTCTGTGGACTTGAGCAAGAGTGCAGGATGTGTGGAGCCCTCACTCTTCTTCCCTGGAATCCGAAAAAAAATGCTGTTAAAGCCTAGAGGACAGTTTAGGGATGAAGGATTTCTTCAAAGTAAACTAAAAGCCCCAAGGAAACTCTGCCCTTATTAATCCAGGCTTCTGCTAAGGCTGTGTATCAGTAAACCATAGTGCTTTTATCTCTGTGGTTTATTGAAAATTACTGTTTTTCTGATCTGTAAGTGGTGGAATTGACTTTCAGAAAGGTCGGGTCTTACAATAGATGTGTGGTGAGTGTTCCCTCCCTAAGTGCTTTTACAGCTATTTAATCCTGACAACTCCACAAACTCATGTTACTGGTTTGTGAGGAGTGTGTGGAGCTGAGAAAAACAAGTAGACAAACATATTTTAACTGGATAAAATGTACATATATATGGCATTGCTACTAATTTCAGTAGGGTGTGAAGTCATGATGGAAAGCAAATCTTTTTGAATCACTTGGGCAATCAACCTGAGACGCTTGTACTGTAACTTCTCTTCATTGGAATCTCACCAGCATTAAAATTTGAAAGGTATTTAAAATTGCACAATGTGCTTTAACAGATTTAAACGTTCCAAGGCTTGTTAAAAGTTTATTTTATGAGAACTCTTGAGAAATTCAGAAAGCACAGGGTAGAGTGGTATGTGAAGCAGGGAAGAGTGTTTCTATCTGAGCTGAAACGGAGTGAAAGATGTTTTCCAAGTGCTCTTCACAATAAATTGAAATCTGAGGTAAATCACGTAAGAATAAAACAAAAACAATCCTCATAAATATGAATGGGCACAAATACTCCATTGATCTGGTGGCTAAAAAAACCAAAACAGCTTTTTGTAACTAGGCTAATCATGTTGCACGTAATGTAATTCCAGTTTTACTGTTTTATTGGTACAAAGGAGCCACACAGTAGGAGCACAGAGTGGGAAATTTTGAATTTAAAGTAACAAATAAGTATCAATCTCTGTTATTTCAGAGCTTCACTGCAAAAAGTGTCCTGTTTGCATAGCAATAGGCAAATATTGCCTGTCATTTTTATGTGATGTGTGAAACTTGTTGGGTTTAACACAAAAAACCAGTTACCAAACTAAAAAAGTCCCTTGTTTCCGTTTATTTCTTTTTTAAGTTTTATTGATTTCTTTGAAGCCCTCAGGGTAGGGTGATAAGGATAATTTTTTCCTAGAAAAAGTTAATATCACAAAGTTTGTCATGAATGCAGCTAGTCAGCTTCCTCATCAGATTAAAAAAAATACAATAGAAGTCTCTCAGTTTGCTTGTGCAGTTTGACTGAAAGATAATGGTCAGAAAATTGAAAAATCGAAGGCACTTCCTCACATCTTTGTTTGGACTGTGTGAATGTGGTGGTGAATGTGATGGTTCTGCCATGCCCATTGATTCATGTTTTGTGCAGAAAAGGAGGGAACTGTTCACACAAAGCAATCAATCCCAAGTGAATGACAGGTCCACATGAGAATTTTATACCAATATGCTAAACAAGCATAGTTTGTGTTGCTCTGGAAAGCACAGTGAGTCAGACAAACAGAACTTGTTAGTTGTCAATAACCCCAAAGTAATTTTCAGAAATGCACTCATTTATGGCACAGTAATTTCTTTCATTTTGTTCTTCCTTAATTGTATTTCTGTTTACTGCCAGAATAGCAAAAGTTACTTAATCCTTTCATTTATGCTCACAATCAATCATATAATTGCCCCTCTGGGGTAAATTGTCCTCAGCTTCCAGAGAAAAACAGGATGGTGTATTAAATTCTTTGCACTTCTTTTTATGACATGGACACAAGTGGATTTTGAGGGGTTTTGTATCTGTGTGGCTTTTTTGGTTGGTTAATTTGGTTTTGGTTTGGGAATTTTGTTTGGGGTGTTTTTTCCTAAGAGAAGAGTAAGTAAAAGTTGTAGTTAGTGTTGTTACATTGAGAAATTACTTCATTGTGTTTTTTCTGGAAAAGTGATGTGTTGGACACTTCACAGTACTTTTGAGCTGTAACTATTTCTGACAGTGTTCTGTGGCTCTGTACAAATAAATTAGGCTGTTCTTTGCATGTATCTGTAGCTAATTTAGCTTCACGTCTTTGTTCATTTCATAGAAACATGCAGCTGCAGTGTTGTGCTTGTATCTTTTAGACAAGGAATAATACAATATTTAACAAAGCAATCTTCGGTTTACATACCTGGCATTTGTTGAAATCTGTGAGTACAAACAACTGTTTTGTTTGCTGGGGTTTAAATCAGCCTTGAAAATTCATTCAGGTTGCATAAAAGGCAGTTTTTTATATAAACAGATTTATAGGACAATTTCTGCTGCATATTTCAGTGTTCCTGACAGGGATTGAGAGGTTTTTCCTGGTTCTTTTGCAGTAAGTTGAATGGTTGTATTTACCTTTCTGAAACTCTTCCATCCTATGGTTTAACCTGGTGACAATTTGAATTGGATTTTCCTTGCTGTCCACAGGTTTAAAGGGGAAAAGTTCACCTGTGCTGGGTGTTTCAGCCACTGTCCCTCTCTGTTGCTGTAGTTTCTGCTCCTTAATCCCCCTTGGCCTCAATCCTCAGCTACAAATGCACATTAACTTAATTACCCCGAGTTCCCTCGCTGGTGTCTGACAGTGGACAGTGGAAACCTGCCTGTATTTCAGGGCTGGGTTTTGATTTGTCTTCATTTTTTCATCTTCTTCAGGCTAATGTTGGTGACTCAAATAAACACCTTAATTTAATTTGAGTGTCTAAGCTTGTAATTTATCCTTTAGCAAAATGTTTATACTCACAGAGTTGGTCTTTCTCATGGCCATCAGTGACATTTGTACAGATAATTTTAAGAGTGAATGATGTATTTGCCCCAGGTGATGGAACAGTTCTTTTTAAGGAGTTCTCATATTATTGAGGGTGTCATTACTGTATTTCAGAAAACAACTTTCTTGGGTGTTCTTCCCTAGGTAACATAGCATAAACTTTTGTGAAACAACTGAATTTTTATTGCCTTGTAAAGCAATTCTGGTAGGTCCTTGTCACTCCTTGACTGTGTTGACTGCACTGGTGTTCTTGTCCTCTCAGCTCAGTGTTGTCCTGTCAGTGCAGGTGAAGCTTTTACAAATACTAACTGTGGATGTTTGTCTTTCCTCTGGCTTTCAGCAGAAAAATCAATGCACTGCACATCTTGAAAGTTAATCCTGTTAGATCTGTTTCTTTTAATGTACTGGGGTGCTCCTGTGTGCAGGATTCCCCTGTGGGACAGGTCTAGAAATGAGGATTTAAGTGACAACTTGTTCTGGCTACTTCAATTACCCAGTGATGAGGAAAAGGGCAGAAAAAAGACGTAAAAACTGCTATGAAATTTCAGTATTGAAGTCACTCTGGACTTGCTTTTCTTTCCAGGATAACTCAGAAGTTTGTATCCATGGGAGTCTTAGGTTTTAATTAATTTCTCAGAGAGTGAGCAGGTCACATATCTAAAATAATTTACAAAATAAATACATGTTTTATATTAAATGCATTGTATGAGGCTTCCCAACAACTGCTGTTCCACTCTGGGTAACATACCACTGGTGTTTCTTCATTTAAAATCTGCAAATCAGCAGTAGTAGAAATGGCTGGGCAGGTGTGTTCATGCTGACTGCAAACAGGTTAATATCACGAGCATCTTCTGATCTCCTGTCCTCATCTATGCAACTTTGCACACATTTACTTCTTACAAGTCACTCATGAATAATGCAAAAATAACAACTATCCTGATAACAACACTCTTTGTCTTGCTGTTTGGTTTTTTTTTTTTTCAGTCTGTAATTACAATTTCTGTAAATTGTTTTTCTCATTGTCAGTTTTTGGTTTGAATCAGTGAGGTCTTGATGGGTATGAAGTGAGTGATGTGCCAGTACTTTGTGGGGGAGTGTGAAGCATCAGTTTCTTGCCAGGGGACTGTTATAAATTTGCACATGGAAATCTTCAAAGGAATTACTTAATACACGTTCATTGTATGTGGAAAGTAGCCAGAAGTTACAAAACCAAGCTGGGCTGCTTTCATACTGACCATGTGAAATACTAGTTAGAAGTCTCAGTGTCTCTGAAATACATGAGTTTTCAAAGCACTTCTGTGGGCAAAACTGAGCAATTGTTCTGGTTAAAGTTTGGGCCTGAGCAGCCATCCTGCCCTTCCTCCACCTGGGGTGCCTGTGCTCCTTTTCTTGACAGACCAATCTGAAAATTTTGATTTTTTTTTTTCAATCTCTGAAATCTCAGTAGGTGTTGTTTGTAAAACCCAGTTCAACAGGAGAAGTTTAAGTGTGGAAATGAAATTTTTCTGGTGTCTTTCCACTCATGTTGGGATCAATATCAAGTTTTTCTCTTCTCATAAACAATATCTTCACTCACATCTTAATACTTACACTTTTTCAACCATTTGTTTTCAGCTCAGGCCACATGAAACTGCAGCTGGAAAGAGTGTTTTCTGCAAAAATACCCCAAAGGATGCAAAACAGTTGTGAGATTTAAAAAATAATTAACCATACATTGTTGTTCAAAAACAGGTTGTAGAGAACAGTCCCATGACAGAAAAGGGATGAACTGCAAGGCAGGAGCAAATCTAATCCTTTCTTTTTTGTTAACTAGTTATTCTAATTTAAATTTAAATGACTCCTGTTCAAATACAGTGATCTTTGAGATGATATTTTGAAGGGGTTTGTGTGAGGGAGTGAGTGGAATTGTGGTTACATTAGGACTTTATTTTATTTGTGTTGTTCTCAGTGTTGTCTTTGAATCAGAGAAAGTGATTCTTGTTGGTGCTTAAAGTGCTCTGTACTTTATTCTCAGAGAAAAGAGTAATTTTCTTTTAATGTTGTTCCTGAATTATTGTTCTTCTGTAACAGGCACTTGGTTTTATTTCTCCTGTGAGTATTTTAGAGGAACTTCTAAACTCAAGTGGATGTTACTTAAGTCAAGGTGAAAATGTAATTTCTTCTTTTTCCAGCATTAGGTGTTTTGTAACCTAGGCATCAAGAAATAGCATCAGGATGGTGACAACTGTGTGAAAATAATGGTTTTGCAGTTTTGCTTTCCAGGATTCATTTGGAAATGTGTGATCTACCTGGTCTTTTTCACAAGCAGCATGAGAGATTCCTACTGAAATAAAAGAATAACAAAATACTTGAGGTCCACACTGTGCTCTTAATTTTATAACCAAACAAGAGATAATGCCTCCTCTATTTTTCAGTTTACATAATAAATGTGTTGAGCATCATAAGATGAAGAACTTTTCATTGTATAGAATTTGGTTGGCTGTCAAATAGAAATTACAAGTGGTTTCCAGCCAAACTGTGTCTGCTGAGGAGGGATGGATCTCTTCCCAACACTAGGGAGGCACTCCTGGGCAAATTATTATGGGGGAAAATTTAATATTTTAATGTGTAAAATCATTTAGGAGACAAGATACATTAAAATGTAAATTCAAAGTGGCTGAATCTTGTAGAAGTTTGGTGGGATTTATAATGGCTGTTTTAAACTTGAAGAAAATAGCAATAGATTCAAAGGATTTATTGTATCAGTAATAATACAACATAAAGTTAGTGAGCAATGCCTTGCTGCAAATTAGCTGTTTGATAAATGCAATCATCCACATTAAACATTTATTCTTGTTTCTGGGATAATACTGCTTAGTATTTATGTTTAAAGAAAAGGATAATTCTTCTAGTGCTAAGAACAGAGGCAGAAAGAACAATTTTATCCATTTTCAAAGGATGATATTTAAGAGGGTTTATGTCATTTAAAAAAACACTTTTTTTTTTTAGTCTGTAGATAAGCCCTGGTCAGATTTGAATGTTTTAAGATGCTGAAAAGAAAGGTTTCTTTTGCAGCTGTGTCTAACAGCAAGGGAATGATAATGTTTGTATCTTGAACATTTAGTAAGGAAGTTCTGAACATTATTTTTGTGAATGCAGATTAGATACAAAACAAGTAAATGATTTTGTGGGCTCTGTGGAAGTGATGCAATCCAAGAGAGAAGTAGAACTGAGAGCTCTCAGTGTAGCCACAGGAACACACAGCCAGCCTGTCAGATGCTGCCTCTGTGATTAAAAGCCACACAAATAATGAGAAAATAATAACACTGCTAATTCTGGGGTCAGAAACGAAGATCAAAGTTCCCCATTATGGAGAGAGATGCTTCACTAAAAGTTCTTGTTGTTCTGATGAACATACTTGTAGTTAATGGTGTTAAAACAGGCCCAGGTTAAATTGTAGGTCTGTGCAAGAAGGGGATTTTATGACTTCTGTGCGAGAAGGGGATTTTGTGACTTCACAGCAGGACCTGGTGGCTGAACTAACATGGGGAAGGGGCTGAGGGGTGTTGGGCACTGTCAGGAATTATCTGGTATGTTCATAATTCTTAACCCAGCATTTAAAAGGATTACAGCAGTAAGTGGCTTAATAAAATGTTAATTTCACAATGCCTCTATGTCCTGAATTATATATTTAATTCAGTGAAAAATCCTGTACAGTTAGTACTGTTATGGTCAAAATCATCTGTATTCTGGAATATGTGGGAGTGTGACTTCTGTGTGTGCATGTAAATGAAATATACAGAGTCAGTTTGCTCACGTGCTCAGCTCCAACCAAAATTAACTCATCTATGGCTGAAGATGTCATTGTTGTGCGTGTCACCATACCAGATCTTCAGGGCAGGGACCAGGGAATATATACAAACCATGGCTGTGCTGGGTTCAACCTCCTCATTTTTGTCAAAATTGTAAGATTTGCATTAAATTATTAGTACCTCGGTGGGGCTTCTGTAGCAACACAAGCAATTATTGTAGAGAGAGACCCAGCAAAAGGCTAAGAGGTAAAAAAGCTGTAATGGGATTCTCTTTAAAGTTTTTGGTTGGCTCTAAATACTGTTGTGGCCAGCTGTTAAATTTGAAAATACAATATATACAAAGCCCATATGTCAGTTTTCTTTAAATCAGTGGGGCTTGTATTTAACTGTATATTGCCTGATTAGAGTGAATAAATCCAGTTTTAGGTTCCTAACCTGTGGCTTGCTGGTGATAACCTGTCTCAGAATGGATAGTGTAATGTGATTAATGTTATTGAAAAGCATAAATGGGAAAAAGAGAAATGTTGTTTGTTCCAGGTAGGAAATGTATGAATTGAACAGGTAAGGAAGGCTGCAGAAAAAGAGAAGAACTGGGTGGATTAACAATTTCATCATTAACAATTTCATCAGGTTTCTGAGATGAAAACTGCAAATTCACAATTTGTGATAGAATTTGAGGATTGAGGGTTACAGGAGTCTGAAATGGGGCTGGAAGAGTTGTATGAAATGTGGAGGAATTTGTGTATGTAGAGCTCACCTGCCTGGAGGCTGCTGAGTCTAAGAACTCCTGTGTGTTAAATGAAAGAGGAGAAAAACCTTAAAATCTACTTAAAATTCTGTTTAGGTTTGCTGGTTAAGGCTGTATACCTGTGTAATTAATACTTTGTTGATACCTGAAGGAAATAACTGTTCTATGTGTTTGGATGCACAAATACCACCTGGTCACACAAGTGTCCACTCCATGTGGAAATCTGATACTTTTGAGTATTATTAGCATTAAAACCCATGCAAATTAGATGGTTGAACTAAACCCAAGAACTAAAATTCATCTTTATATCTACCTTTCTGGGAATTCTTCTCCTGACCTGCCTGGCCTGAATTCCCAGGATGTGTGGAGGTGGGAGAACTGTGTGCTGAGCAGCTGTGCTGGAAGGTGAATGTCCTGCTGGGTCCTTCTGCTCTGCTTGGAGCAGCAACAGGGCATTTATATCAAAATGGTTTCATCATCATATTTTTCCCAGCATTATATGGCATTTTTAATGAGTTGGCGTGTTCTGTGCCCCAATGCAGGATGGGAGCAGCAGACAACATTTACAAAGGACGAAGCACCTTTATGGAAGAGCTGACAGACACTGCAGAGATAATAAGGAAAGCCACCCCACGGTCCTTGGTGATTCTGGATGAGTTGGGCAGAGGGACGAGCACACACGATGGCATTGCCATCGCTTATGCTACACTTGAGCATTTCATTAGAGATGTAAGTGCCCAGTTTGGCTTTTCCATCCTGGCAGGCTGACTTGGGCATTGCCTGGTAGAAATGTGGCATATCTTGATTCAGAGCAAGGGGATATGGATAAAGGATATCAGTTCTGTGATGCTGTGTTTAAAAAAAAATCAGAACCAAGCCGTGCTATGCATCTGTTTGTTGTAGGTGGAGTCCCTGACACTATTTGTCACGCACTATCCCTCGGTTTGTGAGCTGGAGAAGCTGTACCCAGACAAAGTTGGCAATTACCACATGGCTTTCCTGGTGAATGAGGAGGAAACTGGTGAAAAAAATGGTACAGTATAAACCTGAGTGCAGTTCTGGCACTGAAGGTATAGACAGAAGTCTAAATTGTTGTGGTAATTGACAGCTCAGTGTGAACGTGTGTGCTGGATTAAAGGTAAAGTGGCAGGAGAAACGAACCCAACACAAAAGAGATTATAAGTCAGAGTTAAATTTAATAACAGTATTATAATAAATGCAATGGCAGAAAGAGAAATTAGTTTTGCCCCACAAACCCAGCAGTCTAACCCAGCCCCCTGGGGCACAAACACAGTGGGGTTTGGTGGCCCCTATGCTGAGCCCCACGTGGTTCCCTCGAGTCCAAAGGAAAAGGAAGGGACAAACCTGTTGGTGCAGATGATGGCACAGTCTGGTGGAGAGTGGTGGGCTCCTCCTGTCCAGTTTCTGCTCCTCCTCTGGATCCCATGAGTGGTCCCAGAGGTCCCCAAATGCCAAGATTGTCTCCCCTCAGGTGCAGGTGGGAGCCCCCAGTCCCTCCCCCAGGGCAGGGAGTTCCACACTGGGGGATCTGACTCTGGCAGTCAGGGGGGATTTTGGAATGGTTGCTGGCCCCTGAGCAGAGCTGAGCCCTCAGGTGGGTGTGGAGGTGCCAAGGAGTCCCTGGAGGGCAGTTCTCCCAGCTCCTCTGCCAGGCTTCTTTCCCAGCCAGCTCCCAGCCTGAGGGCTCAGCTGTGCCCTGGGCAGCTGCTGCCAATGGGCCATTGGGAACAGTTCCTGGGCAATGGCCCAGAGGGTTTAGAATGCACAGCTTTGGTCACACCCACACAGGGATAAACTGGTCCCACCTGCTGAACCAGGACAACATGATACATCCAGACTCCCTCGAGTGTCAGCCTGACATGACGTGTGTCATGCACACATTTTGGGGGTTTGGGAAATGAACACCCATTTCTCTCCTGTTTCACACAAGGGTGACTGAGCAAGGTGGGAGCTTTGCCCAGCCCATCATCCAGCTGTTCACAGCAGCCACACACAAAGGATTAGGGAGCAGGCATTAGGGATCAAACATATGGCAGCTCCTTCTCTGGAAGGTCTCACTGTCTGCAGACATTTGCTGTTTATTAATCAAGACTGAGGTGTGTTTTCTGCTGTTTTTTATCTTCCATGGATTTACTTTCAGTGAGGCTGCCCAGGTTATCCTTGTGTACCTTTACTGTTCTTCATTCTGCTGTGTGAAGGAGCTCCAAAATTTGGGGCTCTTTGGAGTGAAAAGACATTGGTTTGAAACATGTGCCTTCAATGATGGAACCAGTTCTTGAATTATAGGAGGCATCATAAGTCACTCTTAGCATTTTTTTATGATTATTTTTATGAATTGCCCTGGTATTTGCCATTAACCTTTCTCTTCAATAATCCTTAGTATTGTATTATCTGCTTACTTTGTCAGCTAATCAGGACAGGGAACTTCTGTATTTGCCACACAGAGGAGGTTTTGATTTTGGTTTTATTTTTTTAGGATCTGAAGTTGAAGAGAATCCTGAATTTATCACTTTCCTTTATCAAATAACTAAAGGAGTCTCTGCAAGAAGTTATGGGCTAAATGTTGCCAAACTGGCAGATATTCCTGAAGAAATCCTGAAGAAGGCAGCTCACAAGTCAAAGGAGTTGGAGAGAATAGTGAATATGAAAAGGTCAGAACAATTGTGGGTTTTTTTTTAATTACTTCCTTCTATGATGCCTACTTCTGTTTTCACCAGAGATTGTGAAAATACTGATTTTAAATTAGGAAGTATCTTACTTTGGAACTTGAAGTTGTATTTGCATATTATAGTGTATAAGGGAATGTGGATATTCTTGTTTCAGTTTAACTTGGAAGTATTTAGAATATATTTTGATTGCTCCCTAAGCACTCCAAATTTTACTGAAAGTTTGTGGATTTTAGTATTTTTCTGATACCCAGTTTTCATCTAGGGTGTGTGTACTATGTAGCTTTTATATTAGACTAGTTGTGAAAATTTCCATGTGTGTCAAATAGCATAATTGTTCTAAAACTTGTAACATTATGTACACAGTTTAGGTATAAATATCTGGTACATTCATATTCATTCCCACTGGGGGTTTTCTGTTGTTATTATTTTCATTGGCAGCCCTATCAGCAAAATTCAAATGGCCCCTTCAGGAACATCATAAATCAAGATTTTGGATGTCTGTGACTGTAGCTAATCCTGACAGAATAATTTCATATGAGAACATTGTGACTGCTAATTATATATAGGTGCAAACAGTTTTTTTGAAACTCAACAGTTCTTGGTGCTTAACACTGTGTTTTATTTAATAAAGCAAAATAAGAACATTCTATTTTACAGTACATGAGAGTTTATGGGAAAAATGATGTGTTAGCTTTTGTTAATTGGAAATAATAGTCTATAAGTGACAAAAGTAAACCAACATATTACTAGCAATATCTTAACTCTGTTGTTATAGGCTGCATAGGGCTCTAAAATCAAGAATAAATTGTTTGGAAAAGTGAGTGTGTGAGCTGGAAGGCCAGAGTTACTGGGTAATAAAGCTAAAATGTGAAATAATGTGATACATCCCTTTAATTTGTCTTTTCCTGTACAAATTCTGCCATCATATTACTTAGGGTAGAATAGAGTTCTAGCATGTCTTCATTGCTGCAGGAGAGGTTAATGGCACACAAAACATATGAGCAGTAAAAAGAGTAGGGGATGATGTAGTTTGAGCCTGGTTTGGAGTGCCCAGAGGGGGACAGTGGGTCTGACTGAGCAGTGTTAGTTGTGGGACTTGGTTGTGTCAATTCATCAGCCTTTGGATATGAGAGCTGCCATCTGTGTGTGAGTATGTGGAAAGGGCAAATCCTCAGTATAGAGCTGTGCTGAGCCCTCTGTCCTGTCTCATCACTGAGCACCAGGAGCTCCTGTGCCCTTGTCCAACAAGGGATCTTAACAACCACAAAAGGGTATGGTACCTCAAATAACCATCCCTTGGTAGTCAGACTCAGACCTGTTCACTGCAAGTGCACTCGTGCTGTCACAATACCCACGGGCCAGATGCCTTGTCTTATTTTTTTAAATCACTTTCATATTGTTTCAGAAACTCCACTGGGTAATTTCATCCGATTTTGACATCTTTGTCATTGGGAATGTGTGTTAGCCCATTTTAAATGTCTTATTATTTGTCACAGCTCTTACAAATCAAAAAACGCTAAGAAGAAAATAGGAAGGATGTGTGCACTCATTTATATTGAAAATGCCTTTTGTCTTTATGGTTCTACAAGTGCAAGTTGTAGGGACTGAATGATGGAAATTAAATACTGCCAACTACAATGCTGTTTATTTCCTTTAATGATTTACTCAGTATTTTGAATCGTTTTGTCAATGCTTCTGGTGCTGTAAGTTAGTTCTAAAATTAATTTGTTGGCTGTCCTACAGCAGGACCATGTATCTTAGAAAATATTAGCTGGTTGTTTGAAGATCACATAACATTTTGAGCTGTGCTATTTTTAACTGTGTATAAAATTTTGCAGATAACTGTGGGGCTTTCAAGGTTTGATGTGCTTCATTTGAAAATGTGCCTGTATTTTGATTAGGTTTTTTTCCTCTTCCAGAAAGAAAATGAAGTCTTTTGCTGAAGCATGGAAGATAAATGATCCTCAGGAACTACAGACGTGGAAAAGTATGTGTGAGCCTAAAGATGAAAGAAAGGACAGTTTTTAATCCTCACATCATGGTTAAAGATGGAAGATACTGGAAGTGCAAAGTAAAGTCCAGAGACTAACAGATTCGATCAGGGTGTAGTTGTAGGTGCCTCAAGTTGACCTTTTTGCCTTCTGGGGGATAAGAGATGCTGCATTGTGTGTGGTTTTCTCTGTATATATACCTTCCCTTTTCACCTTTTTTCTTAATTGCAAAATGTCTGCTGGCACCAGATGGGGATCTAACATAGAAAACATGAAAAGAATTACTAGTAAATTATTAGGTAAATATTTTATAAATAAAATAATGAGTTTCATCTTTATTGTAGTTCAATTTCTAAAGAAATATTTCTGTGTGTTGAGAAAATGTAGCTGAGTCTCAGCTGTGCTGCAGTGCTGGAAACTGGTAAGAATGGGAACTGTAAAGAGACTTCTTTTCTTGTTCTAGTGTTAAAGCATTTAAAATTCACTGGGTTTTATTAGAGCACCCTTGGCTCCTGATCTTGTACCTCTCTGACATGGTATGGACAAAGACTTAATGCCAGAAATAATGGTGGAGTATTGTGGGGTGAGTGAAAGGGGCAATTCATACTGTGCAGCTGGTGTGTCCCCAGTGCTCTGTCAGGGGCAGAGTGACGCTGAAAAACACAGAAGTGCTTTTTAATTCTTTTATTTCCAGTTATCAAGGCCAAATTTCATATGGCAATATGATATCCAAATTGGTTTTCCCTTGTAAATAACGAGGTTAAATTGCTGTGGAAACAGACAGTGATGTTGGCAGAGCTGTGCTCGAGGGACTGACCCCACAGGGGACCCACACTGGAGCAGCCCCTTCCTGCCGGACTGCAGGAAAGGGCATAATTGTTTTACTTGTCACCTAACTGCTGCCCTTAAACAAACACCTCTCTCCAGTTCTTCAGATGGCAGAACATCACTTCAACAAACAGTTTGTGTGCCACTCAGAGAGCAGTGATGGATGTGGCTCCTCCACAGACCCTGCAGTGCATTGGCTGGAGCTGCAGAGGAGAACTGGCCTGTCAAGGTGTGGATACACACGTGTGTTTGTCTGATCCAGGCACTGTGCAGCATCATGAATGCAATACCCTGTCATTAATGTGCACAGATGCAGGGCTTGGGAACTCAAGGCCTCTGACCAGAGTCATCAAAGAGAATAAATGAGCCATTACTCAATTCCTGTATGTGCTAAATGTGCTTTTAGTCTTTTCCCTCAAGGGAGCATTCAGACTATGGTCTGACAGGAGGAAAAAAAAAGACCTGGATGCAGTGAAAAAAATGAAGAAATACAATTAAATGTGGACTTGGTACTGCTGTTTGCTGTAGTGATGAGAACAGAGCAGTCACAGCAGGGTTGTAATGTCTGAGCACAGTGGAAACAACTGCTGTTTCCAGCCCTGCTCAGTCCAGCACTGGAGGTTATCTTGCTGTCCCAGAAATGTTCCTGGTGGACATGCAACTAATTAACTAAAGCTACTGTTTTATTCACTGTCCTCAGAGGGAGATGAGAAGCTGCTCCTATCTTTTTTTTTTGTACCATTACTCTTTTATTTTCTTTTCAGTTCAAGCACACTAAGCTTCTTCCTGAAAAGAATGTGAAGCACAGTTTGGTTGTGGAATCATCCTGGAGATGTGCCCTATTTTAAAATCAGAGTAGTAAAATTTTGTCTGTGTGCTGTGTCAGTGTGTTTGATCATTTAAGTTTAAGGTGTGAGGTTAAAGAAGAGTGACCTGTTCTTAGATGGGGCTTTGCCAGAGTGGGAATTCATGCTAGTCCTGAGTTTGCCTTCAAGAAAGGAATGTTTAAATCTTGTTGTCTGAATATTAATATTCTTGGCAACCTGCATAAAATGTTGGCTTGTTCTGCTGTGCCAGCACAGTACTGACAGGGTTAAAATTTATTATTCATGTGAGAAGTACATCTTTATGCTATATATAAAGGTACAGTCTGCTTGAAAGATTTTGCACTTCATGGCTTTTACCCTTTTTTTAAAAGGTGGTATTTATCTCTATTTTGGGCTTTTCATTGTTACCTTAACAGAAGAATTCTAATGCCTTTGTGCATCTTGTTTTGGAGGTGTTGCTTTCAGAAATCACAGTGCCAGAGGCAACTGCACAGACTGGCAGAGCATTTTGGTGGGAGGGGAGAGGGAGGGCTGGTGCTCTGCCACGGCCTTTGTGTTTGGTTATGTGAAAAAGACAGTTTGGAACACTCAAAGTAAAACACATCACCAGGAGCAATCACCTGTATTGCTGGCACACAACATCTTTTACTGAAGTCATTCTCCAGAGGATTCCTCTTTGTGTTGCAAAGTTTTCCAGAAGTATTTATAAGAATTACATGAATTTGTTTAGGACATAAGTTTACAAGGTGTATGAGTCAATTTAAAGATCACTGGAATGTCAGCTGGGTCAGGTATTGCAATAGAGTGTGTTTACTGCACTGAAATTAATGCTTATTACTGAAATCTGTCTGAAGGTAAATTATCTGAATATTTCTACTGTGTAAAATCTGTGAGAATTTGGTTCAATTACTTTATTAAAACTGCCTTGCTAGTTCTGATATAAATGCAGTGTTTTGTACAGAAATAAAGGTTTGTTGGATTGGGTTGTACTGAGAGAAGTGAGACTTCCTTAATCACATTATAGATTTTTCCTGTTGCCTACACCTAGGGACAAGGAGAAAGCAAAGGATGTTTGCTTAATTTCTTAAAAATCTTAAGCAATTTTGAAAACAATTGTCTTGATTTGTAAGATGCAAGGCCATGGTGTTCACTGCTATGTATTTGTATGAGACTGGGCTGCTTTAAGCCATGTAAGTGAACTGGAGAGAGAGACATAAGACATTTATAGTTTTCAAATATTTATGTTCTTTTGAACTTGCAAGGAATTTGTAATTTATTTTTTTTATAGCCCTCCTTCCAAATGTTTCCTTGTCTGTGTAAAAGTGTTTTTTCAGGTGTTAAAAAGGAAGGTCGTTTTTATTTAAAATACCGGTAGCTTCCACTAGTAGTAGTAATGAAAAATACTTCTGATGTTAATGGAATTTTTAACCATTTTTTAATTATTTTTAAGCAGTTTCTGTGACTTTATTATGCTATAAGAAAATGGGTGATTCTTGGGAAAGAGTGGATTGGAAAACACAACACACAACAGATTTCAAATGCACAATCTGCAATAAGGAAGTAGAAATCAATGTTGATTTTTAAAAATCATAATAATCCACATATCTACAGTGACTTAAAACTCAGAGTGTCCTGAATACTGGAAAGATTACTAGATATAATTATCTCAGTCTTATGTAACACTAAGTAAAAGTTTCAGTCAATACTGAGCTTTTCTTTCTGCCTACATACTGAAATATTCCTCTTTGCATATTCCTTCTGCACAAGGCATTAGAAATGGACTCCTTTCCTGGGCATTCCAGAACTTCTCATGCATTGTGTGAGCACGTTTGTGGTTCTTGTTCAGAGGAGGAGGGGAAGGACCCGGGTCAGAGGACTGTGATGTTCAGTTAGGTGGGATTCCAGTGTGGAGAGAAGGGGAGACTGAGGGGATTGGTTTTCCAGGGTGAGGCACCATGGAGGATGAATCCGCAGGTGAGATGCATAGGGCAGGTGTTTGCTTTGCAGTGGGAGGGCTGAGCATCCTTTTTGTTTTGCAGTGGGAGGGCTGAGCATCCGTTTTGTTTTGCAGTGGGAGGGCTGAGCATTCTTTTTGTTTTGCAGTGGGAGGCTGAGCATCCTTTTTGTTTTGCAGTGGGAGGGCTGAGCATCCTTCTTGAGGTGTGTCCTGGGCTGTGGCAGCTCCAGCAGTGGCCACTCAGGGGACAAACAAGAACTTAAGGAGGTGCAGTCAAAGAGGGGAGTGGGGGACTGATAAGGAGAACAGCATCCTTGTCCAGGTTTAACTCAGCGTACCCAAAAAGTGCATTGCTGGGGAATGATGTGACTTGTAATTTGGATTTTATTTTTTATTCAAAACTATTCTCAAAAGTAATTAAATTCTAGTAGTGCTAAGAACGCAGCACCAAGGGACACTGAGCTGGTTGTTCCAAGAATATTCCCAGCCCTTATGCAGGCAGTGGGACCACCCTCCTTTCCCCAGTTTCTGTTCCCCTTGGCTGTGTTTTATGCACACCCTGAGCTCACCTTGTTGCATGGTGAGGGATGTCTGCATAAAGTCGAATACTGCACTCTATTTGCAGTACCTCACCTAACCAAGACCATTAATGCAATTAAGTAGCTCTGTTAAATGGGCTGATCTTCTCTGCAAGTTCCTATTCTTAATAGCTCCTACATAGGAAAAGAAAACTTTGCTAATCCTTTAATTAAATTGCAAACTAAATCTGTGTAAGCCTTTTGACACATTTATTGGAGCAGCAATTAAGTCTTAGAAGTGATCTGTGATATGTTTGTTCTGCCCCACAAGCCACAGGGCTGAGAAGCTGCAGCATTCCTTCCCCCTTTTCTCCAGCAGGACGAAAAAGGTCCACCTGATTCCTCTAAGATTGTACCTTTTCTCCCTTTTTAAACTGTTCTAGCAGGTTTTGTTGTCCATTCCTCATATCCACTGGGTTTTTTCTCAGCTGGTGTGTTCTACAAGCATCTCAGTTATCACTGCCTTTTTCTTCCTCCTGATAAAGATGTTCAACAAAAAATAACTTAAAACAGGTTGTCAATTTAAACTTTATTTAAATAAAATTTAAATAAATTTAAGCTTACTTCCATACAGCAGCTCCTTGAATTCATTCTCCCTCGGGAATCCAAGTATTCCAGTGGAGGCTTCAGCAGTGCTCTGGATTTTACATTCCCAAGGCTTGAGTGTGAAGGTGTTCCAGTAATTTCCTTGGGTGCTGTTCTTTAAGCTGGTGTGTTCTGCAGCCTCTCCTCTGCCCCAGGCTCTGCACAAACCTGTCCCCCCATCACAGTCAGGTGCAGGATGGATGGCACCAGTCACACTCTTCATGAGCTGTTGGCCTGCACAGGTCCCTCCCTGCAGGTGTGTTCCCCTTTCCCGGGTAGGTGAGTTCACCCTGGTCTGTACCACACCCTCACTTCTAACAGTTTCATCTTCAGGATCCCTTAAAAATGTTCCCAAGGACTTCGGTGAGTCAATTCAGGGTTAAAAATTGGTGTATTATTGGGTTTCATCAAATCTCAGCCGACATCATCTGTAACTTTGCTTTTAACTTACACATGTAAACATTTCTGCTTTCTGTATTTTGAAGTGTAGGTAAGAAAAACAACAGGGAGAAGAATTTTGACTTTCCCCTCACCTTTACACAGTCATGCTTCAATGCTTTGCTTATCAGCACAGGATTGGCATAAAGGAGTATCTGACTTACAATTTCAGGTCTCAACCTCACTTGCCCTCTCATTTTTAGATCCATGGAGTTTTGAGGTGAGTTGGTGGTACCGAGTGCCCAGTGCTGTGCTTTTGTTTACCTGAGCTTGACAGATCTCTGTGGTCACCACTAAGCACTTAAACCTTTTTGTTTTTTTCACATTGCCGAGGGCTGCCTTGCCAAACACTTCACAGTAAGATCTAGGCACTGCATTTGTCTGGGTGTGCAAGTGAGGAAATGATGCTTATTACAGGACCTGAGGTACCATAACCTTTTCTTTTGGCAACACGAGGTAGGATAGTTTATAGCGTTCCCAGCAGGGAGAGGAAATGAATTATTTGCAAAAACAAGTCCTGGTCCTGCACCAGAGCCAAAGTGGTCTTGTCACACACAGGTTATGAGCTAAAGTGTGGTGAGTGCTTACCTTCAGGTTTACAAACTGTTGTAAAGAAAGTTATGGACATAATTAACTCCTTGGAAAAGTGCATTTTTTGTTGCTTTTTTTTTCGGAATCCCAGGGCTGTATGTGTGGCACCTGCCTTGTGACTGTCCCAGGAGAAGCCCTAAGACTCACTTCAACTCCACTCCACTCACACAAAGATACTTGGGTGGTCAGACCTCCATACTGCTTTGACATTTACAGTTTTGTGATTGGGAGTGATTCTCGATAAATAAATGGGATTATAAATGAACTGAGGGGAGGATTGCATTGGTGAACCATACAATATTTTCAACCAGTACCACCCAAAAGCCATGAAAATGGGATGTTTGTGCTGTATCTCTGTGAGCCTCTGCCTTATAGAAGGGGCTGGGCAATTTCAGCCAGAGGGAAGAAGGCTCTGCCTTGTCCTTGTGCATGGGATGATGTTAGAAATCCCTCCCTGTGGCACAGTTGTGCTGTGCGGTAACCAAAGCTTGTGTGGGGCAATTGCTGGGTTGTTCATCTGTGCACATCCACTCCTGTCCTTACTCTGAAAGGCCTGTCAGATGAAGCCATTTTGAATATACCTTGTTCCTGTTAAGTTGTATTCTTTCTGTAGGCACCCATTTAAAAATTCCCATTGGTCTGGATTGCTGGCAGTGTCCCAGGCCAGGTTGGAGAGGGCATGGAGCAACCTGGGTTAGTGGAAGGTGTCCCTGTCTATAGCAGGCCGTGGGACAAAATGGGCTTTGAGTCCCTTCCAACCCCAACCATGCTGCAATTCTGTGATTAACCTGCCTTCACTTGTGTTTCCAAACTCGGGCATTTATGTGAAGGAGCCTTGAACAGGATTGTTCCACACTGATAGATTCCTTTTGGCAGTAACACACTCAGACACCAAGACCTGCCAGTTCTGTTCCTGTGTCATGACACATCACAGCAGCCAGAGGTGGCACAGGTCAGTCATTCCTGTTTCCCATGTTCATTATGGGAGAAGCACAGGGCTGAGGGGTCCTTTACTCTCCACAGACCTCTGTGTACATGAGTTTCCCATCTTGTGTGTCCCCCCCTGAGCTGCTGAGGAGTTTCAGTGCCTGGCACACCATGGAGGGACATTCTTGGGCACTGCTGCTGGGTCAGGCACCAGATCCACCCCTTTGGCTTTAGAGCCCCAAAATCCCTCCTGCGCCTCAGACATGACCAACAGTAATTCTCACTGAGAGACAGCTTCTCTTTTTTGATTCTTACCAAAGCTTTTTTCCCCCTCTCCCCACAATCACCAGGAACTCATATTGTGCTCCAAACAAAACATAGTTCAAGGATTTTTTTAAAATTATTATTCTGAATGGAGAACAGTCTGTTGCTATGTGCAAAGTGGAAGCTTTCAAGAGGGCAATTTATTACGACCTTCATAGAAAATACACAGCTCCTGTGTGGAGCTCTCAGCTGAGGGTTGTTTGTGTGCTGCAGCAGTTCCCTTCTGGCAGAGACCTTCGCCTCACAGAGAGGAGGGAACAGTCTGTCAGTCACCTCCTTGAAGAGCAGACACTGTTTGGATAGCACTGGCATCAGTTTCATATCTGTGCAAACTTGTCAAGGTAAATCTGTCCTGGGTGCACAGAATGAGCACGTTAAACATTCACACAGGGAATGGATTGTCCCCTGCTTGGAGCCCAGAACTGTGTTTGCCATCAAAATCCAGGCTCTCTGCTCAGGGTTGCTCTTCACTGCTGATTCACCTCCAAAAGGATGATAATGCAGGTCTGATTCAGGGTGTCAGTGCAGTGAATGTTCAGTATTTACTCTGGTGATGTGCCTTGTAATGTGGAAAGAGGCACTTCTAAATCCAGTGGTGTGTGGATAGAGGTTACCCACCTAATTGCTCTCGGCTGAGAGCCTCCCTTAAGTAAAGCCCTTATACCAAAGCTTTATTGCTGGTCTCATCTTCCCACATCACTTTTCATGTATTGAATCATAAAAAACCAGGACAAGCTTCCCATGCCAAAGTACATATTTAAGGCCAAAGGGGCTCCCTTTGCTCTCAAGGCAGGACATGGGAGGAAAAACATCCAGATGTGCTTGTTGGTCCTTGGGTGTCTGCTCTGCGAGTCATTAAATCCCAGAGTGGTTTGGGTTGGGAGGGACCTCAAAGCCCACCCAGTGCCACCCCTGCCATGGGCAGGGACACCTCCCACCAGCCCAGGGTGCTCCAAGCCCTGTCCAGCCTGACCTGGGACACTCCCAGGGATGGGGCAGCCACAGCTTCTCTGGGCACCTGTGCCAGGGCCTGCCCACCCTCCCAGACAGGAATTCCTTCCCAATATCCCATCTAACCCTCCTCTCTTTCAGTTTGAAGCCATTCCCTGTGTCCTGTCCCTCCATCCCTTGTCCCAAGTCCCTTTCCAGCTCTCCTGGAGCCCCTTTAGGAACAGGAAGGGGCTCTCGGGTATCCCTGGAGCCTTCTATGCTCCAAGTGAGCCCCCTCAGCTCTTCCAGCCTCTTTTTTGCCTTTTCCACACTAAATTATTTCCTCTGCCAGCAAGTCCAGCAGCACAGTGTGCTTTGCCCAGTCTAACACTCCAAGGGCCCAACAACCTTCTCCAAAAGGTTATTCTTCCCCAAATCAGTTACAGGTGGGGATCATGAGATGTGGCATGTTAGAAGGAACTTAGGTCATGTTCACTGCTTTTAAGTTTTATTCTGTCTAGTTTAGAACTTATTTACAGTGGGTACTGAGGACTGTGACAGCTGGGGGCACTCAGGGGGTGCACAGGGAACTCCCAAATCCTTCCCTGGGACTTGTTCTGATGATGGATCAGGATTCTCCACGCAGTGTGGGCGTTTTGACAAGTCCATATTGTGCAGCAATCAATTTTTATGCTGAGTAATTTTTGTGCCAGTGTAAAGTTGCAACCATGGACAAAGGAGCATGGAGGAGGTGGATCAGGGCAGTCTGAATCCTGCAGTGGTGGGGAAAGAAGGAACTGTGAGTGCTGCTTAAATCCTGCTGACAGCCAGGATTCCTGCACAGCTCTGTGCTGCTGGAGGGGAGTTAACGATAAACCCATCATCTCATTGTTTTACACGAGGGAGAAAGGGCCATTGTTTACACATAAGGGATAGTTTGTTTGATTTCTAACTTGCATAATTAGAGGTGTTATCTGTTTTGCTCTTGGTAATCTTGAAAGCCTGGCTCTTATTTATGCTGTTACACGTGTGAACGAGACAGAGCCTGCCTCTGCTATCACACCTTAAAAACATCATTTTTTGCCTCCTGGGAATGAAGACACTTGTTTGGATTTGTGGAGCACTCCAGGCACAAAGCAGCAGCTTCCCAAGGCAATAGGTAATGGTGTCGCTGTCCATGTCCTCCCACCTCAATCATGGACTGAGGACAGTGCAGTGTAAATCAGGAAATAGACTGGAGAGAGGAAAGAGCTTCAACCTGAGCCAGACCAGAAACCACCAACCCCTTCCAGGCTTGGGTGAGAGGCTCAGGGAAAATCAGCCCCTGGAAGTTCAAACACCTGGGTGGATACACCTGCATCCTCCCAAATATGAAGGTTGGAATCACAAAATTCCAGCATGGTTTGGGCTGGGAGAGACCTGAGAGATCATCTCCTTCCATCCCCTGCCAAGGCAGGGACACCTTCCACAAGAAGCAGCAGGAGCTGTGGGTAAACCTGGGGGAATTCTCTGTTGCTGGGTGATTTTTAAATGCCAGTGGATGCTTTTGTAGGAGAGAGAGAAATTGATTCAAGGTACTGGTTTGGATTTTGATGTTTAAAAAGGACACTTGCTCTCTCTGCAGAACTGTACTTGTGATTCAGAAATACAGATAAAATCAGTAAAAAGGGAAACACGAAGTGAATAATGACGAGGAGGGCTAAAAACTGGGCAAAACAATGTGGGATTAAGTTAATTTAAATAATCCACAGCACTCATGATGGCAAATTATATAGCAAATGAAAGATGAAAATGAACTTTCAAGGCACAGTGCAAGATCTGCTGCGGGAATATATGTTGACATTTCCCCCACCCCACTTTCTGGAGTTTTACTTCTGCACAGCTTTATTTCTCAGATTGTCAGACACCAAAATTACATTTCCCCAGTTATCAAATCAGCCTCAGCAGAGGGCAAGATGGGCACCTTGAAATTTCTTGGAACTGTTAAACTGTGGAAAGGGGGAAGTTTTCACAATGAATTAAGGGATATTAACTTTCTTTTTTCAGCATGTGGACGCTACAGCATCTTATAACTCAGCTTAAGTTTTAAGAACTGAAATCAACCAATGCACTGCTGGCTCAAGAGTCCAAAGATGAGTTTTGAATACATTCTGCAAATAGAATCATGTTGGTTTCTTTCAGAAACAATGAAAAAAATCCATCTATTCTTGCTAATAAAATCACAGTATGTCTCACTACAGTTAGAGGCTGCAAATTGTATTTATTTTTCACAAAGCAAATTATAATATGTCAAGCTGCTGCAGTGAACAATAGTTATTGTTGGGAATTAGGTTCAGATAAGTTGTACAAGCCACACTTCCTCCCTCAGTTTCCCAAATGGAAATTGCAGGTTGTGGCCTGGGGACAAAGCGTACCCTGAGCTCTGGGAGCAATGGGAAATTCAGTCCTGGCTGGTTTCCTTGGGGTCTCCATGGGAGAACACTGCCCTGGCAGACCCAGCCCACAAGTGTTCCCTGCTCATTCCTGTCCCGAGCCTGCCCTGCAGGAAAGCTCATTGTTCTCACTGATGCTGCTCAGGGTCTACACAGCAGCAACTGTGGCCAGGGCTGCACAAAGCCATGTCCGCTGCCCCTCTCGTGGCTGCAGAGCCCCTTAGGGGCCACCAACCCCCTGACAGAGCCCCTGCTGCACCCTGAGAGCACAGAGCCCCTGGGTCCTTCTGTGTGTGTGGTTCTCAGCAGGGAAACAGGATGGAAATGGTGTCTCATGCACGATGCAAAGCACCTCCTGGTTTGTCTGTTGTGGCTGTTTGAGAGCACAGGGCACAAACCAGCAGCCTGTGCTCCATCACCACTGGTTCCTCTGTGGGCAGGGACATGGGCTGGCAGCAGCTCCAGACCCTGCAAACCTCCTCTTGCCTTTACTGCCATTAAAAACCCCCAAGCACCCCCAAACAATTAGCACAGCAACAGCACAAGTATTTCCTTACTTCTTGAATGGAGCACATCAATACTTGCTACCCATACGGCCAGTCCAGCACAGCAAGAGTAAGAGAGAAAAGAGTTTTGCTCTCACTGGATAAAACACCATTTCCAATGGACATCTCATAAGTGAAAGTGTCAGTCAGATGGAGGGACGTGACCGTGGAAAGAACACATTTGCAAGGGCCTGTTTATTTTTCAGGGCAGTTATTCAAAACTTGCTGGTGCATTTAGGGAGTTTCCCACAGGAATGAGGAAGAGGAAGAGAAGCTATTGGAGAGAGCGGCTGCTTCTCCCTGCCCTCTCTTTCCATCAGCTTTCCAGCTGGCAGGAGTGCCATCAGTGTCTGCTGGGCTGCAAGGAGGAGACAGACACTGTCCCTCTGGTTCTTGAATTGGTTCTTTGGAGTTATTTCACCCCCCAACACCACGTGTCCATCTCCCATCTACTGCCTGAGACATGTTGAAGAGAGCATAAGCCATTGTGGCATCACCCCCCATTCTTCACATGCCTGAGGTCCCTTTCCTTATTCCTTTTCTCTTCTCAGGCAGGTAACTAACCAAACACAAGTTAGCAGGTTCAATGTTTTCCTCTGCAGATGTTTACCAAATTGTGTGTGGTGTGTGTTGGCCATCAGCCACTGCCCTGTGCTTCCAGGAAGGCATTTTAATCAGTTAATAAATATATATAGTTCCTGAAGTAATAATCATTATGCATAACACCTGTGAACTGATTATTCTTGCTCTTCAAAGTCGCCTTTAATATTATTGGCAAAAGAAGGTCATATAAAAACACCCTCTCACGCCTGTGGTGATTTGACTGCTCTTAAATGAGAAATAAGCCCTAAAATTATATTATAGAAATGTCAAGTTTGTTCTGGAAAAGAGTTTTCAGAGAATCACAGAATATTCTGTGTTGGAAGGGACCTACAAGGATCACAAATCTAAGGTATGTTCTGTGTGCTGAATTCACTGAGGTTTTTAAAACTTACATTTGTCAGTGAGGGTTTCTGGGCAATTGATGCAGGAAAGGGTTTTGTTTCATTAAGTGCATTTATGACCCTTCCAGAAACCATTTCATGTCCCCCAAACTGAATCATGGAATCACAGAAAGGCTTGGATTGGAAAAGACATCATGGATTGTCTAACTCCACTCTCCTGATATGGGTGGGGCTGCCGCTGAGCGTTTGGGAGGCTTTTTGCTGATTTTAACATTCCAGCAGCAGTTTATCCTGTAATCTGGTTTCGGTGGCAGTTTGCAGGACAAAGATGCAAAGGTTGTCATCAATCAGCAGCTGAACATGAGTGAAGATGCCTGTGCTGCTGTGGGCAGGGGGTGAAGTGCTTTAACCTGGAGTGAATCTCCGGGACATGTTGGCCCCAGGTCTCCCCTGATCTGGTCCAGGAGCAACACGGACCTGACAGAGTGGGAATAAAGAGGGAGGAGGCAATGGTGAGGTATCTGGTGTCCCAGTTCAGCAGGTGGGACCAGTTTATCCCTGTGTGGGTGTGACCAAAGCTGTGCATTCTAAACCCTCTGGACCATTGCCCAGCAACTGTTCCCAATGGCCCATTGGCAGCAGCTGCCCAGGGCACAGCTGAGCCCTCAGGCTGGGAGCTGGCTGGGAAAGAAGCCTGGCAGAGGAGCTGGGAGAACTGCCCTCCAGGGACTCCTTGGCACCTCCACACCCACCTGAGGGCTCAGCTCTGCTCAGGGGCCAGCAACGATTCCAAAATCCCCCCTGACTGCCAGAGTCACATCCCCCAGTGTGGAACTCCCTGCCCTGGGGGAGGGACTGGGGGCTGCCACCTGCACCTGAGGGGAGAGAATCTGGGGGTTTGGGGACTTCTGGGACCACTCATGGAATCCAGAGGAGGAGCAGACCCTGGACAGGAGGAGCCCACCACTCTCCACCAGACTGTGCCATCATCTGCACCAACAGGTTTGTCCCTTCCTTTTCCTTTGGACTCAGAGGAACCACGTGGGGCTCAGCACAGGGGTCACCAAACCCCACTGTGTTTGTGCCCCAGGGGGCTGGGTTAGACTGCTGGGTTTGTGGGTTAAACCCAATTTCTCTTTCTGCCATTGCATTTATTGTAATATTGTTATTAAATTGTAGCTCTGACTTATAATCTCTTTTGTGTTGGGTTTGTTTCTCCTGCCGTTTTAACTTTAAACCAGCTCATCTGAAAACAGGAGCCAAGGACACACTGCAAAGCAGTTTAACCTGGAGAGGGGAAGGCACTGACAGCCTTGTGGGAGGCAGCAGCAAAGAGGGAGCAGCCTGTTCCCGTGGAGGGACTGAGACAGGAGAGAAAACTGCAGCTACAGGTCAAGGAAAACTGCCAAAGGAAAGGGGAGCTGATCACTTGGAGAGAGGATGTGGAGTGTCTGGAATGGAGAATCTGAAGTGTTGGAGATCCCTAAATCTGGTGAGATAAACATCAGTCAGGCTTTGCTGAGCGTCCCCAGGGAGGGAGGGGATTAACTCCTCAAGTCCTGCCAGGCTCTTTTCTGGTTGGTGTGAGGTTTTACACAGGCAGGGCTGGACAATGTATTTCTGCAACATGCACCAGTATTTCTGGGGATCAGCAATTGTTGTAAAAAGTCCTACAATTTCAGGACTAAGGGCAGACTGTTTTTCTGCAAAACCCATTCTCAAAGGCCACAGGGTGTAAGTGATATATTTCCTTCTTTTGTGGGTCATAATAGGAAAAAAACCACTGGAAATTGCTTGAGGACAAAAAGGTTCAGAGGGTGTTAGTGGTTGTAGGGCACGAGAGTGTGGCTGTGTATCTTCTCTGTCTCTGCACTTAAATGATAAAACTGAAGCTGTTTCCTGGGTCTTTCCAGCATTTCCCCCCTGCCTCCAGAATCTGAAGCAGAGATGTTGCAGGGTCTGTTTTTGCCAAGAACTTTGTGCTTTGAGGAAAGGGGGAGCACTGCAAACTGTGGACACGTTCCCTTGTGCCACCACAGCCTGAGCAGTTCCTCAGGGGGAGGCAGGAGGATGTTGCAACTCTCCCACCCAAACCTGACGGGCTTTGCTGCATTATGACACTACATCTCCACTGGCTTCATTATTTTTTCTTAAGTGGTTTTTATTTTGAACATATGATTGTTTTTAACACAAGCTGTGTTTGGTCAAAACTTCCAACATAATTAATTACAATGAAAAACGTGTTTGGGGAATAAACCTTTGTATCTAAAGCAAACAGATTCATACTCCTGCTCTTTTTTTTAATTGTTATTTTTTCCCCTGGGTAGATGAGCACTGCAGAAAATCTGTGCTTAGATGTATTTCTGTTTGGTTAATTAAGAGGATTAGCTGAGAAAAGGGTGCTTTATCAGTTGCAGAATAAACAAGCACTTTGAGACTTTATTTTCCTGAATATTTTCTTTATGAAGTTTTCTGGTCCATCTGGGAAGGAAACAGCAAACAGAACAACAGTGAGTATTACTAGAGAAATCCAAATTAAACCATCATCATTTTGTTTCATCCTTGTCTACCAAGCTCCTTTGCCCAACTCCTTTTCTTTGCTGCTTTTCAGTCATGATCATACTTCTAATTTTAACAGCCATTCTGATGCATATATGTTAATAGACTTATATAATTTATACAGTACATCCAAGTTAGGCTGACAAGGTACAGCTCACAGCTCAGTTCAAGCAGGAGCAATGATCCAAGAAAGCAGAGTATAAAAATTATGCAAAAAGAAATGAAATTGGAACAATAGTTTTTACATAAATTATATACATTTAATCTGTATTTCATTTCAATTTTAGTCCTGCCTGATGGCTCTAATTTTAGGCAATTAGTGTCTTTTAACTTATGGCAAACAGTTACAACTGTAATGAAAAAAAGACAGAGTGGCACAGAACAATAAAACCTTTATAATATCCAACTGTCCGTACATTATGTGACATAACCAGATGTGAGCCAATCACTTATCACAGTTATAAAGTGTTCCTGCAGCCACAGATGAACAGGCAACATGATGAAATTAGTCCAGCTGTGCTGGTTGCCCAGAGCCCCTGAAGGATTGCAGGTTGGATTAATCACACAGGATCCATTTCATTCCTACCTGCAGCGAAGGAGATGAAACCAGCAGGAAAATGCTTAGCACGTTTTGCTATTAAAAATGCCATTTTCTGAGCATTTAAGTGCTGTCACAGTCCCAGAGGTGGGCTGGAACAGGGAGGAGATGTAAATGCTTGTGCAAAGCCTGTTCACACCTGGGGGATTCCTCAGGGCACTGTTTTGGTGTTTCTTTTTTTTGAGCCTTGCACCAGAGGAAGGTGCTGCTCCCACACTCCCTCAGCACAGACTGATCCTTTTACATCCCCCACTGTCCAAATATCAAGTAACAATTCGGAGATAAATGAGCAACCACTTGCTGAAGGAAATTTTACAAGCTAGAGCAGCATTTGTCCTAAATACCCTCTTATAGTGAATATGAACTGGTGACTGGAGGGCATAAAGCTCCGTATCCCGTTACTAATTCCACGTGCCATTCACTCACCTCACTCAGAGCATTGAGAAGAAAAGAAGATTGGAAACTTTTTACATGGCTGTTGGAGGGATTGTGAGGAATAACTTGGAGTTACTCTCCCCTCCAGCACAGACCCCAAACTCCAGGTTTTTGATGGTACCTGGGGAACAAAACTCTCCAAAACTACTTTACTACATCCCATTCTGCCAGGAAAGTGCCCTCCACTCCAGACCTCTCATTTTCCTTCCTTTGGATCATACTGGCTGTCAGCCTGTATTACAGGGGAGAAACACTGAAACATAAAGACATACCCTCTGGAGGTAAAAAAGTCAGTTTCATAGGATGAACAAGCTTAATCATTTGCAGTAATTGCCTCAGTAACTGATAACAACTAGAGTGTCCAAAAATGTTCCTTACATCCAATGGAAGTAACTTGTAAAAAAGAAATTTACAGATGAGCAATTAGTGAAGATAACTACAGTCTGTATTAAGAAAGTCTATATAATACACATGTATAATAGAAAGATTTCTGTCACAAAAACAGAGGCTGATTTTTTGGGATACAAGTTAAGCTTCATCAGAGTGAGGGTACTATAGATGCCATGGAGAAGTACACGGGAGGAATTTTCCTTCAGAATGGGACAAGTGGTTGAAAAATACTATTTCCCTCATCCATTTCTTCCCCAGAGTTTTGGAGAACCTTTCTTTTAGAGATTTCTGCACTGAGCACAATGGATGTCAGATAAATTTGTGTAAAGTCTGAACACTGGGCCAGTGTTCCTCTCCCAGGTTCCACATCCTCACTTTACCTGCCTCATGGGCTCAGGATGTGCTACTCCAGATGGTTTTTTTGCTATTCCTGAAGAAGACTGTAAGGATTTTCTAACTACCCTTTCCTAATTTATGGTAAAATTACTAAGCAGTAGCTACATCTGATTTTATATCTACAAAAGTCAGAAATTTAAGATTATTTCCCCCAAGTCATTAATTACCACAGCAAGGAACAAAAACAGTGAAGATAATTTTTTTCTTTTTTCTTTTCCTGGAAAAAACACTATTCAAACAAGGGATAATCTACCTCAAAATTCTTGAATATTGAATATTCAACTTTGTTATCACCAAAATCAAATAGAAAATCAGACTGGAGCAAATATATCTTTCAGCTTCCCTTGCTACCACCGCTATATAACCAAAGGATTGTGTTAACAATACAAGCAATACAACTGACTGAAGAAAACAAAAGAAAAATAATAATAAAGGGGTGAACACAAATTTTACTTTTTAATAGTAAAATGATTTTAATTTTACATTCTTGCTATGTATTCAAGGGGAACCTACTTGTGAAATAAATCAAATATCTTCATTAAAATGTAAAGTGTATTTTTATATGGATTCAGGTCTTTGCTCACTTTAGCAAGTAACAGTAGTGGTTTTGTAGAAAGTACAATAAGTGTAACATTTATGTTCTGTTTTAAAATAGATATATGCATTAATGTGAAGTACAATTTTTATACTTTTTCTCTGGAAAGCATTCTACTATTAATGATGAAGTTACAAATTTTCTGTAAGATGCTGATATAATTCTAAATGGATATTGTTTTGATTTTTTTTTTTAGTATGTTCCTCAGAGTATTTTGGCCTTTTAATTTTTCTTTTTTTTTTCTTTTCTTCTTTTTTCCCTCCATTCTCTCTCTTTTTTTTCTTTTATTTTTTTCTGTCCCCCTGAAAATTGCAATCCAAGCAGGAGCAAAGATTTTCAGCAGAGAATGCGAACAACATAAGCTTGGACCAGAAGAGTGTGCATTGCCAACAGTGGGTCAGCAATTACAGACACCTGATATCCACTTCCCATCTGTCCAGAAATCCCCAAAATACAGAGGGACTGATGTTAAGCTCAATTTCTTCATTATTGTTAAACAAGTCTCTTGTTTGGTGTATCTGTGCTTGCACTGAGGGTGATAACGTTGGCTCAGATCTCTGTTGTCAGGGCTGCTCTGCCTACAGCCTTTTAAGATTATTTTTTCCTGCTGTTACACACATTTTCTCCAGGCGTTCATATAGTCCCAGCTGCATCTGAACAGAGGCATTAAAATGGTCTTCAATGTATTGCATCTGTATCAAAAACAGATGCATTGCCTCGGAGTTCTCACACGATCTGGGTGCCCTGCAATGTTTGATTCCTGCTGAAGGAACAGTGGATTCCATTTGCCATAGAGCTGATTTTTATGGTCTGTGGGTCTGCCTGCCCTCCCTGCACCTCTGAAAGATGCTCAGCTGCAGAATACAGTAAATGTCTCTTTCAAGGTGCCTGTGGGGAGTGCAACTTCTGGACCATCAAACCTATTTCTGTAGAATTATGCACCCCTGTGGCAGATTATTTGCAGGCTTGGTGCCAGATGGATAGAATTCTCTGTATCAGTATCAAGCCTTGTAAACATCACAATTTCTTCCCAGGGTTACTTTCTTATTCCAGATGGCACCCACTGCACTCTTTATATCTTTCTTCCAAACTGTGGCGCTTACTTTTTCCCAAGAAATGAGAGTTCCTTTAATATTTTACACATATTTCCTATTTCTATGCCAGTATGTGAGAGTATCCTGACAGAACAAGCAGAAAGTGATTTGCATTTATTCTCTGTTCACGTGGAATAAGAAAAAGAGAAAGGAAATTTTTTCCTACTACATCTGTTTAATTCTAAATCCATTTTCCCAGTTACCAAGGGCTTTCTGAAACTTAACAGTGATCACAGCCTGTGTCTGCTGAGCCCTTTGCCTTCAGGAGCTCAGCCATGAGGTCTCACATTTGGAGAACATTATAAAGTCTCTGTTAAAGTCTCTGTACAAAGACACGCTGGTGTCTGTGGAACACTGAAAGTACTAATTTAAAATATCTCCCAAGAATGGTGAGACAGTTTCATGCCTTGGCAATTTGTGAGCTGTAGGACAATACTCTTAAGTGCACCACACTAATCACAGGGTCTGTGAAATTCTCATTACACAGCCCTCAGAGCAGTGAAAAGGGAGTAACCTTTACTGACTTTGAAGGTCAGGGCTCAGCTCTGACAGTTGTGGTCCCACCAAGTGAGTGTGTGTCTCAGTATGAAAATTGCAGCCATGGGAAGGAAGTTTTAAAACATTTTTTTCACTATGGTTTGCATCTGGAGCTTAGCTTAGGATTTTTGCATCTGTATTAAATAAAATACCCCTGGAGCCTTTAATTACTCTGTCTGGTCAACAAGCTGAATGCTGCTCTTCCATTTTAATCCCAGCTGGCAAACCTTTGCTGCAGAGGACCCAGCTGAAAACGGGCTTAAGGAGAAAATCTGCCTGTCTTTGCTTCCCCTGCGGTTTTAGTGCTGATTTGGACTACCAGTATTTTCATGTTTGAAATGCCCCTTCCTTTCCCAGCATTACCCTCGATATAATCCTCTCACTGAATGTGCTGTGTTGGACTGACCCCACACAACCCTTCTCTTTCTCTCCACGTCGCTGCCCACAAAATTCCTCAATTTTCCTTCCGTGTGTTGGTCTCTTCTGTTTCCGAGCCCTTCTCCTCCCCCCTGCACATCTGCATGACTTTCACCTCTTTTCCACCTGCTCCTCCAGCCTCATCCCACAACTTTCCTGCTCTGTCACTCCCAACTTTGCCTTCTCCAGGATTCCCTTGCCACCACCATGACCCAATTCCTCTTTCCTCTGTCCCTCGAGTGTGTCCTGCAATCCCCCAGACACAACCACCCTTTCCCAGCCCTCCCCAGCCCTCACTCTGGCTCCCCCTGCACTGTGCTCTCATTACCTTCCCTCTGCCAGCCAGGCTGAATTCCTCCTCAACACACTTGTTTGTGCCTCCTGCCTATGTGCTGATATTTTTTCAATTTAATTGAGTCCCTTGATTCCACCCTTTCTGCTTTTTTTTTCCCCTTCTGCTTTTGATTTTCTCCAGCCTGACTGTGAAACAACTTCTGCCACACATTCTTTCCCCACATTTCTTTTCAGTAGTCCCTTGTGTTTTCCCTTTCTGTCCTTGACCACAGGTAAGAACTCCCCAGTGGCCTCTGCAGACACACCAGACTGTTTAATTCAGAATTCCTCTAAAACCATATTTTGTTATTCTCCCTAAATTGCAGCAACAAACGTGCCAGCTGTGTCCTGAGGATGCTGCTGGTGTGTTGAGTAGTCCTTGTACCACTTTTGACTGGCTCTGGGGATCTAATCTTAGGTTTAGATTGAGTTGTTCCTGCCTTAGATATTTTTCTGGTGTTTATGCAGCATTTAGGAGTAAGAGCTTAAGGCAGAGTGATAAAAAATTATGATTATGACTGATGGTGAAATCGTCACCTGCACAACAGGTGAATGATCTGCAGCTTCCTGCCTTCTGCTGGAACCTCCCACTGGGCATTACCCTGAGATTCCTGAAGGAGAAATCTTGTGCAAACCTGTGTCACACCTTCTCATACCACCAAGGGGTATTGTAGTCACAAGTAATTCCATGAGGAATGAATTACCATGAACTGCTGTTCACAATTACTTAAAATCGGTTACACAAGGCAATTCCAGCAAAAAAATATCTGCAGAAAGTAGGAAGAGTAAATCTTATCAAACCAAACCAGGAGCCCAAAATTGTTTGTATTCATTTAAAAGGTGATTTATAAAAAGTAAATTGCATTCCGTACATGGGTATCTCCTGTTAATATCAAGATATTCAGGAATTACTATGCTCATGATGTGCAACATGTTTGAAACTTTTCCTGCATTATCAGATAACAAAATCAGAGCTGAATATATAAATACCTTTCAAATAGTCAAATTATGCTCTATGCCTTGAGGAGTAAGCAAAACAGTGTAAGTAAACCAGAGTAGGTATTAATTCAATTCTACTTTTCAGACAGTCTATAGGAGGGGAGATACAGGTGCATTCTTACTGAAATCTGTGTTTTCCCCAAAAGTTATGGAGCAGCTGTTTAAGGGCTTTACAAATTTATTTTTTTTTTGCATTTGATACATTACCTTGACATGAAAATGTAAACAATGATTTATAGAATCACAGAATCATAGAATGGATTGGGTTGGAAAAGACCTACCAGATCATCAAGTCCAACCCTTGGTCCAACTCCAGTCCCTTTACCAGATCATGGCACTCAGTGCCATGGCCAAGCTCAGGTTAAAAACCTCCAGGGATGGTGAATCCACCCCCTCTCTGGGCAGCCCATTCCAATGCCTGAGCACTCTCTCTGCAAAGAATTTCTTTCTGATCTCCAACTTCAATTTCCCCTGCAGAGCTTGAGCCCATCGTGCCCCCTTGTCCTATTGCTGAGTGCCTGGGAGAAGAGACCAACCCCCACCTGGCCAGAACTTCCCTGGCTTATTTAGTGACTAATAAGCATATCAAAATGTAGAGCAAATACATACAAACCCAGACAGGTAAAACAATAGCTTAACAACTTCTTTTTCATTCCTTCAATCAATTTTTATTACTGTTGCCCTAACAGGGTTTTTTTCCAAAATGTTTTTCAGAATAGAGGCCTAAATTCTACACAGTTTCTGAAATAGATTTTCCTGTCACCCAGAAGAGTGACAACTTGCTGACTTGTCCCCCAAGCACTTTGGGTATCAGATTCAGCGATTTCTCTGCTGCACAGCACTATCTATTTCCCTGTGTATGACAGCTTTGAACACCTTGAAAGAGAGTAGTTCCCAATGGAAAATTCAGGGTGAATGTGGGCAAATTGGGTCAAATTATCTCTGCTGACACAGCACCACAACTTCCCACTATAGTTCTACAGAAAGCTCCTTGGGGCCTATGATGACAACACTTGGGTATGTGGTTCTATAAATGAATCCTCTGGAATTAAAATACACTAAAATGAAAGTTAGAATATAAAATAAAATAAAGCAGTGTGCTTATCTGTAGGTTCTTTTTCAAAGAGCCCTGTGGAATAAATTACAACCCCAGATTCCTTTACATCTGTTTGCACACATACTCAGTCCTGTTCATATATATGATCTTGGCAGAGGATTTCTGTTTTAAAAAGCACAAACCACCCCTTCTTTATTGTTGTTCGTGAAGAATTTTTAAAAAAAATGATACATAGATATTTTTAAATATATTCAATAGCATATACTTTCACAGATATATAGTAGATATTTAAAGCAATAAAACCTAAGTTGTCCTTGTATAAGAATGATCAAGTAATGAAGAAAATATTGAGAGAACTAAACTAGGCTTGAAAATAAAGGACAAACTGATGGCCACATGAACAACGTTCAGTGTAGTGAAAAGGAACATTACACTCCTTGGAATTCCTATGGATTGCTATGAAATTACATGTTCAACATTTTCAGCTTAGGAAAAATGCCTGTGTGTCTGGGAGAAAATGATGTAGTCAAAGGAAACCCCCTCCTGCCTTATTTATGAATAAAAAATAACTCCTGTAATTTATTTTCTTCTGTATGTCTGAGGTGGTCTGGTGGAATAGATGATGTGTGATCATTTCTGATTTATGCAAAAGCATTATTAAAGTATGAATTACATAAGTTGGGACCAAAGCTTGCAAATCTGTCTTGGCAAGGATGGGTTCTTGCTGCAGCATTTGGTGGTGATGTACAACGTGCTTGTTTTGGAAAGCTGTGAGTATTCACTGAGTGTCAAGTGTCTGAACACTCTGGAGTGGCAGTCTGCTTCTCTCCTCTGGTTTTGGTGCCTTGCCATTTTCTAGAATCAGGAGATACGATATTCCACGAAATGTTACACACTGAATTAATCCAGTGACTTGGGCAGCAGCAGCTGAGTGGAATTCAGGCTCTGAAAGAGGCAAGTAAGACCCCAGTCACGGAGATGCAGAACGCAAGTCATTCCACACACGCCAGCCACAGAAATCGGGTCCAAAACCTGGACGGCCTTAGGCATGACCTGTTAAGCTCAAGTTTCACTATGTCAAGCTAAGTTCCAGCAGGATTTGTGTATCTGGTTTTTTTTTCTATTACAAAATTGCCTGCTGACAGGACAAGAACCTCACACCTCCACATGGGTCCAGAGTTCCTGTAAATAAGTCACAATTGCTGGCACAGTTCACACAAGGAATATTTTCTAACTGTGCATCACACAGCAATATTGTAATTTTTACATTTTTGAGGACAGTCAGTAACAAAATTACTTTTCTAATATTTTTTGACTCCTAAGAGTCAGTCAAGCCAAAGAAACAGAAAGCTATGCAAGAAAAACGTGTTTTCAAATGGAAGAGCTCCAAATGCCTTTTCCTGAAAGAACGTTAAGAGGAAGATTAAATTGCTAAATTAAAGGTGCAGTGTGATCTGGTTAGTAGAAATTTCCATATTGCTTATGTTTTATGTAAAACAATTTCCGCTGCCGGCTCCCTCGCCAGAGTTTATTTGCTCTGGTTAAGGTGTGGAGGTACCGCTGCCCAGAGCGCAGGAATCAGACCGCCCCTGCTGCCACCCTGACGAGCCCGGCGTGCGAATAAACCCCCGTAACTCCTCGCACATTTTCTTTTCGACAAGTGCTGGGCCGCCCTCTCCCCTCTGCGGTCCCCACGCACCCTCCTCCCGCATCCCCGCGATGCTGCGCGTTGCAGCCGCCAGCGGGGATCTAAAAATGGTCCCAGAGTGTCGCAAGCGACCCCCGGCCCCCGGCAGAGCCCTCCCGCACCCCAGCCCGGGGCTCTTTGCGGTGCTCGGCGGGTGCGGGATGCGGTTCCTCAGTTTGTGATCCGCGACGCTCCGCCCGCGCCTTTAACCAGAGAGAAAATCGGGTTAGAAGTGGCGGGTTTCTGGTATTTCACTCGGGTTTTGCTGTTGAATTTTGCTTTAATTCGTCACAGCTCGAAAGCGAAGTTACCGGCTCCGTCAGCCGCGCTCGCCCGGCCCTGCCACTTTCTACGATTTTCGCTCGAAGAATCGAAAAGGCGGAAACTATCGAGAAACCGCGGGCGGCCCCAAATCACCCCGCGGCTCCCGTCCCGTCCCCGCCGGCCGAGCGCAGCCCGATCCCGCTCCCCATCCAACCCCCGGGAGGGAGAGGGGGGCGGAGGGAAGGAGAGATGAAGGAAAGGACAGAAGGATGCAGAGAGGGAGGGATGGAGAGATGAAGGAAAGAAGGGAAGGAAGGATGGAGGGATGAAGGATGCAGGGAAGGATGGATGCAGGGACGGAGGGACGGAGGGATGAAGGGAGGGAGGGAGGGATGGAGGAATGGAGGGATAGAGGACTGAAGGGAGGAATGCAGGGACGGGGGAGGGGTGGTGAGGTGGAGGGGGGCAGGGACCTGGGCGCTGCGGCGGCGGCGACTTTGCTCTTTAAATCACTCTCCAAAGCGGATTTACGACTGATCCCGCACGTCACTGCCCGGGGGCCACTCCCGCCGCCGCCTCCCGCTCCGGCTCCCGCTGCGGGCGGTGGGAGGTGGCGCGGGGCGGGGCGGGGGCCGGGGGGACACGCGGGCTCAGCCTCCGGGGGCGGGCGGAGCGCGGGGCCGGGGCCGCCCCGTCGGAGCTGCCGGAGCCCATGCGGAGCTGCCGCGGAGCCGCTGAGAGCCCGCGGAGGCTGCGCCGAGGCCGCGGGCTCCGGGCACGATGCAGAAGAGCGTGCGGTACAACGAGGGGCACGCCCTGTACCTGGCGCTGCTGGCCCGCAAGGAGGGCACCAAGCGCGGCTACCTCAGCAAGAAGACGGCGGAGACCAACCGCTGGCACGAGAAGTGGTTCGCCCTCTACCAAAACGTGCTCTTCTACTTCGAGGGCGAGCAGAGCGCCCGGCCCGCCGGCATGTACATGCTGGAGGGATGCAACTGCGAGAGGGTGCCGGCTCCCAAGGGCTGCGCGGCCGGCAGCGCCAAGGATGCTGCGCTGGACAAGCAGGTACGGCCCCGACGGCCGCCCCCGCAGGGATGGAGGGGGAGGCGGGGGGGGACAGCCGGGCGCTGCCCCCCCACCTTGCGTGTCCCCGGACGGGTCACGGTGTCACCCGGGGCTCCGTCCCCCACCGGAGTTCCCTGCCGCTCCCGGAGCGCTGGGAAGAGCAGCAGCCCCTCAGAAAGTGGTGGGGTTTCTGTACTCTCTGATGACTCTTCCCTCCTCTCTGCCTCTTTCCCCCCCGCTCTTTCCCCTCTTGCATGCCGAATTTCAGTGGAGTGCCTGGAGAGTGGCATCCCACAAAACAGGTGTTTAGTCATCTTGATGCCAACACGTCTTTGGTGCACCTACACATGTCTCACGAAACTCAGCAAATAGACGATGCGAGGGACCGAAGTCCCCAAACAGCCCAGGGACACTCCAATGAGCCATCGAGCCCTTCCCCGCGGGACTGCGAGAGGGTCCAGGCTCTCAGCATCCCCTGAGGAGCCCCTGTCAGGCAAGCGCCACTCCGTGCCTTGGTTTGCAGCCAGCACAATCCCGCAGGACTGGGCAGGACCTTTGCCAGGCAGGTGTTGTGAAGCCGAGGTAGAAGCGGTGACACCGCCCGAGGCAGGGCTTGCCTGGCTGCTCTGCGGGTGGGATTCCTTCCCGAGAGGGGTGATGGTTCAGAACCGCGAACTGCCAGATTCCTCCACCGCCGCCGCCCGCTGATCCTCCCTAAAGCTGATCTGTTTGACATGACTGTGTCAAACAGGAGAGTGGTTAAATACTCCCCGTGTATTACATAATGCCGGAGAGAAGGACGCTGTGGTTCTCACGCGTGGATAGAGATCGGGTATCTCAACCACACACCTCCTGTTGCCTCATGTGAATTCTCGGTCTTTCTTGCTGCTTGTTTGAAATTTATTTGTGTCTGTGGCTGCAGTGCCTTTCTCCCGGAACGGAGGAAAGCCAACAGGTGTCAGGTTTGGGGAAGTTTGGAAGGCTGTGAGGAGCGTGGTCCAAACCGCCTGCAGGTGTTTCCTGGTGGTTGTGAGAAAGGGATGCCGACCAAAGGCACGTTCTGAAACTGTCTTGGGTTGTGTCCTTTGCAGGGAGACCTCAGACCCTTGTGTGGTATTTCTGCCTTCTTGCCCATTTAGCACAAATACCTGAGTGGTCCCGCAGCCATCAGATGGTATGTGATTGAGTGAACTTTGGGAAGTTGGGATGGTTGTAGTTATGTCATATTCACCCCTCACACTCTTGCTCCTTGCTTCGAGGCGTGTTTTTACAGCATTATAAATGGAATAGTGGAGGATTCCCCAGATGAAATTAAACGTGGATGTTGCCCTGCCTGCTTTAGATTGGCTTAGTACACTTGTTTATCACTAGTGCTGTTAAACTACATTTTAACGAATAGAACTGTGTGAAAACAAATCCTTTCCCTATCTGTTCTCTGGGAATCTGAAGTTGTGCTTTTATAGTGATGAATGAGTTGTTCATAATTGCATTTAGCAGTGCAGAGACAAAATAATTACAGGGCATGAAGCTGAGCTTTGCTTTGCTCTAAACATCAACTGTGTTGGAGTTTTCAGCAAAAGCCAACTGCTATTAAGGAGGCAGAAGAACAATTAATTTTTTTTTATGTGATACTACTTCAAATTTTCAAGGCAGATGACCAAAAATTATCTTTTTTTGTTCACCTTTTGCTTGACACAAAGCTTTATTAAAAGCTTTTGTGTGTTAGTAGTTTTTACAGATGTTTTTTCCGTTGAGGTGCACCCTTGTTCATATATACATAGAGACACAAACCCTTGCTAAGGTGTACAGGAAACACCTTCAGTGACTAAATCTGATCCATCACAAGGAAAAAAGAAAAAGATTTGAAAATTAAGCAGTCTTTGTTATTCACAGAATGAGCTCATATTCTCACAGGTGTAAAGTCACAAACCATGAACCTTCATGAAATCTTTGCTAAGAGAGGCACACAAAGTTATTTTAATGAATGATAATGAAAATTCAGTGTTGCACATGGTAACTCCTGGCAATGTAACAATACTGCCTAGATTTAATTTGCTTTGATTTAAGCACACAAATGAAAAAAGGAGAGAAGGTTTATGCTGCTGTTTGAAAAATCTGATCTCTTTTCTCCAAGAGAGAGAAGAAAAAAGTAATTTCGGGTTTTATTTATCTAGGTAATTTAGACATTCGAGTGATATGTGCTATAGAATTACACAAATAAGAAGTAATCACATGAGAGAGCTCCATCAGCACACTCTGAGTGCATATTTGCAAAGGCAATGCATTTTCTTCAAGTTATGTAATGAAGATTATGGAAAATACTTGCAGGACAAACAGATTTTGTTTTCATAGTTTGCAGATCCTTTTAATTTTAGTTTTGAGTTGTTTTGGGATTGGTTGTCGTGTCCTGTGCCAGGTTAAACTGTGCTGCTGGTAAGTTGTCAGAGCTCAGTGGGAAGAGTGTTGGGGCTGTACTACCCCAGAGAAGACTGAAAGTGTGTCCAGGTTTGGGTTATCTCCCAATTCCATGAGTAATTCCATGTTTAACCTCTGCTGGTGCTGTTTGGCCCTTCCAGCAGCCCATCAGGAAGGAACAGTAGATTATTACAGGAACCACCATTGTGTGGAAGATACCAAATGCCCTCATTAGATTTGCTGTAATATTGCAGTGTTAGGTCTTGAAAAAAATTTGCAATGAAGAATATGCTTATTTTGTCTTTTCCACTAATATATTTGTATGGTTGGTTTTTTTTCCTTTTGAAGGACATTTACTTCAAAAGAAATTCTTTTAAAAATACAGCACCTTTCTTCATGATAACTGCATAGAGTGAATCAGTTGATACTCTGGGAATGTGGGATCAAGTTGAGCATGTTGCAGATATTAAATGAATTGTAGGGGGAGGTTTTGTTCCTAACGAAAAGTGTTTTTATCTCCCTCAAAATTTAGAGGAGTTTTTATAAATGCTAAACAGATGTTGTTATACACTTCAATTTCACATTTCAGAAAGAAAGAAAAATGAATGATTTATTGAAATAATAGCAATACGGAAGAAACTCAGTTTCAGAACAGCAAAGTAAGACATGGAAGTACTGCCTGTGAAAATTTTCTGGTGTTAGTTACACTGCTTCTTCCTGCAGGAGTTGTGGGCCGTGAACAAGGGCAGCTCCCAACAAGTCCTTCACTGTGACACTGAGAGACTCAGTGAGAATGAGCTTCAGCTTTTCCTTCAAAAACTCTGGGAAGAGAAAGGCTCTGTCCCAGCGAGTGGTTAGTCTCTTTTGAAAGTAAAATACCTAAAATCACACTTTCTGCAGTGCTTCACAGGAGATTGGCACGTGTTATCCAGCAAAGTTCATAGACACTTTTTTAAAATACTGTTGGAAAACAAGTGAATAGAGGAATGTAAATATTATCATCTTATTATTGTCTGCATTGGGAGGAGGCCTATATGTTTAGATTCCTTCATAACTGTGCATTGAATACATGGAAGTGTTGTAATACAGTTACTAATTACTGTGTTAGAGTATTTCAGCTTGGAAATGTTACATGATTTTAGCAGAGACTATTCTTTGTATCTTGCCTGCAATAACCTTCCTCCCACTTAGCAAAATTAAATGCAGTATTAAATCCACATCCCCACAGATTAACAGAATCCAATAATTTGATGTTTTTCTGTTTACTGTGGCTCTGATTTTCTAGAGGACACAGTGATGTTGTGCTGTTTGGAACCTCTCTGTTTTACACACATTTCTGGAAGTGATAAGGCAAGCAATGCCACCAGCTGCTGTTTCTGTACCTCTCAGTTCATTCAATGTATATATAACCTGGCTACATCACTTCCAAGGGCATTTTTTCTGAAGATATAATTAATGAAAAGTTAATCCCTGTCATTGGGCAAAAGGCCTTGTGTTATTTGCCATCCCATGCCTGTTTCATGTAGCAGATGGCTGAGGAGTTATGGGGGTTTTGGCACCTTCAGGTGTTGTCCATAAATCTTATCACTTGCAAGTGGGCAAGTAACTCCTTGGGACATTCCAGTGCAAAGGTACACTAGAGGTGACCATGTTCTAGAAATTTTCTGTAGCATTTAAAAAGTATTAGATGAATTTTTCTTCTCCAACATCTAACAAGAAAAATAAAGTCTTTTGTTTTCATCTTCTCCAATTTTTTTTTGATGGAATGTCTTCAGCAGAATGAGTTAATTAAATAAGATGGCTATTGGTGCTCTTGGGATTAATGTTTTTGTAAGAACTTCTTGTGAAATAGTCTTGTGTGAAGACAACTTTGGTGTAACCTGTTCTTGTTTAGTTTCCCAGGTTATCCTGCTATTGTTTGGTCACTGCCATGAGACAACCATTCACCAAAATACTCTGGTTCAAACTGTTATGATTTACATTTAAGGGGTAACTGAAGTCACTGGCTCTGCACGTCAGGAAAGCTGCAGCCAAGTGGTTGCCCCTTTCTCTTTGTGAGGAACTGAAAAATGAATTTAGAATATGCCCTCTAACCTCAGGCAACATGCAGTAAACAAATGGAAAAAATAAAAGTAAATTAAAAAAAAATAATAAGAAGGAACCCTTCTGATCTCTCCAGGGACTGAACTTTGCTCTTTGATAAATGCTCTATGCTTTCCTGCTTGGTTAGGAGTAACCACATTTTGTGAATAAAGGAAAAAACTGAAAAATCTCACAGCCATATTTATTTTTATTTTGTCAAAATTTAGACATTTCCTCGGAGCTCTCGAAAATGTTTCTTCTGTAGTGTTACCAAATGGGCTGTTTGTAACTGTGCAGGTGAGGGGAATGTGCACAGCTGATAACTGAGTTACAGATAGATAGATGTTTTTTATTTTTAACATGCCTTCCTCCTGAAAGCTTAGTTAAATCCACACAGGCAGAACTTGGGGAATATTGATGACATTTAATAGTTTACTGTTAACCCTTGGCAAGCTTAATCCACCTCAAGTGACTTTGGTCAGGAACCAGTTTTCTGTTCCTTGTGTCTGTCACCCTTGAGGGCAAAAGACATCACCTGAATACCTGAATACCTCAGAGAGTAATTAAAAGAACATTGGGACTGAGAGAAAGTATTATTGAAGGGAAATGACAGGGTGACGTCCTCAACATTTCTCTTCAAGGTATCATGACATGCTGAAATGTTATAATGTGCTCTGAGGGAAGTGTATAATTTGTAATTAAGTTATTGGATAATAATTAGGTCCCAAGGCAAATGACATTTGGCAAAGGATATTCATGAAGTTGCTGGGAAATCCCTTTAGCTAACAGGTGAAATGTCAGCGAGTGAATGACTGGAAGTGCAGTGTAGAACTAATTTGGAAGTATATCCCAAAGCATAAAGACCAAAACTGTCACAGAAACACCATGTAAGACAAGTGAATAGAGTAATGTCTCCCCCAGCCCCGACCTTGAGCAATACACGGGGCTGTGCAGGGTGAGCTGGACCTGCATTCCCCAGAGTAGCTCATGCTGTTGATGTGAACACTCAAATTAAATTTCAAATAAAGTGTCGTAACAGTTTAACGTGATTTTCATTCTTCCCTTGGTCTGGTAGTCAGAGCTGCCACTCCTTTCGTTTTGTCTCCTGTGTTGGTGGAATTGGGCCGATTTGGCTTAATTTGTTTAGTTCCTTGAATGTAACAGGGATATTTCTACAAATATAAACAAATTCTGAGCATAAAATAGCAAGTCAATCCCTAACCTACTGAATAATTATACTTAATTTGCTTTTATTTAACTTCTATAACTGATTTTTTGGGGGTTTTTTCTTCATCATTTAGTCAGATTGGTAACCAGTTGAACATGGTTTAGTGTTGAACATGGCAGTGCTGGACTCAATTCAGGTGCTCTTCCATAGACCTGCTGGGGGCAGAGGGGAGTGAGTGGGTTTTATCTGGACTGAGAACAGTGCTGAGGTTTGTCTGTTGTCTGGCTGTGGATTGGCCACACCACTTCAGGAAGAAAGTGCCATCAGCCTGTCCCTGTCCTTGAAGGAAAATGCTATTTCAGGTAGTACCTCTTTCCATGTTTTTCTGTGTACCAGCCATTGCTGATGCTGAGGATTGATCCAGGAATGCTTTTTTCTAACACTGTGCCTCTGATCTAAATGTTTAGGAACATATGCTTGCAATCAAGCTTCCAGTGTTCTTTTTTTTTCCTTTTTTTTTTTTTTTTTTTTTTGCTTACCAATCCCATAAGGTTTTCTGTTTGAGGCACAGAATCAGTATATATAGAAGCAGAGGTTTCCCCAAGTCAACCCAGCCATCTCAGTAACTTTTAGTGTTTGCCACGGGCTCGGAACTGAGGTTTTTTTAGCAAGTGTTTGTAAACTGCCAGTTCTGAACTGAGCTATGTTATCATTTTTCATTTTACTTCTGGAACTGGTTTTTTTTGTGGCAGATCCAAACAGCTCCATCACTTCTTTTATTTTTTTTTTTTTAATTTAAAGATTGTGTTTTAACAGTTAAATGCTGTAACTATGGAAAAGAATCTGAGATTGTATTCTCCTCTTTCTTTTGACTGTGATATAATGGGTAACAGAAATTATCTGTTGCTTAAAAACTCTGCAAGCTTGTACTAGTGTGGTTCAAGTTCCTAAATTCTGCAAGATTCCCATTGCAGTACAGTGTGCCCTTTGCAGTCTTTTGAACTCAGCAAGCTCATTAAGTTGCTTTAATTAATTTTATTTAGTTCATTATATTGTGCTTTAAAAATGTTGTGCCTCTAGTTAGCATTTCTTGAGTGAATTATAAATTCTCTGAGATGCCTCTGAGTGTGCAGCATTGGAATGTAGGACAGGGTGCTGCTCATGTCCCTTCAGGTGCCACCTGAGCTGGATCCCCTGGCAGACAGGGAAGTCCTGACCAGTGGAATCAGCACTGGAGACTCGTCACCCCATCCTGAATTAACTGTTTGCCTCTCTTCTGACATTTCCCACACAATGTTGGTGTTTTCTGTTGGATGTTTTTGGTCTAAGCTTGGTCCTCTCCTGCTGGAAGTCAGGAAGACTGCAGGTGACTACTGGTTCTTTTTCATTCTGGTTTCTTATCACTTCCTCTGCCTTACTCAAGTTGTTTTTCCTGTTTCAGTAAATCTGCTCTGGAACTGTGGAGAGCACATCAAGCCTTTTCACAGAGTGTGTCTGGTGTCATCCAGACTGAAATCAGAAATTATTTTTAACCCCATACATTCATGGAGGCTCAGGCATGGCAAGAAAATTGCAACCTTCTTTTGCACTAGTCGTGTTCTCTTCCATTTGGCACTCACAGAACAATTTTAGTGAACTATTAGGGATCCTTCTTCCTAATAAATCTGTCGAGAAGAATTAAAGATGAATGGGCCAACTGCAAAGCTCTGTTGAGAGAAAGATGGGAGAAGAACTGACAGAAGAGTGGAGGGTTCTGACAGAGATACCTGTGCAATACCACCACTGGTCACACAGGTGTCAGTGTGTACAGGTGAAGGAGGAGCAGTAATAGATGGCACTGACGTCATCCCAAAGGCAATAGGTGACTTATTGCATTTGATATCTGAAGTATTTTTACCTTCTGAGGCCTTGATCAGGAAGAGCGTCAAGCGAGGGCTCCCCTCACTTGATAATACTTCCCTTTAAACAATTAAACACAGGTGGGTACTGAGCCCCACATGTGTGAATTTACCATGTTTATATGTTGGGTTTGTATCACTGAGGTCCTCTTGTTGTAGTTTTCTTGGCCAAGAAATACGTGATGGCTGAGGGAGACATCAGGGACTCCTTTCTTGTAAAGTATTCAGAAAAACCGCTGTAATTAATATCCCAAGGGGGTAATTTTCTGTAGTTCTTTTCTGTTTCCCTCTGCTCCTTCTCTGAGCATCTGCAGTGTGTGAGGCAATTGAAGATTCCATGGTAAAGAAATTAGAAGAGATGGTTTCATGGTAAAATCAGAACACTTTCACGTGGGGACTGGATTCTGCCTTTTGTTTGATATCTCTGTGAAAAAATGCATAAATAACATCCACAAGGTGTTTTACAGTAATTAATTATTCCTTGTCTTGGGGACCCACCGTGGTTCAGGAGACGCAGAGGTAGAACCAATCTCTTGAATGTTACAAAATAAAATTAAACACCAAAGGTCAATGTTTTTTCTCATTATTTGTCAAAACTGAGTTGTGTCAGAAGTGCTGGGTTTTGTGCAGACCATATTTGCAGTGATTTTGTGCTGAGTGTGTGAGCACTAATTCCTTCTTACCTAATTGCCTGTTTTGAAAATAAGTGTTAATTCTAAGGAAGCATCTGAATGACATCATAAGAGAAGTTCTGAGCTCTGCTGATTACTGTGCAGGGAGATGTGCATCCAAGAATCCAGGCAAAGCAGACGTGAAATCATGTCTCACTTACATGTGGTGAATTAACTGGGGTCTCCTGAGAGAAGAATTGTGTGATAAAGGGCTGCAATCACTGCATTTGCACAAATGGGACTGAGTTAATGGTGTCCAGGCAGCCTCAAACGTGGTGCTTCTTCCTCACTCTCTGTACCTGCCTTTGCAACCTAATGCCAAAAACTGAAAAAAAACCCAACCCCAGAAAACCCAAATAAAAAGCTGAACACCAAAAAAACCAAACTAAACATCAGCATGAAACTGACACACATGTCTGTGAAAAATAGAGATTTTTGACTGGCATGATTTGTGTTGTGGAAACAACCAGGCAGAGACAACTCGTTTTGGTGCAGATTTATTGTAGTGATAGGTGTGAGCTGGCAGGGCTCAGACAGGGCTTTTTTCTCATGTTTTCGCTGCCTGCTGCAGATGGAAGTTTCATAAGTGCATTACTCCTTGGCCCGAGGGGAAGCCAGGGTGGATGGTGTTCCAGTATTACACAGCCCAGAATGAGCAGTGACCTGAGAGAGCCCCGTTGTGCTCCATCTGAGAGGGGCTGCAGAGCTACCAGAGGCTGTGTCTGCACCACAGAAACTAATGCTGAAATCATCTAAAGAGGGAGGATCCTCCCCAAATGAGGCTCAGCAGGTGATGGTCTGGCTGGGGGACCATCAGGGGAGGGAAGTACTGCAGCCACTCAGATACACTTGGAAATTTACAGTAATTCTGAGTGGTTCTGTGTGAAATAAATAAATAAATTTACTTCCCACAGAGGGGGGTGGGGAAAGGATGTCTTCCCAGCTCTGATTTTTAACAGTTTTCCCTAAAGATCATTGACCTTCTGCAAATAAGTCTTCGATATTTTACCTTTCTTTCCAGGACATTTGAATGTATGTCTTATGTGGGCTGAGACCTGGGTGATACAGACCAGGAGGGTGTTTATTTGGGTTTTCTGTGTCCTGGGTTGTTTGCTTCCTGAGCCTCTCACTGCCCAGATCCTCCTGGTGAATCATTTTCCCGTATGCTGTGCTCCTGAGAAACAGCCTAAAATGTGGAATTCCATCCCATATGCTGGCACATGGGGTGGCACCATCTGCATGGGGATGTTTATCCTTTCAGTCTTTTAGGGTGTTCATCTGTGGCTGCATGGGTGAGCACAGAAGTGGCTTCCACGTTGCTTAGGAGGTGTCATGTGCAAGTTTCTACACAGGGGAAAAGCACATGGAAAGACCTGAGAAGTGCCAGATCCTCAAACCTGCATCCGGGGGATTCCTCTTGTAATTCATGGCTTATTTGCCTCTTCCACTGAGATCTGTTTGGGTGCACCTTCCAGGTCTGTTCTTCCAGACAAAATGCTCCCTCTGGTGTTGTTAACCTCAGTTCTACAACTTAAGTATTTCAGGCAGGTGGGTTTTGGTGCCCTTGGCTGAAATTGAAAAGACATTTTATTCCTCATATTTCTTATATGAATAAGTTTATTTGTAATTGTAGCAGGTCCTCTTCGTACTATTTGTGCTAGATGGGTGAGTTTATGAGTTTTTTTCATCACTGAAATTAATTGCTAGGGAAGTATTATGTGTTTGTTCTCATATTTGGTTCATCTTTCTGGAGTCCCCCTCTTGGAGCATTTCACTCCAGTGTTTACTTTGCCTCGTGTAAATTTCAAACTGCTTTTGTTTTCTTTTCCTGGCCTGGTTTCTGCTGCACAAATATTAATGTGGTCCTTCCAGGCTGCCTCATGTGCAGTGCTGGGAGGGCTGATGAGTTTGGTAAGTCTCTGCTCCATCCATTTGGACCATAGTAGAAAATTATTTGGTGTATGAGCAAGAGGGAAGACATAAACAGAACGAAGAGGCTGTGCAGGACTTAGTTCACCATTTGTGTCCTTTCTCATGGCTTCTCCAGTGCAGCTGGTTCAGGAGCTTCCAGGGCAGCCACAGTTTATTTCTTGGTGTAGAATCTGATTCTTGGCTGACAGATAATGACTCCCTATGGTTGTTTTCAAGGTGGGCATCCAAGTCTGATGTTGGGATTCACACATTTTCAGGCTGGCCAACCAAAGACAAATTTGCAGGTGCTGCTAAGGTAAGAATGGAATTTGTCCAGAGACCTTGAACTGGTGCAGAAGCAAGATGTGAAGCTGCAGAAGTCCTGGGGAAAACACATCTTAAGAACTCTTTTTATAAAGTTAAAATAAGTTGCATAAGGACTGCTTGAACCCAGCAATTTTGTGCAATGTATATTACTTAATAATTAACTATAGCTGTGTGATGTTAGACAGTTTGCATGGTGTGTGCAAGTTTTAGAATTGTGTGTAACTGTGGAAATACAGTCCTGTGTAAAGCTCTTCTTGTTGCTGGTGTATTCCTGTGCAGGAAAGGTTAAAAAGTGTTAATGTAAACATGGTTAAGGTCTTCTGCCCTTGTTTCACCATTCCTGTGGTAAAGTAACCTAGGATGAAGAGGAGCAAGAAATAAACTACCAGAAAAACCCATAAAACGAGGTCCTTTATTTAACAATAGAGGCAGGAGCCCCTGAAACCCTTAAAAAGGCTCAATTGAGAACTGTTGTCTGTGAAGTTGAGGCATTGTGACAGTCTGGGTATTCTGGCAGTGTTGCAGTGCACAGGAGGCCACTCAAAAAAGCAATAGAGGTCACTTCACTCGCCTTCCATGCACCAGTCAGTTGGGCAGTACTGTGGAGTGAGCTCTCCAAGGTGTGGGTTACACCCAGCAGAGCACAGCTGGAGCATCTGTAACATCCTGGGAGTCCTTCAGGTGGACTCTGAGCTGCCCCACTCCTGCAGGATGATGTCCCTGGCTGGATCCCCTTGCAGCCACAGTCCACTTTGTGATTCAGCCCCTTTCTTTAACTCCTGTCTTGTCTGCCTAATCTGATATTGCCAGATTCCCATACCTTGTAAATTTTGTAGTAAAGGGAACATGTAAGACTTCAGGTGGAGACCTAGTGAGTTTGCTCTATGGGAAGTGTAACGGGAAATGTTGGGCCAGTTCAGGTGGCTTGGACAATAATGTGATTGTCCAAAGGGTACTCAGGTGGTGTGCTTTGCAAAGGAAACACAGCAGTTCCTGGTGTGTTTAAAGCAGTTCTGATTTCTGTCTCTAATACTGTTTTTTGACCTCTGTGGAGTGTGCGAGATTTGTTAAATAAGAATAGCAAAAACATTCACTATCCAAAGCATTTCATATTTTTGAATTGTGGGGGTTTTTTTTATCTTTTCTATTACATTTTCTACCCTACAATAATGTCAGCATTTGACAGTTATATGCAGTAAAAAATAGACTTTTTTCCTATAAATTACTCAGCTTTAATATAAAAATCCCCAATTTTCTAAATTCTTGAGTGACTCAAGAGCACGAACATCTTTGACTTTGAATTTATCCATAGTATTTCATGATTTCTTAATGCAGTCCAGTGGTATCCAGACTTTTGCTGGAGTGAACCTTGAAGGCTGTAGAGTGGTCACAGTGACTGGGAGAAGTTCCTGAGGGCGGGAAGAGGCCAGATACACCCCTAATATCTTCATGGATGGCCAAAAGGCAGATGCAGGGAAGTGCAGGCCAGTCAGTCTCACTGTAATCCCTGGGAAGGTGTTAGAGAAAATCCTTCTGGGAAGCATTTCCATGCTTGTGAAGGAAGAGTGTGAATGAGAGTGGTCAGCGGGCATATTCAGAGGGGAAATCAGTCATGCTTGACCAGCCTGATGACCTTCAGCAGTGAAGTGGGTTGAAAATTGTGAATTACAGGCCCCAACCACCAGGAAAAGATGATGTCGAACCTTCACCCAGGACATTCAGTTCTAAGGACTGTTGGCCCAAGTAATAGGAATTTTCTTTGTAAGGGAAACCAGGAAGGCTTCCCACTCTGCTTTCTTAAATTTTCCTCTCTGCTTGTTGTCAGGAAGTAAAATCACATGTGAGAAGAAATATATATGCCAGGACATTGTTTCAAGTTGCTGTAGAGTGATCAGCCTTACTTGTCTTTCTCTGGAATAAATTTACTATTGGCTCAGCATCTTAGCTGTTGTGCTACAAACCAGTATAAAAATTCAAAATTCTTTCAAGTTTTCTGAAAAGTAAAAGGATAAAAACTGTTTCTGTCCTTTTTTTTTGTGCTTGTGATGTGCTTTTTTTCTTTCCGCATGCATTGGTGCAACATGTATGTGGCTTGTATTTTCTACTTGAGTTCCTTCTCGCTGGGGGAGTGAGAGGGGCTGTTTTCTTTTTAATCATTTCCCATCTGATTTAGATTTGAAGCAGTCATTCTGGTTTGGCTCAGGTTTACATTACAGCAGGAAAAAATTGTGCAACTAGAGTAAACTTAACTTTAGACTTTTCTTGTGCTAATGAACAGAATGTGATATAACTGTTGCTTACTGAGGCTGAAGCCTTTTTTCCCTGTCTTGAGTTACTTGGAATATATCAGTAATTCAGTGCTTTTCTGCCTTTATATTCTCCTTGTGCTGAGCAGTAATAATATTTACAAAATACTTAGGTTTTTTGCCCTGGTAAATGTAAAATAACTTGGGATCTTCTTCATGCTGTTTATTGCAGAAATAGAAGCAAAGAGGGGAAAGTGGTTGTTAAGATTTACTGTATTCAAGAATCTGTCAGAAGGGCTCTTGTTGGCTCTAGCCTGTGTCACTTTTTTACCCATTTTCTTGCTGATTTTCCCCTTACCCTTTAGTTGTCACTACTGTTTACTCAGGTGGCTTTTTCTTTTGTTTAATCTTCACTCCCTGGGGTATATTTGCGGAACACCTATCCTGCATTGAGGGTGCATCACATGTAAAACTGGAACACCTCCAAGCTCAGCTCAGCATTGTGAGGGTTTTTTACTCCTACTCCACTTGCTTTTATAAAAATACATCAATGATGTTTCTTACATCAAAAGCATAGAATCAATGTCTGTGCTTAACTGTGCGTGTACCTGATGTAATTTCACTGGAGTGGATTATTTAATCTAAGTGACTTCAGAGTTCAGACTCTTCTAAATATATCGAGTGGGACCAGGTGCCTGATCTGCTTTAATACCATGTACGTTTTATTAAGGGTTGATCAGCTGCCATGTCCATTTATATTTCCTGGTGTTCTTTCTTGATTCAAGGTTATTTTTAAGTCACCCAGGTCAGGAAGGATATGAGTGGGGTGGAGTGCTGAGGGAAGCATGGCTAATTAATGGAAAACTTATTTGGAAGAGAGCTTTGGGAGCTCCCAAAGAAGAGTGTTCACATGTAATTGCCTCATTTGATTAAAAACACTTATCAGAATCAAGATGCCCCCTTTAACCTCTTGAAATTCCTTCAAATTCCAACAAATTAATTAGCAAAGAGTAATACTTCTATCAATAACAGTATCCAGTTCTGCATGTGTTGTATGTATAACCTGCAGCTTTTGTTGTGGATTACTCATGTCGTGACAATGTCAGTGTATACTTTTCAGTTGTAATTTGGCAAACTGGAGTGTGTCAAATCAGCTTAAAACACCAGAAGTTTTCCATTAACTGTTTGAGAAAAGCACAAGGGTACTAGGGTGAAATGAGGGAAAGTTTCAGCCTGGAGTTGTTGGCACCTTCACTTGTTTTCAACTTTGAGATTACAATGTGGCACAACAGAGGATGTCATAACAGTGTTTCTTCCCTTTTATTCCCCTCCCCCCCAATTTCTATTTATTTATTTATTATTTTTTAAAAAATTAACATCTTAAAGGGATCAAATAATTTAGTAAGATACCTAAAACTCATTTTGCAAGTGGGAGTGGACTTAGCTGTTTACAGTGTTTATATTGAACAAAAGCTGTCTCATAGAAATAAATTTGATGTCTGTGGCTGCCAGTGGGCTATAAAACACCTTTCTATCAGCAAATCAAGACTAGTACTAGAAAGTCACAATTTCTCTTCTGTTTTGCTTGTCTGCCCCTTCTCTATCAGGTAACTTTGCTGGAAATCTTTGATCTCTCCCTGCCTTAATAAAGTTCTCTTTGACAGACAGAAGTAGCTGCAGGTTTTAATTGTGCAGATGACATTAGCTGTTGCTGGAGGTCTCTCCTCTGAGGAACAGAGGAAATAAGTGGTGTTGTGAAGTGTCTCTGTGCAGTGAAAGGTCTGTGTGAGGGTCAGGGCTGAGCCACCTCTGAGTGCTCTGATGTCCTCCCACTGTTGCCTCTGGGCAGCCTGTGAGTTCATCCCTGTCCCTGGGCTGGGAGGGTGTATGAACAGCACTGTTTGTATTTATGGCATCAAAAATCTGAGTACCCTGAGCAAATAACCTCATCCAGTTAAATAGTAATAGCAGATTTATTCAGCAGGCTGGATGTGTTCAAACCTGTAGCAGCCATTTGGGTGCACAGAAGGGCTCAAGCAATTTCAGTGCTCTCTGTTAATTACTCAGAAGAGCTAAATTAGAAGGTGCTGCTTATGTGTGGAGGAGCCAAAGTCCTGTAGCTGTGGGTGTCTGAGAGCTGGGCATGCTTAGCTCACCATACACAGGCACAGGAAGGCACAGCAGACATCCCAGATTGGATTAAATGGAAGTGTTGGCACCTGTTAGCATAATAAACACAGAGTAGACAGCAAAGGCCCTTGTGATCAGTAACAGAGAATGTGCAATATGGACTTAGAAGCATGGAGAGATGCACTTTTTTTGCTGTTGATACTGAAAACTGCTCTGAGGGTGTCCTTAAGCTCAGCAGCTGAAATATCTGTTGTAAAAACTTACCCTGAATAAGTTGTCCTTATGCACTGGCTAAGCAACATTGGCTTAATTTTTGGAAATGTTTGCCATATACTCACTAAAAGTTGTTTCTGGAGCTGGAACATACTCGCATCTCTATGTGAATTAAAGTGTTTTAAAAATCTTATTTCTGTGTGTTACTAAATATTACACAAAATTTAAGACTTTTTTGCTATTACATATTAAATATGTTAATTTTTAGAGCATGATAGAATACCCCAAAGTTTTGGAAATTCCTAATTTGGGTTTCTAAAGTAAACCCTCTTAACCCTCTCTTGTCACTTGGAAGAGCTCCTTCTTTCAGTCCTGAAAGGTACTTCCTAAATGTACTTAATGAAATGTATTTTATGAAGTTTGCCTACATAACTGCTGTCATTAAAGTCTTCCAAATGTGGTAGTAAAAATTCCTGTTTACTGTACTTGGTACCCGTCACACATAGCACACAAAGTGTTTTTTAATTTAGTATGTAACTTCCATATCCCTAACACAGGTTTAGTTTTAAAAACAATACTTGCACATCTCCTTTAGGGTTAACCACATTACTAGCAAGCCAGATTTGTTTTCCAGAACCAGTTGAGAACCAGCAGGAACAATTGTTTTAAGTATATGCAGTGGTCCAATGTATTAAAAAAGAAGGGAAAAAAGTATTATAAACTCACATTAGATTGGTTTCCTAGTCAGACACCCACACTCAGATCTGGAAACAGTTTGAGTTGGCTTTGAATATGCCTTGTTTGAGTTGTTCTGATGGTTGCAGAACATGAGATAACTGACAATTATGGCTCTGCTACCCAGTAAAACATTTCACAATAAGTAATAAATGTCTGAGGTACTTCTGATTTCCTGGGATTCTGGTGATGTACCCTGTCTTTGTATGGAGAAACACTGCTGCATTCTCTCAGTTCAGTGTGAGCCCTGGCTGTTTTCTTGAGACAATGGTGATATCCAGGATATTAAAGTGTGTGCCTACACTTTATCTGAGAGCCTTTATATTCTGGGGCTTGCAAGTTGCTACAGACTTTTCACTACAGGGTATTTTTTGTTCAATATATGGAAGGGGTGGCCGTGTTCCTGTAGTGATGCCACGCAGTGCAATTTTTTGTTATCAGACAATGTTTGCCTCTTGACTTCCTTCCCTGAAAGATGAGGGAGGCCAAAATTACCAAGAGAGCTGTGTTGTGATTACAGAGCTCCAGGCAAAGCACTGTGTGCCTGGGTGAGGTCTGTGCACAGGGAGGTTTGTTGTTGTGATGCACAGAGGACCTTCGTAAACATGTTTAGGAACAGAGAGCACAGGACAACATCTGAATTCATGGCACAAGCAGATCAGGTATCAGTCCCGAGCAGGTCAGGCTTTATTCCCTGCCATTTGTAATGGTTATGTAATCCATGTTAGAGAATGCTACCTTGGTTCTTCCAACAGTGGCAGGTTTGATTATGTCAAACTCAGCTTGACCATCACAGAACAAAAGTTCAGTCTCCTCTCTCCCTTGGACTCCACAACTGGTGGGTGGATAAATGTGTCGTTACAGGCACATGTGATGCTTTCCACAAATGCTGTCTCGGGTCTGGCAACTTGCTGAGCTGAACTTCAGGCCTTTGCATGAACTTGAAGAAAAGAGGAATTTTTTTGGTGCTGTCTTGTACTTTCAACCACCATTGCTCCAACCCCATTGCTCCAACCCCTGCAGGTTCCTCACTAAACCCATCAAAAAAAAAAAAAAAAGGGCTTTGCTAACCATGTGTTTAGATGCACATGAAAAGCAACCTGAGACGTTGGGCTCATGTTGCTAAAACCATGTTGCATCATTTGTCAGACCACAAATGATCATTGTTCATTAGCACAGCAGCTAATGAACTGCTTGTGACAGGGGATCACCACCACTTCAGGGTGTGTTTGCACACAGGGGACTGTTACTCAGACCTGCAGTGACACACAAAAGACTTTCCCAATGAATTATTTGACTTGAATACCTGAAACACGTCAGTTTTCCAAACAACTATCTTCCCATAACATAACTTAAACATACACAGTAGTTCCATAACAGAAGGAGGAAAATTAATTTTTCTGTGTGTGCATAAGATGCATTTAACCTTTCTTTTTACTTAAAAAGAACACTTAGAAGACTACATTATGGCAGCTTTCCCATTTAGCAGTGAGATTTTTCTTTTGTGGTTCAAGAAAATTTTGTAGTGGACTTCTGCCAAAATCATTAAGTACTTCAAAAAGAATATGAAATACTTGGAATAGCCATCTATAATAAAAGTATATTTTGAAAATGAGTGACTGCCCAGGAACTTGATCACACAGAATATAGTAATTTTTCGATTAGGTTGCTACCTGAACTATAATTAGGAGGAGGAGTCTCTCCTGGAGGATGAGGATATTGCCCATGGGAGTAGGGAAGAGCATTTTGGGACAGGATGAGCCAAAGGCAGGGAAAGGGATGAGTACACATGATAAAATAAAGAAATGAGTGAATTAAAGGGGCCAGTCTGGCCAGTACATCTGCCTGTCCATGCCCTGTACTTGGTCACCACAGTGTCTTCTGGTTTTGCCTTGAACTCCAAAGTGCAGGAAATTAATCAGCACAATGCTGAGGGGTTGATTATTCAAAAGATACCTCTTTGTAGTGAGCCCTCAGACAGCCACTGAAGACTGTAGAAGTACGTAGGGATTCAAAAAAGCATTTTGTGAAGCCTGAGAAGAAACATGTCTATTTTCATGGAGAGCTCTTCTAAAGCTATGTATGCACTTCACATAATTCAGTGGGAAAGTCTTTTGTGTGTCACTGCAGGTCTGAGTAACAGTCCCCTGTGTGCAAACACACCCTGAAGTGGTGGTGATGCCCTGTCACAAGCAGTTCATTAGCTGCTGTGCTAATGAACAATGATCATTAGTGGTCTGACAAATGATGCAATATCATTTTAGCAACATGAGCCCAATGCCTCAGGTTGTTTTTCATGTGCATCTAAACACATGGTTAGCAAAGCCCTTTCTTTGAGGGGAATAGTGAGGAACCTGGGGATTTGGAGCAATGGTGGTTGAAAGTATAAGACAGTTTAACTTCCTCAGGAAGTTGTTTCAATTACCTGCTGTAAGCTCTTTTTCACCATGCCTTTGGTGTGACAGTGCAGAGAGGGGTTTTTGCCACATCAACATTATAAACTTGCCTGTGCCCCATGAATAATTCCTATTTTTTTGAGTTGTTGTAGGAATTTCACACATTGTATTAAAAATAGATTTCTAATATGTTTTGTCACTACAAAAATCTTCAGAAATTACCAAATTATTTTTTTCAATTATTTGATTAGTTTTAGGAGTCTACCTAATACGCAGAATATGATATTTATTTTCTTTCATACTTAAGTGTGGGAAAAATTAGGGTAGCAGATGTAAGATACGAGATTTCTGTTCTCTAAGGTACATGCACCATAATTATAACACATTTCTGTTGATCTGTGTTGGCACGTTTTATGTTTTGTGGTTTCTTTTTTTCAGAGGTAATAGGTAAAAACTTTAGAATGTTGGTATAATGAGTTTTCTATATACTGAATAAATGGCTGGTAAGTTTTGGCTGTATCTTTTGAGTTTGTGCAATGGGACATGTGATGTGAACTGCTCCTTCTCAGATCTGCATACATGTAATTTTAAACCCCTTGAGATCGGGACAGGGAAGAATGGAGATGAAACATGGAAGAGGCTGAGCAAAAATAACAGGAACTTCAACATGTGCATTTTCAATGTCTCGAAGATAGTTTGGGAGAAAGCACAGGAGGGAAAAGTGCTAAGAATAATGTGTGGTGCAAATTGGAATTGCATCATTTTAATCCCAGTGTAAGTGAAATCAGGGTCAGACACAAACACCACAAATTCCTCTGCATTTAGTGTAAGTTTTGCCCTTTATTTGAGTGGTGACGAAGTTTCAGTCTTGTGGTCATACTTCAGCCATAAGAGGACAGTAAGAGGACAAATTGCTATGAATTAAACACCCCCTGTTCTTAACTATTCTAGTGGAGCCCATGGAGTGTTTACAGAAGCACGTTGAAAATCTTCATCCCAGCTCTCTATCTATCTGTGTAAATAGCTGTATTTGGATCACTGACCTTCTTAGCAGGACTTGGTGTTTTCCTGTACACAAGCACCACGTTATACTGGGACATCTGTCACTTTGTTATACTGCAAACTCTCCTGCAGCTGGTTTTATTAGGGCTGTGCTATATAACTACTTTAGCTTAGTGACATTATGATTACATTGCTGTGTTCTTTGGGAGAATGTGAATAAGTTGCTCTTCAGTTTAACATCACCAATTTAAATGGTAGCCATTTAGCTGGAGCAATGATATAGAACAGTCCTTGTGTTGTGGAAATTTAAAAAATTATCTGACAGGAGATGAGTCTCAGTGGTAACCTAAAATATCTAAAAATTAATCCTTTAAAAGTGTAGAGAGCTGTGATACTTCTTTTAGTGTGAACATTTGTTCAAATATTCAAGTTGCTGCTGTAATAGAAAAACTTTTTTTTTAAATGATTGAAAAGTAAATGTGGTTAGTTGTGCTGGAAAAAAAGATACATAACCCTTAAGAAAAGAATAATCTCCTTTCAGCACTGATGGTGCAAGTAAAGAATTTGGCTACTCTGTTTTGTTATAGCACAGGAGTTTATTTTAGAATTATAGAAAGAGAATAACTCTTGCATCTCAATCAGAGTAGCCACAGACAGCAGCCACCAAGAGTTGTGGTTTTGTGATTTTATTGCCCTTTGAGGAGAACAGTTTGCTCTTCACTGAATCATTTAAGGACTAGCAAGTGGTCATGGTCACAGATGGGATGAAAGATGGCTAATTTGAGCCAGCATGGCAAAACCCATGACCACAACACATGACTACCTGCCCTGCCCATGTGCTGTGTTCTGTTTATGCATTAGTTATTTATAACACTGCTATATCCATGTTCTTACTCAGCAATTTTTGAGAAACAACTGTAGCCTGTGTTCATAAAGCCAACAATGTTTGTTACCAAAGAAAATAAGTGGAAAGGGAATAAAAATTATCCTGTGGGTCTTGTCAACTGAGTTTAAAGTAGTTTTCATGCTTATTGATTTCATTTCAATTTCCTTTGAGGTGCATGAGAAATAAGCTTATACGTGTCACAGTTCACCCTGGAGCTGCTTGCATCTTGTTCCCAGGATCACACAAGACTTGGGTCACTCCATGTGCACCCAAACTTTGGGCTGAAGGTTGGGCTTGATGAACTTGGAGGTCTTTTCCAACCATAATGATTCTGTGGTTCTCTGGGCACTCCTTCTGCTTCATCCACAGCTGAGGGATTTTCTATCAGCTCTCTACAGCATTTCTGTCAACTCTCTGCAGATTTCTGCCAACTCTGTAGAGCATTTAAACAGCAAGTAATAAGAAATAACTAAAGGTTTCATTCCCAAATTCCCAAGGTCAGAGCAGCACCTTTGCTTTGGGTAGCGCTGTCGGGGTCAGTGCTCTGTGGTTGGATCCCACAGATCCTCATCACAAACTCCTTGATGGAAGTGTGTCATTATGGGAATGCCACTTTGAAAATACAATTTTTTTGGCCAGTATTCTCCCTCTCCTCATTTTTCTCCCTTACTGCAGCTGGCTGCATCATTCATGTTTCTACAACAGGCAAGTAAATTGATGGGATTTTGATGCCATTTTTTATGTAGGAATGTTGTAGTTTGGGATTATTATGTAAATTCTCTCCCCTGCCACTTAACTGCCCAGGCCAGCGGTTAACAAAAGAAGCAGTTAACTGTTGATGGCTCGGGTGGGGGCAGGTTTGTCTCTTTTGGTTTTTTTTTTGGATATTCTCCTCGGTCTTGGCTCGGCGGAACGGGGGAGTGGGGGCTCCAAGGAGGCAGGCTGCCCTGCTGGTTACTGCTGGGGTTTTCCCTGGCTGTCTTGCCGCTGCCTACTTCGGACTACTTTTTTCCTGCCGTGCTGCTGCCTGCCTTGGATTTGCTGCTGGTTGCTCGTACCTTTCTGCTTCTTGGATGGGGAACACAGGGGAAAGAGACTGAGTCCATCTGAAAGCCCACTGCTCGTCTGTTTCGCTGGAGAGGGACTGAAACTCACTCTGCAGCCAGCCGGGCTGTGACAAGGACACTTAAGTATAACCTTTTCTCCCGGAGGAAAACCTGCTGGGTTTTGTTGTTGTTTTTTTTTTCTCTTATGGTGTTGGGGAAGTGGGTTGCACTAGTCTGTTTACATATATATATATATATAGCAGTTATCCTTCTTGTATTAAAATTCCTTTTCTTAAATTTGATAAAGAGTGGTGTGATTATTGTGGAGGAGGCCCCTCCCCTGCTTGTGGGTAAAACATTTTGGTTTTTCCCCTCAAACCGAGACATTTCTTGGCGCCCAACGTGTGGGGCTTGTAAACAAAGAAGGATAACTGCTATTTTGTGGCACCACGTGGGTCTTGAGCTTAGGGTTCATCAGGACCATCCTGTATAATATATTGGCTTTTTGTTGGTACAAATTCATGCCAAAAGGAGCGGCAGGTTTAAGTCTTATCAACAAATCAATGAGCAAAACTCAAATAGCCGCAATTATTATTGAGTTCTTACTCTGGATTTATGGTGCCATGAATTCGATGCCTTTGGATGTCATGTGGGTGGTGCTCTCCAGGCTGTTTTCCTGCCGCAACCTAAGCTGCTACCTCTGGGGATTCAGTGATAATAGTACGGACCCTTGGGAAGGAACAAAGGGGAATCTCTTCTCCCAACCCTTTGTCCATTCCCCATTCAAGTCTGCTACAACAGCATTTGAGATGTTTAAATTCTCCCTGGATGCCAGAGATATCTTGCTCTTTATGGTTTTTCTGCAGGGTTGTATCCCTGCAGCTTACAGAATGTTTGAAGGTAGGGCCAGGGTTTTTCCAGAATGCATTCAGAAACCTAGCCCAGTGAAGGGGGAAAAGCGAGAGAATAAAACCCCTGATGCCACAGTGAAGGGAGAAAAGGATGAGGCTAAACCAGGAGGACAGGCCAAGCCTATGGAAGTTGCCCCTATTCAGAAAAGGAAATATAAGACCAAATTAGACCATCCAGCAGACGATGAGGGGGCTGCTGCACCTCCACAGCAAGCAGACCCAGAGCCTGAGATCATCACTGAGTCATTGTCATTTGATAATCTCCGTAGTTTGCGGAAAGACATTGCTCGACACCCGGGTGAGCCCATCCTGACTTGGTTGATCCGAGTTTGGGACCTTATGGGTGAAACCTTACAACTGGATGGTGCTGAAGCCAGGTTTTTGGGGGCTCTGGCCCAGGATGTGGCTATTGAACAGGTGTTCGTGAGGGAATCAAAGCCCCTTTCACTCTGGGCACGACTTCTAACGAGTGTAAGAGAGAAGTTTGTTTATAGAGAAATCCTGCAGGAAGATGGAGAGACACGATGTGTACCTCAAGGGGAACTTATCTCTGGGTAAACGACTCATATTACTGTATTTGTAAACACTTAATTATTTGAAAGAAAATTTAAGTTTAATGTAGAGTATCGGCATGGAAGAGAATTTAGGGGTGGATAATGTTGTAGTTTGGGATTATTATGTAAATTCTCTCCCCTGCCACTTAACTGCCCAGGCCAGCGGTTAACAAAAGAAGCAGTTAACTGTGATCGCTGGGGTGGGGGCAGGTTTGTCTCTTTTGGTTTTTTTTTTGGATATTCTCCTCAGTCTTGGCTCGGCGGAACGGGGGAGTGGGGGCTCCAAGGAGGCAGGCTGCCCTGCTGGTTACTGCTGGGGTTTTCCCTGGCTGTCTTGCCGCTGCCTACTTCGGACTACTTTTTCCTGCCGTGCTGCTGCCTGCCTTGGTTTTGCTGCTGGTTGCTCGTACCTTTCTGCTTCTTGGACGGGGAACACAGGGGGAAGAGACTGAGTCCATCTGAAAGCCCACTGCTCGTCTGTTTCGCTGGAGAGGGACTGAAACTCACTCTGCAGCCAGCGGGCTGTGACAAGGACACTTAAGTATAACCTTTTCTCCCGGAGGAAAACCTGCTGGGTTTTGTTGTTGTTTTTTTTTTTCTCTTATGGTGTTGGGGAAGTGGGTTGCACTAGTCTGTTTACATATATATATATATATATATATATATATATATATATATATCAGTTATCCTTCTTGTATTAAAATTCCTTTTCTTAAATTTGATAAAGAGTGGTGTGATTATTGTGGAGGAGGCCCCTCCCCTGCTTGTGGGTAAAACATTTTGGTTTTTCCCCTCAAACCGAGACAAGGAATGAAAACTGTAATGCTATGAGATGGTTGTTTCCCTAGATGTGTTCAAAGTGTTAACTTTGGAACTTCTTACTTCAGTTATCAAGAGCACTTTTGCATCGTTTTCTCTTTGGGAAAGATAATTTTAAAGGCTTGACAGAGATTGCTTTGTGGGTTTCTCATTCCTCTCTAAGAAACCTGAATGAGGTTGTCTCTCTGACACCATGTCAGGCAGTAGGATTGCAATCTCCATTATTGCTACAACTATCCCATTTTTATGCAACTGATAAAACAAAGAAACTTATCAGTTTTTTTACATGACAAAAGTTAGAGAGGAGGTGTCAGAAATAGAAGTGTAAGAATGAAAGCAAGAAGTGTAGGAATCCACAGAGGGTTTCCTTGGATGCCAGTATTCAACTTTTTAAAAAAATTACTTGACATGAGAAAACTAGTTTCAAAAGACTGGAAAAACCCCTCACTATTCACTAATTTCTTTCTCCCATGCAATTAAGAAATTGGTTTGCTTTAGCAAATGAAATTATCCACTGACCCACAGTGAAATGTTTGTCTTTTAACTGAGTTGCATCAAGCTTTGCTTGTCTCTAGTGTTGTGGCAGCTCAAAGAAGGTGCTGCCTCTCACCTCCTGTTGTATATTTTGGCTCCTTGGGGCTTCTACCCATGGCAGAATTACACCTGGGTGAGGAGCACAACCCGGTACAGTCCCTTTTATGTTATCTGGCACAGGCTTTGAACAAGGTGGGGTTTGGTCGTTCCATCACAATTGGTTGAATCAACACTAAGTGCTTTTATTTTACTTTGATTTTATTTTTCTAAATAATTCTTGATACAATAAAACATTAGAATTCCCTGTGGGATAGAAAGGTGTGAGGGGTTTTTGTCCCTCTTACTACTCCCCACCCCTCCCTTGTCCAACTCTAGCACAGCTCAGAGCAGAAGATGTAAGCAACATTTTTTGTTTAATTAGAAACATTCCTCAAGTAAAGAAGACATAAAGAATATTTTGCCTGTTTCTTCATAAAAAATATGTTTTCAGTAAGTAACTGGTTGAGGCTTTTAACTGACCCAAAAGCTGTAACTGATTTCCTACTGTATTTTTACATTATGCCTTGTATGGTTGCTAGTGCAGAAAATTATGTTCTTTATGGTTTACCCACTACAAGCAATGACTCTTTTCTTGTTATCAGCAGCAGAACTGGATAGTTTTCCATCTTTACACGCTGCTGTAAATTCCTGTGCCTTTGAAAAGGATAATATTCATGTGGGCTACAAAGCTCTGAAAAAATGAGAGGATTTTGTAAAAAGAAATTGAATTTCTGACATAGTCTTCCCACAGTACATTCCAGTGAGTTCAGAACAAAAAACAACAGAAAGTGTTTGTATTTAAATGCAACTCTTGGTCATAAACTGCTTCTGAGTTTTAATGGAAACTGATGGATTAAAGAAAGTTGTGGTGGGGGGGTTGTGTGTAGATTAAAAAAAAATTTTTTTATTAAAATTAAAAGAAAGAAGAGGCAAAATACCTAATTTAACAGGCAGAGGAATTTCAGTTAAAAATGAGACTTTCATGTGCAAATTGAAAAGAGAAATGTGAAGCAAATTGAATTTTGACATTTGCCATGTGAATACTACTTTGATCATTCAGGCTTTACTATTACATTGCAAAAAATCCCCATGAATCTTTAATATAGTTTAGTGAAACTCCAGTAGAAGGGCAGAGATTTTGATATTGTCAGCACTGAGAGGAAGTGCAATAACATGCCCTGAAGTGATTCTGTTTGTGTCCAAGCTGAAGCTGGTTTGGTCACTCTGCTTCATTTGCTGTTCTGGATTTTTCATCAATTTATTTGTTATGAGAAGAGCTGTGAAACAAATGTAGTGCAAAGCAGAGCTTCTGCTGAAACTTTCTTTGATTGTATGGCAAGCTCAAGACCTAATGAACTGCACATCACTGTCAGACTGGCAAGAAATCAGAAAACCTGACCATGTTCCTGCTGCAAAAGGAAGATGAGGATGCTGTTCTGCACCTCTCAGGCCAGGGGTTCATAGGATTTGTTGTGGAATAACAACAATGGGGAAGCTTTCCTGCTCCAAAGTGATGTCCCTCAGGAGCTCAAAATCTATTTATTCAGGTTAGCCTGAGAAAGCTATTGCTGCTGGGGATGTGTATTGACAGAGAAAGCAGAATTTGAGGTTGCATAAGAAGGAGGAACTTAAATATTCTCTTTGTGGAAAATGAACAGAAAATCCCATTGTTCTGCATACAATTTGCTCTGTTCTCAGAGAGTGAAAGTAATTCCTGTGCTTTTCTGCCCCCACTTTCTCAACCCTTCTGTAACTCTGTCTTCCCCAAAGTGGTGATGACAGCTCAGAATCTCTGTTGATTCTCACTGTCACCTGTACCTTGCAGGGAGATGATGTTTGACCATGCTCTGAAATCCTCAAGTCATATGACAAACCACAGCAGGTTGGGCTTTGCTGCTGGCCAGTGTGCAGGACACTTGTGGGGAGAGGGGACATGAGCCTGAGAACACCCAGAACTCCTGAAACACAGCCCTGCTTTGCCCTTGCTTTGTTACAGACCTGCACTGGCAGTATTTCAGAACATCTGTAAAAGGAAATGGTATTACATAATACCAATTAAATGATATGGTTTAATGTATGTGATACAAAATGCCCTAATGAGCTGCATTGCTTAGAGAATCAAACCATGCTGCACTCAGCTTATCCTGAGCAGGATCTCACAGAAACTAGTAGTGAAAAATGCTGGTGTCACATGGGAGTTGTGGAACATCTGGAATTCTTTCAGTTATCAGGAAAGTGCTTCCACAGGTCAGGATTAACTAACACTGTGCCAGAATATGCTCATCGGATGAAAAGGGAGCTCACACCTAGCATGAATAAAGAGGTTCTTCAGCTTTTCTGTCATTAATTCTTCTGTGAAGACACTGTGCAAAAAAAATAGCTTAATAAAAATTGCTTGACACCAGAAGTGTCATAGTTCCAGGGGAAAGAGTTTATGAGGGTGTATTGTCAGTAAATGGTGTTTGAAAATAGTTCAGCAGTGGAGCTGGGAAGGGGCTGGAGCAGCTGAGGGAGCTGTGGGGGCTCAGCTGGAGAAAAGGAGGCTCAGGGGGCACCTTCTGGCTCTGCAATCCCTGCCAGGAGGGAGGAGCCGGGGGGATCAGGCTCTGCTCCAGGGCACAGGGACAGGACAGGAGGAAACGGCCTTAGGGGAGCTTTAGGTTGGACATCAGGAGGAACTTCCCAAGGAAAGGATGGTCAGGCATTGGAAGGGGCTGCCCAGGGAGGTTTGGAGTGCCCAGCGCTGGAGGGATTTAAAAACCATGTGGAGGTGGCACTGGGGACGTGGTCAGTGGTGGCCTTGGCAGCGCTGGATTAAGGCTTGGACTCGATGGCCTTTTCTGACCTAAATGATTCCAGGTTTCGACGACTCTGTGCTTCTGAGACTCCTCTTTGTGTATTTTCTTTAAGCCTCTTTCACCTCTCACATGGAGGAGTTCAGTCAAGGTGATCTTGGTGTTTGAATGGGTACAAAGTCCTGCCAGTGGATGTTAAAAATCATCCAGTACAGTCTTGGCCATGTGTGAGTAGAAATGTGTTTAATGAGTAAGGAATAAATAATGTTTTCTACCCTAAATAACTTCTTATTACTTTCTTGTGCAAACCTTTTGCTTAGTTAATAGTGGTGGAAAGACAAGTGTGATTAAAACTGGAGTACTCATAACCAATTTGTCGGGAAACAAAAATCAGCCATTCTCTAGAAGATGTGAAATCCTTTTCTACCCCATTATTAGAGGATGTGAGTAATTGTTTAAGTACTTAAAAAGGGAACTTCGACATGTCCTTTGCTATATGCATGACACTAATTTGGGTGAAAAATCAGGTATAATGACTGTGTGCTTAAAGGACTTCACACTGCATAAACTTCAAAGTGTCTGTTACTAACCTATTGAGTGTAGCACAGATAATGTAATTTGAAAAATATTAGCACAAACCTGAAAAGAAAACATGGACTTTAGTTCCAGTTCATTAAATTATTGAAAACTAAATGTATGCTTAAGTAGGTTTTTGACAGCAAACACTATAAAATGTGGTTTCCATCTGTAATTCTATTGGTTTTATAGCCTGAAAATAATTTTTATTTCACATAAAATATAAATACATTTCAGCAGCCTCCACCTATTCTGAAAGCTACTTTTCAGCTCACCATTACTGTAGTACAATCCAGTTCTTACCCTTCATTTCAAACATTGGTGGCTGTGACAACCTTGTCAGTGTGAGACTTTTGTTTATATACACAAGGTGGGTTAATAAGTTGGAGTATTTTTGGTTTACTGGCACAGTATATCCAGACAACTTCAACAGTTAAGGAAATTTTGGTGAATCCTTGTATAAAATCAAAGGTTGACAATGGACTGTCAGAAGTTGAAATAATACTCGTGAGGGTTAGGGAAGGATTGTCATAAGGAAGGACTGAATCATCTTAAGTGTTGCTTGGCCAAGGTGTGGTGGTTTGTTTGCTTGTTTGTTTATGGTGTTTTGTTTGTTAATTTTGGTTTCATTTTTAGGTTTTTGGGGTTTTTTAAATTGAAAACTTGGAAATTTTAAAGTATTGCAATTTCAACAGTGTGTGCAGAAATGTCAAAAAGTTTGATGCAAATTCTTTTTAGTGGATGTGACAGGACTCAATATCTGGATCTTTCATACCCAGAGATCTTCTATTTCTCTGTATATCTCAGGGAACTCCACCTACTGAGGGGTTTAGTAGAACAGCCCAAACCATCACCTGGCAGTTTTGAATGTCCAGATGTGCTAATTGATGTAGTTATAGTTCCCTAAGGGGGTGAGAACACTTTTCTACTCACAGTCCATAGGGACGAGGTTGGGAAATGTGTTTTTAATGCAGAACTTGTTTCTGTGTGAGTTGGGGCTGGAGAGCACTGTGCTCAACTCCTTGGAGTTCTGTGGGCTTCTGGAATGTCCTTCCATGTCCCCCTGAGTTTGGTCCAGGTGGGCAGACCAGCCAGCATTCCTGCTGGTGCAGTGTGAGGAAGCTGAAGGTGGAGGTCCAGGCTTCTGGTGTTGCAATAACCTTCTCTTGCCTAAAACCAGATTCTGTCACTTTTCTTGCCATTTTTTTTACAAGTTTATATCCAGGCCCCAACTCCTTAGAGCTATTTAACCACAGAGCATGGCTGTCAGAGAGCATGGTGGCAACAAAAAGACATTTTTCCATAAAATCCTCCAGGTTTCATGAAAACATTGCATGTGGCTCTTTGCAGTGGTCTTTATTTTCCATCAAAGCCCTGGCAATCTCTCGTGCTGGTGTGTGACTCTTCTAATCTTGTCTCTCATCTCACAGATTACTGGAGTTTCTTGAAATTTTGAGTGTTTCAGGTTTTTTTCTGAAAATGTTTATAGATAGAACTTATTATATATAACAGAGATGTAACAAGGTCTAGGATGTGCTGACTTCTTATTCTTGCTTCCCCATCGTGTGTTGGCTCACTTCAGGGAGAGGAGCTCTGTTTATAGCACTATGGAGTTGAACTCTTTTCAGCAGATCTATATTTGGGCATCTTTGCACATATCCTTGTGCCTAAAATGGGCATCATAACTCTTACCTTGTAGAGGAGTTTGAAGACTAGTTACTGTCTGTAAAAAGCTTTAAAAATCTAAAATCTTGTGTTTGCATATATTTAGAATATAATTAGGAAGACAGACAAATTTTTTTCCTGGAAATTAATACTTTAAAATTACTTGCTCTATAGAAATTGTTTATCATCATAATTTAGGATAGTGATACCTTTTAAATTTATATATATTTGTTGTTGTTGTTTTTTGTTGTTTTGTTTGTGGTTCTTCCATTTTGTTTTGTTTTAATTTTGGGACATATATAGTGGTGTTTGCTGGGGAATCCAGACTCCACTCTTGCATTGCACACTGTATAGATGCAATCTTCAAAAATCAGTCTCTTTACATAATTTCATTATTTACCTGCTTGCTCACTCTTTAAAGTGCATGTTTTTAGCAGCAAGGGTAATTTATTACCTAGAATAACTGAACTTGGCCCCAGGAGGGTTTTTTCATTTCTTTTTATGTTGAGATTGGTGAAGGAGGGTCCATGTCTCACCTTGGTCCTGTGTGTTTGATGCAGGAGTTCTCTAGAGAGGTTTTTCTGTCCTTTTTACATAAATAATCAGAATAGAAGGTTATAAATGTTCCTTCTGGCCTTTGATGTCTGATCTTTTAATTAAAATACAGGGATTTTGCAGGGCAAACCAAATGCTGAGATCATTTATAGCTGAATTGATGTGGAGGATCTCTGCATCACTGTCAGATTTCAAAGGAGAGGGCTGGATAGCAGGTGCTCTGGCTGTTGTTTGGACAAGGAGAGAAGGGCTGTCAGTACATAGAGAAAAGTCAGACTTGTGAAGAAGGGTGAATGAATGAGACAGGGTAAAAAAATCGAGCAAAACACAGAAAGTTTAAATCTTGGAAAATATATAACACTGCCACTGATTACACGACTCCCTGTGGTCTCTTTCTGTCTGGTTCCCCCATCTGTCCATCCTTTGCCACTTTGAACATCACATTTTTTTACTAATCCAGATATATTGTGATTAGTGATGTGGTAGGGCTGCAGTCCTGACTCTGTAGCTGTGCCATGCTTGAGGAGGGACCAGAACTTGGACGGCCCTGACTGTTCTTTCCCTCCAATTTGGCCCCGGTGGAAGGTACTGACACCCTGAAATGGGAGCATAGGAAGGAAAGGAGGGACTGAGCCCCCATCCCTACATGCTGGATTAGGTCATCAGGAGGGATAATGGGACTTCCATGCTCCTTTTCCATCGTTTGCACTGCAAACATCTCACTACAGGAGATAAAGGTCTCAGGGTGTTCCTGGCCATTTGCTGAACTCTGCACATAGGGATGTGTGTCCTGAAAATGTCCCAGGTGTTTTTTCCTTTGCCAGCATAAGGAATGTATTATAAGGAAACTGAAGACTGGAAGGGATCTGAGGCAACAAGTGGCACCTGAAATTTAGACGTTTTATTGGTAAGTGTGATCTGCAGACCTGAGCACTGTGTCCTTTTCCCAGTGCTTGGGAAAATCAGAATCCTAGGACTGGTGCTGAGGGTGGTGGAAAGGAATCCTTTGTATACCATTAGGTATTTGGAGTAATTTTGTGTGTCACCTGGTTTAGGCAGGTTTGATTTGTCTGTGGTTTGTAGAAAACACTTTGCACTTTTTAGGAATTCAGTCAGTAGCAAGTGTGTTCAGAGCACAGCATCAGCCACCTGAGGAAATCAGATGCAGAGATGTATCAGTGGCAGTCCCAGGAGACCTCAGTTCCTGCGGGAGGAGAGGCTGAGGATGTGCAGTATGTGGGAACACTCAGTATTTACTAGTGAATAAACTACCATTGCGTTTCAGGTCCCTAAAAAGAAAGTGGCTTGTGGTTTCAGGCAGGAAATTCCCACTGGACAGTGTCAAATGCACTTTGAGATGATGGTACCTGTGTTCAGTTCCTTATCAGTGAATAATTTAGCTGCACTTACTGTGCTGTGGCTGTTCCTGTAGGCTTTACTTTGCACAGTTTCCTTGTCTGTGGCAGAATTTCCCCCCATTGATAAACTGCTGCTGAAGTACAAATGGTCTGCTTTGGAAGCAGAGCAGATGGGGCTGTATTAGCCTGATTCTCTCATCCATGAAAACAAATGCTATAACCATTGTAATTTGGGGTAATTTCAATGCAAGTCTGCAGAGTTGCCTGAGAATTTAGGTCTTCAGTGACCTTTATGTATTCCCTGATTTCTGTTTTGCTACAGGTGGGTGTGGTATTTTTTAATTCAAGCAAGTAAGAATTTTTAAAACAGGGTACATTTATGTTTAATCTCCCTAATTCTAAAGCTGCTGATTGCATATTTAAATATAATTACCTCAGAGCTGTTGTTCTTGCCCCAGGCAATATTTGCAGGATGTCTCAGGAAGGCAATTCACTGTCAGATGTCAGAAGAGATTTTATGGAGCAGGTTGTAACTTGATTAATCCAATATTGGGTAAAGAGAGAAGACATTAAGCCATTTCATCTGCCACCCAGTATAAAGTAGGATAATTTGTCCAGTTGGAAACCAAAGCCAGAGCATATACTAGAGCCCATCTCTGAATCTCCACAGTGTGAGAGATGGAGATCCAAATCAATGTCTTCTAATGTGTTCTTAGCATATAACCCCCCCTATTCTCATTTATCTCTGGAATATTTTTATGTAGTTCTGTTCTATAGCAGATTTTGACCTACCAAGGGTGGTCAAGTAACATTAAGATGATAAGAAAACCCTAATCCAAAGGTGTCACCACAAAGAAACACAGAACCTGAAATATTCCAGTGGTTGTCCACCAGTGTTGCAAATTACCTCTTTATTTTTTAAAGGATGAAAATCAAGTCCAAAATAAGCAAGGAAAAACCTAGACAATTAATAAGAACCAGCACTTCATGTGAGTGCCTTATTTATTATAAAGTGCAAAGCAATTTGAAGGATTTAAAAGACTCTCATACCATCAAGGGAAGTTTTAATTAGCTCCTGCAAGACTGTGAGAAAGGCTTTATTTGGGTGGACCAAAGGTCCCATCCAGTCTTATAACCCATCTCACACTGTGAAACATGAGGACATGCTGGGAGAGGCATCAATTTAGGTGCATATTTTATTTTTCCTTTCCCTCTCCTCTGAGACAACTTTAAGTGTCTAGTTATTTTCATCTTTGAATTCTGTGTGAATTCTGTGTGTTCACTAACCCTGGAATGCTCCCAGGACAGGGCATCCTCCAACAATCTGGGCAGCCTTTGCCAGTGCCTCACCTCCACCTCCCTCATAGTAAAAAATTTCTTTCTTACAACTAATCAAAATTTACCCTCCTCCAGTTTATAACCACCACCCCTTGTCCTTTTTTTGTACTGGAGAATCTCATCTTCAGTTCTACTTCTGCTGTTAGGACATTTGGAAGCCTTTCTATGCCACTTTTTGTTTCTTCTGAACTTTTCCCAATTTATGTTGCCCTTTCTGTGATGGGAAGTCCAAAGCTACTCCCAGAATTCAAGATGTTTCATAGCATAAAAACCTGGTCCACTTTTTTCTGCTTCTTTATCAACCACCCCTTACCCTGATTTGCCCTTTTTTTGGCATTTGCTGAGCATAGGGATGGTGTTTTCATGGAATTTATTCCAGGGTCTTCTTACTCCTGAGTTTTAGTAGCAAGCACAGAGCCCCTCTATTCACATGTGAAGCTTGGGATATTTTTCCTCACATGTGTCACTTTACATTTGTGCACAATTAATTTCATCTGCCATCTTGCTGTCCAATGACTTTGGTGTGTAGAGTCCACAGTTGTTCTTAACAGATTCTCATCATTACCACCCTGAGTAATTCACAGACTTTGTCATCCTTGGTAATGCCTGTCCCAGTCCTGAACACAATTCCCTCAGAAGTCCTTTGATGACCTTGTTGTGTTGTAAGAACTGACAGATGGTCCAATTTTCCAGCTCTGTTTCCTAGCTTGTGATCAGATTGTGGTTTAGGATTTGATGGGGGTTTTTTTTCCTGTGTGGAGGGACATTTTTCTTGTAAGTCCTAGATGCTTAAGTGTTTCCCTAAATATCTGTCAAAAGCATTTTTTAAACCTTATTGTTGTAATCCAAATGCTTGTTGACCCCTTCTGAAACCTCCTCTGGGTTTTGAGGAGATGGCATCCTTTTACAAAAGCCATTGTGACTGTTCCCAAGTACATCGTATTAATTCTGATGTCCACTAATCCTGTTCTCATTATAGCTTCTACTAATTGCTGTATTGGCTCAGTAGATCTCCCTGGAAACTTAAAAAAATTTGCTGCTCCTGTCATTATTCCATTCTCATGCTAATTTAACAACAATGGGCTACGAATTTCTTGTCAGTAGCAATGGCACAGCAAGTCTCAGGATGTGGGAAAATCCAGCCCTGGCATTTGTCTTCCTTTGGCTCAAGGCACAACATTCTCCTTCCCACTAACAAGCTGCTGATCCATTGATCACAGAATCCCAGACTGATGTGGGTTGGTGTGGGACCTTAAAACCCATCCAGTGCCACCCCCTACCATGGGCAGGGACACCTCCCACTGTCCCAGGTTGCTCCAAGCCCTGCTCAGCCTGGCCTTGGAGACTTCAAGGGATGGGGAATCCATGGAATAACCTGTGCCAGCACCTGCCCATACTCACAGAGAAGAATTTCTTCCTGATATCCATCTATCCCTGCCCTCTGGCAGTGAGAAGCCTTTCCCTGTGTCCTGTCACTCCACACCCTTGTAAACAGTCTCTCTCCATGGGGGATTGCTGACTTCTCCCCCGAACACTTCCCTCACCTCCACACCCTCATCCCTTTGCACTTGTTCCCTTGCAGAGGTTCTGCCTTCCTCCAAACCTATTCCCTTCTTTTCCTTCCCTTTCCACAGGGTGTGTGAAATACACAATGCACATCATGTTTTGCATTTGAGAAACTGGGCAGAATACTATCAGCAGAACATGTCTGAAAACTTGATGAGTTAATGTGTCCTTGAGTAGCACAAGTTGCTTTGATTTAGGCTGCAGTTTGCTGCTTTTCCTCCAGGGATTACTGAGGAGTTTTCAGCTGCTGCAGTGATTGTTCTCTTTTGCCCAGTAATTTACTAACACTTCAGATTTCATGCAGGCTTCCAGATTCTGAAAGGAAAATGTCTTTAGAAGTCAAGAACAAGAAATATTTTTAACTTGTCATCTTAAGCTTTAATAAATCACCTCTGTCACCTTTCCCAGCATATAAAGGTTTGTAATACCCTTGTAAATACCAGGTAACAAATATGGTAAATGATTAAGGTTCCTTATGCCTCACATTGAAGACAGTCTTTTGTTAAGGCTCTTAATTTCTTTTGGTAGCAATCTTGGTACACAGACAATTTTTTCACCATTCCTTTGCATCTGTAGTTTCCATTCTTACCAATTTTGACACCTGGAATTTTCTTTCTAACTTACCTTCAAAGTCCTGGCTTGAATGATTAAAGCAAGTGTGCAAGAAATCACTAAAAAATCAGGAAATGGCATCTAATGAGGTCTTGCCAAAATTTTTAAAAATGGTAATTTTATAGTATGTTATTATAAATTTGGTTTATGTTTAGTATAAAAGTTTAGGGAAGAGCTGTTTGGGCAGGTAGTTATTGCCACACTAACATTTGCAAACCCACAATACAACACAGTTTGGTCCCCACCTTGGTTTCCTTTGAAGCATAATTTACATGTTGTACGTGCTGATGGGAGGAGAGGATAACAAACCCACTGTCACACAGGCCTGCTTTCTCCAGTGAGAGCTTTTCCACAGGGATATTCAAAGCTGACCAAATTTAGGAGGAGCTGAAGGCAGGAGCTGCAGCAAAGTGGTCGAGCAGTGTAGACAGGGAGCAGCACCACTGTGGGAAGTCCTGGATCCTCTTGGTACTCCAGCATTGCAATAGTGGGTTGTTTGAAGCCTCACCACTAATTTACAAATGGAAAAGGCACCTCAGGGTTTCTACAACTGGTGGGGGATGGAGAGGAGTGACCAAGGGGTTGGACATGGAATTACAAGGGCATGGGAGGTAAAGAACAGGAGAGGTGTCCTATGTGGGGTGCAGGGAGGAGAATGAGCTGTGGGGTTGTCCCTGTGCATTGGAGGGAGCAATGCCCATGTCAGTGTGACCTTCACTCCATGAACAGCAAATGTTCTGGACAGTTCAAGGAGGACATCACTCTGCTGCCAGGAAATTCAACTTTAGGGTTGGCTGTGTTGGTGAAGGCTTTCTCAGTAGTCTTAAAAGTATTGTTCCTATGAGAGGATATGTTTCCTTTGTGTGGGGTTTGTTGGGGTTGTTTGGTTTCTTGTTTTGTTTTGGTTTTTTCTTTTTTTTGAGTTGGAGGTTGATTGGGTGTTTTTTTGGTGTGTTTGTTGTGTTTTTTGTCGGTGGGAATTTGTTTGCTTGTTTGTTTGCTTGGCTGATTTTTTTTACCAGAACAATGCTTGTTTTTCCCCTTGGGAAGCATGTCCCCTTCAGAGCTTTTGCTGTCTTATTTTGAATACTGCCATTGTTTATTTGGGCAGTTTTACAAGGGCAGAGTTATGGTGTGAGCTGATGTCAGGAGGAGCTCAGCATCACAATCAGAGTGCTCTACACAGGACTTTCACTCAGGGCCTTAATCTTGCTCCAGTCCTGTCTCTGGAGCAAGGTGCCCATCAGCTCATTCTTTAGTCGTCTTTCCATTGTAGGAAGGAACTGATTAGCCCCAGGTACAAATCAGAGGAGTGATACACAATAAAGTTTTTGATAATCCCTAATCCCATTGTTCTTTCCTTGACTGTCAGTCATGCCCTCTCACCTGTACAAAGTATTTGAAACTTCCCCTTCTTTTTCCTCCCCAACTTTAGTTTGGAGAGCTCAGCCAAGATGTTTTTATTCAAATGGAAACAACGTTCTGCTTGTGCACAGCCTAATTCTGAAAACACCCTTTAAAATGAAATTACTGAATTTGTTTTATGTCAAAATACAGAGTGTTCATCTTATCTTCTACGAGCCATGGGATTTTCGGAATAAACAATAATAACAAAATTGTCCTGTTAAGCCACAGGCTTAGCTTGAAACACAAGTGCCTGCTTGCTAATCCAACATCCGTGATGAGTGATGATGATGAGGGCAGTTGATGTAAATATGTGCTGTAATTCTTAAATATTTACTGTTACCACTTCAAGAAACTGATGTGTATGCAGAAGGGCATTTTTTACCTGTACTGCACTGCAGTGATGTAGAAGTTGAACTGTTTAGTATTGAATGACAGTGCTAAAATTATGTATGTCTCTATACACTTATAAACAGGCCCACTCACATCATTTACTGAAGAATGTAATAGTGCATCACAGATACTGTCTTACTTTCCCTTGGTAAATTAGCATTTTTAATGAGCAACATTTATTTTAAAAAAAGAACTCAAAGATGACTTAGAGATTCTTTTCAGAGCCATGTTGTGATGTTTTTCTTGCACCTTGCTTGTTCTAGAGTTAACTACTTCTGGATAAATGAAGTGATAGTTGATACTGATGCTTGAGTGCAATGTATGTGTTTGAGGGGGTGAAGTAGCTTCAGAAAACAAAAATCCTCTGTAATTTACCTTCAGTTGCCACTGGGTCCAGTCCTACCATAATAGCCCTCATAAGTTTGTTTAAATTTATGCATTTTCTTGGACTAAGTGTTTAGAGCCTTACTATCACCATAGTAACTGCAAACCTCTAAGTTTAAATTCTGCAACAATATCACTGCAAGTCTTGCTCAAAAGAGGTCTGAGTTACAGCACTCTAAAAGTAGGGAGGACTGTAATATTGTCTCTCCCTTTAACTTGGACCCCACACAATGGGATTAAATCCAGTGCTTGTCTGCACTTGTGTCTTTATTCTAATTTTATATGTAACAGCTTTATGAAACGCAAATAACTTGTTACATAATATGCAGTGCTGAACAGTGTGATTTATCTTTAAATATACTTTTTTAAATAGACTATTCCACTCTATAAACAGAGCTCATTTGTGTGTAATCTTGCTGCACTTTTCACTGTGCTGTAGGTTATTTTCAACACTGTATTGTTACAAAAGTTTTTATCTTTCAGTGCTATGGAAAATCCTATGGACTGATAAAATGTCTTGGGTTTTTTTCTATTCATAGTATTCAGGCTTAAGTGACAGACATTGTTGAAAAACCATAGTTTTATAGTATTGTCCTTGTACTGATTTATTAATCTTTGCCCATGCTCTGGAGTTATTTCTGAAATTTAGCAGGTCTGAGCCTGAACTTCCTTTTTAAAAGCCTGTTAAATGTGAATGTTGCTTCTTATTTGGCCTGATTTCTGTTGTGTCTCTCTGCCATCTTGCAGTGCTGGTGATCTTCTGCTTGAAAAATGTTTTGTATATGTGTAATGATGTTTAGCAAATGAATATAAAGCACAGATGAATAGTTTTATTTTTATGGAATCTTCTCTTCTCACGTTACCCAAGAGGGACCCAGACATGTGAGTGTTCTCGGGGACACAGAGACAGGTGAGGTCTGTAAGGTGATGTCCACATGATCAAACCTCACTGCACAGACAGGTGCAGAGGCATTGCTGGAGCCAGAGGGGTGGGCACAGAGCTCTGGGGTGTCCTCACCCTGCCCTGTACACCCCCAGCTCGTGTCCTGAACCTGCAGGTTCCCACCTGTCCCAGAGGGAGTCTGTAAATGCCTGGAACAATCTCTTTGTATATGGGCAAAATTCATTGTCAGTGTTGGCAGTATTTGCAGCCAATTCTCCATGGGTAAAATCCCACCCTCTTGCTTTCTGCCAGTGCTTGTGTTGCTCCTGCCTTGGAGTGGCTTTGGATGATGCAGTGGTTGATGTGTTGGGGCTGCAGCAGTGTTTGGCTTTGTCAGCTGAGCTGTGGCTTTCACGAGGAAAGAAGATGCTTTTTGACATCATTGCAGGTTTCTTACTGTTGCAAACTGGTTAAAGGCATGGGGAAAATGCAGGTGATTTGGATTATAGACTTTGCTTGCTGACTGGAGTGGGTTTGGCATTTGCTGTTAGATCCCAGACAGAAATCTCTGCCATGTGTGGCTGTACTTAATTCCCTGCTCACAGGTGAAGAGGCATTGAGGAGTTCTAGATAGTGAGGAGAACTGAGTGATCTGGTTTAGCTAGAAGAGCTCCTGAAACATATCAAACCAAATAACACAAGTTTTTATGTGTAGGCAGGCCCCTCACTGGTCCTGCTGCCTGTGAAACATCTGGATTACTAATGGTGCATTGAGGATTGCATTTAGGGCACCTGTGGGGTTTACAGGTGTGTGTTCAGGTAGACTATTTTCTCTCCTATTTTCATCTGAGTTGAAAGAATTCTGTTTGCTACCCAACTCTAAGTTGGTGTGCAAGTATGCAAAATCAGGTTGTAAATAAACAGCCCTGTGAAACAGAATTTAAGGCAGATGACTGGGGATTCTCCCCTCCTCACTAGGTAATAATATTAATATTACATTCTGAAAGAAGCAAGAATTTCCCTGAAACCCTCTGTCCTATGGAACACACCTTGGGCAACACCCTCCATGCAAGAAATGCCATCAAAGACTATGACAGTTTCAGTGTGAACAGCATTCTCTTGTGAAAACAAGAAGTTGTTATAATGACAGTAGTGGTCGAGGTCTCTTGAAAGAAGGGCAAAAACGTTTTGGGAGTGTGATGATTGAGAAAGGCCCTTTTTTCTGGAAAGGTGAGGAATTAGGTAGAGCCAAGTGCACAGCCTGCAGTCTCTTGAGGAGGTGGTGGTGGTTCCAGGTTTCATGTCCCATCTTAGGGAAGTTTTATGTGAAGAAATGCAAGAAAGAGCTACACACACCTCACGGTAGTTCTGTTACTGTATTTGACTGTAGGAGCTGTTTAGGGAGTTGTATTCTGTTGTCCTGTATGTGTAAGCTTAAGAACAGTAACTTCACAGTAAGAATCATGAAAGCTATTACTGTTTGATACACAGCGGAATATTCTCCGGATAGTTTCAACTTCAATCTGTGTTTCAAGACTAAAACACATCTTCCTTGGGCTGGCAAAGCTTTGGGCTCAGTATGAGAAGCCTTTTGGTGTATTTTTTTTTCTTTTTCTTTTTCTTTTCTTTTTCTTTTTCTTTTTCTTTTTCTTTTTCTTTTTCTTTTTCTTTTTCTTTTTCTTTTTCTTTTTCTTTTTCTTTTTCTTTTTCTTTTTCTTTTTCTTTTTCTTTTTCTTTTTCTCCTTAGTTTTATGTATCTCTTATTTAGGAGTTTCTGAACTTCTTTTTTCTTGTTCTAATTTGCAGCATTACTTTACTGTTCTCTTTGGCCATGAAGGGCAGAAGCCACTGGAGCTCCGTTGTGAGGATGAAGTTGATGGAGATGAGTGGGTAGAAGCTATTCACCAAGCAAGGTATGAAACTCCATTTGTAATCCTCTGGTCCATTTTATTGCAAATAAATTCAAAATAATTTGAATATTTAAGTCCATTCTCTGAACCGAAGTAAATGTTACAATGCATTAGTTTTGTGTTTTTTGCAATTCCTGGATGCGTAATAGGAAAAAACACTTTTATCATTCATGCTTTTTTCATTGTCTTTTATCTTTTGTAAGTGTTTGTGCTCCAGTTGATTCCAGTTGTGTTCCATTGATTCCAGGAAGAAAATTATTTTCTTGGAAACAAGTCCTAGGGTTAGTCCTCCATTAGAGACAAATGTGTCACATGAATGAAGAAATTAATGATATGCCAAAAGAATAAATGAGAGCTTCTTTAATAACTCTGATATGGAAATAAATGTAAGAAAGAGGATGCAACACTATTGTGATGCTAAAGGGCAACAAATGAAATTTTTATTTCAAAATTGAGGTCCTGAACCACGTGAATCATGGTCTTGTGAAAAGGGATGTGATAGGACTTCCAGCCTTGCAGTGATATTTGCCAGAGGAAAGGTCTGCGTGGCAAATGGCCACGGTTTACAGTATAATCTAAATGAAAATCATTTAGCTGAAGGTCTGTGGATTGGTGTGCAGAGGCACTTTCTCCAGCCTCCCCCATCGACACTCACCTCAGCTAATCTGCAGTGCCATGGCAACACACAAGGAACCAGGCAGCTCCTGAATTGCTCAGGACAAGAGCCATGTAACCAGAACTGATTTCGCTTCTTGTTCATTAGGAATGAACACGAGCAGCTAGTGGATTTTAATTTAGAGCTTGTTAAATGAGGCCCTGGAGCCCTGTATCACCTGGGCATCCAGCCTTTGGGTCTGCATTCTCTCCCTCCTGCTGGTACCTGAGTGAATGCAGCCCCATCCTCCCCCAGGAGAGACCCTGCTGGGCTGTGGTAAGAGGTGAACCACTTTTTGCAAGGTGTCCATCTGGGTGAGCACATTATTTCAGGTCTTGAGCAGCTCTAAGGCTTGGAACTCAGCCCATCCCTGTAGAGCATGTCTGTGTAACTGAGGGAGGAGGAGAAGAAGGAGATCCACCTTGTCTCTGGGTCTGGGTTTGATTGTTTTGTTGGGTACAACTGACAGCAAATGAAGAAGGGAGCATGGCTTTCTGCCTTGTGTTCATGGCTGTGAGGAGAAGTAGGATCCTGCAGTTCCTTCTTTGCAGGATGAGTTTCTGCTTCATAGAACTTCTCTGCAATCCCTACCAGGAGGGGGGAGCCGGGGCGGGGGCGGGTCAGGCTCTGCCCCAGGGCACAGGGACAGGAGCAGAGGGCACAGCCTCAGGTTGGGCCAGGGCTGGGGAAGGGGGCACAGCAGCAGGAATTTCTGCCTGGAAAGGGTGGGCAGGCACTGGAAGGGGCTACCCAGGGAGGTTTGGAGTGCCGAGCCCTGGAGGTGCCCAAGGCAGGACTGGCCGTGGCACTCAGAGCTCTGGGCTGGGGGACAAGGTGGACATCGGGCACAGGGTGGGCTCCATGGGCTGGCAGGGCTTTGCCAAGGTGGGCATCAGGCACAGGGTGGGCTCCATGGGCTGGCAGGGCTTTGCCAAGGTAGGCATCGGGCACAGGGTGGGCTCCATGGGCTGGGAGAGCTTTGCCAAGGTGGGCATGGGCACAACTTGGGCTCCTTGAAGGTATTTTTCAACCTCAGTGATTTGTGAGTCTGTGATTCTTGTCTGTTGTCTGGTGCAAAAGGTGTGTAAGCAAGAAGAGGTTTGTAACACTCAGTTGAGAATTTTCTCCAGCTATTTCAGTCCATAAATGCTTCATGTGTGAATTTTCAAGGCATAACCTGACAGAAAATTAAGCCAATGTTAAAACAACACACAGGTCAAAATACTGAAAACTTAATCTTGCTAAGAAAACTGAGTTGTGATGTCCAAGGTCAGGGTGTTTGAGTTCCGACTCCACCAGAAAGTTGTAACTGCAGCCTTCAAAAGACACCTGTGGCTCTGAGGTAACTAACATCAGTCTTCTTATCTCCATCCCTTTTGCTATTTGACTGTTTCCCCTTTATTTGTGCCTCTGAAGTGACCATTTGAATGATATCAAGCTATGGACACCCCAGTGAGGGACATTCTCATGGCCCTGTGTCATTTGGGGGATTTTCTTAATTAACCTTTCTGCAGAGCTCCCTTGATTTTCTTGGGGAAATTTTCCAGGGATATGGACATAGACACGGCTTTTTTTGTTCAAGTGCTCTTTTCTTGAACAAAATATCAACAAGTGATAGAAAAATTTAGTTGCTAAACATGAAATGAAATACTACTGTGTTTATCTTTTTGCTCTGATGATTTTCTACTTCACTGGAATCTTCTTCTATTTGCTTTTCATTGTGTGTAGCAGAACAACTTGGAATTGCACAATTAGTTATTAAACATTGAGTCTCTTTCACATAAAAAGATAAAATAATAGTTTTAGACTACTGTATAAGATTTTTCCCCCTTTTTTTGCCAGCTTATTTAAACAAAACAGATTTTCTTCAGTGACTGAATTTTGCCTGCACCATGATACAGACTTTTTCCCTTGAGTTTGTGTTTTTGACAAATGGGATAAGTCCTGGCACCTTCTTTGGTGTCACTGTTCATTGGAGCCTAGCCTGAGACATTTCTCACCCTTCTCTCAGGTGTTTGTTTTGAATTCCTCAATGACATTTTATATAGCCCTTTAAAGGTGCTTATTTGTAGTATCTCAGGTGTCTTAGTTAAAAAGTCTAGGAGGCATTGAGAAGATTCCCACTACCCTTAAACTGAAAACAGGCCTGGGAACATCCTGTTCTGAGTATGTCAGCATTTGAGAAAGGGAAATAATTGCTTTCCAGAGGGTCTTATCCTCGTGAGTACTTATGGGAATCCATGTTTTACCCGAAGCAAAGTAGTTGAGGTTTTTTCTTTTCTTATTTTGACATACAGAAAATCTAATTTTGCGCTGCTTTTTGTGATTCTTTTTGCCAAATGCATGTTTCAAGCCATCAAAATTTTTTCCATTTTATTTACTTTGCAAGGTATAAACAGACTGTTGAAAAAGGAATGCTACAATCTCAGTGCACCCCATGTCCTGCTCTGAATAAAAAGGTGTTTTATTTGAATGCAAATAATTAAGGAATTTTCTGCTGTGACATTGTCCATTGTTTCTGTCCTTAGTGCCCTCTCCTCATTTGGGAGAGATTGTTGGCTTCTGAGTTGGAAATGGCATATTCAAACCAGTATTTTTAATGGGACCCCATTATCAGTTCCACATCTACTTACTTTTCACCTGTTTTGATTTTATTTGAATTTTCAGTATTTTTGTTTCTCAGTAATATCCAGGGTGGCAGAGTATTGTTTGCTTCTTCTGAGTTACATTGCTGGGCAGGAGGATTTATTCCTGACAGAGTCTAATTCCTCTGTCAGTGATTGCATCTGGAAGTCCTGTTTTTGGCTTTGTTCCAGAACTTGTACTCTTACGAAAAATTCTGTTTTACTCTCAATACACTGAGGTATGGTTTTCACCATCTCTTATAAATTCTTCTATGCTTTGGGGTTTTTTTTGTGCTTCCTGTTTTTCATATGGAAGCAATATTCATTAAATTTCTTGGCCTTTTCTACTTAAACTTAATAAAAGTCTTAAATTTACCAGGTGTGGGAATGAACACCCTTCTTTCATGCAGGCACAAGTTCAAACTTGAATGGGAAACTGATCTGGAAAGGAGTTATGCTTAGTTTATTTTTTTGCCAGCTTAGTTTTCATCTGCCTCATTCCTTCAGGTCTGTTCACTGCTCATCCACACAACACACCTGTGTTCACTCTGCAGGTGATGTGGAAGAGCATGAGTGCTGTGCAGAGAGGAAAATGTGAGTGCTTCTCTCTCCTGGGTCACTGTCTAAAGTGACTGCATAAGGAACTGCTGCCCTCAACTGAGAATTAAAAACAACCAAACAAACCAGCCTCAAAAAAGTCTTGCTCTCAGATTTGTAGGCACACTTTGCTTGCTAATATGGTGTGTGTTCCACACAGTTTTGCAGGCAGTTTAAGCTCAGTATGGTACCTCAGAGCTGATGCCTTGCTGTGAGAGGGACTTTATTATTGGAGGCTTGGTGATTTAATATCTACAATTTTGTAATTCCTGGTTGGCTGGGAGCAAGACAGAGAGGAATACATACAGTACAAACACAGAGTACAAACATTCAGTGTGGGTCCTCCGGGGAATAACCATGCAGGGTGTCCAGGAGCTGGTCCTGGACCCTCTGTCTCCCCAGCTGTGGCCACAGAGTCCCTGCCCTCAGTGGCCAGAGACCCTCCAGCTGATGGTGCTCAGCCCCCATCACTCACACATGGCATCAATCCCCTCCCAGCACACTGTGGACCTCCAGTAACAGGTCTGAGACACCTCATCTGCCCCACTAACTGTCCTGGGCCCTGAGTGCTTTCAGTTCCCTCACAGACCCCCATCAACACTGTGCATCCCCCCTCACCTGGTGCACAGGTGCCCCCAGCCCTGCACACCTGAGCACATGCAGAGACCCACACACTGGGGGTGTCTCGCAGCTGCCTTGCACACTGGGGTGTTCTGGTCTCCAGCTGCCACAGGGACACACAGGTCTGCCAATTAATTCCCTGGGCAGCCACCCCAGCTCCTGGTGTTGCTGTGGGCTGTGCTGACTCTGCTGTGCCCTTCAGCAGGCAAATCACAGAGTCTCTGTTGATCCAACCTGCACTGAGTGCATCCTCAGCACTTGGCTCCCCAGGCTCAGCAGTGCCTGGTGCTCACACCCCAGTTCACACACAGGCAAGACACACACACTCCCACCTCTTCAGGTGTTCCTGCCACTGCAGACACGCAGGACCTGTGACCTCTTGGTCCCAGCTCCAGGAACTGGCACTTGGAGCTCAATGGATGCACATACAGAGTCCCCTCACCAAGCAAAGTAGTTAGAAGTGAAGTTTGATGAGAAAACAGGATGAATATTTCTGATGAGGTGCAAATCATGTCCAGACAAGTGTACTGATCAGCCTGGTTACATGTGACCCTTTATACCCCTTTAACCCTTTATCTCTGTGTTTTCCCAGTTTTGTTATTCCTCAAACCTCTTAGATCCCTTCCTTTTTCTACCTTTGGTTCCTTTAGTTACATAATAAGCCTTGAACTACCCCAAAATGCTCTTCCCTGTATCTCGTAAGAAGTTTCACCCTCCTGTGACTAGTAACTCTTAGTCTGAAAGGAGATGTGGAGACCCTTTCCAGTGACCCTGAGGGGAGACCGCATTTCTGCCTTCCATAAGCTTCCCTTAAAGGGGGACTTGTAAAAGAGAGGGAGAGCAACTTTTTACATGGAGATATAGCCATAGAACAAGGGGGAATGGTTTTAAACTGAAAGAGAAGAGATTGAAATTGGATATTGTGAAGAAATCCTTCTCTGTGAGGGTGGGCAGGCCCTGGCACAGGTGCCCAGAGAAGCTGTGGCTGCCCCTGAATCCCTGGGAGTGTCCAAGGCCAGGCTGGACAGGGCTTGGAGCAACCTGGGACAGTGGAAGGTGTCCTTGCCAATGGCAGGGGTGGCACTGGATGGGCTTTAATGTCTTCCAACCCAAACCAGTCTATGATTCGTGCCTTGAGTTCTGTCTCAGTTTTGCATAGTGGGTTAAAAGGTGCCATTCTGCTCCAGTTTGTTTGTGGATGCATTCCTTTAGTCAGTTTCCTGGAAACAATGTCAGGACATTTGGAATGGCTGGTTTTAGTGTGAGTTGAGTCTGATGGAAGCACATTTGAGCATAGTCTCATTCTCACATAGAAGGGCAGCATTCTCCTCCCCACACACCCTTGTGCTGGAGTAACCCACTCCCAGTGACGTGCTTTGGGTGTGCTGGTTGTTGGGTACACACTTGCAAAGGCTTTTTATTCCAGTTGGCATTTTCCCATCTCAATCAGAAGGATCATGTAGTAAAAGTCATGTGGGGTGTGGACTTCTCATGCTTCCCTGTAGGTGTGGCAACCATCAGTGTCCTTTAAAATTCCATATAACACAGGGATTCATTTAAGGCTGGTGGTATCTGTGCATCCCAAGTGCTCTCCCAAGTCACCTTGCTGAGTCATGAGGATGAAGTGCTTAAGTTCTGTCACAACTTCTACTGTTTCCATCCCTTCTGTGGCTGTCACTGTACCACTTAAAACCTGTCTAGAGGCCATTTCTCCTCTAATAAGTCCTTTAACTGCTTGAAGGTGGGTGGTATGGACAGATGCAGGCAGTTTCTTTTGCCTTCCAGACTGCCTCAGTCTGGTTTTCACGAAAAGCTGCATTAGGTTGTGCATTCTGCTTTTCTAGAGGGTGATTTGGTGTGGCCAGGCCCAATGTATAGTTAGCACAGAGTGATCCAATGAACCATAACTCGTCCCAATTCAGTACAAAAATTCATTGTATTTGCTGGTAGCACTACTGAAACTTTTATCTTGGTGTGCTACCACATCAGGGAGACCTTAATAATGAGGGTCTGCTTAAACTTTCGCCAGTTTTCCTATGTTTTCTGAGAACATCAGCTCTCATGGAGCCTGAATGATGCAGCATTTTGTCTCAGGTTATTCTCCATTTCTTCCTGTCTCCATGTGGTATGTGGTGGTCAATTAGAGCTTAAAGCTCTTGCAATACCTGATTTGAGCCTCTCCCTACAAAGCAGTAGTTAGATACAAGCTCAGCTTTCAGGATGCTCTGTCTTGGGGTCTTATTGCATATTACAGAACTGCTTCTCTGATCAAAACATTAATATCAGTTTGTACAATCTGTTTTTTGCATCAGTTGTTTCTTTCTATTAAATTATACATAGACCACAGAACCAGATCTAAGCTGACTTCTTACAAGTTATAATTTTTTTGTGTTCCTTTCACACTGGAACACTTTGGTACAATTTTATCCAACAGAGAGTTTTCTAGTGTTGAAGCCCTGTCCTCCTGAAAGGCTCCTGGGACTATTCTGGGTGTTCAGTTTAGGCAGGATGATCTCTCCTCATGCATTTAGAGAGATGGATGAAAAGGGCCAATGGAAGTACGTGAAGTTTATTCCAAAATCCTATGATTTTTCTTTTCCGGGTAGCAGTTTTGAGAAGAAAGATGGATACCCTATTCTGAGTTAGTGTAGGTGTACACAAGCTCTTCTAATTAACTCCTCTTCATACTGCTAATTATGGGAGTGAAGGAGATGTTTGGTTTCCAGGCTGAGACTGACATTTTAGACAGACAAAGCCACCACTTCACTGAATTGCTTTAAGTACATTATAAAAGAACAAAAACTTCAGTCTTCCATTGCAGAGTTTCTCATCCCAAGTTAAATAAGGTTGTGGAAGTCTGGCTTAATGCATTTAAAAAGCGTGAAAAATATAGATGAAATTTCTTTCCCCGGAGGAGGAGAATAAATAAGTGGAAGAAAAACATTGTATGTAATAGAATCTTTAGTCTTACGTCAGCAGTTCATCCTTTTTGATTCTGTCTCCTACTGTTTTTCTCAGTTTGAATTAAAGCAAAGGCAATCTTGTGAAATTCTGTATTGGAAACACCTGGTAGCAAAAGTTTAATAAAACTTTGAAAAGGACAAATAGAGGAAGAGGGCTTGTTACCTGTCTGGGTCTGGTTTGGGGTAAAAAAGACTATCTGTGTGAAATGTAAATCAAGGAAAGCATTTTATAATGTATGTTACTTATACTTTTACCTTCATAATATTGTTAAACAACTAGTGCTGACTATGATTTTAACTCTGATATTTCTTAAAATGTGCAAATGCCTCTAAGGGTGCAGAGTTCAAGTACTATGGTTTCTAAAAAAACCTGCCAGAATTTTTGCAAAACAACAAAGAGTATTATTGAACAATTTTAAAGAACTAAATCTCATATTTATTACTGTTTATTGCACAGTTAAGGAATAAATAGATTGCTTCATGACAGATTTATTTATATTGTTGTTTTAATTGTTGGAAGGATGCCCTGAGCTTTGTTTTTCCAACGTATTGTTTACTACTGCAGTAGTCAAAATATACCAATAAATGCCATAGAATTAAATTCACTTCTTATTCTTTTCATAATCTGTTTAAGCAAAAAAACCTTTTACTTTATGATAGCTGTGGGAAGTTATTCTAATTATTTTAAATCCACTTGGTTTCCAGGTTAGGTGTTGAATTTATTAGCTGTATTTAATATTGGCCCCCTCCAGTGTATAACTGCACTATACTGATTGAAATGCAATAAATATATATTTAAAATTAAAAAAAACTGTGGAAAGATGTACATGATTACATCTTTTTAAAAGCCTCACAGTATTTAATAGCAAATGTTCATTATCTTAGGAGTGCTGTAACAAGTAGGAAGAAATCTAAAAGGGAGAGATGAGCAATCCAAAAACTCCTTCTGCCAAATCCTGTGTTAACTCCACAGTGGAAAAAGATGTGATACAAAATACTGAGGGATCTCTTGTCAAACGTTTGGGGCCTCCATCCTGCTGTATTTTGTGCAGTTTGGTCTTTATCTTGTAAATTTACTTGACTCTCAGAGGAACGAGATTCCCCAAGCCCAGGAGAAGAGGCAGTGATGTGTCTGTCAATATTGCTGCTTCAGGGCCAGTCTGATGAAGATGTTGCATAAGAGGAAATTGATTTCTCCTTCAGCTGAAGTGGGGATTAGTCCTGTCATGATTGTGGCACCTGATTGCACTACTGATACTGTCCCTTTTCAGGAGAAAGCTGTCCAAGAGCTGAAAGAAATACTGACACCGTAGTTCCTGTTCCTGATTAGATCAAATGCATTTATTTGAGCAATCTTAAAATGGCCTAAAGAATAAAACATGTCTTAGCACACCAAAGGTACAGTTTTCATGGGATTTCCTCCATAAAGAGATTCGGCAGATGGAGAGAATTCTGATGAAGTGGTGCATGGTCCCCCCAGTCCTCCCAAAAGATGGGGGAAAAGCAGCCCTCAAAACAAGCAGACAGACAGAGAGACAGAGAGACAGATAAAGACAGGCAGACAGACAGATGGACGGACGGATGGACGGACGGATAGATAGATGGATAGATAGATGATAGTTAGATAGATAGATAGATAGATAGATAGATAGATAGATAGATAATAAAAAGTGTATTTATAGAATTCTTTAGCTTAGTGTGAGATTAGAAGTTCATAAGCAGTGCAATTATCTTGCTCTCAGTAACTGGGTACTGAAAACTGGGTACCTGTAGCACCTGTGTCTAAAAAGGGTATTTAACACCGTTTTAGTGATTTGATAGTTATGATTTGGGTGGATTTTCATCAACTTATGCATTAAATCTTAAGCCAAACAAACATGGTTTTGCAGATTTCTTGTCACTGGTGCGATGTCTGTCTGTCCGTATCTTGTAAGGGGAGATGGTAAACCAGTTTTTGGCTTTTACTAACACATCATGTTCCCTGTCAGCTACTCAGACATCCTGATTGAGCGGGAGGTGCTGATGCAGAAGTACATCCACCTTGTGCAGATTGTGGAGACAGAGAAGATCGCAGCCAACCAGCTCCGGCACCAGCTGGAGGACCAGGACACCGAAATCGAGAGGCTGAAGTCGGAGGTGTGTCCCAGACCCATCAAGCAGTGATTGAACTACAACATTTTCCTCTGTGCTTTGCAATAATATTCAATATTTGAGTAATATTTTGTGAAAATGGAAGAACCCTATAAGGTTAATATGTAACAGTCCCTCTGTGAGACCTTGGATAACTGTATTTCCTAGAAATATTGAGGACTGTTTGCTGATTGGATTACTTTTTTTTTCTTTTTTCTTTTTTTTTTTTTGTCAGAGGGTTTAAGATGCCAAATTGCTTTGCAGAACCATTGTTTCCTTTATTTCCTTCCTGTCTTCAGATTTGAGGAGTTTGGTGCCCAACATGTAGCCTTTGGTTTTGATAGTACTAAGAATTATTCCAAACTTCTCTGATTCACTGAATGTTACCAGTCCTAAGCTGATAAAGCCCAAAAGACGCACTTGATTTTGAGGGGAGAACCTTCTCTCTTCTGCTCCTCCTGGACCAAGATCTGTGATGGTTTGAAGAGAAGTGTGTTCATGTCCCTGTGACCAAATGTGTGCTCATTATTCTGTGCAGCTTTAACAGGCTGGAGCAAAGGGGAAATATTTTTCTGTCAGTTCCCTGGTAGGGGTTTCATTATACTCAAGGAAATATTTAATGAATGTTTGTTTTTATCAGATCATAGCACTGAATAAAACAAAGGAAAAAATGCGACCTTATCAAGGGAATCAGGAAGATGAAGATCCAGATATTAAAAAAATTAAAAAGGTAAATGTGCAGTCCTCTGTGCTTAAGGGGAGAAGGGTGGGACAGGAGGTGCACTTCTGTGTCTTGTCTGTCTAGTTTTGTCATTTCTTTAGGTACAGTCAAATAGCAGGATTCCTTTTGCCTTGCCCCTACTTTCAACTCCTTTACATCAGCTTCCTGTGTTTCAGTGCCATGTTTATCCCGTGGTGTGCCTGATGGTTTTTATTTCTATTTGTAATATATACATCCAGGGCCTTAAAGAAGTTTTAATATTGCATTTGGCTGCTTTCAAAGGCTGAACTTAAGTCATGTGGGAATCAAATGTGTAGTGACTTTATCCTCCCTCCTTGTGGAAGTGTTTGTGATGGTGTAAGAGAATGACTTATATTCTGTCACTGCAGCTGAAATACAAATATTGGAAGTGAATATTGAGCATTCTTGGTGTAGTTGCCAGCCAGTCTGTAGTGTGGTGACTGTTCCAGGGTACTGTGGCCAGTGTTTTTAATAACAGGGACAGTATTGCACCAACCTGCAGAGCATTTCACTCTGCAGCTTCTGGGGATGTTGCTCAAGGCTGGGTATAACCAGCCTCCAGCACTGTGCCCATCAATGAGTACCACAAACCCCAATGCAGGAGCATGAATGGAATTCAGTTTTTAAAGTACAGCTGCAGTCCCAGAAGTGTTATTCCTGTTGTAACTGGGTTCAGCCTCTTAAATTGCATAATATCCTTCATGGAATGTGGACCTAGTTCATGTCTTTTTCTGGGTCAAGCAGTTTCAGACAAGGTCAGCACTGAGCTGGTAACTTGATGTGAATTTTCCTTTTTACGTAGGTTAAACATTGTAATAGAACCTGGAAATGCCTCATTTTGTAGAAAGAGAGCTTTGAATCTGTATGAAATTTACTGCATTCTTCATGTTGCTTGTGTTGATAGTTGGGTCAGGTTTTTTTAAACTTGTTTATTCAGAGTGAACTGCTACCAGTGAGATTTTGCAGTTCTCTTCCAAGATGAATGATCTTCGCATCAAGATGAGAGCACAGACACAATGAAATTTTCTGTGACCAGATGCTGATCTCTTCAATCCCCTTGAAACTTCAATAGCTACTGTGCTTAACTAGATTTTTCCTTGACATAGAGGTGCTTTTTAAGCATGCCAAAAATCTGCCTTTTTGGATAACGGTTTTGTTGTGTGGGTGTCTGATACTAAGCAATGTATTGATTCTTAGCTTTAAATACACATGCCAAGGAATATCTGTTCAAAACAGAAGGCAAACTAAGTTTAACAATTATTTCCAAATTCTGTCTACAATGATGTTGATCATATCTTGAAATGTGTTACCTGGAAGCATTGCACAATACTTTTGGGGGAATGAGAGAAATAAGTAAGAGGAGGCAACAAGACCTGGAAAACCTGTTGCGCTGATGAGAAGAGTGCAACACTCGAGCTTGCAGTAAAAGGTTCCCTGATATGTATGTGATATCTTTACAGTCTGTTTCCTGGCAACAAATATGACCTTAACAAACAGAAATCTGAAAAATAGATAATTCCAGAACAATTAAAGATCAATAAAAGAACATATTTTTATTTTTAAGCAGCGGAATTTCATTTTGAGGATTATTTCTGCAGTGAAGAGCTTGTGATAGGGTGTATAATGTTGTGGGGTTTTTTTCTCTCATTTTCTTGTTCTGCTTGATCCATTTTTAGGTTCAGAGCTTCATGCGGGGCTGGCTGTGCAGAAGAAAATGGAAAACCATTGTCCAAGATTACATTTGCTCTCCTCATGCAGAAAGCATGAGGAAGAGGAACCAGATAGTTTTCAACATGGTGGAGGCTGAATCTGAGTATGTGCATCAGCTTTATGTGCTTGTGAACTGTTTCCTGAGGCCCCTCAGGATGGCTGCGAGCTCCAAGAAGCCTCCCATCAGCCACGACGATGTCAGCAGCATTTTCCTCAACAGGTACAGGCTTTTTCTGTAGGGTTTTTTGGCTTGTTTGATTTGGGTTTTTTGCAGTTTCTCTGACTGCTTCTCCCCATTCTGGTTCCATTCACACCAGTGAGGTCTGTCCCGTTTCTTCTGGCTCTAAAAGGCAAAGGTGATGCCGTTTGAAACCAGTGATACCACTTTACCTTCTTGCATTCTGTGTCTTCCTCTGCTAGAGGTGAAAAAAAGGACAAGTCGTGCCCCTTGGGGCAGTTCTCATATTTTTCTGTCACCTTCTGTGTTTCTTGTTCTCTTAAGAGAGCAAAATTTGACTTAGTGACCTCATATGATCCTGATAAAACCCCAAGGATGAGTGTGTCAAATCTTCTGGTTTTTGTTGTCCTGCCTAAGGAGTCTCCTTCCCTCTCACTTGTCTTTTCATATCCTACCAAAAAAAAAAAAAAGAAGAGAATTATTCTTTCATTAAGCATCTGAATACTGTTGTAATAAGCATGTACAGAAAAGTCAGCAGGCATCTCACATTGGATACAGGACTGGGATTGCATCCAAGTCTGCCCCAAACTTCTAACAAACATAACGTGTTCCTTTAGTAATGAGACAGGTTTCCTTTTCACAGTTAAAATACACTTTCTGCACCAAATCCTATATGTTTTTCAGAAGTACTGAACTAAAATTTTTAAACAATGCAATAAAAGGAAGGACTTATTTCCATAACAATAACTATATTCTGGGATTTTTTCCTACCAAAGAGTAAAATGCACTAGTAACCAGGGAGAGATGTTACTCAGTTAATTAATAATCAGAAAATACAACAAAAATTGTCTTTTTGTTTGTTTAAATACTTGTTTTTCAGTGAAACAATCATGTTTCTTCATGAGATATTTCACCAAGGCTTAAAGGCAAGAATAGCTAACTGGCCTACCTTAATTCTAGGTAAGTAACTTTAATTTTAATAGGGCTATGAATTTCATATTTATTTTTGAAAATTCAGTAAGAACTTTTTTTTAAAAAAAAAAAGACATGACTCTTTGAAAGTCCTTTTTGAAGGGAATGCATTTGCAGAATTAAAACCACAAGATCTGGTGTAGTGGGAGGCCCAGGTGGGCAGTAATTATCTGTATATGAGAATTCCTCTGTCCTAAGTATTGATTAGACTTGGGCCCCCTGTATTTTTGGTAATGGTATTTGACTGTTAGCCAATCAGAACAACCATGGTTTGGCAGGTGAAAGAGCCACATTTAATGTTTGTGAAATGTCAGTATATTGGAAACAGATCTGATTATAATAATTTACTTCCATAGAAAGTAGTGCTTTCTTTAAAAATACATTTTGAGAGATGGGTAGTTGGGAAAAAAAAGCATTTCTCCACTTTTTCTAGCTGACTTATTTGACATTCTGCTGCCAATGCTGAACATATATCAAGAATTTGTTCGGAACCATCAGTATAGCCTACAAGTACTGGCAAACTGTAAGCAAAACAGAGATTTTGACAAACTCTTGAAGCAATATGAAGCCAACCCAGCATGTGAGGGGCGAATGCTGGAAACTTTCCTTACTTACCCCATGTTTCAGGTAGTCTCTGTATATTTTTTGTGTGTATTTGGTTTTACTGTTTGTTTGATTCGTGTTACTGAGTTAATAAATCGATTGAAGGTTCTTCTTGCTTAACTAAAAATACTCCCTTAGTTTTCATTTACTTTGTTGTTATATGAAAACTCTGCCTGTAAAGGTCTCTTCTCCAAATATACAGGTTCATCTTTCTTCAGAACCTTGGGTGTGTTGGGGGGGAGTGTGGGATGAGGACTAGCACTAACAGAAAATTGCTGAGGAACAATTCCTTGCCTTTTATCCCTGCTGATAAAGCCCAGAGAGGGAAGATATGTCTTGTATAGCAAATTAGAGCAGCCACAAGCATTTTACCAGGAATACAATTTACAGCTTTCCCTCATTTTGTTCTCCATTGAATTGGTCTTCAGAAAATGAAAAACATATTGACAAAGTTTTGAAAACTTCAGTTATCTTTCTGATATTTTGTTGTGATCTGCCTGGTTTAGTATTTGCAGCTGTTTTAGGGTGTCTGTGAAACAGTGGTGTCATAATTTTGTGTCTGGTTTTTTTAACACAACATTTTACTCATCAGGTGAATAGTGAGCCCCTTCAGTTTGTTCAGTTATTGACAAAACAAATGGGGTAAAAAAAATTTAAAAATGGGCATCAGTGACACTTCTGTTATGTCTAATTATTCATATTAGGCTAAGGACTCATTAGCACCTGCAACAATGCTTTTTTAATCCCTGAGTTGGTATATCGTACAGTTTTTGGGATTTGTTTTGGTTGAGCTGGAACAAGGTCATGGAAAGGAGAGAGGGTGTTCCTGTTCATGTGTGGTGGGGGTGTCATTGCTGATCACTTTCCACTCATAATGTTGTGTCTCCTCCTAAAAAACTTCTGTTCTATTGGACAAGGTCTGGTTAAGAGCTCTGAAAGGTCCTTGTGTTACCCTGTAGACTTTGATAATCAAGTACTGGATGTTTTTCAATGAAGAATTCTGTCCAATGTGAATTCAATATAAATACAGAGAGGCCAGTTGGCATTTTCATTGTCACAACAAATTCATTTACACACATCCTTTTAAAACTGAGAAAATGTATGTATTTACTGATTTTATACCTCATTTGTTTCAAGATTCCTAGATATATTATAACACTTCATGAACTTCTGGCTCACACACCACATGAACATGTTGAGCGAAAAAGCCTTGAATTTGCTAAATCTAAGCTAGAAGAACTTTCAAGGTAAGATTTTTGTACCTTATGTCTGATAATTTTGAATCAAAAGTTTTGAAGTGAAAATTTTCTTTCTTTTGATTTGGTTTTGTTCCTTAAAAACCCCCTCAAATTATGTGTTTTTTAAAAAAAGGATCAAAATCAAATTATAAGATAATGAAAAATAGGTAAAGTTCCCAGTGTAGTACTTTCTTTTTTTTTCCCCTTTTTTTTGTGTGTTTTTTTTGTTTTGTTTTGTTTTGGGTTTTTTGGTTTGTTTTTTTTTTGGTTTTTGGTTTTTGGTTTGTTTGTTTGTTTTGGGCTAACACAAATCTACAAGTTTTGGTTAAGGGAGAACAGAATCACTATAGAAACCACCTACTCCAGGGTTATGAGCAAAGCAGTTTTCCTTACATGCTGAAATAATTTTTTCATAGTTTAAAGAAAAAGAACATTTTCAATAGTCAAGGTCTTGAAAAGTACTGAGTTCCCAATCTGTGCTGTAGTTTTTGTGCATTAATGTAGTAACTGATTTTCACATATGCTTCAAATAATGCCGGATAGGCAGAAATTACAGATGTATTTTGAGAACAGATGCTCCCTGTAGAAACCTGGAAAATTAAGCTCTTCCCTGAACCCCCAGACTGTTCTCAGATGTTCCTCTCATCAGCCCAGTGGGAAATGTGGTTCCCATCCCTGGGAAACTCAGTTTTCTGCTGTGAACAAAGAAACCCTGAGTGAACTCCAGGATATAAATCTTGAGTGTCTGGAGTATTCACCACAGATGTGCTTGGAGAATATTTAGTTGCAAAAGAGCTGCACAAGCAGCTCGATCAGCTTTGGGTTGGCTTCATCTCCTAAGTCAGAGTTCATTGCTGATCAAACTAATTCATCATTGAACGCTCAGAACTGGAGGCTGAGGCTGATTAACCCTCCTCAACTCATAAAATCATAAGCTGGAGAGATGGTAAATGTAAACATTTTGCAGCTCATTCCCATCCCTTCAATGTAGTTCTGAGAGGAGGAGCTTCCAGAGGGTGTAGTCCAGTCCCAGTTTAGGAAAAAAATATATATCACAAGGTCATATAAACTCCTGGGTTGATTTCAGCATGGAAAAAAAGCTTGTGTTTTTCTGTGTCAGGGGAGGATGCCTATGGAAAAAAACAAGTAGGATAAAGGAAGGGATGAGCTATGAAGGCTGTGATTGTAGAAGGAGAGGAAGGGAGGAAGGAAGGAAGGAAATTGAAATGATTGGAAGAATAATTTGAAAACGGGAGAAAAATGGTCCTAAACCTGCTCCAGAGTGATTATGTGCTGCATGGATGTATTGGGTCATAGCAGGAGGCAAAGGACATCAGCTGCTGCTGTGTCTACACTTTGTAGAGAAAACAGACACAACAGGTGCAAGGCACATTTTGGGGAGATAAAGTGCATTCTGTGTTGTGTTCATCAGGGTGATGCACGATGAGGTGAGTGACACAGAGAACATCCGGAAGAATCTGGCCATAGAAAGAACCATAGTAGAAGGCTGTGACATATTACTGGACACCAGCCAAACTTTCATACGCCAAGGTAAGACATTCTTCTCTAAAACTCTATATAATCATGAAAAAATGGCACTTAGGTCAGCAGGGTTCACATTGCCATCGTCAGCCAGGTCACCACTCTGGGCACAGCCACCGTCCAGAACCTGATTGTGGTCCCTGGAGGGAGAGTCACAAAATGACCTGCAGACAGATGATTTTGGTCTGTATTTGAACCTTCCTCTGTTCAGGAACCTTGACAAACAGCAGCACATTAATGGTAAACCCCCCACGGGAAATTAATGTACTTTCTGCCCAGATTGTGCTCTTCAAAGGGATGGAGGAAAACACTGGTTTCCTTTCTGTCTATTGATGTTAGTTTTGAAAACCCTTTCTATCAAAAATTAGTTACAGCAGAGGTGGAATTCATTGTAAAATTTCATAAAACTATGATAGAAAAAACTTCTCCATTTAAAATAAGTATCACTTTTTTCCAGAAATGACAAACTGGTTGCAGTTCCTATTTGGTGGTGTTTACTTTAGGTGGGAGTTACTTTAGTTGCTTGTTTCTCTCCCATTTATACAATAAATTACCTCTCAATCTCTTAAAATAAGTCAGTGGGTTTGTACATAGTAACCACAGATCTGTAGCACAGGATTTCTACTGAGTTTTGCTTCTTTGGGCTGAAAAGCATTCAGTGTACTCAGAAAAGGTTAGAAATACAATTTAGGTGCATCCCTTCAGTAAGCCTTTTCCAGATAACCTCAGTAGAACATTTGGTATTTAGAGGTATCACAGCTTGTGATTAATAGGCTTTGCATATATTTTGAAATGCATTTGAGCTGCTTCCGTAGTTATGTGGACAAACTATGAAAGCTTCTATGATTCCCAATATTGTTCTCACAATAGTCACTATTAAGTTACCTGTTTCTTCATTGAATATGTGCATTTGTTATCTCTGAGGTATTTTAACAGTTGTGAATATGGCTTTGAGGAAAATATCAAGTTGTTGTTTTTCATCCACAGCCAAAATATTATAGGGCTGTGATTACCCCAGACTGACTTGTACCATGCAAATTAATAAAATTTTACATTTTTTTCCCCAGATTATTACAATATTTATATTTATATATTTATTGGGTTTTTCTCCTTAAGACTGACTGATAATGTTTTGTCTGTATCTGTGTACCCACTGCTTCATCAGTAAAACTTTCAGTTTTTAATGTGGGAGTAAGTCTGAACAAGATCACTGTTGGAGTGTTAGACCCAGGCCAAACCCATCATTTAAGTAAAGTAAATTCAGATTTATTTCTAGGCATACAGCCAAGGGGCAGTGGACAAGAGTGTGTGTTACAGAAGGATGTATCAGTTTATCTTGTGGAACATCCACTGCCTGTGGTTCTGTCTAAGTGCAGCAACCTGAATAGAACCCTTTTTCCTTTCACATCTGTCAATAGGGTCACTTTGGCAGAGATACCCATCTCCTCTAATCACCATTGGCTTTCTGTTCATTCTGTTGATTTGTGTAGGTGGGTACAGGAAAATCCTTTTTCAGCCTAAAAATGGAGAGAGGTGCCCTTACCTTTGTTCAGGCTTTTTTCTGTAAATGTTAATTACAACTTTGCCTATGTTATATTCTTTAAGAAGGGATTGATTCTGTTGAGTTTTACACATTAAGCCCACAGGAACTATCTCTGGCAGTGCTTTGTAATATAGATTGTGGATTCTCCTTCAGGGTTCTTGGGGTCTGGCTTTTCGTGTCTCTTATTTAGATACAGTTTTTATTGTCAGACACAATGACAATTAAGGAAAATTTTCTTTAAGAGCCTAAAGGACATGTAGGGACTCTGAAATCTGTTGACATCCAAAAAACTGGACATCTCAAGACCCTTCAGAGGCCATCGAACACTCTGATGTTCCTGCCATCAGCCACTATGAATTTGCCTCTTCTGATAAATATATCATAATTACAAAATCACAGATTAGTTGAAGTTGGAGGGGACTTGGGGAGATTACCCATCCCAGTCTCAGCTGCTCAAACCAGCATCAGCTGGAGCAGGTTGGCCTGTGCCACGTCCAGTCAGGATTTGGTTGTTTCCATGGATGGAGACTGAACAGCCTCTCTGAATGAACAACCTCTCCCAGTGTTTGACCATATAAACAGTAAAATCAAACAACAAAAAACTAAAAAAAAAAAAACCCAAGCTCCAAAATGGAGAAAGCCAAACTGTGTTGGTAAACCAGGCAGTTAAATGTAGCCTAAATGAAGCTAAAACCTTTTATATTCCTTGTATTGGACAAGGGCTGATAGAGTGACTATTCTGGCAGGATGGAAGTACTGAAAGTGCTTAGACCTGTAGCTGGATAAAAATTCCTGGGATCACTCTTGTCCAAACTATACTGTTAATGAATGTCCTAAAATTAGATTCACTTGCTCATTGCAACCGTACATTGGCCAATTGTGACCATTTTTTTCCTTAAGAGGAAATCTGTAGTACAATGCACAGTGACCCCATGTCCAGTGTTGTTAATCATAAAAGCCTGAAGGGAATGCACAGCAATTCCTTGATGTCAGCTCTGTAGTATGTACAGGGGATGTGTTTCTCTCTGTAAATACAAAAGACAGAAAATGCAGTCTCTCTTTTCAGCTTTTAAAAAGTTTATTTTGTTTTCCTTATTAAACAATAACATTTCAGCTCTATACAATAACATACTTGAACCTTCAGCCCATTATAGCAGAGCAAAATATGTCAGTCCTGGGAGCATTCTAATGAAAATAAAAATAAATAAATAAATAAAATAAAGGTTACCTATGAAGTTCTATCTGTAAACATATCATAGCTAAGCAGAAATGAAATGTACAGCTTCAATATTGCTACCCTAAAAGTGTAGATAGAATTTTAGGAGGAAAATGGCATGGACAGTTTGTGCTCGGAATTATTTGAACAATTTTGAAGTTTTGAACACAGTTGTTGGTCCTGCAATCTGACCTGAGGGACAGTCAGTGTAACACAGAAAAGTCACTATTCCAACACATGGAAATTATCTCCTTCCTGTCTCTCACAGCTGAGGCAGGCAGGGTGTTCTGTCGGGGGGAAATGCACAACAACCAATAAGTATTTATGGGCTTTGTCCAGAATTTCAGCAAAGCTAAAATATTCCAAATTCCTTTGAAAGATTCCAGAGCACAGCTTTTCTCCACTGTTTCTTTGCAGTGACACAAATCATGTTGTAAACGTTCAGTTTAAGTGTGAAATAGCTGTCAGAGAACACTGTTCTGCAGCAGATTTACTGCCATGTATTTTCCCGTGTCAGTAGAAGTTTATATAGTAATAACTTCAGGCTAATTAAATACACAAAGAGATCTAAGTGTAGAAAAACACAGATAAATAGCAGCTTTCTCAGTTACCTTCATTTCTCTGTTTTTAAGTCTAAGACTGCATGTGTGAACTTGAGCAGAGTAATTCTTTTGAGGTAGAGTTAGTACTGCTAATCTAATATTTCATGGATAATTCTTTCAGGCTGGTGTTGTGTCAGGTTTGAGCTTTGGTGCAGCTCTTCTGCTCTGTGTCCTGTTGCCTCTGAAGAGGCAGCTCAAAGCCAACTCCTCCTGCTTGTTGTGCTGTGGTTGCTCTCTCTGCACCATCAGGTCTTTGGTGCTTTTTTGACCTTGCTCCTACCAGGGAGCTAAGCCAGCTCCCTCTTTGCAGCATTAGTTTCCTGCTGGCTGAGCTCTATTAGCTGGCTAATGTTGGAATAAGATGCAGTGTCAGGGTGATAGTGAGGATAGATGTGTGGGAATGAGATTAGGAGGTCTCTTGGCTGCCCTGTCTGCTCACAGCAAGTTGTGTGATAGAAATCTTCCCCTTGGATATGTAGAGGAGTTGCACTTCACCACCAAATTTAACTTCAGTTCCAAATTTGGAGGTGATACACATGGTGGTATCAATCTGGGAAAGCTGGTCAGAGGCTGAGAGATGAAAGCAGAGGAGCAGAGCTGTCCCCAGCCTGGAACTCTGCAGAGCAGATTCAGACTTACGTAAGAAGGTTCAATTTAGTCCAGAAGTGTTTTACTGGTAACACATTTCAGATGAGCTGTGGAGCACTGAAAATTATGCAGCACAAGATAAGAAGAAGAAATGTGCTTCATTTCCATCTCTCTTGCACACAGGCTCACACACACTGACAAATTCCTTTCCTTCAAAACATGTTCTTTCCATTCTGTCTCTTTGAATTGTAAGTAACTTGTCTCTTGTAAGTCTAGTAGATGTAAAAAGTGCTGTTTGCTGCTCAGCTGCATTTTCTGTTCAATGAGCTATTAGTGTGTTTAATTGCATAATTAGCCCAAGATCTAATCCTGCCATGCACATAAGTATTAGTTGTACTTGAGACTATTTATGATAAAAAACAAAGGGAATTTGTGCAAGAAAAAGATGATTGATTTGTGCTTAAAAGAGATGCTGATATACACTGATACTAGAATGAAGAGTTGCAATAATTAGCATAATAATAGTGAATGCACTAACTTAAACAGTGCCTACTAAATATTGCTATAATACAGTAAATTTTTCATCTTTATTATCAGGTTCCCTTATTCAAGTCCCTTCAGTTGAGAGGGGAAAGCTTAGTAAAGTTCGCCTGGGCTCATTATCTTTGAAGAAAGAAGGAGAAAGACAGTGCTTCTTGTTTACAAAACATTTTTTAATTTGTACTAGAAGTTCAGGAGGAAAACTGCATCTTCTCAAGGTATGGACTTCACATTATGATTTAAGTAACAAAATGAAAACACATCTTTGGTGAAATGTCAATATTTTGTTGTTTTATGGCTTTACACTGGGGTTTACTTTGGGGTTATAAACAGAAAGGGTGATGCACAGAAACTAACTGCTTTGTCTTTTCATTGAAAGTAACAGAATTCAGTATTACATACAAACTACATTTTTTCCCCCTGGAACCAGTTAACTCTGATAAGCTGGGGGTTAGGAACAAGGCATTGATGTGTCTGTTTGTATGAAGCAGTGAATAAATTCAGTGTATGTAGCACTGAATATAAGTCAGTTCTCTGTGCATAAATCAGCCAGTACAACCCTGCAGAATTGCCAAAGAACGTTTTCCAGAGGTCTAATAAAAATAATTTTAAAAGTCAATTCTGTTTTCCCGAACAACACATTCTCTTAAACTGAAATGTCATCTAAGAACAATCTAGTTATGTTTGTTGAGAATCAGTCTTTCATAGGGCTGACTTGTGGATAAAGAGATGTTGGTAGTTTACGGAGTGAATTACGTTGAATAGAACCTTAATTTGACACCCTGGGAGGTTAGGAAGGCTGTTTGTGTGATTTCTTACTTTGCACATCTTAAATAGTTCAAGTACTTTGCAAAATAATTAGAGTACAACGGAACCTTTAAAAAATCTTGTATGCATTTCATTTAAATTCAGGAGAAGAAGTTCTGTTTAACTTTTTTGGAACTTGTTTAGAATTCTATATATGATGTGAATTATAGTCTGGTGAAAGTGACAGAAATGTATGTTGTACTACTGCATTAAGAAAAACATTACATTTAATCTGTCTGGGTTTAGTTCTTGAGGAAAAAATGTACATTATGAAATTGATATTTCTTCCTAAGAGCTCTGAGTAATGAAAATGTTAGACTAAGTTATATTAAAGTTTAAAAATAACTAAGATGACAAATGGGAACAAATGTCAAAATTTGTGAAAAATGCGCTTTGTTTTCATAGACAGGAGGTGTTCTGTCTTTAATAGAGTGCACACTGATTGAGGAGACAGATGCCAGTGATGATGATTGTAAGTTAAACTCAGCTGTTTGTGGTAATTACAGTTTCTAGTTTTCAAAAATTGGTACCCTTTTTTTTTGTTTTTCATAAGAGCAAATTGATATGTTTTCCCCTCTCATGAAACCGAGGAATACAGTGTTAAACTGATTCAGTGGAATGGATGTTTCAATAATGGACATGCTGGCTCAGATAAGGGTTTGTTATGTTGTATTTGTTCATGGTGTTGACATCCCACATCAGATTTTCAGGAAGGCTGACTGAAGGAATGTGACAAATTATTTGCTGACTTTTGCATACAGCTTCCCCCAGAGGATCTTGAAGAGCAAAAAAAGAAGAAAAAAGCCTTAAAACAAGCTGCAGATAATTGGGCTTCTAAAACACATGGGGGTTGAGTGAAATGGCAGAATTAATGGAAAGTTTTTGTCTTGGACTCCCTGCAAATGTGGACTGAGAGCTTGTTCAAATGGAATAGCAGAACACAGGCTCAAGCTGGTTTTATTGTTACTCATTTTGTTTTGCATCCTGCAGGTTTTCAGGTTTTGCTCTTGGATTGTGGAGGTAGTTCCATTAATTTCAATGATACTTATAGTATTCTGAGGGTATATGAGCACAGAGGTGCTAGAAGGATTTTAGTCTTATTTGATGCCTTTAGGAGCAATGTGTAGCAACTCCCACTGTTTTTGTATATGAGAAACAAAATTAGGTTTTGGATGCCCTGTTGGATTTGCTCTTTGTCAGGAAGATGTTTTAAAGCAACTTTTGTTTTAAATGAAACCATTATTTTCTTTGTCTTGCACTGAAGTTTCACATTTTGCTTTTTTCTCCTCCTCTGGCTGTAAAGCCAAAGGCTCTGGACAGGTGTTTGGGCACCTTGATTTCAAGCTTATAGTTGAACCCACGGATGCTCCTCCTTTTACTGTGGTCCTTTTAGCCCCATCAAGGCAGGAGAAAGCTGCGTGGACAAGTGATATAAGTCAGGTAGTTTAATGCATTCTTTGTTTGTATTGCACTCTTCATTTATTCTGTATTTCTGGAAACCATTCTGAGACAGGGGTGTTGATTTCTTGAGGGGTGATTTGCTGTGCTCTCTATGAAAAACCTGTTTTCCTCAAAATCCTGTCTTTGCATTTGAGTCATCAGTGAAATGTATTTCTCAATGACAGAGATGGGATATAAATTACAAAATTGGCCAGGGACAAACATAATACTAATGGTAATAATTTTATGTCTGAGGAGAACCCATCCAGATATGTACTTTGATTTAAGAAGAAGGATAGTACTGCTTTGTTCATGACCTTCATACAGATCAAAAAACACCTGAGAGTCCTGATAGTGAAAATTATACCCTATCATGTCAACAATGTAGTGATGAGATAAACTCTGTTTTCCACCACAAAGAATACCAACAAACCATTATAAATAATGCTGATCACTCCAACAGTGTGCAGGAATTGTCTCTATTGTGAATGAAGAAAAAAGGTATTTCAAAATATTTTTATGTCAGGGATTATTTTGTGCTTTTCATTAAAAATATAGTACACAAAATTTTATCAGAATCTATTTGGGGAGAGAAGTTGAGTACACTATAGACAATCTGAACTTTTAGCTAAGCAGATCTAAATTAAAGCTATTTTTGTTTTGTTTATGCATACCAAAACCAAGTACATGGATCTCTCATGGTCCTAAATTCGAGTCCTATCCTCTACTAATTTGAAAAGAAATATTTAATTAGAGAAATACGACTGTGGAATGTGATACATTTCTAAAGCTGCTCTATCATTGCTGGCAACATCTCAGATGAATCATCATCATAATGAGTAGACATTGCTTAGAAATAAGTATTTTGAGTTACTTTCCACTGGACTAGCATTTTTGAAAGAACGAAAATATGACAATAAAAATCTTAATATACATTACAAGCTGCAACTCTCTGTCTTCCAGAGACAGACCTGGTTGGAGAACCTTTTACAAAATTCATTTTCAATGAATTATGTTGTTACATTGGCATGTACAATTATTGGAATTATTTGCTGGGAAAGAAAGGCTGTTTAAGAACTGGTCTGGAACATGGGACAGCCAGAAATAAGTCCATTTGTAGCCTAAATTATAAAAAATTGAAAAAGTAATCTGATATGTTATTGGTGCTAAAGGGTTCCTTTGAAACGTGTAAAATTAAACTGGGTGAAATTACGTGTTTTTATTAGATATGTTTTACTCACTGCTTTTAGGCAACAGTTTGATAAAATCATATGGTGAATTGTTACAGCTGGACTTTTCAAATAATTTTAAAAACCTGAATTTGAATAAAAATAAAGCCACATATAGCTACATAGATCATACTTTAAATTTATGGCTGTGGAGACAGCTCTGTGTTCTGTTCTCTGGGCACATCTGAACTGCAGAACAAATCACCACCTCCCAGGAGTTCACAGCATGGGCAGCACCTTCACAGCTGTGCTCCACAACAAGCACCACTTCAGCTCCTGTTTATAAGTGTGTTTCTAGAGCCTGTTTGTGTTTCCCTCGAGTCCTTTGGCACAGAACAAAGGTTCAGGTACCCATTCAATGTACCCATTGTTGCACTGAGTATTTTGACTTGTGGTCTTGATTTTTCAAGTTTACACTCATCCAGTAACACCAGAGACAATGAATTTTGTTCCTTTTAAAGGAGTTTAGACGAAAATATTACTTGCAACTCAAAGCACTGTCATGTGGGAAAACAGGGTGCTGAGCTGAAAACCCTGAGAGGCAGAGGCAGAAGGCTGGGGAAGGGTGTCCACTGTAATTCTTGCAGCACTGCCTTTCATTTGTGAAAGCACCTTGTCCCAGTCAGCCCACACCATGTAAAAGCTTTGCTTTGAGCTTAGGGAGTTAGGAAAAGTGTGGAAATAAGTCTCCTTATCCTATGTTTTTATTTTAACAGTTCTCAATGTTTATATTCACAGTGCATTGATAATATAAGGTGCAATGGGTTAATGACAATAGTGTTTGAAGAAAACTCCAAAGTCACAGTGCCACATATGATCAAGTAAGTGCAACATCTATTTTTACCTCAAGTGAACAAAATAGTTTATTGGGGTTTTTTTTAATAAAACTTTTAACAAATAAAATAGGCATTCAGAAAATACATTTAATTTATTTTTCTCCCAATATTTGTTGAAGGGAATAACTTCTATATCCCAAAACATGTGTTTTCACATCACTTTCTTGGAAGGGTAAGGATCACTCAGAATGAAAAACTCTTAATTCACAGTGTTGGATCACAGCCTGGGTTTTTCTATTATATATGAAGTTGGCTTCAGTTATGCCTCAGGTGAATGATTTTATTCTCAGGTAGCTTTTCTGTGTCATACCACTCATCATTTTATTGAATATATTTTAAAATGTCTTCAAAATTTATGTGACTACAGAAAAGTGCCATTTTCCAAGGTATTCTGTTACATTAGCCAAAGTTTTTATTCTCTTTGTTTCTGTTATTTCTGTTAAAAATTTATTGTCTCCCATAATTTTAACTGATCACACCAATGTAGAATTTTTTTTATAAATATGCATCCTTCACCTTTGGGTTCTTTCAGATGTTTAATTTCTAGAAAGCAACTTTCAGTACATGATTTCAAATTTCCAGCATAACTTTATCTCTTGGTTCTTCTATTTACCTCAATTTACATGAGTTTTGCCTACTATTATTCAGTGTCAGTGTTAGTGAATAAAACACAGGGATGAACAGATCCCTATTTCCCTTCCAGCTGTCATCTATCACATCTCTTGGTTTCTCAAATGCCTCTTTTGCAGCTGTTTTCTCTCTCTTCTTTGTACTTAGAGATGGGAAACAGAAAACATTCATGAGTGGACTGTTGATCCCTGTAAATAAGGCATTTTATGGTCCTCAGGTTTATTCCAGGAACTCTTCAGTGTGTAAACACTTCTGTTACCTGCTGAGTTTTAAAAGTATATGAGTACAGCAACATCTTCATCCTAGTGTCAAGAGAAAGAAATTTTGATTCTGAAAAACATACAGAATCTTAACAACAGACACAAGTTTGTTTTTCCCTTTCTTAAATTTTATTTGTCTGATTTTCAGCACACACTGACTTTTGGAGTCAGGTGTCATGGAATGAAATAAAAAAAAAGGTTACATTTTTGAAATTAAGAAAGAAGGTTTTTTGTTGTTTCTTTTATATATAGACCTGTATTCTGAGAAAATCCAATATAGCCATCAAGCATAGTAAAAGATGCTTTTCTTAGTATACATCCTGTTTCTCTACAAACTAAGAGTTCAACTTGACAAAATTAAGCAAAACTAAACTTAAGGGAAAAAGCCAAATATGGGTAGAGTCATGAAAATTATTTTTGTTTTGATGTCCAAGCAAAATTTGCTCTCTTTTTTTTCCCACTGACACAAAGATTCTCCTTGGTTACTACATTGAAATTTCAGAGACTTCATGCTGTTCTGTCTTCTTGTAAAACAAAAAGTAATTCTTGAAGCCTGAGGGCAGGTGTTAATTTGAAGGTGAGCCTGAAACTTAGCTAAGAGGTTAATTTTGCTGTCTTCTGTTAGGGTCCATTGCTCTATTTTATATAAAACTTGATCCCAGCAGGAAAACATTGCAATCAGTTTGCTATTATTCTGTAGTGAGATTTTACTAATATTGAACTACAGGTGGTAGCAGCCTGCAAGAAACAAGAGGGGTCCATTCTGCCACCTGTTCCATCTCAGAGATTTGAGTTTCATTAGCGATTTCTTAGGCTTTAAAATGTAAAGTAATTATCTAGCAAAAATACAATTTAAATTCCCTTAGTTATAGAAACAGGTCTTTTCCAACCCAATCGATTCTATGATTCTATTACAGAGAGAGTGCTCAGGCATTGGAATGGGCTGCCCAGAGAGGGGGTGGATTCCCCATCCCTGGAGATTTTTAACCTGAGCTTGGCCGTGGCATTGAGTGCCATGATCTGGTAAAGGGACTGGAGTTGGACCAAGGGTTGGACTCGATGATCTTGGAGGTCTTTTCCAACCCAATCCATTCTATGATTCTATGATTCTAGGTATCACCAGAGATGAAGAGTTTTATTGCATTGATTAAATACAATAATACAAATACATTTGCTGCTTCTCTGTTGACAGGAGCAGGTAAAGTGATATAGACCCTTTGCCATAACCACTCATTGACAAAATGCTTTAAATTTGACTTTTGTGTGTAGATCTGATGCTCGTCTTCACAGAGATGACATTGACATTTGCTTCAGCAAAACCCTGAACTCCTGCAAAGTGCCCCAAATCCGCTATGCGAGCGTCGAGCGCCTCTTGGAGAGGCTGACAGACCTGAGGTTCCTGAGCATCGATTTCCTGAACACCTTCCTGCACACCTACCGCATATTCACCACGGCAGCTGTTGTCCTGGAGAAGCTCTCGGACATTTACAGACGGCCCTTCACCTCCATTCCCGTCAGGTGAGCTCGGGGTGCTCCAGTTTGCTCTCACAGGTTTATGCAAGAAAAACAACACAGTCATTTGTTGTTACTTTCAGGGAGGTTTTCATGATTTTCTGCTTATTTGTAAGAGGAATGCAATAAAAAAGAGTTTCTAAGAAGGAATTTCTTTGTCTGTGAACAGCAGGTTGGTTTTTAGCTAAGTCTGTGTACTGGTTTAAATGTAAACTGGCAAGAGAAATGAACCAAACATGAGAAAGATTATAAGTCAGAGTTACAATTTAATAAAAATTTTACAATAAATACAGTGACACAAAGAGTAAATAGTTTTAACTCACAAACCCCAGCAGTGTAAGCCAGCCCCCTTGTGCTGGTTTAAAGGTGAACCAGCAGGGGAAATGAACTCACCACGAGAGAGATTATAAGTCAGACCTAAAAATTAATAATAATATTACAATAACAACACTGACACACAAGGGAAATTGCTTTCAACTCACAAAACCCCAGCAGTATAACCCAGTGTCCTGGGGCACAAACCCAAGGGGGTTTGTTTGCCCTTGTGCTGCGACCCCTGTAGTTCCCCCAAGTCCAGAGCAAAAGGAAAAGAAAAACCTGTTGGTGCAGTCGAGGGCTGTGGTCTGGGCGAGAGCGGTGATCTCCTGCTGTCGAGGTCCTGCTGCTGCTCTGAATCCGATGAGAAGTTCCTGAGGTCTTCTTACCCACCACTTATGTACCCTCAGGGAGCACTCAGTCCCTCCCCCTGGGTGGGGACTCACACAATGGGTGATTAACTCTGGGAGCCAGGGGGTGTTGAGCTGTTGATGGCCAATTAGCAGCTCCGCCCCCCTCAGGCTGGGTGTGAAGGTGATAGTGGCTCCCTGGGCAGCTGCTGCTAATGGCCCATTGACCTTGGGGAATGAATAGAGGGGTAGAATACACAGCTTTGATCACCCCCACACAGGGTTAGCTGGCCCCTCCTGCTGAACTAGGACACCCCTGGGGCACAAACACAGTGGGGTTTGATGGTCCCTGTGCTGAGCCCCACGTGGTTCCTTCGAGTCCAAACGAAAAGGAAGGGACAAACCTGTTGGTGCAGATGATGGCACAGTCTGGTGAAGAGGGGTGGGCTCCTCCTGTCCAGTTTCTGCTCCTCCTCTGGATCTGATCAGTGGTCCCGGAAGTCCCCAGACACCAAGATTGTCTCCCCTCAGGTCCAGGCGGGAGCCCCCAGTCCCTCCCCCAGGGCAGGGAGTTCCACACTGGGGGATCTGACTCTGGGAGTCAGGGGGGATTTTGGAATGGTTGCTGGCCCATGAGCAGAGCTGAGCCCTCAGGTGGGTGTGGAGGTGCCAAGGAGTCCCTGGAGGGGAATTGTCCCAGCTCCTCTGCCAGGCTTCTTTCCCAGCCAGCTCCCAGCCTGAGGGCTCAGCTGTGCCCTGGGCAGCTGCTGCCAATGGGCCACTGGGAACAGTTTCTGGGCAATGGCCCAGAGGGTTTAGAATGGACAGCTTTGGTCACCCCCACACAGGGATAAACTGGTCCCAGCTTGCTGAACTAGGACACTAAGTCTGTCTCAAGTTCTAGCTCTGGGACTAAGTGCCACACAGATTTCACAGTGACATGCAGATTTGCACAAAGTTCAAGTGTTTTCAGTTAAAGATGTTCTGTGTTTGTTACCGTGTCGCTATTTTTTGGCACCTTTCTTACTCACAGGTCTTTGGAGTTGTTCTTTGCCACTAGCAAAGGGGAGTACCTGGCTGACGGGAAGTCACCACATCTCTGCCGCAAGTTTTCTTCTCCTCCTCCTCTGTCACTCTCCAGGACTTCCTCACCTGCCAGAACCCGAAAGTTGTCACTGACATCCCCCCTGAACTCGAGGATCGGTGCCCTTGACCTCTCTGCCTCCTCTGTGGCCAGCAGTCCTACCTCAAACTACAGCCCGGCCACGTCCCCACCACCCACAGGCAGCAAAGTGCCCCTGGACCTGAGCAAGGGGCTCTCATCCCCTGAGCAGAGCCCAGGATCCATCGAGGACAGCCTGGAGAACCCTCGTGTGGACCTCTGCAACAAGCTGAGGAGGAGCATTCGCAGAGGTATCAAATACCCACAGAGCACCCAGGGCACATCCCTCCTCACTGGCTCTCCCCCAGTGAAGGAGAGTTGTCTGATCCCAGTGCTCTGTTGCATCTTTCTAGGAATGGAGAATGGCAAAATCATGGAGTTACAGAATAGTTTGGTCTGGAAGGGACCTTAACACTCACCTAGTTCCAACCCCCCACACCTTGTCTGTTTTCACTTTGGTGGAGTGTTAAGAAAGGCAGAAAAAAATATTTTATGCCAGTTGTGTTTCCTGAGGTGAAAGATTTTTGAGTTGTACCATCACTAGAGGAAGTGAAATATTAAGTTAAAAGGAAGTACAGATCTAAAGATACAACAGCTTTACCATATTTGCATACAAGGTTTGTTTTCCAGGGAGATTCCCTCACTAGTCCAAGTAAATAATTTATGTGAAGTGCTTGGAACATTGGTGACATTCACACCACCTGCTTGTTTTCCAACCAGAAGGTAGATGTCTAAAATGGATTAACTGCTCCTGTGCAAATACCTGTTTCCTCCATGGATTGCATAAAGCACCCTGGGACAGGTTTTGCTTCTGTTGGTTGACAGAAAATTCAGTGTGTGCGTCTAGAATGGGATCATTGTATTTATAGATGGCAAACCAAGCTCCAGCCTTATGGGAAGCATAAGTTGGTATTATTTCTCTTTTAGGGATGGAGGAATGATCTTTAGAATAGAACTAAGCAGAATTTTTTTTCTGTTGTTACATTAAACATAAAATAATGCAGTTTAAAAAATGACATTTTATTCCCAAAATTAATGTTTAAAAATGGTTATACATGGCCTGGCTTACAGTCTGAGGAATTTGATCTGTGAATATGAGCAAAATGTAACTCAGTTTTAATTCCTAGTACGGTAAGAGTGAAAATTAGTAAGAAGATATAAGAAAACAATTATCAAACAGAAACTGAAATATCTACTCCCTACTGAAGAATTGAAACAAGTTCCCTGGTAACAAATATTATGATGCATTAGGAAGAGGGATTGTTTTTGCACAATGTTGCCCATGGTTTAACAAAAAAACCTTTCTAACAGGCAAGTGAGCCACCTTAGCATTAGAGGAGTCCATCTGTAGGAGAGGCTTGTGTCTCTGGAAAAATCTGACGATTTTTGACCATGGGATGCTTTACACAACACCTGATCCACTGACACTTGATGGGATGCACCACTCAGGGGGGCAAAAGGGTTCTAGCACAGGAGGAGGATCAGGCTGGATATTAGGAAAAGGTTCTTCCCCCAAAGGGTGGTTGGGCACTGAACAGACTCTCCAGAGCAGTCCCAAAGTACAGAACATGCATTGAAGTTAATCACAGACAGGTAACTGCAGTTGTAGGTGCAATGTTTTTGGCTATCTACTGCAGACTGGACTGGTAAAGAGCAGGTTGTTCTGGCCTCGTATGAGCACTGGGCATCGTTGCAGAGTTATTCAGATTTTTCATTCTGGTTTGTCAAAGCTGGAGTTGTTACCTGGACAGCATGAGGAACATTTGGAAATGGCAGGAAGCTCATATAAATGCTAAACTGCTGTCTCGACAGTGTCTCCTGTCCCTTTGGGAATCTCCTCCAAACAGCTTGCACTGAGTTTGGAGGAATTTGCAGCTAGATAGTCCTGCTCTGTTGGGGAGAGTCCTTTTGTCACCCAGCTGCATGCAGCATGTTGAGGAAGATGAGTAAGTTTAAAAAGAATTCTCACAAGGGGAATGGAAATGGGTAATGTTGTTGCTATGGCTTATTCTAAATCCAATACAACTGCACAAATCCTGTTCTCTAGGACATTATTATGGTGATTTTTATTCCCCATGAGTGTTGTCCATCTACATGCTGAAATTCCCACTTCTTCACCCACTTTGAAAGTTGTTTCCTTTCAAAGTTTTTATTTTCCCAAAGTTTTTGTTGATATTCATTTTTATATACACAATGCTTGTGCTGCAGGCAGAGTTGTCATTCATGTCAAAAGAAGGACATTTTTTTCAGCTTGTTTTCCCTCATTTTGGAACTAGCATTTCTCCCATTCCTTTTTTATTCTTCTGGTAGAACAACTCCCCCATGGAGCAGTCTGCTCTTCAGTGCAGCTGGCCCATTTTATTGGACAGATTTTGATTACACATAGTTATCCAGCAAGGATTATTTTCACTAGCTCATACAAAACCTGTGAGTTCAAGTATCCTTATTATGTGTGCACATTACTGCATACTCTCCTGTGGTCTTACACATCCTATTTTTAAAACTGACAACTTGCTACTTCTCACCAAGTTCTTTATTTATGAGCCTTTGTGTTTCTGTGTCATTGGTACAAAACTTTCCCACTCCTTTAACTCCATCCAGAGGATAACTATTGATGAGCTAATGGAAAAACTTCATGGCAAGTTCCAGAAGCTGCACTGTTTAAAACAACTATAAACCCACATTATGCATTATCATGCTGGTATTGACATTTAATTCTCTTTTAAAGCAGCAGTTCTGGAGTCTGTGTCAGTGGACAGGACAATTCCTGAAAGCACCTCAGTGGTGGACACCACAGAGCTCTCCCCGTGCAGGTCCCCCTCGACACCACGTCACCTGCGCTACCGCCAGCCAGGAGGTGAGGAATTGGTGTCTATCAGTCCCTTCAGGGAGTCAAACCACTGTGGCTGTAGTCTTGGCAGGATATTAGCAAGCAGTAATAATGTTTGAATAACCTCTTTTGCTTGTGTTTTCCTTATTTCACAGGTATTAAAAATAAAAAGAGTCATTACAATGTGAAGTATGCCTGTTAAATTTGAGTATCAATAATGAGACTTGGAAACATATTGGGACTTCAGTGTGACTCAGTGTTTTTAAATAGCTCGAGCAGGATGTGCCCAAGTTCAAGACCAATACTCATTCAGTCCTCTTCTAACAAAACTCCTAAGACTTTGACAGATTTTTTTCCAGCAACTAAGAGGACATATTTTGGGCACCATCTGTAATCACGGAACACACAACACCCATTGTTGTCAATGGGGAGTGACTCTGTCTGTTTCTTTGTATAACACTGAACATTTGCAGATGGTGTCACATTATTCATTCCAAAATTTGAATAAACTGCTCAATTGAAGAGGAAAGAGCAAGAGCTGGAACTCCTCAAGTAGCTCTCATGTGGCTCTTTGAAATCATTAGCAGAGCTGGGAGCTGTGTCCACAAGCACTCAAACTGCTGCCAGCTCCTGCAAAACAAGTTCTGAGCAGGTATTTCATCCCTAAACCAAAAACAGAGGAGAGGCTTCTCACCTGTTAGTAAATTGCTGAGGCACTTCAGATTTAAGCAAATAGTATTTTTCTGTGTCTGAGCACATTAGTGGTGAGATGGTAAGATATGGGAGCTCAAAACTGAGGGGAACAGTATTGTGTTATCTGAGTACTAGTCAGAGGCAATGTTCTCTAGTCCCTCTAGAAAATGTTTGATAAATTCTGCAAAACTCTATTCATCCTGAGCAGCCACTGGAGAAAACTTATGAATCCACTTGCCAGAAGCTGGTTAATATGCTTAGTTCTCTGACATGACTTTTTATTTACCTTCATTTTCTATGCCAGTGTTTTTGTCTTGTTCTTTTTTCCTTTTTCTGTTTGGTTAATATGCTTGTTTCTCATCTCAGCAGTGCCTTAGATATTGTTTCCATAGCAGCATTAATTATACTGACCTGGAAATAAAACTTAAACCATAAATGTGATGAATGATTGTCCTTACCATATGGACATCTGACAATGAAAGAAGGAAGTGCTTATGAAGTATAGATGTTAACAAAGATTTTAAATCCTGTTCTTGTTGAATGGAAAGTATGTAGAAGTTAACTTTTCCCTGTCTTTTCCCTTTACAGTGCAAGCTGCTGACAACAGCCACTGCTCAGTTTCTCCTGCTTCTGCATTTGCCATTGCTACGGCTGCAGCAGGACATGGGAGCCCCCCAGGTGAGAGGAGGGTGCTGTGCAAAAGAGGTAACAGTGACATACTGGGGTTCTCTAAAGGTAAACATTCCTCAAGAACATACCTGTGTGTTCTTAAGAACATATGGCTCAGGTTGGACAGGGCTTGGAGCAACCCTGGTACAGTGGAAGGTGTCCTTGCCTGTGGCAGGGGGTGGAACAAGAGGAGCTTTACGTCTTTTCCAACCCTTTTGGATCCATTCTTATAATTTGTCCTTAATATTTCTAGCCCACCCTATTACTGAAAGATAATACTTGTAGTATATGTGATCTGCTAAATGTCCAGTTAATAACTTTCTTGAGTTTTATTTTTTCATTCAATTACAATTTAATACTTTATTTTGAAAATGAGGATTTTTATGTGTCTTGGGTTGAGCTGGCAAAATGCCAGCTGTCCAGGACAGAGTGAAAAGGGTTCCTCCTCCCCCCAGACCAGCTAAGGGAAAGAAGAAGAGGGAGAGGAAGAAAAAAAAAACCTCAAAGCAGGTCTATGCTGAAACTAATGACATGTATTTATACAGAAAAGAGAAAATTAAGAGGATACTACAATATAACACACACTTACACAAGTTATGTATAACAAGAAATAACTTCCCACTTCCCAGTAAACACAAATTCTACCATTTTAACTAGAAATCATTCTAGAGAAGTTGGTTCTTCAGAGACAGACTTAAGCAGAGAGAAAAGCTAAGAACAAACACTTTACTTCCCTCAGATAACATGATGTTAAGCCGGTGCTCTGGGCTTGGGCCTCCCCATCCCTCCTGGGACAGCAGAGTGTCTTGCTGGCACCACAGCTGTGAAGCAACTCAACAAGCCACACCCACACACCAGCTCTTACCCCTTTTGAGATGATGCAGTATGATATGGAATACAATATCATTGGCTAGAAGAAGTCAGCTGTTAGCTAGCTCAGCCCAGCTCAAGTCAGCTGACAATTCCCAGGCCTAGCTGAACTTTTAAAACCTAAATTTAGGCCCATCTGGCCAAACCCGTAACATATGTGCAAGGTTGGAATACATAAGAGTGGCTTTGCTTAACAAAATTATTTCAAGTGTGTGCTGTACTTTTCTTGGAAAGCACCTATGTAGTCTACTGGAGGTACTTAACATGACATAAAATACTTTATTACATTTTTAATGTGTTTGCTATCTTGCTGTGTACCCTTTGATATATTGATATCTTCCATTGACCAAATCCTGTCCTATATCAGGAAAAAACCCAACTTCTTTAAAGTTTACAAAATTAATATTGCTTTTTCTTGACATGCTCAAACCCACAGTTCATTTGGTTTATGTGTGACAAATCACAATCTGACTGTGAATTCACATCTGCTTCTTTTCCATCATAACCATTGGAATGTCAAGAAACTGCTTTGAAGACCCCAGTCTCAAAATCACTCATGAAATTCTGTGCAAGATGGTAAATCATCACCATGTTTTTCAGTGGATTTTGTACCCACTGTATGTGAAGTTGTGGTCATTGCTTGATAAGTGAGAAGTCATCACGAGGAAATGATTTCTGCAGAAGATGGATCAGTGCTGCACTCACTCCTGCACACTTCTGTGATCTTTAGGTTACAAGACAGTAGTGTTCAGTTTTAGAAACTTTATCACAGAATCCCAAAATTATTTAGACTGGAAAAGCCCTGCCAGCCCATGGAGCCCACCCTGTGCCCAATGCCCACCTTGGCAAAACCCTCCCAGCCCCTGGACCCCACCCTGTGCCCGATGCCCACCTTGTCCCCCAGCCCAGAGCTCTGAGTGCCACGGCCAGTCCTGCCTTGGGCACCTCCAGGGCTGGGCACTCCAAATCTCCCTGGGCAGCCCCTGTCAGTGCCTGCCCACCCTTTCCAGGCAGAAATTCCTGCTGCTGTGCCCCCTGCCCCTGCCCTGGCCCAGCCTGAGGCCGTGCCCTCTGCTCCTGTCCCTGTGCCCTGGGGCAGAGCCCGGCCCCCCCCAGCTCCCCCCTCCTGGCAGGGATTGCAGAGCCAGAAGGTGCCCCCTGAGCCTCCTTTTCTCCAGCTGAGCCCCCCAACCTCCCTCAGCTGCTGCTCCAGCCCCTTCCCAGCCTCACTCCCTGCCCTGCTCAGCTCCAGCCCCTGTCCCTGGGGACCCCAGAGCTGTCCCCAGGACTAGAGGGGTGGCCGCAGCCATGCCCAGCACAGGGTCAGTGCCTGCCCTGGGGCTGTGACACCCCATGGCTGGCACAGCCCAGGGGCCATTGGCCTCCTGCCCACCTGGGCACACCTGGGCTCACCTGGGCACACCTGGGCACCTCTGGGCACCCCTTGGCACACCTGGGCACTCCTTGGCACCCCTGAGCTCATGTCCAGTTGCTGTCACCAGCAGGTCCAGCTTTCCATCCCCTCTTTGCCCAGCCTGGAGTGTTCCCTGGGGTTGTTGTGACCCAAGGGCAGAATTGGCTCTTGTTCTTGTCCTTCCCACCATTTCACACCATTGACCTCAGCCCATGGATCAGCCTGTCCAGATCCCTCTCAGAGCCCTCCTGCCCTCAGCACATCAACTCTGCCACCCAGCTTGGCGTCATCCATGAATTTGCTGAGGGTGCACTCAGTCCTCTCATCCAGACCACTAGTAAGACATGGAACAGAACTGAACCCACCCGTGACCCCTGGGGGACAGCACTGGTGACCGGACACCACCAGTGAGGCACCATTCCCACCCCAGTTCTTCCCCCCCAGGAAGATGCTCCTGTCCAAGCTGTGGGCTGCAGCTTTCCCAGGAGTGTGCCATGGGGGACGGAGTCAGAGTCTTTGCAGACACACCCCCAGGTGTCCCTCACCCTCCAGGAGTGTCCCCTGGTTGCAGAAGGAGATCAGGTTGGCCAGGCAGGACTTGGCCCTTAAGCCCATCCTGGCTAGGCTTCAGCACTTGGTGGTCCTTTACTTGCCACGTGACCACACTCAAAGTGATGAACCTCTTGCAAACATCTGTTCAGTAGTTTTTATTTGAATGATGAATATCCTCTTCCTTTGGAACCAGACAGTGTCATGGAATCACTGACACAATTTGCTTTATGAATTAATTCCACTGTGTTCACCAGTTGCCTGGAAAGCAAAGTGAGAGTGAAAAATACTGTTTTCCCCACTAGGAAGCAAATCAGTTAAAAATTACTACTTTTGTGGTGTTAAAATCACAGCTTTTCAATAGTTGTAACACTGAAGTATGAGAGAAAATACAATCATTTATGCATCATTTATGCATCATTTGGAGGAATATCAAAGCATGGGAATGCTGCAAAAGGGAAAATCAGCATCCCTAATATTCACAAGTTACTTTTTGTTGCTGTTTAAGGTAGTTCTTCATTCAAGGTCATTCTTCTGAGTGAGGTAAAAAACAGTGAGAAGAAATGTGTGGTGGGGAAACTCTTAAGACTGAACTGGACTAATCCAGTGTCCGCCTCTAATCAGTATGAAAACTGGTTTACAAACCACATCTTGAACTGCTGAATCTTTTTTTTTTTCTTTTTTTGTATATTATTGCAACTAATCATGGTAGAAATGGTATTAAAGTTGCAGAGTCATGAAGTTCAAATTTGGGTAAACCAAATAATTTTATTTATTTCCCATGTATGTGTTACGATGAGATTTTTAAAAAAAATAATATCTTTTTTTTCCACCCAATGGTCTCCTCTCCATTCACTTCATAGGATCACTCAGTGAATCAGTTCTGAGCAGTGAACAAGATTTGTGGGTTTTTCCCGTGTTTTTTAGCCAGTCCTTGGCTTCTGTGCTGCAGAGACACTGTAATGTGTGCCATTTAACTTACTCCTACATGGAACATGAATAGGGTGGCAGGTGAAATTCAGTTTTGGTTAGGGCTTAGTGAGCAACCTGAGCCCTACACCTGAAAGGATGGGCTCAGGGCTGAGCTCTGAGGATGACAACAGGTTGTTTCCTTAAATGATGGTGCTCAGCAGAAGCCAGAAAGGTAAAGGAAACATCAGGAATAATTAGGAAAGGAACTGATTATCGTGGTACCACAGTATAAATCCAGAATTTATGCAGTGAATGGAAGCCTGGTGAAATTCTGCTGAGGGATGTTGTGAAGGTTCAGAAACGGACAGTTGCCTGACAGCAGGAGTCACCTGGGGTTGCCACACTGGCAAAGTAGAACAGGTCCACCAGCTGAAACAACCTGGAGGTTGTGGGAGAGTATTAGGAGGTACAAATCACCTTGTGTCTTCTGTTCTCACTGTTCCTTGAAGCCTTCTGGCTGTTTTGTGTTTTAATGGGTTTTTCTGCTGGGTTGTGGCATTTTAATTTGTGAAGTGTGGGGTTTTTTGGGGGGCGGGGGTGTCTTCTTTGTCATTTGTTTTCTTTTTAGTTCGTTTGTTTTAAATGTAATTTAGTTTTATTTTATATTTTATTTTATATCATGGAGCATTTCTTGGTGTTTCCTTTCATTTGTTTAATTTTGTTTTCCTGGGGTATGATGCCTTTAGTTCCTCTCAGCTTCCCCTCTCCCAGCTGTGGCTGCTCAGGGTGCACTGAGGCAAGCAGGGTGTCAGATTCACAGGAAGGCCCTGTAATCACACACTCTGTCAGAACCAGACATGAAGAACATTTATTATCTTCTGTGCAGAGTGCTGACCATAATGTTTTAGAATTGCTGTCCCCATGCTATGATAAATTTATGTACTGATAATTATGCAGAGCCCCCAGTAGCTTTCCTGTGGTGTACCTTGGCTTTGCTTCTCTAGAGAGAGGGGCAGTGCCTGTGGTGGTCCTGAACTGTGTATGAAACCTTTCTCAGTCAGGATGGTTCAGGTTCTAATGCTCTTCAGCAGTTGTTTTCTAACTTACTGATTTTATTGCTGTTACTTTCAGTTATCTCACAGTCAGATGCTTTGATGATATCAGGCTGTACTACTTGTCCTGTTGTTTAGTTCATCTGTCTGGTTAAATATTAATCTCTACATATCCTAGAGATGTTTTTGTCTATTCTCTTCCAAAAAATTTGCATATTAGTTGTTTATTTCAACAGCAGGATAAAGATAAGAAGAAACACGAAGCGAAAGTTCAGGAAGTTAAATAAAGCACCCCAGGTGCAGAGCTTGAAGCCTGTAAGGATGATAAAATGCACAGTAGAGATAAATAAAGTATATTCTGTCTGTTGCATGTCCTTTGTCTTCTGTGGGATATGAAGGATAGCTGGATGGGTGGTCTGTTACCATCAATAGGTTATTGCACTCCTTCATTCCTTTCCCAATTTATAAAACCAGGATAATCATACTAACAAATTCTAACCTAAGAAAGGACTTCAGCAGTTTCTTCACCCTTTGTTCATACACCTTTGTAAAAGTGATTCTTGATTTGTGCTTCAGTCAGAGATATCTTCCCAAATCCACACAGAAGTTCTCCATCAGGTCTGCTCCAATGTCTGTCTTATGAGATGGAAAAGTCCTTCATAAATTTCAATGTGAATGGTCTCATCCTAATAGGTATCCTGATGATCTCTGCTCTTAGCTTTGCCATGAATAGTCCCTGAGGGAAGCTCCAGCTGCAGAGAGCCCTGTCTCTCTAGGAGTGAATTCCTCCCTTTCTCTGAGAGTCTGTCACACAGCCAGTGTCAAAAAAAGGAGTGAGACTTGCAACGTGGGAGAGGAACCTCCTGCCAAAACACTCACCCATCCCTTGTAGTTTTGCTGCAGGAATCCTGCAGATGTTGCAGGAGTTAAGTAACAGCGTGTAATTACACAGCACCCACACAAACCCTAGCACTAGATAAAAATAATTTATGTGGAAAATTATTTCTTTCACCTATGGCTTGTAGAACTTGCAAATTCTGTGGGTTTATTTTTTGTGCAATTCTTTCAAACATGTTATGGTCTGGGTTTTTTTCCTTCTCAACTTTTGATTTATTTCTGTTGTGCACAGAATCAGAACATTGTGTCAGAATCAGCAAGATATCACAAACTGATTTTTAAAGAAGAAACATCTGCTGTTCATTTACTGAAACTGCTCTCTGTGCAGGCCCTAATACTTCTGAATACTCTTAAACTATGAAGGTGCTCTGTGTGAGTAGAAGAGATTCAAGCTTTGCTTAAAGTCTCTGAATACTTGTATGTATGAAGCCAAATTACAGAATTATGCCATTTTTGTTAACTATTAATAAAGTAAAAAGTGTCTGCCTAAGCTTAGCAAACATACAAATTTGTTCTCTGCTAAGAATATCTAATACAACTTGAATAAAAATAGTTAATTTCAAAATCTGTCAATTTATTTTGAATCAGTTTTACTGAATATGGGCTTCAAGAAGATAGTTTTGAAAAAGAGTTGAATTCAAGTTCTAGACAGATCTTAGGGTTTTTTTCCAATATATTTGAAGCAGATAGATTAAAAGAACTTTGAGAAGCTTATTTCTTCTTCAACTCAGGCTGGAGACCAAAGACCTCCCAACAAGGAAAATAAATGTTGGACAAGAAACAAATACTTAGAAGCTGCTCCCTAATGAGTACAGCAGCTTTATTTCAACAGCTCTGTCACTGGATTTTAGCTGGGTACATTGTATTTCTATCGTGCTTCAAAGCTGCCTTCCTCCTCCTCCTCCTCCTCCTCCTCCTCCTCCTCCTCCTCCTCCTCCTCCTCCTCCTCCTCCTCCTCCTCCTCCTCCTTCTCTCCTCCTCCTCCTTCTCTCCTCCTCCTCCTCCTCTCCTCCTCCTTCTCCTCCTCCTCCTCCTCCTCCTTCTCTCCTCCTCCTCCTCCTCTCCTCCTCCTTCTCCTCCTCCTCCTCCTCCTCCAGGGTGCTGCCCTGCACTGTAGAGAATGTTCCATTTCTCACAAGAACAAGGTGACATTATGGGAGAGGACGAGAGTGGGATGGGAGCTTGGGATTGGCAGGAGGGCATTGCTTCTTTAGTGCAAGCATTTGGTTTTTAAACCACATGTGAGAGGGAGAGGAGACAGTGAGAAAGAAGTAGGGGAAAAAAGTCTTTGGGGGAGTATGTATGACAAATGTGATTTACACATAGGAAAAAAATGCCCCATGCTGGCAAGAAGAAAAGATAGGTTGTCTCTCTAATTTTAGTGATTTAAAGAAGCAATTAAAATCACAGTGTAGAGCTTTGAAGCATCTACACAAAAAAATTAATTGCATCTGTACTATCCTTTTCAATTAACAGACTGCACATATCTCTGGTGCTAAATTACCTTTCCTTGAGTTATTTACCTGAGAATTTTTCAGGAGAGAGAATTTTTCCTAAAGCTTCTGCATTTTGCAGCTGGTATCCTATGAAAGCACATTTCCAAAGATCTCCCAAACAATGAACCTGCAGATCCTTATATGGGAAAAGGGCAGCCAGCTCCTTCTCTTTTCACAAAGAAGGAATCTTACTCTAAATTGCCTTCTGTTTTAGGTTACCAAAACTGATCTGACTGTTTATCTGACTCTTCCCTGGCATTATCTGGTTATTCACAGCTCTCACAGTCTGCCTGCAGAAGCTGCCAGACCATCTTTTGCAACTGCAGCAGTTTCTCACTGAAGTTAGTGCAAAACCTACTCCATTCATTTGCTAAATTCATGGAGTTTCTTCCTTCAGAGCAATTCCTGAATTGGGCACTTAAAAGTACCTCTTAGTGCCACTGCCACACACTCCCACTGCCTGTTTCCTCCTGTTGACAAAGCATTTAATATGATTGTGAGTTCTGGATTGATGGTCCTGCCGTCATGTCACTGTCTATGGAGGGATCAAGTTCCTTTCTCCATCTAAAAAAGTTAGTCATATGGTACTTTCCATTGATTTTTAGTGCTGTATGCATAACTTAGGCATTAGTGATGGAAAACATGTACAAAGTGAAGTGTGTAATCCTTTTTCAGTGTAAATGTCTGATTTATTTTGACTGGGCTATTACTGAATTCTTGATCGCTGCCTGGGATGAAACACAGTAGGCCCTTCCTATACTTTCTGTGATGAAAAGCTGCCAACCCTCAATTTTAGCAGCTGAATGCAGTTGAGGATACACAGTGTTAAAGTACGTGACCATCTTGACAGTGTCAACTTCAGGAGCTGCTGGAATGAACATGGCAAGTCCTTTCTCCTCAGAGGTGCTGTAGGAGTTTGTCAGCTGTACCCCAACAGTACCAGCAATGACAAATAGAGATGGACTTTTGTAAATTACAGCTATGGTGTAGAGAAAGAGGAATCTGTAGAAAGCTATATGGGGGCTGAAGTTGAGCCAGATGGGTCCCATGAGCTCTCAGTCTGACACACTTTACCCCTGCTTTATTACTGGCACAAAATTAGATTAAAATTATCTGAAAGTAGTAATTCATGCTCATAGAGAGCCACAGTGGGTCATGTGTGGGGCTTTCCATTCTGATAAATCAGTGACAGCTTGATTAAGGCTGACTGCTTATTTTAAAAGATCAAAATTGTCATGAGAAAGTTTCACAGAAGTTTTTCAGGGAGAGCTGCTTGGCTTATTTTGGGTTGTGACCAGTGGAGCTGCTCTGCAGTCATTTGAACAACTTGCCAGCTCCCAGTGTGACAATATTTTTGTTTTGTTTGTTCTGGCAGAAGCACTAATTGGAGTAATGGAATGACACAGTTCATCCCAAGTGATGCAGGGGAGCTCAGGCCCTGTGTGCTCACTGGTGGGTCCCTGTGCCTGTGCCAGGAGGGCCCACGGGGGCTGCTCCTGCTGCTCCAGGCGCAACCAGCACTTCAGCTGGCGGATGTGACTTGGAGAGTCCTGTGAAAAGTAATGTAGGCATGCATTCCCTGTGGGATCCTGATGGTCCCTGAGATGGAAAACCATGTGACAATGCACATTATGCTTTAAGCAGATGCAGTATTTCCTTGGTTGTCACCATCTTGCAGACAAAGTATATAGTTCAGCATTCAAGGATATCAGATGTGCTGCTCAAACAGAATTTCCCTAATTCTGAACAGAGGAATAATAAAGTGCCATTATGCCATTATGTTTCCTGAGACAGAAATTCTGGAGTAGGCAGCTGAGTCAGTATGGAATTCCATAAAGATTGGAATGAAGTGAGGTTTCTAAGGGGAATTTTTGCTTTCTTTTTTTCATTGTGAGAGGACAGGCAGAGAGAGATTCCTTGATATGATGACTGTTACGTGAGAGGCAAGCAAACAGTATCTGATGTGATGTTGAGCTAGATTCCATAGTGTGTCGCTGGCTGGATAATCCACTCCTATGCTGAGCCAAATGCTTTCAGTTGCACCTGTGGTTACATGCTGGCCTTGGTAAAGGTGTGTTTTCCCTCCTGACTTTGTACATGAGGATCCATGTCTAAAGCAAATCCAGACAATGTGTGTCTTTTCCTAATTGACATTCAGCATGATGCCATAAACTTCACTGTTAGTAACTTGGCACTCCAGTAATTTTCTAGATTATAATTTCTCATTCCCTATACTGGAAAAGCTTTGTGGAACTTCCTCCTTCTAAATCCAGACCTGAAGTAAAGCAATTGTGATGGTGATATCCCACTTAATGATTAAGATGAGACTATTTCTAATCAATTGGAAGAAGATCTTGATTTTAATGTTGCTTCTTGAGGTCATGGAACTGCAAGATTGAATTTGAGGGCACTGCCTCGTGGCAAAGGTACAAGATACCAACAAATCCTGCCATGCTTATCAATCCTGCTTGTGTTCTGACCCTCACCAGTCCTCCCTTTCTGTCAGGGATCTGAGATGTTTAGTTTCCAGAAAGAAAAGAGTTGGCATAGGATTTGTTAAACTCCTCTGGTTTTTTTATTCAGCGCAACTGAGACTTTCCACTTGTCATTTTTGTTGACTAATGGCTCTATCCAGGAACTGGGACACTGAGTACTCATTCCCTCTGGGGAACACGTTTTGATGAGACTTCCAGGCCCATTTCTACAGATTCATGGAGGTTTGGGAAGCACTGAGACCTCAACATGGAACTTCCTGGGTGCTCCCATTTCAGTTAAAGAACTTCAGGTGGGAAACACTCACTGAGTTACTCCACAACTGACACTGTTCTCCACTGAAAAAAGATTGTGTGACAAAACCCCACCAGTTTAGACCCAACCAGGTCCTTTCTGAGGCTGGAGGGTTGTCAGGAGCTGCCCAGATGTCCTTACCAAGGCAGAGTGACCAGGGCTAACACTGTGACATTCAAATTGAGTTGAATCTTCCCTTGTAGTTTGCTTAGAGCAATAACTTCCAGTTAAAACCATGGCTTGAAAATGAAAGTTAGCTTTGTCTTTTGTGTGATCTTCGCTCTGAGAGTTACAAAACAGGGGGAAATGGTGATTTTTTTTTTTGAGTTTAGCAAAAATACTTGATCTCCCACTTATATTTATGTATTCCTTTATTTTGAATTAATATCTTATTCCAGTTTGTTAGAGGAGCTGGTTACTCAGGAAATAAGTATTTTCTCTGGATATTTCCTGAGTTACAGACTGATGAAGCCTGTTGCAGCAAGTCCCAAGCTGCCATGCTGTGCATGGGGTGGGGAGGGAAGTTTTGGGAGAATTTTTCGGTGCCTTTTTTTTTCACTTTCCTCCTTGAGCCTGAGTGTTGCTTGAATCTCTGGTGTTTGTTTAGGCTTCCATTCTGGCCCAGTCATAAATGGTCTGGAAGCTGCTTGAGAGAAGGATGTTTTGTTCAGAGAATTTTGGTGCCTCTTGTGCATCCTGCCAATTTTTATTTTGTCTGACAGTCAACTGTCCATTCACAGATGGTCTGAAAAATGATCCATTTGGCTCTTTGCAATTATCGCCTCCTTTCCATTTAATCTTTTTTCCTATTGACATAAAAAATGAATAATTTCACAAACTGCTTCCTTCAACTTAAAAAGCACAGAGGGAGTAAAGGTAAAAATTCCAATAGCCATCTTTTTATGATATTCTCTTTCTAGCTGTACATTGACTTTAAGTTTTTTCTTTGTGGTAGGGCAACAATGAGCATTTTAAATGTCTGAAAGCTTACTCTGAATAGTTCCTGAAAATACTGTGAGCACTGTGCAATAAAGATCTGCTATACTCTTCATATTGATGACAGAACAAGTTGTGAGTATAGATGATGTGCAGTTAAGGAAATCGAGGGTCAGGGATCATTTGAGATGGAGAAATGCCTCAGCAGGTAAAAAGTGCTTATATGCTCCCTGAAGACTCAGACACAGCCCAGGAGCACAGGCAAACACAGTTGAGTGATGCATAAATTCAAAGAAATACCATCTTGCAGCATTGCCATTCCTGTATTATTCTTGGGAGGTAACTCAAACATTGCTGCAGTAACAAAAGAAGGTGTCTGAGGTGTGCTAAAGAATCACCAATATAATTGTTGAGAGAGGCTGTTCAAAAAGGCTTTTGTTCTTTGACAGGCATTCCCCAATAGTTCTTTTATGTAAATCATAGAAAAAAGTTCTACTGTCACATTGCACATTTGTCATGATATTCTGAAATCTGAAAACACAATTGGCAGCAACAGCCTTTGAAATTCAGGATCTATTCTTTCCTAGAGATAAATCTATAAATAAAGGCCCGAGATTTGGGTGGTTTTGCCTATGATTTCACTAGAAAAATTAGACTTGGGAGTTTACACATGCATTCACATAAAAACAGTTCTTTGAGTGAAAAGAAAAAAAATTTTGAAGATGTATGAGGCTGTACCAAAATTTAGGATTAGGTTTGGTGATGACATTGAGTCCTCCTTGTCTCTCTTTGTTGCTGCTAAAAGAAGAAAAGAACAGGATGTTCTTGTATTGCTGCTGAATTTTAGCTTAAAAAAATGCAGATTATTTGGTTTTTGTACTCTGAGTTACTGACTTTTAATAAGAAGTTGTATAACTCAGAACTGCAAGTGTGTTTTCAGTCTTCAGCAATCTTTAAAGATTTCTTTTTCAAGAGTGAGACTCTCATACGGTCTCCTGAAAGAATGTCTCCATTAAAACCCCAGTAATACCAAGAGTGTGTGCTAGTTACATCTGTAGCAGTAACTCTGGTTTTTAGGACTCTTAAATGACAAATTTTCCAATTTGAATATTTCTTTGAGTTAAAAGGAATGTTTTCATTCTCAGTAGTAGTCATGTTTTAAACATATAATCTTTCAGATTATCATTATTGTCAGAGCAATCTTAGTGTTATTGCGAGGAGCTAAAACAGGGTCTTAATCTTGAAAGTATTCTTTAGCCCCCTACCTTTCTCTCCCATCCATTAAACTAAAATTTTTTTGCTGGACTGATGTATTTTTAGACTTTTGGATTTAGATAAGTTCACATAACCATGACACAACTGCTTTATCTCAGTGCTGTGTTCTTTATATTTCTCTGATTAGAAAAAGCCTTCCTAAAGCAAGGGCCATTTAAAAATAGTTTACCAACCTTTCCTTTAAGTATTTTGCAGAAAGTAAACACAGTCACTACAGCTCTATCTGTGTTACACTATTGTACGTCAGCTGGTGCATGGGAGTCCATGGGATTTACCTTACTAAGACTATAATCCCTTGACTTCATTTGATAGTTAGATTGTATTTGTGGTAGAGGCTTTAGGCATAAGAATCAAATACATACTTGGAATTATTTCTGACGTGGGTGGCTACAACAGAGATTTTCAGTGGCATATTTCTTAGAACAAAATGATTTCATATGTCCCAAGGACCAGTGAAAGTGAAATTGAATGCCTGAAATGCACTGGACTCTGGATTTCTTCTGTTTTAATAGTCACTTCTGAGTCTATGGGTTTATAACCCATTTGTGATACAAACTCAAAGCCTGAGATAGTGAACAATTAAATATTCCACTCTTACAAACTGAGGCAGCCAAAGATTGTGGCTTGATGTGACAGCTCCTGCTTTCAAGCCTCAGATTACTTATATGGAAAACCACAGAATGGTTTATGCTGGGAAAGACCTCTTAAGATCATTCAACAATAATTAGAAAAAAGTAGGAAGGAAGGCCTGTATTATTGACTATATATACTGTACTTTATGCAGTGAAAAGGATCTCATCATCTTCTTTGCATCTCAGTTAACGTGGTTTTAGTTTCCAGCTCTGGCATTATTTAGGTGGCTAAAGTATGACCACCTCATGTCATAATTAAAGAAGTGAAGAGGAGGGCAGAATCATTGTTATTTTAGCTTTCTTATTAAGATACTCTCTGATACATTTCTGTAAAATACATGAAACCTGATTATTTGCATGAGAAGTAAGACCAATAAAGATGGATACCTATCAATACTCATCCAAACATTTTTAGGTATGTCGAATTAAAAAAAGAATTCATTTTTTAGGCTGTTTATGTTTTGGGAAGGCTTCTCTTTTGTGCTGCATATATTGGAGAGGCTTTTTTAGATTTAATCTGTGGATGAAAACTGCTCTGCTCCAAGCCTGGCGTTTGTATTTATTCTTTATTCAGGTCAGAAAGTAGCACTGATGTTAACTAAGCCTTAGCCTAAGCTTTGTGGATTCAGGCCAGGCTGAATCATGAAACTGGCCTACAAGTCTTGAGCATGTTTATCAGAAGAAAGAAAAAAAGCCCCACAAGACAGAAAATTATGTTTGAGACTCTTTTTTATTATTTCTCATCTGTCTGGTGAGCTGTGAATGTTCTGCTTCCACCTCCCTGGGACTTGCAGGTTTGCTGGGACCTCCCCAAAGACTGGAGTGCAGTTTTCTCCCACATTAGGTGCCAACACAGCTTCAGTGCAGGGTTACAGGGGAGTTCATTCACACTGGCACATCAAGTCTCCTTCTGAAATGAAATTTTTTGCTGAAAAAGACACCAGAAACTTGTCGCTGTTCATGACTTCAAACAACTCACCATTAATTCTTGTGGACTGATTCCTTTTTGTGTAGATGAACCCTTAAAAATGCATGCATCATCGAAACTTTGACAAATTAATTACTGTGGTCAGGAATCATGTGCTGCTGCATTAATTTCAGACTCAGAATGGCTTGGGTAGGAAAGAATCCTAAAGACCATCCTGTTCCACCCCCTGCCATGGGCAGGGACACCTTCCACTGGATGCAGAAATGCAAAATGCAGAGAACAAAGTAGTTATAATTAGAGTGACAATTTTTGACATCTTAAGTTAAATAGAAAAGCAAATGCTCATATTTAATTTCTTTAAAGTACATAGTGCAGAATTTAATAGAACACAAACATTCCTCTTGAGTGAGGTGGCATTTCAAGGTGAAATAATAAAAATTGCTGATGGAATTGTGTTTGTCCATTACAACAAGAAAAAGCAGGGCAGGATTTTGCTATTGGGACTTGTTAGTAGCTTTTGAGGAGGGTCTGCTGTCTGTCTCACACTGACACATGATGAGAAGTTTGGATCTCGTCCCAAGTGCAGCAGTTCCAAAGGTGGAATCACTGACACATCCTACCTGAAGGCATCAATTTCCTCAGGATTTTCGCTTATGAATGGAATAGATAATGACATCTACTACTGAAACATGTTCTGGTCTTATGAATAAGGTATTGTTATAATTTAATCTTTTTTTGTCTGCAGGTGTTCAGATCTGTGTCTATTCAGCACCTATTTTTTTAAAACTTTGGTGATAGCAGAGGCTATAAAAATATCAGTTTTTTAATTAAAGTGCATATAGGAAAAACATGTGAAGATGAAACTGGATTTTGCATAACATAATCTGAAGACAAATACATAAATAGAGTGATTAAATAATATTGAAACATGTAATTCAGTAAAACTAGGAATGGTGGCAGGTTAATGTGGTGTTTGACAGCCCTGTGGTGGAATTCTGCGTCACCATTATGTGCAGATACTATTTGTGGAAGTAGTACATATTAATCTCAACAGATAATAGTGAAAAACATTACTTGAAAGTAGCACTCAGTGAAGCAGCTGCCCACTAAGATGATTAATGATTAGAAATACTGCTGCTATTTCTAATGTGGAATGACTGCTTCCTTCAGGAGACAAACGGATATTCATTGTGGAGTTTATTGCACTGCGGGGTCTGGATGCGGGCAGGTCCACCCAGAATCCTAATTAAATTAATTAGTTGTTGTCAGTGTGCACTTTCAGATTTATAATGGAGTGGAGAGGACTGGGGGGCTCAGCTGGAGAAAAGGAGGTTCAGGGGGGACCTTCTGGCTCTGCAATCCCTGCCAGGAGGGGACAGAAGGAGAGGGAACAGCCTCAGTCTGGGCCAGGGGAGGTTGAAACTGGATAGTAGGAAAAATTTCTTCACCAAAAGGTTTGTCCAGCTCTGGCACAGTTGCCCAGGGCAGGGGTGGAGTTGCCACCCCTGGAGTTGTCTAAAAGCTGTGTGGATGTGGCAGTTGGGGACATGGGTTGGTGGTGGCCTTGGAAGTGCCAGGGAAGGGGTTGAACATGATGATCTTACAGGTCTTTTCCAACCTAAATGCTTCAGTGACTCTTTGGTTTTGTTTTGTAATGTTTCAAATCACACAGATTTACAGCCTAGGTAGATAAGAGTCCTTCCAAGGTAAGCCACAGACAAGAACAATATTATACCAGGGACTTTATAAGGAGAGTTAAAAATTGTTCCTAGCCCCAAAATAGGTGGGGAAAATGTGGGCAGTAGTAGAGTAGATGCAGCACTACTAAAAGGTTAATTGAAGCTGCTTGGTAGGATGCTCTCAGATACCCCTCAGAGGTGTGATGGAAACCTTGTTCTTGCAAATCAAGACCTGACCTGGAGCTTGGGACAGCTCCAGCCTTTGGATACCTTTGGCAGTGCAGACAGCAGGTGACATGTGGATTATCCACCAGAGCCTTCAGAGCCAGGTCAGGTTGTGTACTCTGATTCATGCATGGACAAGGGGTCTGTGCACATGGAATTGCTGAAATTGTCATGGTGGTCAGGGTTTTGTATTAGGAGAAGATGAGGTGGGCAGAGAGAGGAGGAGGGGGAGCACTAAACTGAAATATCAGGAGGAATTTGCAGTGGGAAACTGCAAGGAATATCAATGGCATAGTCAAAATCTGATGATGTTTGGAGAATGGCTGTAGTGGCCTCACCAGATCTTGTGCCATGGCCATCCCTTCTGCAGTTTCAGTCCCCAAATCCACATGGCTTTGAAAGTTATGAGGTCCAAAACCAGTGATAGCCATGGACCTGATCTAACTTGTTTCTGCTTCTACAGTAATGCAGCTGGGCCAATAAACTTTTGTTAGGGTTTTGTGTAGACCTTTTTTATCAAAGTTAGAAGACCAAAAAGTAAAAATACTTACTGAGCTTGCTTGTTTGCCTGTGACATTTTTTCCATTTTTCTCTAGTTTTGTAAGTCCCTGAAATTAACATCAGTTTTCTGAGCAATTTCAGTGTCCTTGAGTACCTTTTCTCTTACGTGTTTTCAACTTTTGGTTAATGAAAAGATCTATTCAGTGACTGTCAGAACTTGAGATTTCTTCTGCTTTCACCTTTAATATTGACTAACTTTTCTTGAGGTAAATAATGTACAATCCAATGCTTAAAATGTTGGGGGTTTTAGCTGTTGCTGTATAGACTGGAAAGGAGCTGCCACATTGGTTTTGAATAGATTTGCTGATACATATCTATACATAACTAAACTTTATAATCTTCTGATAAATAGATGAACAGGTAAAAATGGTGACTTTTGTGTGTAGTTTTAGTAAAAAAATCCGGTTGCCTCAAGAAAGTCCAAGGACTCCCTGTGTTATTTTCTGGCATAACTGGCTCTTCAGGCCAAACTCTCTGGAGCTGATGCTAAAGCTGCTGGATCCAGAGCCCACCTGGGTTCTGCTGTTACTCAAAACAAGTCCTGAGGTAAAACCTTGGGGTAAAACCTTGAGGTAAAGACAGGCATCAAAATGGGAAGACACCAAGTCAGAGAACAGTGGATAATCCACTCCATTCCATTTCCACAAGAAAATGTCATAAACATTGTTTTCTTCAAAATGAATATGCAGGTTTAAACCTTGGACAGTGAAGTGTTGCTTGAGGAGTTTTGGATTCTTTTTTTTGTTTCTACAAAGACAATACGTTTTAAATGCTTTGGGAAGAAAGAAGGAAACATGTCCTGTCTTTCTGAGTTGTTTGGTATTTCAGAATGAGGTCAGAAGGGAGTTACTAGTTTTCCAGTTTTATTTTGAAAAAAAAAATGCATTTTGCTGATTTATTTGAATGTTGTACGTGAAGATGTGCAATGAATCACCCTCCTGGAGTTAAATTCTCATGTGCATCTGTGTTCACCTAAGCTCTTTTCTCACACCGCTGGGGATCTGCATTTATGGGATTGAGGAGGCATCAACATAAGTATTGAGAATATGGGTCAGAGTGAATGCATTGCTCATTCTCTGCAACAAGCTAATTACTACTTAAAAATTTATGAAATTCTGAGGACCATAAAAGTGATCTCTGGAAGTTTTAATTTTTATTCTTCCTCTTTTTATTCTTTTTGTAGCCAACTGGAAACTATCTCTCTGGGCTTCTCTCTCTTTTCCTTCTAGCTCACTGAAACTTCTTTTCCTTAATGTTACCTTGACAAAGGCTTTGCTGCTTTAATGTATAGTTTTCATTGTGACTTTCATTGCTGCAATGAAGTGGCTAATTGAACAGTTTATAATGTGTATTCCTAACTCCTACTGCAGTAGGTTAACCATGAAAGGGAGAGAAAATGAACATACAAAATGTTGCATTTTTACCTTTTACTGAGAAGAGCCTCAGAGATTTTCTTTATTTTTCTCTTTATGAGCAATAAAATTCTTGAAAATGCTTCAATATGAAACTTTCTTTGATACTGACTCTTAGATGTCACCTACATTGTCATATGCCATAGTTTTAAAAATGCCCACAAACATAAATGTAGAAAATAGTCTGGGGGGCTGGGGCCTAACCTGGAGTAAAATATGTAAGACTGCAGTTAAATATTTCCTTTCTGGCTTGTCTTGCCAAAAATGCAGAGCAGCAATTTGGAGTTTCTGGATTGTCTTTAATAAAAATAGAGCAATGCCAATACTAGCCTCTAGAATATCTCCAATGGGCTTATCATGGAATAAATAGAAGTTTAATCTGCCTTTTCTATTTATAACACTTCATGGACTTTCAAACAGCTCTTATGCAAAAAAAAAAAAATATTAAAGTCCTGGTTATATGGAAGAGCATTTCCAGCTGTTCTTGGACTCTGCACTGAGCGAAATGGAGAGCCCAGTGGAAGATCAAATCTAACAGAAGCTTTTGAAATGAAGTATATCTTCAGAGTTACCAATTTCTAAAAGAAAATCAGGTCTTTAATATAGCAATTTTATAAATATTAAAATAGTGTAATCATCAGTTTATAATACAGATTTTATTTATGATAAAGCTACAGCAGAGTGAAAAGAGAAAGGAGAGATAATGTGAATGTAGGGAGAAAGTTCCATGTTTGTTTTTAAAACTATTTCTTTGTAAGTAAATATTGCTGACCAGAAAAAAAAAAGTTGTTTTTAAAAGATGTTTGGGGAAATGCTGCAGTTGGCAGGTGTTTGTTTTCAGGCAGCTGCAGCTGGAAATGTGTCCTCCATATACCTTCCCAATTTCTTGTCATTCCAATGGTGAAGAAACCAAACAATTTATTTGAACAGTGTTCATTAGCAGAGCCTGTACAATACTGCTCTTAGGAAGGAAGATTTACTGTGTTGACCTTTTCCTCCTCTCTGTTTAAACTACTCTCTTCCTCTTGTTCTTTACCAGTTCTGAAATTTACCTGTTTCCCCTTTTGTAAATGGTACTCACTTTCTGTAATCTGCTTGATGCAGGCCTGGTTTTGGTCTGGTCCTATTTCTTACTGTAATTTTTTTCCATGCTGAAAAATTTTTTTAATTTGCTTTATTTCTTTATAAATTTTATTTTATTTCTTCTGTGCTATTAGTCTTCATCTTTCTAACCCTGAATGCAGATGCAGGGAGGTGTCTGTATTGTGATGGGCAAGGCTGTATTCAACTGATCTTGCAGAACTTCATCAGTGTAAATGGCCACATTTCACAGTCTGTGGGGCATCTTTCCTTTCACAGCACACAAATATTCCATCAGCTTTGAGTTTACCGAAGTTGCTCAGACTGTATTTGAGTTTCTGCCACCTCCATCAACTCCAGTGTGTGGTTTTTCCCACGCAGGGTTTAACAACTCCGAGCGCATGTGTGACAAGGAGTTCATCATACGCAGAGCAGCCACAAACCGCGTCCTCAACGTGCTGCGCCACTGGGTCTCCAAGCACTCACAGGTATTCCCCTGAAACACATTCCCTGGGTTGATTTGTCACACTGTCAGCTTGGCTGGGCTGCTTCTGGGACAGAGACAAAGTGAGGTGGGAGGAAGGGAAGGAAAAAAGGGAGAGAAGGAAGGAAGAGAAGGAGAGGAAGGGCAGGGCAGGGCAAGGAAGGGCAAGGCAGGGCAGGAAAGGGAAGGGGGAAGGGAAGAGGGAAGGGAAGGGGAAAAGGAAGGGGGATGGGGGAAGGGAAGGGGGATGGGGGAAGGGAAGGGGAAAAGGAAGGGGGATGGGGGAAGGGAAGGGGAAAAGGAAGGGGGATGGGAGAAGGGAAGGGAAGGGAAGGGGGATGGGGGAAGGGAAGGGAAGGGGGAGGGGAGGGGGAGGGGGGAAGGGGAGGGGAGGGGAGGGGAAGGGAAGGGAAGGGAAGGGAAGGGAAGGGAAGGGAAGGGAAGGGAAGGGAAGGGAAGGGAAGGGAAGGGAAGGGAAGGGAAGGGAAGGGAAGGGAAGGGAAGGGAAGGGAAGGGAAGGGAAGGGAAGGGAAGGGAAGGGAAGGGAAGGGAGAACGAAAAAGACACTTCGTAAGGAATCTATAAACTGCTTTGTCACTCCATGCTCATGAAATAGTTCATCTCAAAAGATAAATGTACCAATGTCAAACTGTCTGATGTCAAATCAATTCCCTTTTTCCCATGTAAAGGGTTTAATTTTCATAGAAGTTAAGTTTCCTAGAGAATGAAGTCAGTAAGAGTTGTGTAAGTGGGGAAACTGCTTGTGTTTGAAAAGCTGAACAGCCCAGAAGAGATTAATAAAACCTGGCTTGGTATCATAGGAGTGATTAAACATTTTGAGTTAGTGAGAACAGTCTATGTATACCAAGTTTTGTTTGACTACCTGTTAAATTAAAATCAGAATAGAGCACATCCTGAGCTGTAACAGAGTGGCTGCAGTCTGTTATTGTAGTTCTGTGTCACTGTACTGGCCTCACTGTGGTCCTTCCAGAGTTCACATTAAATAGCTGCAGTGAGATGAGTTGATCCTCTATGCTAATTTAAAAATGGTTAATATGTGATTGTGAGAATGTTAGGAGTCATCAGACTTTGATCAACATTAAGCAACACCTACAACCAGTTTCACTGAAGTTTACATTTCAGAGCTGGTCCTGATATAGTTGTGATGATTCTGTGTCACAAGCACAGAATAACTGTGAAGGGTGCAAGCACACTCTGCATTGTGGTAATTTACCAAAAATATACTTTCTGTCCTTAAAATTACAAGTGTTCTCTGTTTCTATTTCAAAAGTACCCATGATATGCAAAAATATCACATTCTCCTGAATACTTTTGCATCTTTTGCATAATGTTTACACGTAGTAGTGCTTTAGAAATATGAAGAGGATAAAGGTAATGAGTAATTGTGCAACATTGTCCATTTTTAAAGTGGAAGGTGTTACCTGGACTTCTTAGTCCGCCACTGCCTTTTATTTTTAACATGGCAAGTGTGTCAGATTTTAATTCTCTCTCTCTCTTAGTTTGTGATTCCAGCATAGCAAATATTTTAAAATGCAAGGGCTTTGGCATGGAGAATAAGAAATGCTACAGCAACAGAGCACGTAATGAGTGTTTTGTGCTGCTGACTTGAGAGACTAGTGAGAGAGAAGGGACAGCAGACCCAAGCAAACCAGAAAAGACTGACTAGTTCCTGCCAAAAAAAATACAGGATAGGACTGCTTTAAGGAAGACAAGTGAAGAATTGCTGTCTGGCCAAATAGTAAGAAATGCTGGCAGGAAAGATGTATAGTCCTGGGAGTCCAGTAGCTCAGAGCTTATTTTACAATAACAACACAAACTGCAAATCAGAGAACCCTAAGCCACCAATATCTGGTGAAAAAAATGCTTACTGAATTTCCAAATTGACAAAGCAATATAAGAATTAAAATTCTTTAAAAACAATAGACCTGAATTAAAATTCTTTAAAAGCAACAGACTTGCCAAAAACTTTTATACATTTTTGTATCGTTCTCTGGCTACTCAGCAACCTGATCTAGTGGAGCTCCCATGGCAGGGGATGGAATGAGATCAGTTTTAAGACCCCTTCCAACTCAAACCATTCCATAAGTCTGTGACTCCATGATTGCTGCATTTGAGACATCCTTCATCTTCATTAGCAGCAAAGGACAGGTTTTATTCATTAAAAATAATTAGTTAGGAAATAAGTGGATATTTGCAAATTTAAACTTACAATTTTGATACTGCTTTCCCTCAACTTGGCTTCAAATTTGCTTTTACTTCAAAAACTCCCAGCACCAACTAGGCAATTTCTCTCTGTCTGGTACGCTGTTCTCTTTGTGATGTCCCTAAATCCTTGTGGTCATTGCTGGCCTACACCATTGCAAAAAGTGACCAACTTCACATGTTTTTTTGTGCCAAAATGCCACTTCCTTATCACAAGATGCAAAGAGAAGCAAAGATAACACACATGGAAACTGAGACTTTCTTATTTCTCCTTTTTGGGTGTGAGATGCTACTACATAGATGCTTAGTGCTGCAGCTTGTGAATAATTCTGTAGCATAACTGACTCTGTCTTGGTGCTCTCTGATTCACCACTGACAGGTACAAGTCTGTCTAAATCCTTGTCCTGATCCATTGGGCTCTGGTGCAATGTAAAGACACTCACATGCAACCATCTGCTAAAGGGCTCTCACATGGTATCATCCCACTTCATTATTCCCTGCCCTCCATCCCTCCCTCTGCAGCCTTTGGCTTTGTTTCTGCTGCTGCTCTCAAGTATGTAATAACATGGGTCAAGGTTAGTGCATGAACCCAGGGATGGAGGAATTATCCAAACAAATGGTTCAGAGCCTTGTGTTTACTCACTTTGCTCTAGAAAATCTTTGGCCAGGGTTTGGAAGGTCTTTGCTGATCTATGGAATCAATTATCTTCCTACACTATCTTGCAACTGTTTCAAAACCACAGTTGTGGATGGTTTAGCTTTGCTTTTGTTTAAATGTATGTGACCACAGACTAGACAGCATTTAATATATAAAATTGTCTGTGGCCAGAAAACAGAATCATTAAAATTAACAGATCAGTCTATTCAGTGAGGATGTGCTTTCACAAAACTGTTTGTTACCTTGAAATTATGCTAAACAATGCTTAGAAAAAGGATTCATTATTTTTAAAACTTGGGCCATACACTGTAGAAGCCTCATTTAAATTTCAAGTAAATGTACCGTGGTAGTGCCAGACCTGCAGCCCTTTCTGAAGGGCAGAAGGAACTAATTAATGTCCCCAAGAGCTCCCAAGATACAGATATAAAAATTCGGGGAAAAAACATCCCCAGATGATGTGACACATTTGTTTTCACCACCCTGAGCACGAGTAATCAAACCTTTGTTGCTCATGGGCCAAAACCAGCACAGGTGACTTTAGGTATTCCAGATTGTTTTGTTTACATTTTTTGTTCTTTTCATTCTGTATCCCTAGTTTCTTTTTTCTTTTCATTCAGCCACCTGCAAGCCAATAAACCTTTCTTTAGCCCAAAGTAACGGGAGGATGTTCATGTTTACATTTTGTTTTTGAAATGTAATGGAGAGGAACAGCGTAGGATTCTCCTGTTGTAAACAATGAAAACACAAGTGATGAGGCAGAGCATCATTGTGAAGACAGTGTTGATGGGGACAGAAAGGGCTCGTGAGGATAAAACTCCCACTGGCTCCTGCAGAGGTGGAAAAATAGGAAGGCTAAAAGAGGCCAAGGGGAGAAAGTCTCAGGGTGACTTTCATTATCTGAGTGAGGTCTTGCATCCCTCTTTTCCTTAGAAATACAGCTGGAATGAGTTGGCAAATCTTAGGTCTGTCACAGACAGTGCCAGTGAGCTGTGGAGTTACCACAAGATGTGGGGAGAGCCCTGGGGAGAGCACCATGGCTTGAATGTTGAAAGCACAGATCATGATCTCGTGCCCCATGTGTGCTTGGCTCCAGCTGTGGAATTACCTACTGCACATCCTTCTTTTTTGGTCAGACCAGCAAATATGTGGTGGGTTTTCAACAGGAGGATTTGCAGAGGTAGTTATGACAGCACTCAGGGGTTAGGGAGAACACCTGTATACACAGAGAATTGTCTGGGCATGGATGGTTTTGGTTAGTTAGGAATAGTTCTAGTTCACATCAATTGGCCAATCCCATTTTTATTCCATTTCATTGGATTAAAAAAAATATAGATAATCCTTTCTGTGAGCCTCACTTGGTTCATGTTTAAAGGTGTAAAGTAACAAATAAGATAATCTGGCAAATTTGTAGTAACTTTATTGTAGAAATGTGAACAAATTGCACTTACACCACACTTAGCAAAGTGTGCTGTATTTTAACTGCATTTCAAATGAACCTCCTCAGGACCTGTGGCCCCTGCCTTGAAACAGAAAAGAAGTTTCTGGGATTCTTTCTGAAACAAGCCCTGAGGAGTCTGAGGGGTTGTCCCCAGGAGAGTCAGAGCAGGGGAACCCCGTGGGAGCGACCCAGCTTTGTCCAGAAACCCAGTTTGCTGAAGTTGTGCAGTGAGTGGTAACACACTCAATTGCTGCTGTGCTCTGTCGGAAGGTGAAGGAGCACAAGGGTTTGCTGTTCCACGACCCTTCAGGGAACATGAGTCACCCCCGGAGCGGGAGCCAAGCCTGCAGTCAGTCAAAGTAATTTACAGTGCTCTGCACCCACTTCTGCCGGAGCCTGACAGGTCCCTCCCCACAAGGAACGTGCTGCATCCCGGGGCTGAGAGGCAGCGATGTCACATTCCCTCTCTGTCCTGAGTGCTCTAATCTGCCCATACGTGGTGGCTGAGCTCTTCTTGTGTGCTACAGCTTTACTCAGCGTGTGAACCAGCAGGGCTCTGTGTGTGTTGTTCATGTAGCTGGTCCTTTTAACCTCATTATATTCCATCAGGAGTGACAAGCAAACACCGACTCCATAGAATCAGGACTGACAATTCTTCCCCACACAATGAATCTCTGCACTTTAACTGGAAGACAACACTGTTGTCCTTCACTTGTTTCTTTAAGTAAGCCAGACTTACTGCAAGCTCAGGGCTGAATGTCCCTGATAACCAGTTATAAAACCTCTTATCTCTGCTTTCCACCTGTGTAAATGTTTTGTTGCAGGTGAATTTATGAAGATTTTCCTCCACACTGTTGTGTGTGATAGATGAAGTGTGTTTTTATGCTGCAAAATTAAATATTGTTGTTGAGGGCAACAGCAGCAGAGTAACTTCACTTAATTCTGACAGTTTCATTTGTTGTGTACAAGATTAAGAGTAACTCAACTGATGCCATTAAAATAATTATCTGGTTACTCTTTGCCATGAAAATTATAAGGCAAACCCAATCTACTTAAAAATTTTCCAAATTCCTTATAAACCATCTTTCAGTAGATCTCCCCTCCTGTCTCTCCCTTCACTCCCTCTCTGGTTTTCCTGTCCTTATCACTAACATACCCAAATATAAATCAGGTTCTCACGTTTTACCTCCATTTCATTTCTCTGGGTTATTCAATATTTGTCCACATGTAAATGCAGCAGGTTTCTTCTCACTAAGGGAAGTTTAAAGAAAGAGGGGAGGAAAAGCTTTTGGCTTTTTACTGACTTCATGTTAAAGCTTGAAAATATATTTCCTGGGTAAACCATCAGTAGTAAATCTGCTATTTCTGGTTAAAAAAAGACATGGTAGCATGGCCAAGTTTTCTTTTTGGCTGCTTTCTGCTGCCTCTGCTGCAGTCTCTTTTCTTCTAGCGAGTGATGACAAATCCTTGTGCCCTCTCATGAAGGACTAAGACCATTGTCAGTCTGAAATGTGCTGAACAATGAAGTGGTCCTTGTCTAACTCACTGTATTCCATCTATGATGTGTAAATAGCACCTGAAAGTCACAGAAGTGGTCTAAAAATTATCTATCTGTGATATACATGAATTTACTCTATGTATACCTATATGTAGCTCCATATAGATCTATGTGTCCTACGCTATAAACAAATATATATGGGATAATACAGATTCATATATAATAGCCTTAGTGCAGATAGATATACTCTCATGTATTTAGAGTTCTTTGTCTATAAATAATACTTAGAATTGGTTGCTAAGTATTTTGATGTTTGTCTAATTCTTATGTTAACCTTTCTACATATAGTTAAGTACATGTACATGCTCAAGTGTGATGATTTCCTTCAATTTTTTAGACATTGCTCATCACTCTGGAATCTCTGTATCCCTTAGATAATGAACTTCAACAGAAAAAGTGATTAGCTCTCCAGTCTTCTTCTGAATCCCACCTTTTTCCACATTATTTTTTCTCATCACATTATAAGAGGCAGATGGCACATTATATGAGTTTCCCCAGTGATTCCAGGACTACTTTCTTTTGGAGATTACTCATTAAGACAAGTTTTGCTCTTAATGAGCATTTTGTTAATTCTCATTGTTACATGAATTACCTTGTATACACACAAAACCTGGAAATGCTATGGTTTTGATGAATCTAATAATCATAGGTGAGGCTTCCCGATTCAGTTTGCAAATGAAATACCTTCTAAAGTTGTAGACATTCTTGGCCATAAATTTGGTTGCAATAAAGCAAGACACCTTAAGAAAAAATATCTCAAAATGAAAATAATCAAGCAGTTGAGACTGGAAATAAAGTCCTAATCCCCTTCACGTGATTTGCATGAGAATTTTTCCCAGAATTTTGAGGTGTTACATTTGTCATCTCTTGGGAAATTTTTTCTGTTCATTTAGGATAATTTTGTAGCCCAACTAGCAAAAGTACCCAACTTCTTCTGTTTAGTGCCTGCCATTGAACTACAGGACATGTGACAACACTAATATTAATTACACTGGTGGCTTAAGCTTGTGCAGGCCTAAGGTTTCTCCTTTATCTAAATTTATAGTTTCACATTGCAAATGGTTTTCTTCTAGAAATCACTGGAGTGAACAGCACTGTCATGTAGTTTACTTACAGTCCTCATGTTTTCACTAATTAGTCCCATTTCCATACCCTAAATATATGGAAAAATTCTCTTGTCTTCTCTGGCAAACAGGCTAGAGCAGCTCATAAGGGAGGCATTTCAAGAAGTGGCTGTAGAAAATGTGCTTTAGAAAACAAACATAGTGCAGTACCCAGAAGTAATTTTCACTTGGCTTTGAGCTGTGTGTCTGATACCCCATCCCAAGCCTAACACTTCAGGCTTCCAATTCTTCAACATCCTTGACTATGGACAAACATCATCATCATCAAAAAAAAAGACACATACAAATTGGTTGGGGGGTATTAATTAGTTGTAGTACAGGTGAGGAGGCTTTTGAGGAGTGAAAAGAGGATGCTGTGACAGGAGGGAAATGCTCAGGGCAGGTTATTTCTGAGCACTGCCATTTCAACAGTAGCAGTTCTCAAAAAGTGCTGTAAGGGTGGCTGTGGAACCTCCTCCTGTGATGAACTTCTTGTCCTAAGTGTTTCATCCTTTTCCCAAATCACTAGTTCTTGTAAGTTTGGGAGGTCTCTGATGTTCCTTCATTCCCTCAAGTGAAACCCAGGGTGTCTGTTCATCAGAGGTGGTTCTGTTTCTCCCAGGGCAAACATCTCCAGAAGTCCTGTCCACTTACCAGCCTCTCACAACAGGAGGGGCTGTGATGCTTCTCTGACTATGAATGGTGAATGGAGCTGCATCCAGCTGGCGGCCGGTCACCAGTGGTGTTGCCCAGGGGTCTGTGTTGGGTCCAGTCCTGTTTAACATCTTTACTGATGATTTAGATGAGGGGATTGAGTCCATCATCAGCAAATTTGCTGATGACACCAAGTTGGGAGGGAGTGTTGACCTGCTGGAAGGCAGGAGGGCTCTGCAGAGGGACCTGGATAGACTTGAGAGATGGGCTGATTCCAATGGGATGAAGTTCAACAAGGCCAAGTGCAGGTCCTGCCCTTTGGCCACCCCAACCCCTGCAGCACTCCAGGCTGGGCACAGAGTGGCTGGAGAGCAGCCAGGCAGAGGGACCTGGGGGGACTGAGGGACAGGAAGCTCAACAGGAGCCAACAGTGTGCCCAGGTGGCCAAGAAGGCCAAGGGGATCCTGGCCTGGATCCAAACTAGCGTGGCCAGCAGGCCCAGGGCAGTGACCCTTCCCCTGGACTTTGCCTTGGGGAGGCCACACCTTGAGTGTTGTGTTCAGTTCTGGGCCCCTCAGTTCAGGCAAGAGATTGAGGGGCTGGAGCGGGGCCAGAGAAGAGCAACGAGGCTGGAGAAGGGACTGGAGCACAAGTGCTGTGGGGAGAGGCTGAGGGAGCTGGGGGTGTTTAGCCTGGAGAAGAGGAGGCTCAGAGGTGACCTCAGCACTGTCTGGAACTCCCTGAAGGGAAGTTGTGGCCAGGTGGGGGTTGGTCTCTTCTCCCAGGCACTCAGCAATAGGACAAGGGGGCACGATGGGCTCAAGGTCTGCCAGGGGAAATTGAAGTTGGAGAGCAGAAAAAAATTCTTTGCAGAGAGAGTGCTCAGGCATTGGAATGGGCTGCCCAGAGAGGGGGTGGATTCCCCATCCCTGAAGGTTTTTCAGCTGAGCTTGGCCGTGGCACTGAGTGCCATGATCTGGTAAAGGGACTGGAGTTGGACCAAGGGTTGGACTTGATGATCTCGGAGGTCTTTTCCAACCCAATCCATTCTATGATTCTGTGATTCTACAACGCTCTTGCACAGAGTTGCCAAATAGTTCCCATTTTCAGTAACTTTGTGCCTCCTGTTCCCATGGAAACAGGCAGGAGCTCGCCACAAACATGGTCCTGCTTGCAAGGAACTGTGATTTAGCAAGGGAGATCTGTAATGCACTAGACAGCTGAAGGTCTTGGGCTTAATTTTCTTAACAAAATGCTGCCTTTGAGCTAAATATGAGAATTTTCCGAGTCTAATCCAATACTTGCCTGTAAATTCTGTTGCAATAGAATGTCTCATTCTGTTCTCTGATCTTCTCCAAATTCAGAGATCAGCATGAATGGTGGTTGCACGTTGTTGAACTGCAGTCCTGTCTCAGCTATCAGTGTGCCTTGTGGGTAGTGAAAATTCTGAAGCTCCTGAGTGCAGTGCCAGAGAGAACAATCCTGGTTTACTGAGCTTGTTGGTTTGAGTACTCCACTATACCCAGACCTTTGTGTCTGGGTGAGTGTGAGATAAGAAATACCAGAGTGGGAGGCAGATAAACAGAGAAACTCAAGAAAACAGTGGCAGGCATTGCCAGGCATTGCTCCCAGGATTGCAATTAAGCTGCTTTTTTGCTCTTAACAGTCATCACTAGAGAAGAGAGAGGATTTTGTGGGCATTGGGAGGTGTGTTTCTTACTTCAGAAAATAAAGGTTAACTGATCTGCCCACTTCCACACAGAAGATAAAGGTCAGAAAGGAGATAAATTACAGCCTTTAGGAGATCCTGATTTATGACCTCTTCACAACAACAGCTTTCCAGGTTTCTCTAAATATTCTCAAGCCTAATAGCAAAAACAAACAAATAAAATTAAAAGTAAAGAATTTGAGTCTTATAGCACACAAAAAAAAGACAAATCTCGTAAAAATATATCCTTTGTGTAGTCAACATTATTATGACAGAATGAAGTAAAATTGTTTTGCTTTTTAGGATTTTGAGTTGAACAACGAGCTGAAAATGAATGTGTTAAACTTGCTGGAGGAAGTTTTGAGAGACCCCGACCTTCTGCCACAAGAAAGGAAAGCTACTGCAAATATACTGAGGTAAATAAATATCTAATAATTTAGCATATTAACTGGTATGTGATATAAGGGATTGTGCACCAAAGAATTCACAGGGTTTGCGTTTCCTCCAGAGTATTCAATTTTGAGAATTACTAAGCATTTTATGAGCCATAAAATGAGATATGTTTTAAGTTCCATTCATAGAAATACCTGTATTAGAAAATTTTACTGCAAAACATCTGACAGCCATGAGTTCAGTCTTCATGTATCAGTGAATATAACCCCATCTACAAAGTGAGAATATTTTACAGCCAGAGATTTTCATATAAATTACATTACTGAGTAGCAGAAATCCTTGCAAGAATACTTCTGAACAGATTAGTACCCACTAATGCAGAAGATCTTCTACCTGAAAGCCAGTGTGGTTTCAGAGCCAATAGGAGCACCACAGACATGGTGTTTGTTCTCAGACAACTGCAAGAGAAGTGTAGGGAACAGAACAAAGGTCATTATGTAACCTTCGTTGACCTCACCAAAGCTTTCGATACTGTGAGCAGAAAAGGCCTGTGGCAGATCTTGGAACGTTTAGGATGTCCCCCCAAGTTCCTCAAAATGATCATCCTGCTACATGAGGATCAGCGTGGACAAGTCAGATATGGCGATGCACTCTCTGAGTCCTTTCCAATAACCAATGGTGTGAAACAAGGTTGTGTTCTTGCACCAACTCTATTCACAATCTTCTTCAGCATGATGCTCCAAAGAGCCACAGCAGACCTTGATGAAGAAAATGGCATCTACATCCGATATCGTACCGATGGAAGCCTATTCAACCTAAGGCGACTGAAGGCCCACACCAAGACCCTGAATCACCTTGTCCACGAGCTGCTTTTTGCTGATGATGCCGCCCTGGTTGCTCACACAGAAGCAGCTCTGCAGTGCTTCACATCCTGCTTTGCAGAGGCTGCTGAGCTTTTTGGGCTGGAAGTCAGCCTGAAGAAGACAGAAGTTCTCTACCAACCTGCACCTCAAGAAGTCTTCCATCATCCTCACATCACCATAGGCAATTCAGAGCTTAAGTCAGTCCAGCAGTTCACCTATCTGGGAAGTATCATTTCCTCAGACAGTAAGATCGACAAAGAGATAGACAACAGGCTGGCAAAGGTATACAGTGCCTTCGGAAAACTCCATAAAAGAGTCTGGTCCAATAAACACCTGAAGAAAAGTACAAAGATCAGTGTCTACAGAGCCATTGTACTGTCTACTCTTTTATGTGGGTCTGAATCCTGGGTCATCTACCGCCACCACCTGCGGCTTCTCGAACTCTTCCATCAGCGCTGCCTCCGTTCAATCCTAAACATCCACTGGTCTGATTACATGACCAATGTGTCTGTTCTTGAACAGGCAGGGGTCAGCAGTATCAAGGCCATGCTGCTGAGAACGCAGCTGCACTGGGTAGGGCACATCTCCAGGATGGAGGATCACCCACCGCCTCCCGAAGATTGTACTCTATGGTGAACTCGCCGCCGGCTGCCGCAAGAGAGGAGCCCCGAAGAAGAGATACAAGGACTCCCTGAAACAACAGCTCAGCCTTGGCCATATTGACTGCCACCAATGGTCCACTCTGGCCTCCAATCGGGATTCATGGAGACACACCATTCACGACGCTGCTGCTTCCTTTGAGAATGCACGGAGAGTCAGTCTTGAGGAGAAAAGACAACGCAGAAAGAACCGTTCCTTGCCAATATCACCCAGGGAGATGTTCCGCTGTGCCTTTTGTGACTGGACCTGCCTATCCCGTATCGGCCTTTTTAGCCACCAGCAGCTTGCAGCAAGCGTGGGTAGTGCCCTTCTCAAATCTTCATTCGTGAAGCCGAGCCATGACATGATGATGATGAGCAGGAAACATTTAAAGAGTAAGCAGTGATTAAATAAATAAATCACTTAAAACATTAAAGAATAAGGAGTGGTTAAATATGATAAAAATCACAGATGGATCTAAGATGAACTTTTAAAATATTTTTTGGGAGTATTCTGCAGGTAAGCCAATAGAGGTGCCATAAATGCAGTGGATCTGAATTTCTTAAGACCACTTGACAGGTTGCCCCATCAGATGCATGAAAAATCAAAATGACTGCAAAGTTGTTTGCTTGAGGGAAAAAAAATGTCAAACAAAGGAAAAGAAACAAAGGTACATTCTCATTAAAAGCACCTTTATTTTTACATAAATAAAAATAAACCTCTTTAATAATACTGCATGTGCTGCTATTCCAAGTAAGAGTATAAAGTTTGTCTCATGTATTTCTTTGGAAGAAACAGTGATCCAGAAAGCAAAAGGTCTGAGTATAGTGGGTTTTAATAATATATGTGGCAGCAAAGGTTCCATCACTTTGCTCACCTTAAGACTTTCAGGTTCTTAGGAAAAAGAAACCTTAGAAAATAAACCTCGATTGACTGTTCCTGGCAGTAATGGGGTACCTTTATAGGCGTTTAACATACAAGTTTGTCAGCAATTTCCTGTGTCCTGTTTTAAATTAGCTACTTTCCATGGGTTGTTGCATAAAAAAATGGTCCTTGGTTTTTGTGTGCAAACTGTGGATTGTCTCCATTTGGATCCTTTTATGGCTGTTCAGTGAAATGGTGGGTATTGGTTCTCCTCTCCCCCTTCTAGCACTAATTACTGAGTATCTGAGCACACTGTATGATACACTAGTGAGCACAGTGCATCAGACATTTCTTTCTGGCTTTTTCAAAAATTCAGAATGAATTTTTGACCATTCTGTGAAATTTCACACTGTACTTATCTTGAAAAAAATAATCCTGTAAGAAGTGAAAATTCTGAAAAAGTGGCAGTTTTAAAATTGGGAAATGGAGAAGACTTTTGCTTTTTTTTCCTTTAGCCTTGGCTAACATTCATGATCAAAACTCCTTTATTTCTTCTCAAGACTGGCAATGCTGCTAAACACATATGGATGCTTTGATGCCAAATATTTTAATACTATTTCAATTTGAATTAAATTTCAATATATTTTTATACATCCTCTCAATGGAAGGAGGAGTTGTTAGTTTTTGGATCACCTCAAGGCAATGGGTTGTCTAGTAATGTAGAGTGATTTCCAAAGTTTAGCAAAGCACTGTAGATCCTGCTGGAGATACAGGCTCTCAACAGGGCTCCATAGTTAGCTGAGAAAAGGGAGTTACAGGATATAAGGGATAACCTGCTGTTGAGTGCAGTTGTTTTGTGTGTAACTGTGTATCTGTGGTAGTGAACCAGGAGTGCCTGTTCCTTTACTCTTCCACAATTTATTATTTTTTTTAAATTAGTTTTATTGGTATTATTTCATTAATTTATTAAAATAGGAATATTTATAAGTTTTTTAAAAATCTGAATGACTTGCAAGTTTAAGCAGTGACCTGCTGTCCCATGGAGCCTGAATACACATTTCTGGAACCATCTCAGGTGCTTGGGGCATTAAGGAGGTGTCCCCCTGGTCCTGCAGCTCCTCAGCTTGTCAGTGGATTCAGAGGCAAAACCAACTGTTCTTTGAAAACTTAACTTTGCAATGACCCAGAATATGTAATGGAGGAATGGTTTCTGTCAGGGGTGTTTAGTTTTTCTAGGAGGCTGAAAAGGCCCTTGTACAATTCTAGAACTGATTTCATGAAGAATTGAGAAACCAGCAGAGGCAGAAGAGTCAAAATCCAAGTGCCTCCATCCTGTCTGGCAGCACAATTGTATGAACCAGGTTTCTAGTGCCTGAACTATACTTTCCCTAAAAGCAAAAGTACTGCACATGGTGCAAAAAGAGGACCTGATGACATGTGGGTTGCTCTTTTCCTGGTGGTCTTCAGCATGGTGCCATGGCTGGTTGAGTCGGAGACAAACACTGAACATGCTCTTCTCAAAACTGGGAGAGTTCTCTCTAAAGAGCACTATTTACATAGCAGGGATGACCAAGACAATGTTCCTATTGACAAAGAACTGTTCAGCTTCAGGCCAGCGTTCCACTGAGATGTCCTGAAGAAGCACCACCTTTTCTCAGAGCATTGTGTTCCTTTTTCTGCATCAGACTGGAGGTTTTCCATCACTTTGCCAACATGTCAGATCACAGTCAATGTTGTGAATGGTGAGAGGAAGCCTGTAATGGAATAAAATTATTTGTTGAGTTCATTCAGATGTCCATAGATTATAATGGCAGGGTGAAGAGTCTTCATTGACTTGGGAAGAAACTCTGAGGTGGGACCCACTGTGTGCAGCTGAAGCACCAAACCACAAAACAAGCTGCAAAAACAGGGAGTGAAGCACTCCTTCCATATCCCTCCCTGTCATGGGGGACATTCTACCAAAGTTGCCTGAATTTGGGCACCCTGGTTGCTCCTCCACACAGTTGCAGAACACAGGCAGTGACTTGCTGAGGATGTGAATCCCACCCTGGATGCCCTGAAGGTGCCCAGAGTCTTTGCTCTTGTAGAGGTGTAAAGGTGCTCCCAGGGATTGTGTCCTCTTGGTTCCCTGTCAACATTTGCTTTGGAGAAATGCTGCTCAATCCCTCCCAGCTACACTCTCACCTGCTTAGAAAGATGTCACCCTTTGGGTTTTCTTCTAAATTGAGACCTTTCATCCTCTACTGCTTAGAGGAGAAATATAAATTACCCACCTGGAACTGAAGAGCTTTTTTACTGCTGTTAGAAATCGATTTTCTTAAAGATTTTTGACAGCATCCTTTTCATATGAAAGCACAGATCTGTCACAACTGGAAGTTTTGATGAAACTTTAATTCAAAAGACTTCTCTGGGACAGGATGAAAATGGGAAGGAGTGAGCCGGTTGATGTGCCCCTCATGAAAATAGTCATTCACCCATTTGCTGGGTGAGTGTCATAAAACAGGCTTTTTTGTTGTTCTGAAGAGGTGTTTGCTGCAGGCATTCTATCTAAAAAATCGTGGCATATCAAAACATGTGTTCTGTCAGAATTCTGGGCTGCCTGTCAGCTGTCACTGCAGGCCTTGGCTTCTCCAGATCTCAGTTTTTGTACTGTACTCTTGTCTCTGAAAAACAGAGGAATCCAGGATGAGGTTAGGACAAGCATTTCTTATTATAAATTCAGTGTTCAAACATTCATGAAAGTTCGTTCATGTTTTCTGAGCCTAAATATTGGTATTTTCCATGTCTCCTTGAAGAGTATTGGGTAAAAATATGTCATTTTACAAACTACTCTGACCTTTGAGTGCATGTACACATATGTGCATTAATATTTCTTGGAAAATGAGTCCATTTGTTAGCAGAGATTAGAGGAGGGGGAAAGGATGGTTTGTATTCCAAAGATACCATGGTCAGCTCTGGGAAAGGCTCTGTTTAGAATATGAATGACAAGGAAAATGTTGATGAGAGATACTGGGCTGCCTCAGCCTTGAGTCATCAAACAAAGCAGCTGGTATTTCTTGCATGATGGGATTTTTGTTGTGTGGACTGACAGGGTTTCTCTTCAGGGTAAAAAAGCTTTTTTTTATTCAGTATCTGTTCTCAAACCTATCAACATATGTTTTACTTGAGATTTTATCAGCCTTATTTACCAGCCCCTGAAATACAGATAAAATGTAATTGATAATGAAGCAGGAGGGTGTAAAGTTCAGACTGAATAGCAATGAAAAGCTCTGATTAATAACCCTATCTGGAGAAAAACATGGTGATTCAATAAAAACTTCTTCCTTCTTTTTCCTCAGATTAAACATAAATTAAATAGAAGGATATGCAGATACCAAAATCTGATGGATGAACAATTTTTCTACTCTGTATGATCTCACAAAACACATTTCAGGCTCTATAACTTAGACTACCTTTCAAATATTTTTAAAATATGCTTTATGTACCATAAAGGAATAAGGAGACACATTAATATTTTCAACTAGAAAATTGTTTTAATATTCAGACTAATCAGGCATGAAGAACAGTGTAAGAGAGAGAGAGGTGTCTAATCTTAGCTGCTGACTGTAAGAATTAGAAAGATATTTCCTATATATTTACTTCCTTCATTTGTAAGGATAATGATGGAGGTGTCACCCCATTCAGTCCTCCTTGAGAGTAATTCTGTCCATCAGAGTCTCTCCTTGCCTTTGGTTTCTCTCATGAGCCTTTTCACATGGATCTGTGCTTCTTCCCAGCTTCCAGGAGCTCTCCAGGGAGTGCAGTGGGAACTGGCCAGGCAGAGCTGAGCAGCCCAAAACATCTTCCCAGACTTGTGTTAGAGCTGAGAATTCCATGGCTGACAATAGTACAGACTGAAGTGGAAGCTGCTGTTGATACTGTCAAAAAACCAGCTCTATACAGTGCAGAGATTTGTTATCCTTTGCAGAGTTAAACATACACCATTTATGGACAAAAGGAAAGTTGCTTGTTTGTCTGGGGTTTTTTTTCATGTGTTAGAGAAAAAGCATCTGTTTAGAAAGAGGGATTGAAGGTTTACATAAAACATGAGATGTCATGTTGGAGAGCACCAGGCAGCAAGGATGTGGAATGGTTAACTATTTTCAGTCTTTAAAAGATCTCACATTTTATATTTTATTTCATAATTTCTGTGTCAAAGACAAGCCAATATAAAGTTATTTGCAAGTAACTCAGAGGATGCATTTACAAGATTGATGACAGTACTTGGGGCAGAGGGACAAGCCCTTGTTGTTTATTGCCGGTAGGCACATGCTTGTGTTGTGGGTTGAGCAATACCTTTCTGCAGGCAATCAGCTGTGTGAGGTACAGCACCAAATAAGCTGCTCAGGAAGGACAGATTGATAGTCTATTTACAGTTACTGAGGCTGCACACCACTATTATCTGGAGAAGAAGCTTAGGGCTCTTCTGAAGAGGTAAACATTCCAGACATTGCACATCTTGCCCATCAGACACAAGGTGTTTCCAACTGTTATGAATAAAAAGAGGTGTTTTCTGTGGATTTGATAGGTTGAAAATGAAGGGATGGAGGTTCCTTAGATTTTGTGTGTATCTGCATTTGATTTTAGCCATGCCCTCCGTTTTGGCAAACCAAAAGGAAACAATAGTAACAGAAGAACCTGCTGTACAGAGCACTAATGCTTCCTCCCCACCCACATGGTACAAATTCCATGCCTCACACTCACAGCTGAAGTCTCTTGGCAGTGGGATCCTTTTCCTTTAACCCTTTCCCTGGCTGGTGCATGGAAGGTCTGTTACTACAGAGTGCAAAATAAGGCATTGGAGGAGCCATGTTAAAACACCAGGTCCTGTTGCTGTGCTTTCTGGAACCATCAGTGGAACTGACTCTTCTTTGAAAATGGTCACCTGAACTTTCCTTGGAAATTCAACTGATGAGGACCCTCTGCAAAAACCCTGACCCAGGGCTCACTTCTATTTGCACCTTCAACTGGATGTTGGAACTAAAGCTCCCCCGATGCCAATCAGTGCAGTGACTTCTTGCCACATAGTTGGCACCTTTTTAATAAAATGTCTTACATACTGACTTATATTCTTTCTCCCTACGTCTTCTCTTTCCCATACTGCATGTATCCATTCAAGGTTTCTCTCTGTTTTCCAGATGAAGGGGTAAGACCTTATTATTATGTGCCAATATACTACATCACAGTAGATAGAGTTTGATGAACTCATTACTTTTGGGCTCATCTTTGACTCATTACTCAGAAATAATCACAATAATCATGATTTTTCTGCAGCAGAATTGGAAGCACTTATTAACACTTGTATTACTGAAAGCAAATCACGTCTTTGCTACAGGTAAAACCTGCAGTTTGTTGCCCATTTCCACTCTCAGCTCTTGGTGTGGGACACTGAACAAGACAGTGTTATGCCAATAAACAAGAGCACTTTTTTATGCCTGCCTGTTTTTCTGTCTTCTCTTCTCACATGTTGATTTTTCAAATATGTACCAAAAATACCATTTAGAAAAATAATTCAAAGATCAGAGAAAAGGCTTGAGGTGTCATTTTTCACTTTCAGGTTTCCTAGGATTATTCAGGAATCATTAGCTCAGAGATCTTAAATCTCCATGGAATATCTTACCTTACATGTCTCTGCTCTTGTAACACTTTTACTTAAAATAGAATACGAATTTTTAGGTACCAGATACTACCCCCCCCCCCCCACTTTACCTCTTCAGCTATAGTTTTAGGATTTATTTTAGATAAACCATATTGCTGAGCCATGGTTTTCTCATAACCACCAGCAATTTCACTTATATAGGATGTTCTGCTTCTTCATTTTTCAGGACTCTTTCCCAGGATGATCAAGATGATACCCATTTGAAAATAGAGGATATCATTCAGATGGTGAGTTCATGTTGAAAATTAAACATAAATACTCCTAGAGACATGTTGTGGGTTTGAATCAATAAAATGTAGCACAACTGTGACTTGTTGTAAAGCTTTTCTGGAGAGAAATACTGGTTTTTTATAACAGAAATGTCCATTTCAGTTTAGTTAAGACAAGAATTTGGAGCCCATATCAAAAAAAGGCAGGTCAAAACTTTAGGATTTGGATTAAAATCTCAGAATTTAGAAAAACAAAGATACTAGAATATATAAAATTATAAGCACAGAATATACAGACTTGAATTAACTTACATTCATGGCCCTGAGTTGATCTGTGCCTGTTTCTTTGTGAGTTTCCAGCCTGATGCTTACCTTCATGTGGTCAGAAATTGTTCTCAATTCTTCATAGCAAAGAAGTTCAGAACTCCACACTGAGAGTTTGCACGAAGCTCCTCACGCCCCGTGCTTTGAGGTGTGCTGGGACACACTAACGTGTTGTCCTTGCTTTTGCAGCCAGATTGTCCCAAACCAGAGTGCTTTGAGACGCTCTCAGCCATGGAGCTGGCAGAGCAAATCACCCTCCTGGACCACGTGGTGTTCCGGAGCATCCCCTACGAGTAAGTGTCGTCCTGTGTTACAGTCAATAAAATACAGACTCCACCCCAGGGAAGAATGAAGACACTTTATTGTAAACAGTATCCAAGTAATATAGTCATGGTGTAATTGATGCTGTGAGAGACCCCAACAAAGCAGGACTCTGAGCCAAGTTAGTGTGGGCTAAGATAAAAAGTGAAAGTCCTTTAATATCAGGCCTAGGGCCCACAGGAATACATATTGATGTGCTCCTGAATACTGATTTCTGTGGGTTTTACAATATTTAATGTGTTGACTTAGAATCACAGACTATTCTGAGTTGGAAGGGACCCCCAAGGATCATCGAGTCCAACTCAAGTCAATGGCCCACACAGGGAATTGAACCCATGACCTTGGCATTACTACAACCAAGTTTTAACCAACTGAGCTGATCTCAGGGTCATATGGTCCACCCAATCCCCAGTTCACACATCTATCAGCTCAACCTTTTTTCCCGCCCCAGTCTCACCCTGGTTCCACCCCCTCAGGATTTGAGGCTGGGGTCAGTGGGACCCTCTCTTCATCATTTTCCTCTTCCTCAGCACACACAGGATTCTCAGAGGTTTTCCAGTGTTCTTAGACCCAAGACTGTTGGCTCATGTTGATGTCTCATTCTGCAGGCCTTTTTGATAGTCTTCAGTTTTCTACCTTGGAAACAAGACTAAACAACTAAAAGAATTTGAGTTGCTGATATGTGGCAGAGGTTGGCATGTATAAACATTGAACTTAAGCTGCTAGAAATATTAACACACTAAATTTGCCTTTTACTGCAGTTACAAGTACTTCTAAAATCTATAAAACTGAAAAAATCAAAAACCCCACAGGCATCATAATTAAGAGTCTGAGTTATACTAAATGGGGGCTGGGTCTTACTAACTAAGGGATCACCGTATGTCAGTTGTGGGGAGAACAAGGATCTAGAGCTAATCATTATTCATGAACACAAGGAGAGGGGGAACAATAGATGTTGCAAAACAGGTTTCAGTACAACACAGGAAATACACAGAAACTACAAGTCTTTTCAAATGCCAAGACAGGAAATGGGCAGCATCTGCAGACTGGATTAAGTCTTATCATGTCCTGGGGTGGCTTGCTGAGTCCCAGTGTTTTCCCAAGGCTTGGCAGACATTCCTGTCAGATTCCTTGATGTGGGAGGAGTTTTGTACCCCAACAGTCCTGCAGGTCCTGAGTCACTGATGGCAGTGCAGGCACTGCCCTATTTCATGCTCCTGGCAAAAAGGTTTGCACACACACAAGGATGGCGTGGGTATAAATAGGGTCTCAACACTCAAAATTAGCATGGGGTGATGGGGAGTGTCACAATGCCTGAACTCCACACAGTTCTCAGTTGAGCCATTTTAGGGCTTTAAGAGGCTCCTACCTCTGTCATTAAATAAATCACTTGACTCCATCTCGTTTTATGGGGTTTTCTGGTAGTTTATTTCTTGGTCCCCTTTGTCATGAGTTACAGTTACTAGGGAGTTGTGGAAAGAAGGGAAGAAGAACTTAACTTTGTTTACATTAACACATTTTTAACCATTCCTGCACAGGAATATGCAAGTTACAGGAGGGATTATACGTAAAACTAATTTTTCACTCGGTTTCAATTCTAAGACTTACACACACCATGCAAACTATCTAACATCACACAGCTATAGTTAATTATAAATACATATCTCACAAAATTGCTGGTCTTAGCAGTCCTTATGCAACTTACTTTAACTTTATAAAAGAGTTCTTAAGATATGTTTTTCAGTGGGGCTTCTACAGGCTTCATCTCTCACTTCTGCACCAGCTGAAGGTCTCCAGACAAATTCCATTCTTATTTTATCAGCTTGCACCTGCAAATTTGTCTTTGCTAGCCTGAAAATGCATGAATCCCAACAGAGGAGGGTGGTGATAAAAAGAAAAATAAATCTTCTTAGTAATATTTACAGTTTCAGACAGCATTAAAAATGGTACAGTGAAATGCTGGAATTAGTGTGAATCTGTTACCAGCTTCCATCAAACTGAGGTATCCTAAAAATCTACTTAGGCTGTGGTTACAGGCAGACTCTGTCCTGTGCTTATTAAGAGTATTTTTGTTTCCTTTTTTTTCCTTCTCCTCTCAACATGCAGAGAGTTTCTTGGGCAGGGCTGGATGAAAGTGGATAAAAATGAGAGAACACCATATATCATGAAAACTAGTCAACATTTCAATGATGTAAGTACTCTTCAATATCTGCTGGTTTTGAGGAACTCTGTGGACTGGCCTGTGGCCTCTGAGACAAAAGCACTGGGCTTTGCTGCAATGTGATGTGATGTCTTGTGTAGCAGTGACTGTCTCAGCTGTTTTGTGATTAATCATTGCAGTTGGAGCAGATGAAGATCCTCATTTCCAGTAGCTGGGACTCAGCATTTCAGTGACAGTCCAGGAGAGCAGGATATTTTAAACTGTACTGCAGTGCCTTCCTGCCTACAGAAGAAACAACGTTGTCTCCAGAGAAACATAACTCCAATTATATTTAATGAATGCTCTTTGTATCCCCAAACAAGCCTTTGCTATTTACCATTTTCCTTGAATTTTACTGAGAGGCTCCCCATCAGTTTTACTGGCTTGAGGATACTCCCCATTGCATCTCTTACACTTCTTTCATATCATCATCCCTTTCACTTCCCTGAAACAGTGTTTTCAATATACTTTTCCTGGGCTTATCAGGAGTCATAATTTCTGTTGTGTATCAGTGGGGCAGAGAGGGGAATTGGCCTTGTTCATTAATTAGTTATATGTTAATTTACATCATTACATATTTTATTTTTATTTTTAATTTTTCTTATAGAAATATTTATAAATATTATACATAAGTATAAATAAGTATTTAAATAAATCCAAAACTTAAAAATAAATCAATACATAATTTATTTTAATATGAATAATGTAAATGGTATAATATGCATATATATATTTATAAAATATAATTGATATATATTAAAGTTACAGTAAGTAATGTAAATAATATAATATAAATAATATCAGTATATATAAACAATATAAATTAATGTTATTAATGTAAATGAGTAATGTAAATAAAAATTTTTAAACTAAATTTCCTAACTTTCTTCCTGTTCCTTTGGGCAGATGAGCAACCTGGTGGCCTCCCAGATCATGAACTATGCTGATGTCAGCTCCAGAGCCAACTCCATTGAGAAGTGGGTGGCTGTTGCTGATATTTGCAGGTGTTTGCACAATTATAATGGTGTGTTAGAGATCACCTCAGCCTTGAACAGAAGTGCAATCTACAGGCTTAAGAAAACCTGGGGTAAAGTGTCCAAACAGGTAAGAAATCCCCAGTGGTGAGTAGGGTATCTGATTTCACTTGTCAGTATGTTCAGGCAAAGTGTTCAGACAGGATTCCTCTTTATAAATATTTCTACTTTTCCACCAAGTGGTATTTCATGTCGGGGTCTTCTGTATTTATTTTTTTAATCTCTGAGAACAAACTGTTTTCAGCAGAACTAGCAGGTACCAAAGACTATTGGGCCTGAAGTACTGAAATATTGGAGTATGTAAATACGGTAAATATTTTCAGATATATGTAAATGTAAATAATTTCAGATATCCACACCAAAGTGGCTACAAGCCATTGTAAAGTCAGGTCAGGTGCCTAAAATAGGGATTGCACTTCCCTGACTGTGCAGAAAGCCAGTAGGAAGGTCAGCACTGCTCACATGGATGAGTTTTTTGCTACCCAGAAGGAGAGTGCTGACAACCAGTGTCCTTTCTAATTCAGGGGCTCACGTTTAGATGCAGGGAATGCCTCTCTTTAACCCCTGCCTGGCTGCTCAGGCTGTCAGTCACAAAAACAAGACACACACACACAAAAAATGACTGGTCAGGATGAAGAGTATTCCATATTTTATGTTCTCTGTTTTAAATGCTTCAGAAAAATCCACTTACAATACATTCTGACTGATTTTCTCAGCTGCTTCATAGCTGGTGATACATTTTATTTTATTTAAAAGTCTGTTACAAATCCTTTCAATACAGACTGTTACAAAAGAGGTCACCTCCAAAAAGTTTTATGTTTGGAATTTGTTTGATTTTTAAACTTTTCAGCTGAAAACAAAACAGAAACAAAACCATAGCAGATCAATGTTCTTGCACAGTTCTGTGGTTCTTACTGGGAATATAATCGGAATTTTTCATCAGCCTGCTCTTTAGAAGAAAATGACTGTTTCTGCCTCCAGCTTTTCCCTACTTGGAATTTCAGTTTCAAAAATGATGAATTTCTCATCATTCTCTGCACTGTCTCCAGTCTGCAGCATAAACAGGCTGAAAAGCAAATTTGTTTCACTTTCGATGTAACCATGCCCACTGAATGTGATTTGTGTAAGACAGGAATACATTTCCATGTACATATTCAGCTTCTAACGGGAACTTGGAGGCAAAACCAACTTACAAGACAGAAAACACACTTTATGGTCACCAGCCTCAATAAATGCTGCTGAGGATCCTCAGCAACATATAGGATTGAGTCCTTTATATTCTTATATACACAGTAAACTGAATTCCTGGCCATTAATTTAATGAACTCGTGGGGTTTCCTCAATTTGCAGTCTAATAGTATTAGTATAGATACAGGTCCTGTGTATCACTCACAGAAAAATCCTTAATGCTGCCTATTCTCTGTTTTCAGAAATACATGAGGAACTAATAAGTAATAAACCCAAATTCTGAATGCCTGTTTTAGTACTTTTGAAAGTGGAGTGCAGATTCTAAGTGAATTACACCTTTTTTCATGTCTAATCCCAGTTGTTTGTGTGCCCCAGCAATGACATTTGTCATGCATTTTCCTTCTAGACAAAGGCTCTCATGGACAAGCTTCAGAAGACAGTATCATCTGAGGGAAGATTTAAAAACCTTAGAGAAATGCTCAAGAAGTATGTTCTCCTACAATATACAATTGTTTTGTTATAAGCAGTGGGTAGTACATGTTAAAGAAGAATTGGCTTTGATTAAGCTTTAATAATTAATACAATATTGGGTAATATTTTTGCCTAAAATTTTTCTGAATTCTAGGTTGGTTCTATCTGGCATTATTGTTTTGCTGAATGTCCTGTGATTTAGTTCCTTGATGTATGAATATAATAGCTCCAGAGGATTACTGAGACAAATTAAACTATTTTTCTCTGTGAATGTTCCCTGTTGGGGATTTACTTACACTGATAAAGTTTTTCAATAAGTGTAAAGTCAGCTCGATAAATAGTTTTTTTAATGAAAACCAGGATTCCATAAACTTCTTGCTCTAGATAAGAAGTTTAGGGCTTGGGACTAAGCCCGAGTCAGATCATGGATCCATTTGTATTGTTTCTGACAGTAAATGATGAGAGAAATGTGGGGGCAGGACAAATGCACAGTGGTATTTCTTCTCCTGTGGCCACCCAGCCCCATGGTAAACAGCCTGCTTCTTTCATTCAGTAGTTCTTGAATATTATTTCTTTAATTCATTTGCCAGATTGTATTTGACATTCTGTAATTTCGGTATCCAGAAGGGTTCTACAATTTATGTATTGACTCCAGCTGTGCAAAAACCTGAATTTCTGCAAGTTTTGTAATTGGTAGCAGGTTTTTCAGGATTGAGTGGTGCAACTACTTTAAATGATCTGGAGAGAAGCCAAGAATTGAATGACTAGAATAATTATTGGAATGTTTTTAATGTGCCATTAATATTAGATATTGGACAGAACACATCCAGTCAGTCACAGGCAGAGCATATACAGCTCAGGCAAAGTCAGAGGATCTGTTTGTCCTGGAAATAATTGCAGTCCATTGACTAGAAATGGGTTAAGTAATAAAGAGTTTTTGTGAGTCAGGAAAAAAAATTATTTTGCAAGTGTAGCTACAAGCAAATATGATGATTTATTGATTTCCAGTTGCAACCCACCTGCTGTTCCCTACCTTGGGATGTACCTGACAGACCTGGCCTTCATCGAGGAAGGAACACCCAACTTCACAGAGGAAGGACTTGTCAATTTTTCCAAAATGAGAATGGTAATTTTCACTTTCTTGTATGCTTTCCCAACAGGTGCTGTTTAATTATGTGAGTTAATTACCAATTTTGTTATAATTCCTTTGAATTTAACTTCAGAGCAGTACAGGTGTATTGGTTTTGTGCAAGATAGGCAGTGATTTGAGAGCAATTACTTGACCCAGTCTTCTTTCACCACCTTCTGGCAAACTGAGTATTTTTACAGGGTAAATTTGCCCCCAGTTTGTTCTCTGAGAAATGATAGAAAAAGCAGCTGTCTGGAGCTCATTAAGGAGCAACAAAAAGCTTTTTTTAAATAACCAGAATTATAGGATGCAGTGATTCACCAGGAAGCAGTAATCACAATGTTCTTTTCAAAGTGTGCTCGGGTCTATCTAAAAAGCATTTTAAAGTTGATTTCTCTCCCACTGCCATGTAGTGCTGTTTTGTAACAGCTCCTCAGAGGGAAGCATGGAAATTTCTCTTCCACCTCAGCTTAATGCCCTTTTTAGGGCCACACACATTAGTCCTTTGAGGCAAGACGGAAGAGATGTTTTCAGTACGGGGAGTGAAAAGACAAGGCAGGTCACTTGAGGTTGACTGAAGAATAAATGGTTCATTTGGGAAAGTGAAGTGCTTGGAAGCTGTCAGGAGATGATCTCTGCCCATCCCTTCCCTCCTCCCAAGATAAATTGAATAACATGGTGCAAAACTCTTGATTTATGTGACTTAGCTGAAGTCAGGCTGCAGTTGTACTTATGCACATGTGTTCTTTTGAAAGATCTCACACATCATCAGGGAAATACGGCAGTTCCAGCAGACCTCCTACCGCATAGAGCACCAGCAGAAGGTAAGGCTCTCACAGGCTGCTGAAATCACAGCTCTGGCAGCAATCAGCTGTAAGACAGAGCTGTTGTTGAAAACCAAACCCAGCGTATTCTGCTCCCACTTATAGAGGAGAGAACACACAGATGCATAGATGGGTCCTCAGAGCTGGGACACCCTCCCCCTGGGAGAAACCCTTTGTTTGACACCTTGTAGAGAAGTTTCTTGCTCCTTCTCTGGAAGCCTGTAAGGCTTGCAGCCTTTGAGGGTGCAATGGGCTCAGAGGGAAATGTGTTTTTCCTGCCCTGAGAGCCCCAGGATTAGGGGCAGGAGCTGCCCCAAACACCACCTGGGGTGTCCTGCAGTGCCCTCATGGGAGTGATGCAAGTTTGACCAAATCTGGTCTGTGCCTTCAGAGAAGATTCATCTCAGACTCTAGAAGAGCAGCTTGGGCTGAGGTAACCTGGCAAATGATCTTCCCATTTCTGAGATGCTGTAATTGATTCCCAGATTGCTGCAGGTGCAGGTTTTCACCAACAGTGTCCAAATGAGCTGTTGGATTTCGCAAGACAGCAAAAGAGGGGATCTCAGGATCTGAAATGGGCTGAAAGGGGAAGGGAAGCAGAGACATTTTTGTGGCTGTTCTATGCAGTCTGTCCATCTGTGTTTCCTCCTTCCCAGGTCACTCACTATCTACTTGACAAGACACTCATTATAGACGAGGATACCTTGTATGAGCTTTCCCTGAAGATCGAGCCCAGACTCCCTGCCTGAAACTCAGCTTTGCCTCAGAGTCTGTGAGCATCATGCATGCCATGTCCTAAAGACAGCAAGGGAAATTTTGGGAAGAATGCCAGCTCTCTTTTCCAGTAAGAGATACAGTCTCACAGCAATTCCCTCTCCGGCAATGAAAATGAGCATTGGAGGTGGAAGACAAAGACATTTCCTACCTGGATTAAGTGATTGCTGCTTTGCAAAGATAATGTTTTGCAGTAGGGACTATGTTTTAATGCAAAATAGGAGACTTTACTGTGAACAGGCATTCATTGCAGCCATCTTAATGTGACTAATTAAGGGTACAGATTTAAATGGTGGCAATATACTCAGGTATGGTAAGAAAAATAAGCAAAATGAGGTGGTGGCTGGGCTGGTGGCTAACTGTGTGTTCACTGAGGCTGTAATGGTGGTGGTGTCCCCACATTGTGTTAATTTCATTGAAAACCCAGGATTTTAACAGTCGTCTGCTACTGTGGAGTGATGTTAAGACAGCATCTAGTAACTTCAGATCTGCAGTTGTTTGAAGCACTTGCTGTACATTTAATGCTACTCTTTGTAAAACATTTTCTTCTTTAAATGTCTAATCAGCCTTTTCTAAGATGACTGATTGTACCTATAAATGATTTGTAAATATTTTTTTTCATCAATGAGAGCATTTACAGCATGGAAAGCAAACGGACTGGTGGAATAGCTGTAAATAGTTGCCAGCCTTCCCAGCTGGGGAATGCCAGGTGAGAATTCCAGATGGATGGGATGGAGTCATGTTGCACACAGCCCTGGAAAAGGCACTTTATTTTCCTGCACCTCCTGCAGCTTCTCTGACAAGTCAGGCTACAGGGCACTTTCTGGACACACTGTGGAGAGAAACACACGCCTGGTCTGACAGTGGGTGGTGACCAGCAGTGAACACTCGGAGCTGGAGTGACAGTTCTGTTTCACATGGAATCTGTGGTCTGAAAAATGTCTTTTTTTTTTTTTGTTCAGCCATTTGGCACTAACTTTGCTCTAACATCATACATATCAGTGGCAAACATTGAATGCCAGCAAACAAAGTATGTATTTTTATCTGAGCTAGTCATTACTTGCATATGGGCATATATTTGAGAAAATGTGCTATTTGTAAATGTTTCCAGAGCCTGTGCTTTTGTCACATACCAGGTAGAGCGATGTAATTTCTACAGCTAGTTGGTACTTCCTACATTTTCCTCATTAAGAGTGTCCTGCTGTAGCTGCATGGGAAGTGAGCTCAAATGCATGTTGTAAAGGGCATCGTAGTGTAAATCACAGGTGTTAGCACTGTTGAAAAAAAAATTGGCTGGAAAAGTGCCCTTACTTTTCCAATGATATTCAGCCAGTTGAAGAAATAGGGCTATATCACCGTATACCTCCCTTAAATCCTCTCAGGGAGACAGATGTTTCAAATAGATTGTGACCTAGGCCTATTTGATCTGACATACCTTACCACAGTCGTGATGCTTCTCAATGCTGACAAGGAAAACAGACATGCCTGGCTTGTGGTTTTTGTCTTTATTTGCACTTTAATTATATTGCTGGCCCAGCCCAGAGCTGCACAATGAATTCCATTCGTTCTGTCTGAGTGTAACTGCCAGCATTTACAAATGTACCTTAGCAACTGTAAATTTCATCAAGGTTCTTGTCCACAAGGACCGTCTCTTTGTAAATAACTGCATGGGGAAGTGTCACAGATACTGGAAAATTCCTCCCTTAGAAGAGCAGACAGCAAGTGAGAAGGAAATGACAGGAACACTTTAGATAGTTCTGGATAATGATTGCTGTAAAAATGAACATGGAAAATGTTACTTATAGAAGCTTTTTGTTGTCAAAAGTGTGTTTGTTTCCTTTCACTAATGACTGAAAAGAGGCTGATTGCATCCCAATGCATGATATGAGGAAAAGCATGGTTTATTTGGATCACAAAACCAATTGACTCTGTATTTCTGTACAAAAGCAGTTAGTAGTCTCATAAAACACTTTGAAGTAATGGAGCAACAGGGAAAATGTGGTCCAGAAATTGATTTCTTAACTTCGTTTTATTGTTTCTTTGTTAACAAAGAAAATGTGTAACAACTGTCAGTGTCAATGGGCATCTTCGTTGTACACTATTAACTGCTGCTTTATCTGCCTGTACCCCATTTTACCAAATTTCCTCGATGTCCTTAGGGTTACAGGGTAGAATTCTTCATCTTGCTCTGTTCACAGTTGGTTGTTCTGTACTTTCTGTGTGTATATTGGTTCAGGACATTTTAGTGCTTGTGACATGCAGGGTTGGTGCTGTGCTCATGTGGCAGAAGGACAGAGAGGGAGACAAAGGGTTAGCCATGGGCTTTTCCAAAGGTGCTGAGCATCCATATCTTAAAATCAGTAGGTAGTGTGAAAGTTCAGCCCCTTTGGAAAAGCACAATCTACTCATATGCCAAAGGTTGCCACTTGGGTCAGTGGCACAGTTGAGGTTAGAATCACTAGAGTAGCTCAGACACTTGGTTTGTGTTCAGAGCAACACCACCACCACCATCACACACACACAAAAAAAGAAAAAATAATAAAAAAATTATGGTCACAGTAATGTTTGATTTGCTGATGGCTAAAGTTGGTATTTTTGCTTGGGGATACAATATGTTTGTTAAAGCACAGAAGGTGAGTGCTTGCAATAGTGAGGATGCAGCTTGTTTCCCACAGCCCTCACCAGTGTTGCAGCCCTGTGACACATCTGGGAACAGCTGTCCTGGAGGAACAGGGAGAGCAGAGCCTTGTGTTGGGCTGTGCTGCAGCTGTCAGTGGCACCAGTGGCCCTGCTGCAGTGGGTGGTCTTTGTGTGAGGCTCTGCCTGGCCCAGGATAACCAGCTCTCCCTGGAGGGTGAACAGGGATGGTGGAGCTCCTGCCACCACCTTCTCTGTGCCACTCCACCACAGCCACATAACACAGAGAGATAGAAATCTCAGTCATCAAACACCCACTGTTTGCCTATGGCGTTTTAGGGAGTGTGTCTCCGAGTGAGGACTTTGTCATTGGAATCTTGCTGTCTTTTAGGATCTTTCTATCACAGCTTTTACACCGTGGAAGCGAAACAGACTCACTTTGTTGCAAGTGGAGCTGGAAAAGCCCAACTGATTCATGATCCATGAGAAGGAGAAGGGCTGAAGCGCCTCTCTACTTGCCTTCCTGAGCTACTCAGCCCCTCTGTGCCAGTGGGATGGAGGGGCTGCTCCCTGTGGAACACTCTGGACACTTGCCTGGGGTTGGGCTGGCTGGCAGCAATGGGGATATAGCAAATTTCACCCACTGGGTTGCAGTGGGCACATCTGCCAGTGATGCCCCAGGGAGCTCTGCAGTGTTTTTTATTGCTTAAGTAGCAGCCCAGGGGGAGCCCACAGTGCCCTGGGAGCCTGGGCAGCAGCACAGACACGTCCCCTTCATGTGACAGAGAGCATGTCACATGCTGATACAGGGTTAGAGTTGCCTTCACCCCAGCCTTCACTGCCCCTCCCTCCCCTCTCCAGATCCATGACTGAGCCCATGACTAGTCGTCCTGTAGAAGACAACCCAGACCTGTGGCAGTAAGTGTTTGTTCTGCCCCTTCATTTTGGCAAGTCCTGTGACACCCAGACACGTAGCTTCATGGTGGGGGGTGATAACTGGGACTGATCACCCTTATTTAAGAGTAAGGAGGAGGTTCCCATCCACTTTCTGTTTTCCTGGTTTTTAATACTGGTTATTGTTATGTAGGATAGAAAGGAACTTAACTAATTTATTAAACCCTGTTGACTTTGATTTCAGGACATGTTCATTATCCCAAATTTTTCTTCATGCTTACTATTTATTTTACAAAAATTGTTGTTTTGTTTGTATTGATACTCAGTATTTCCTCCTTTTAGCAGCAACATTAAGCTTTAGATGCTTTAAAATTCTCACCCCTAACGACATTTTTACCCACTCATAATTGCTATTCATTAAGGGTAAAACCCTTCAGACCTCATTCTGATAATACCTTAGGCTTCACCGAGAGCTTTTCATAAGTACTTGGGGATCTGGCTCTCAGCTATTTGCCTGTTACAGTTTTTGCCTCCAAAGGTCACATGTCTCTGTCCTGGATGCTTCATGTCCAATATGCTGCTGAACGATGGTTGTTCTGTTGTACCTTTACTCCTGAATAGTCTCTGAGGTTTTGTTACTTAGGAGAGTGGATCTATGTTTATTTGACAGATGTACCTATAACTACTGTGTTACTTAGTGCACACTCCAGATGTTTTTGCATGTATTGTAACTTATCTTTTCACCTGAGGTTATTGCTTTGTATTGTTAGTAAGGCATATCAGGCACCATGTTGTGCCTCTGTGCTAATTAAACATTCTTTAATTTCCCGAGTTTCAAGGGTCCGTACTGGAATTTGTTCTTATTTTTTTTAAATTCCCAATAATGAATAATTAAATCTTCTGCTTCTGATTTAGCAAGTCTTGTAGAAAAGCAAAGGGGCAAAAAAATCAGGGAAAATCTTGGATAGTACCTGAAAAGAATGGTTTGAATTGCTGCATTTTATTACTCTTTTCCACTCATGATGCATTGCAGATACTGTGAGCATCACTGGGAATAATTAACATTGGGTTTGGACTTCTGACTATACATCCCTTGCCTTCTCTTGGCTGATGTCCTGCCCTGGATTTTTAAAAGTAGTAAAGTCACATTTTATACCCAAGAAAAGACAGAAAACAGTAGGTTTTGTAGGTATGTCCTGTCCCTCCTCCTGTGATAGGAAGTCACATGAAGATAAAATGAGTTACATATCTTAGAAAAATAATTAGCAGAGTTTGAGTCTACAAAGCCAGATCTCCAGCTTGTGTTATATACTTGAATCACTCTCCTGTTTAAATCACTGATTGCATTAAGATAGAAAGTCTCCTATTAAATTTTCTTCTAGAATTAACATATTTTAAGCAAGTAAACAGCAAAGGCACATCAGGTCTGTGTAAGATGGAGATAAAACAAGTGACATTTTAAAATCATCATCTATTCATATTTTGTGACCTTGCAGCAACTCACCCTTGAAGTTGTCAAATATTGTCAGTGCAAGAACAAAAAAGATTAAACTACTTCTCAAGAGGCTATGTTTAACAGTACTGTAGAATAATTTCATTTCAGGTTGTTTTTCCTGCAATTTAAACCATTTTTTTTCCTTATGCTGATTTTGCACTTTTATTCTAAGGCCATCATTGTTCTGGTTCTGTGTGCTGGAGACAACCCTGCACATGTTGGTTGGTCAATGCAGTAGTAGCAGAGTAATTCCGAATTTGTTTTCCTAGAGGCAGAAACTCCACTTTGAATCATCACCCTCCTGCATTAATGCTCATAGTCTGCACATGCCCAGATGGGCCAGAAACACTGACATAATTATTACCATTTAATTACTATTGTGTTCTCCCTCACTACTCTTCCTGGAAGCTCTGCATTTATACAAACTGGGGACCATATGTGTAAATCATGTCTACATTCTTGATGTGTTTCATGTGGACCAAAAGTAGTAACTTGTCCACCAGAGAAGACACAAAGTCTTAGCAACACTTCCTATTCTGTTTGAAATGTATTGAATGTATTCCATTTCATATGCTGTTAAAATTTCATCTCCAATGGGAGAGCCATCTGAGAGTCTTTTTCCTCCTCTGACCATTCCTGCTGGAGTTTCCAGACAAAGAAATGCTGGATCAGCACAATGGAAATGTGTCTGGAGTTCAAGACACCCAAATGTTTGTCAGCTGTGGTTCTCTAGTTGTTACTGTTTTGACTCACTGACAGTCACCATCTTAGAACTGATTCATTCATATCTGCAACACAGATGGTAAAAAAAACCCAAAACAAAAAATCCATAGGAAAGTGACCACTTTTCAGATTTTGGACATTCCTGTTTTTCCAAAGGGTCACTCTATTTCCAGGAAAACGTTTTCTCCTTTCTTTGGCCAGAAAACACACTGGTAATTATACAGCACCTTTCCTGCACTGTGTGGTGGATGTTCTGTGAAGAGTGACTTGGATCATTTAAAATAACTGGGCTTATTTTTAAAACCACGGTTGGATCTCTTTATTTAGTAGACATGTATTAGCACCTTAACATCCCTGTCTTTGGAGTAATCTCAAGTGTAGGACAACTGTTCTGTGCCTCCTCATCCACAGGGTCATGGCCAAGAGGTGCTCATGCTTAGCTCCAAATACCTGATTTAACTCCAGCTTCTCTGGGATGTAGGACTCAAATGTCACCCCAAAATGGAATGTTTTCCCACTCCTGAGATGTCGGTGACTGCACATGCTCTGTGTAAGAGGATATTGAACATCCACAACCACGAGGAAACCTCAGCAGGATGTTTGGTAAGCACTTGGTAAGCAATTATGTTTATTCCCAACACAGTGTGCTTCACTGCATTATTCTGAATATCAATTAAAGATTCATCAAACTTGAAAAACAGGGATTGCCATTGCTTTGGGGGGACAATCCAACTACTGTTTTGTAAGGATGTTGAGTCCTGTGACTCTTTGCAGCTGAACTATAGCAGATCTCTGACACCACCAGCAGCAGATATAGTGATCAGTGTCCCTCCAGGCTCCTCAGAACAAACATAGCACCCTCTAATTCCAAATTCAATACACAGACTTTGTGTCTAAACTAGCCTTATTTCTTGTCCTGGCTCCTTTGGTTACTAATAAATTACGTCCAACATGTGGAAACTTGACTTCAAATAAATTGTATTTGAATTAAAGGTGCAAATCAGAAAGGCCTTCCCATAAAATGTAATTACCTTTGTCTGGTCCATGCAGGATACGATGTTCAACAGCTCCCACAACAACCCCCAATGGGACAGGAATTAGTGCTGAATTCCAGCTGAACTCCCTGTGCAGGGACTGGTGACATTAATATGCATTGCAATTGAATTAACATTCAGCTACTGCTGCCTCCCCATCTCGAGCAGCATGTTAATTGTTAGATAATTATGTTAGACAGAGATGAAAGTGGGGCATTATTCATGGATGGGTCTTAGCACTCCAGATGCTTTGGTAACCAAGTTTCTCACAAAACAGATCACAGAACAGCAGTAAAGCCAAACTATTTTTAAAGTATTAATGATATATTCTTCAGAAATCAGTAGGGAACTTGCTAACAGTGTTTTCCAGGTGTTTGTGGTGCTACTTCACAGGCTGGAGTTTGTTTGCATCTGCTGTTCTTCTGAGCTCTGAGTTGACAAATGGCTTAAACCTCTGCCTCAGCCAGCGAGGCACTTCGTGGCATCCCCTGCTTTGAGGGGAAGGTGCTTGTCTGTTCAAGGGCTTTGTGAAAAAGGCTGTCTTTACTCAAAAATTTAAAATTAGGTCTGTGCTGAGCTGGTGTGTAGGGGCTGTTTGCTGACACAGAAAGCTGGTTTCGGTTTCCTTTGCCAGTTCCTGCAGAGGGGTGGATTTGTTGTACTCCAATTTCTTTACTCAAGTTACCTCAACAGATCCCTAGCTGGATTTTTTTTTCTCTCTCTCAATAGCAGGAGTAGAGTGTTGAGCTGATAAAAAACAGATGCGGTAAAGAAGGGTGTTTCCAGATTCAATGATCTGGAGTGGTTGTTTTGTTTCTAATTATGGTGGCAGTGCATGGCTCTCATTAGCCCAAACAAGCCATGACATTTTGGGGGAGAGATGTCAATGTTTTGTAAAGTTTCAAAAATCTGAGATGCAAGTTTAGGAAATTGGTATGTATAATTCAAAGAATATTACATGTACGAAGGAAAAATGGTTTTGATGTCTTGGATTTTTACAAGCTGCACAGTGTTGGCCTCTGTGTTCCTCTGTCAGCCTTGGTACATGTTCAGCTTTGGTGGGAGCAGAGCTAGGTGAATGAAATTGATTATTCTTTCATGCTTTCCAAACCATCATTTGCTATTTCTTACAGTACTTTACTGCTATATGGCTATAATTCTAAATGCAGTAGAGGAATATAATACTAGTAATTCTAAATGTTAGGGTTTAAATATCCTCCTTTTACATCCCATGTTTCTGGGCCCCTCTGCCTTACAAATAGTTGAGAATTAATGTTGTAAATCAAGAATTAAAGGACAAAAAAAGAGCCAAAATCACCAACTGTGATCTCAGATAATTCAAGGTCCAGTTGCCTGCTCTGATCTGTTTCCAAACAGGATTCCTGCAGCTGGAATTTCCCAGATCTGGGTGTTCCTCAGGTGTTCAGGCAGGCAGGACTTCCTCTTACAACTGACCTTCCTCTTACAGCTGTTCCTAAATGGGCCTGTGCAGCATCCCCTGCTGTTACCCACCTGCCCAGCCATGTGCTGACATGAACACTTTCCACTGGAGAAGCGTTTGAAGGGTGATGTTGCTGTCATCCCACTGCTGCCACATCCTGCTTGTGCCCTCAAGGGCACCTTTGTGCCAGCAAATGCCACTCACGTAACTCAGCAACTCAGGATTGGCCCCTGTACCAATTATTTTCGTTTCCCACACCTCCTTTTCCCCGTCTCATATTACCTGGGCTACTCTCAGGCACCACCTCACTGTTCCCTTTACACTCTGGGCTCACTGCAGGCAGCAGGACGTCCCTACCTCCAGCTCCAAGGTCAGTGTAACTGCATGTTCATTGCCTTTGTAGCCTCAAAATGTAGCATTTCAAATATGTGGGTTATTAAAGATGGAGTAAAGCACTACAGGATGTGGTGTTAATTTGGTTATAATTTATTGACCTGTATAACTATTTGGTGCAGGAAAATATTTGTCAGCCCCCACTGTGCAGCTGCTTCAAACTATGGAGTGACAGGATTATTAAGGTTGGGAAACACCTCTAAGATCATCAAGTCCAGCTGTTAATGTTGACCCTTCAGTAACAATTTTAGTAAGGGTAAAATAGGATGTGTAACAAGTTCAGAGAAAACATCTGCAGTTACATGAGTTGTTTGTGATTTTGATTGTAGCTCTTTGCACTGCGAAGATGAGAGGTTTATACTGCAAAATAGCATCAGGTGGGCTCAGAAGGGTGAGCAGTGCCTGCACCTTGGCTGGGCGTTGGCAGGAAAATTTGGGCTGCTGGGTCTCACCAGGCTGGGTCTGACCAGCCATATTTTCAGCTGACAGAAATCAAAAATCATGGTATTGCCAAGGGCTCATTGTCTGGTCTCTGAAGAGTGGCAGCTTTTACCATGTCTTCTGTATTCATATGAATCTGGTCACAGATTTACAGTTTGGAAATTTTTTTCTGAATTAATACGTTTTTATAACCATTCAGTGACCTCTGGCATTGCAAGCAGAAAGAAACTGAAATGTAGTTGATTTTTTTTGGTAGAGATATTCCATGCTGTGATTAATGTGCAGTCAGAATGATGCCTGCACTTGGCACTGTTTCTGCACTTTCGGAGGCTGTATCTCAAACCCAGATGAGTCAGAAAGGTCAGAGTGATGCTCAGGGTGAGCTGTGAGAAACTGGAAAAAAACCACCAATATTGCTTTATGAGATTCAATGTTTTAATTTGCACCTTATTCTCTGAACCTGTGCAGTGACACAGCAAACCAAAAGCAATGTAAACTGCTTGCTGGGCATCTAAAATTGGTCTCTCACACATGTAGTGACTTGTGACATTTATTGCAGATGTTTCTGGGGTGCCAGAACCTTCCATGGACAGGCAGAGAAAACTTTCCACTGGCATCTGTAGGCTTTAGCTCAAGCTAAGGATGGCTTAGAGGAATTACTTCTCAAATATAAAAGGCCAGCCTCCTTCTCCCTGCACCACGTGGAAGTCCTGCTCCCTGCAGTGATACCTTTGGCTAAACAGCTTAGTGGTTTAAGACGTGCATGTACATCATCTGTGGCACTGAGCCTGTGTGAACTTTAGCTCTGACTCTGCCATTCCTCTAAAATGTCACTCAGGATCACATGGTGTGGCAATTAATACCACCCATGACATGGCTCAAATATTTAATCTAGTTCTATTTCCAGAAATGTCACTGTAACCCTCTGTACCTTCCTCCCCTCCCGGGCTAAAAGCACATGTGATGCCAAGTGTGAAATACCAGGTAACCAATACCTGTGTTCAGATACATCCAGAGGAAAAGGGAGCTGAAAGCTTCCTCTTTAAAACAAGTTCAAGAAAGTAAAGAATTAATGGCAAAACTTTATTTTTCTTTTTAAATATTAAAAGTAGTTTTGAAGTTGCCAAGTTCCTGAGGTTCAAGCTGTGATTTCAAACAGCCCCTCCACTTCAAGAGGTACCTGCAATACTTAGGCTGTTCCTCACCCCAGATTTGCAGTAGGTACTTCTTTTACACCTTGCTGATGGTTTTTGTCTCTGCTTTTTGTGCCCAGTGTGTGATGCATATACTGAAGTACAGTTACAAACCCCAGGTGCACTCCTGGCAGGGTGTCAGTGTCCTGGGCTGCTCACAGGTCACTGAGCACGTCCTGGGGCAGACCAGAGAGATGGAGGCTGTGACCTCTTTGACCTTTTGGACACATTTTGCTGATTCAGTGGCCATAATTCACCATGGGATATGAGACTATTTCTTTGGAAAAGGCAATGCTGATTTGACTGAATTTGTTGATCCTTTGCGATGCTGACAGGATGACAATGAGGAATGTGGAAAGAGGAAACCTTGGTTTTGCACACACTGAACGCCACAGGCTGCAGCAGCTGCTGCTTTAAGTCAGTGTTGCATTAACTCTGAACCCCTGAAGACATCAACCCATGAGATAATTTGCACACAGTTAACCAAAACTGCTCCCTGGAGGAGGGAACATGGTGCATGGAGGACACAGCAACTGTTTACAGGACACTTGCTCTGTATTTCTCCTCTCCTGTACCATGGTACTTTTGCTTTCCCCAAGTGATATCACAAGTACAAATGACCTTGGAAGTGAAAGTTCAAAGGACTTTCTGCCAGTGACAAAATCCAGTCCCAGAGGTACTGAGCTGTGCTCCATGTCATGGTCTTGGGCGTCTGTAATTCTGGGGGCGTGCAGCAAAAGGCATCCCAATGAGTAGTTATGAGGCAAGTACTCAATGCAGGAGCAGACTGAGATAACAAGGGGAAAAGGTGCGAGGCAAGTCATCCAAACATTTCAATAAACAAAAATAAGGATGTTATACTCAAATACCCAGAGCCTTCAAAATGCCTTGCAGTATACTTGAAAAATAAGAAAAAATCCCCAAACACCCCTACATTTACCTGCAGAAAATACACCTGATGCTGGACATGAGGCATGATGTGTATCTGACCCTCCACCAGGGAAATGTGCCCAGCTATGGGCACTGTGAGGACTGTGCTGCCTGCAAAGGAGAGGGACACAGACACTGCATGTGCTGGGTGACAGCAGAGCAGCCCAGCCCTGACCTGCTCTGAAACAGCTCAGCTTAGATCACATCTCTGAATATTCCTTACACAACGTGTCAAAATCCCTACATCATTAAATTGTTAATGACTGTTAGTGGGACAATCCATCATATTTTTTAAAATGGTCTTATTACTAAAGATTATTATATATTATAGATTATATTATCTTACATATTATTATATATTGGATTATTCTCTGAGTGACACATTATTGAAGTCTTGTGGCATAAGTGCTAAGAATCTTATTAAAATCTATTAAAAAAATAAAATCATTGAAGTTTATACCTCAAAAAAGGTGTTGTGTCCAATTCCATAGAAATTAGACCTCATTTGGACAAATAGAAAACTAAAGATCAGTGCTGGTTTAAATGTACCTAATTTTGTCTAAAACAAAGCCCAAATTCTCGTGTGGCTTGTGGTGGACTGAAAGAACTTGAAGCTTTTGGAAAGTTGGTGCAATTAATGAACCATTTAGATAAAATTTAGGTAGAAAACTATAAATTATAATTGTGAGCCCTTTGAGAATGTTTTATTGGTACCTTCAGAGGTACCAATAAAAACCTGATGTAGAGACATGAATTACTGAGTAGCTGCACATGGTACAAATAACAAGTAGAAATTTCTGCAACAAACTGTTAAAAGTAACAACAAAGACCAGAGATTCAAAGTAAACAGACACGCAGGAGAGAAATAAGGGTTTTATTTATCTTTTTTACCTAGGGTTGATTAATCTCAGAACTCCTTCATCTTCTCCAGACCATACTCTCTCTAGATGGTTTTGAACACAAACCTGATACTTCCCAAGGCAGGTGTTCTCCTTCCGGCACACCTGGTCAGCTCAGGAAAGGACTCAATTCCTTTCCAAGAGTTAAAACAGATACCCAAAAAAATTCTTCTGATCTTGAGACAATTTCTTTCCCCTTCCCAGCTGCACTATGGCAGCACTAGAGACATCCACGAGAAAATGGGTTTTCCATCATGAGCACAAGTGAAGACACTCAGGGAACTCCTAGAAAAGAAAAATGTGCACTATTGATTTTTTAGGCTGTGTGCTGGTTAAACCTCCCTGCTGAGAGCAAAATCCTTGCAGTGGAGGCCTAAAGATGGACTGTGGTGAAACCTGAATCACAGCAGAGTATTTCTGGTAAAGTGTTACTAGAGGAAACACTCCTTTAATCAGATGTATTTATGGTGCAAACATGTTGTAAGGGTGAGATGGCAATTTCCGTGGGGGAAAGAACAGCTGAATCTGTTACTGATTTGAGGTCAGATTTGACAAAGGGCTTTGATGAGGATTTTCTCTTACTCCTAAACCTTTCCATTCAGACTCTTTTAAAATGAAACTTTTTAAATGTTTGTTTTGAAGCAATGCATTGCTTCGAAATCATGATATTTTTTGAAGAGGAAAAAATGAGGAAAAAGCCTCCAAATGGTTTCCTGTTAATTAAAGTTTTTATTCATTTTGTGCTCTCATTATGTAAAAACTTTGCAGAACTTGACTGCCTGTGCAAGGCACAACCATTTGTGCTGGAGGACTATATATGTTTATATTCAGGACTAGAGCCCACCCTTGTGGTAAGAGGTGCTTATTGAATTAGGAGTTAGACCACTCTGATAAAAAGGATTAGACACCTTTCCACAGCACTTCAGATGATGTTTTTCTTCTCATAAGGAATTCTAACTTCCCTGGACCCTTTGCATTTGACAGTGACCAGTGATAGAAATGCCACACTCCAGCTGGAAGGTTCTACCTTCAACTGCAGGAAGGGATGTGCAGTCAGGCACTACTTTGTTTTAAAAAGAGGGGGGAAAGCCTGTCTTCCTCTGATTTATTTATTTTATTTTATTTTAGGTAGACAACCTGCACTGTCTGTGGCATCTCCAGTGTTGGAGGCTTTTAAGAGCTGCCAGAGAAGTGTCTCTCAGGTAAAGTAGGACCTGCCTCAGGGTAAGGGACACCTTTTCTGTGATCCAGCAATGCCAGGCTGTCCTGGGTGACAAGGCATGCAGCCACAGTGGAAGAGAACATTGCCAACAAGAAAAATGCTTGTGAAATGGGACATTATTAAAACTGACAATAAAGCTGAGAGGGTCTGCTTTAGGGATGAAAGCCCAGCAGTGCACATCCAGTCAAAGACAGGCATAAATCACGGTGAGGAGGAGGGCCTCTTATTCATGCAGCAGCAGGTATGTCCCTCAATGTGACACAGGATTCAGAAGCTCCCAAAAAACCCAAGTTGTTGGAGATGCTGATGAGTGCCTGGGGTCAGTAAAGTCATGATATCATCTGCAAAGCAATTTTGATATGGCTTCTAGTTTTCAGGACAGGAATTTGACTGGCAGCCAATTCCTTGCAGTAAAGATGCATCAGTGAAACAGAGCTATAAATATACAGAGCTGCTGTGAACATACATGTGATGTTTCTCAGACACTTGGGTTTAACAACAATAGTTCTGTGCAGATTAGTCATAAGGAAATATTTTCAGAGTGTAGGACAGGGATGCTATACTGTGAAAAGGCACAAAAACCATCTGCTAAACACACAGAAATCATCATACATATCTCCGTCAGAAACCTCTTATTTGACTTTTATTTACAGTTAAACATTCTCCCACTGTGTTTTGGGAGGGAGAAATCCTGTTGCAGTCATGGGAGCCTGTCCTGCAGCTGATCTAAATGAATTCATAGATATAGGGAAATTCTTTCAGTGAAAAATTACTGACATTTCTGTCAATCACTCAGCACCTGTCTCTGGAATTAAAGTTAGATTAACTGTATCTTCAAAGGCATGGAGAGGGATGAAAATTCAGCTAAAAAGTTGCTTAAACACAATGGAAGACATGAAACAAATTACTCCAAACTTGGAATACGTCCATGTTTCTCATCTCACAAATGTGACTGATGTAGAAAGAAGAAACTGCTTTGCAATAAAAAAACCTGCAAGAAGATAAGGTTTTTACCTAGAGAGAAGATAAACATGCAACATTACATTTGTCTTTAGGCAGGAGTGGGAAAGATAAGGAAGTAAAGGGTATGGGTCTAACCAACCCAGATCTACATGAAAATTTACATGGTTTGGATTTAACTAACCCAGAGTTGGAAGAAAATTATTGGAAATTAGAACTATTTCTTTACTGAAAATATACCCAAGTGTTTTGAGGTGTTTAGTAAAACCTTCAAAAGAACATGGAAGAGATCCCATAAGCAATCACATTTTTTAAAACTTTTGGAAAAACTATTGAAACATCATATCCTGGTAAAAAAGTGATGTTTACTTGTAAGTCTTCCATGCCCATTTCCCAAAGATGATTAATCAGAGTCCAGTTTGATGAATAAACTTCTGTCAATTACAGAAATTGAAATTTAGATTTGTAGAATCATAGAATTTGTGTCCTTTATTTAGAGAGGAGTTACATCTTTCTGAGGAACTCACAGTCACCAGTAAGAACACTCAAATTCTGATTCTTAGGGGAAAAAATATGCATTGTCTTCTTCAGTTTTCACAGAACACACAAAGAATGCATTCTTTGCTAGACTTAGAGACCTTCTGTACTCCAGACATAATCCCAATAGAATTAAACAGGGAAAATAGGTGTAAATACCAGTGAGAATCAGCAACATTTATGAACACAGTGCAAACCTATAATAAAAACAAATTTCTCCTCTTGCAGGGCTGTGGTGTGAGGGGAGGGTTTGCCTGTTGCTGGCACTGAGCAGGGGCTGGGTGGCTGACCTGGGGCTGCCTTGTCTTGCAGAGAGGAATGGCTGGCACCTTCTGCCGTCTCCTAGCCGGCCGTGCCTCCACCGCGCTCCTGGCGGCTGCAGGCACTGGGGCACTCACCACGGGCTACCTCCTCAACCAGCAGAATGTGAAGGCTGCTGTGCATGAGAAAAGGAAGCTTTTCCCTCCAAGGTGAGGACGTGGGGCTGGGCAGGGAGCTGGGCACTGTGCCCTGGACATGGGGGCAGGAGCAACACCCCACCCTTGGGAGGAAGGTGATGCCCACAGACCTTGTGTGGTCTGTCCATGGGCTGGCAATCAGCACCTTTAGTAATGTCTCCAATTTTAGGTAGCACCAGAAAGGACCTTCAAGACCAGCCTAACACTTTTATTTTCCCTCAGTTAGTGCACCATGCAGCTTTCTGCAGATATAATGCCATTAAACCCAACCCTGGTGTTGCAGAAGAGCTGCCCAGCTGCAGGTCAGACAGGACCACTGATGCCCCTGAGGCTGTGAGACCACATGGGTCCAAACTTTGACAGCTGAGGGGCTTCAGGTCTCAGAAATTAACCTGGGGGGGATGTACTCCCCCTTTGTCCCCCCCATGAGGCCGCCGAGTTGCCCCCGGAGAGACACACAGAGAGCACAGGAGAGGGACCAGAGAGAGCTTTATTAACATGGGGAGAGGTATTAAAGGTTTTGGGGGGATTCGAGCTAAAACCAATAAGAAACCAGGGATTACAACCAATGGGAGAGGGTGAAATAGGGGCCAATAAGGAAAACCTATACAAACTTTTCCAGGTCAGCTCAGGCTGCCCCAGCTGGTGAGATAAGGGTGTCTCAGGGGATTTTGGGAAGAAGACAATGACTCAGGGGAAAAAAGAACAAGGAATCCATTTTGTAACATATATTTACACAACAGTAAAAACTTCTGGGTTTAGGGCATTTGGGCTCGGTGCTTCATCATCTTCACGAGCCCATTTCTTACAAGATTTTTTCTATTTTTGATACTGCATTTCCTCTGCCACACAAACTGCAGAGCACGTCAGCTAAGCTGGATTCCCTTCCTTCTTGAACAAATCACTGCTAGAGCTCTGTCTGAACAGGAGTGTTTCATCAGAGCTTTAATGGGGCTTAGCACACTTTCATAGCTCATTAGGGTTCATTTTCCTGATGGCAGAAGGCAGTTTGTGCCATGGGTCACTTCCAGTGACTTCACTACCTTCCATTCTAAAATTCAATGCAACACACAAATAAAGAATAACTGTAGTTTTAACCCACGCCATGTCCCCTGAATGTGGTGTTTCCAGTAGCAAAGCAGGCAGGGTGACTGCTCAGGAGGGACAGGTTAATGGCTCTGGGCTCTCTGCCCCCAGCGCCGACTACCCTGACCTGCGCAAGCACAACAACTGCATGGCTGAGTGTCTCACCCCCGCCATCTACTCCCGGCTCCGGGACAAGATGACCCCCAATGGATACACCCTGGATCAGTGCATTCAAACCGGGGTGGACAATCCTGGCCACCCCTTCATCAAGACGGTGGGAATGGTGGCAGGAGATGAGGAGTCCTACGAGGTAAGAGGTTTCCACAGCGCTGCCAGGTTGTGGTCAGTATTTGTGGTGTCCTTCCCCATCAAATAAAGAGAGATTTCCAGTAGGGTACATGTTGCTAAAACAAATTTTATCCCAGAGGGTACATAAAGGACAGGGCATAAAATATTGTGTTTTCCTTGCTTTTCCATGCTAAAAAAAGCATGAACTTAAGATATTGCTGCAGGTGCTCTTTCTGCTGCAACTGAAGTTAACAAAATATACCTACTTGGCAGCAGGTGCTACCTGCCTCCAGAAACTGCCCTCCTTCCTACAACTAAACTTAGTTTATGGCAAATTTATCCAGTCCTGGAACACACAAAATTAATGTAATGTGGAAATCACATTGTGGAACAGCAGAGGCACAAGCTAAACAGAAACATCCTCTGGGAAGTGGCAGACATAATTTCATTAAGCTATAGCTTTTGGACCATGAGGAAAACTGAAGACAAACAGCATTAGGGTGGACAGTTTATTTAACTCTGCAATGACAAGAGGAAAACAGAAGAAAACCCTTATTTTTATTGCCCTCAGTGGCCTGCTTCCTTCAGTCTACTGTGATGGTACCTGTTATTATACAGTCTCTTCACAGTACCCCAAGGACTGGGCAGCTGAGGGTGGACTGGGATACCTGCCATTCTGGACTACCCCCTCCTGGGGTTTGGTTTACCTGTCCAGATGTGTCACTGCTCCTTATCTGAAGGTGAGGTGGTGACTGCTGCTGGCACACTGAGCCATGTAGCTCTGATCAGGACTGGTATCCCATGGCAGGGAAAACACAGGGTATTCATGCATGACCTAAAACACCAAGAGGCAAGTGGTGGTGGGGCTCTGGGTGTGTGTTCTGGCTGGTAATACACCCCAAACCCCAACCTGGTTGTGACCATGCCCAGCCCGTCTGTGATAACTCCAGACAGCTGGTGCATCAAAGCGTTTCTGGGGTGCTGCAGACTCTGTCTACCTTCTCTTGACCCTGTAGGTGTTTGCTGAGATTTTTGACCCTGTCATTAAATCAAGACACAATGGCTACGATCCACGGACAATGAAGCATCACACTGACCTGGATGCATCCAAGGTAGGGTTGAAATAAAACACTGAGACAATAAAGGCTCTGAGCTGCTTATTACAGTGATGACATTGAATGCAAGAGTACCTTTCTTTTTTCTGATCCAACTCTGAAGACACCAGTTCTATGCTTAAGGAAAGTGGATGCCACTCACAGCCCTGCCAGCTGCATCCCTGGTTCATAGCAGGGATTCAGTCCCAGCTGAACTCAGCATTTGGGCCACAGTCTCAGTGGGCACTGTGGGTCTGTTCATGAACTTACAGATCACAGAATCATCATGGAATGGCTTGGGTTGGAAGGGACCTTAAAGCCCATCCAATCCCACCCCCTGCCATGGGCAGGGACACCTTCCATTAGCCCACATTGCTCCAAACCCTGTCCCACCTGGCCTTGGACACTCCCCGGGATGGGGCAGCCACAGCCTCTCTATATTCATCCCATGATACCTGTCCTTGCTTCCACCCTCTGTAGACTTCCTTTTTATGTCTCAGCTAGTCCAGGAGCAACTTGCTCATCCACACAGGTCTCCTGATGCTTTTTTCCTGACTTTCTTCCTGTTGGGATGCATCAAGTCTGAGCCTGGAGGAGCTGATCCTTGAATACTGCCCAGCTTCCTTGTGCCCCTCTTCCCTCCAGGGATTTATCCGATAGTGCTCTAACAAGCAGATCCCTGCTTTCCTGAAGTCCAGGGTAGTGAGCTTGGACTCCAGCTGATTGTTGATAGAGAGTGACACCTGCTCCTCATCAGCCCTGCCCTCGTTCCCAAAAATCCTGTATCCTTGCATTCCAACACTCCAGTCACAGGAGTCATCCCACCACATCTCCAGTAAGATCAGAGCCCTGCAGGCATGTGGACACCTCTGAGTCCTCCTGTTTATTCTCCATGCCACAATGTGTTTTCACAGAGACATTTAAGATGAGCCGGCGATGAAATCGACTTACTGGCTTACTTGGATGCAATTCCTTGGGCTGGAATTCCTTGGATAACCATGTCTCCAAGGGTTGGAATAAAAGCAGGATTTTAATCCAGTATGACCACACAGACATGGTCAAGCCTCATCTGCTGCTTAACATTTCCTTCATAGTTCAACTGCAGTGAGGTTTACCCTCATTTTGGGCTTCCCTCTTCCAAAGGATCCCCTTTAACTGGTCCCTGCCTTTGTCCATACTCTGATTTCCAAAAGCCATGAAGTTTCCTTATATTTTGAGACCACAAAGGATGAGCTGTTTACTCCATGTTCATCCAGCCAAAGCAACACATTGCTCCTAAAACCAGCTCCTGATGCTTGAAACTCCTGAAGGGCTCCGGGTGCCCTGACGTTTGTAACCTGTAGGGGAGGACACCAGGTCTGGGCAGGGAAATGTCCCTCTTTTTGCCCGACGGGGATTGGATTTTTTGAACAGTGTGCCACAAGAGGTCTCTGTGTGTGTGTGAACTAACAACCCCCTCCCCGTGAAAGAGGGACAAAAATTATAGCATAAAAAGTCTTAACCACGTTCACTGTGACTTTGCAAAACGTAACTGTTAGCAGGCAAAGTAAAAGGGCCTTAAATGTGGACAAATGAGATAAAGGGGGAATTAGAAGCTTGCTTGAATAAAGGACTGATAAGAGGCCAGTTTAACACCTCACCATCAACACATCAGGGTGGAAAACTGGGTGGAGGAGTAAAGGAAACTACAGTTTAAATTGATATTCTATTCTATTCTATTCTATTCTATTCTATTCTATTCTATTCTAAACATTCTTATATTACAAAACATACGTCAACCTAACAAGTGTCTGTAATGGATATTTGAAACTACCTGCATAAACAGCTCCCGATTTTTGTACACGGTAGACACGTCCTTTGGGGCATGAGCTCCCTGCGTGTCTCCAGTTCTGGCCAAGCTGTAATAAAATTGTGCTTTACCATCAATATGTAGATTTCCTTTAAATCCCCCGCAGATCACCCACGGGCAGTTCGACGAGCGTTACGTGCTGTCCTCGAGGGTGCGCACCGGGCGCAGCATCCGCGGGCTGAGCCTGCCTCCCGCCTGCACCCGCGCCGAGCGCAGGGAGGTGGAGAACGTCGTGGTCACCGCGCTCTCCGGCCTCCGGGGCGACCTCTCGGGCAAGTACTACAGCCTGACCACCATGACCGAGAGGGAGCAGCAGCAGCTCATCGACGTGAGTACAGCCCCGGTCGTGGATGCTCCACCGTGCCCTCGCCCCGGGTACGCGCCGGATCCTCCTGCAGAGTCAGGCAGGGCAATCACGGCATTATCCGCTAGTGAATTACCTGACAATACCTGCAGTGTGACAGCAAATCGTCCGGGGTCTGTGTTTTTGTTGAGTACATCGCTGGGCAGGTCTGAAACACGGGCTTATTATACCCCAGGGAGCAAGATCTGTGTCAAACCAAACACACGTGGCTGCTGCCACCTCTTTGGACAAATAATGAGGTGAATTCAGGACCTTTCCTGGCCATTTCCTTGACCAAACATTGACATTTTCTATATTAATAATCATTCTAACTAAAGGTATCACTCTGACATAGGCATTACCTGGTATCTGTATTTTAGACCATCAGGGTGAGGGCTTTGGCTGAGATTTCTCTATGCCAAACCAACACTAATTCTAATTTCCAAAACATTGGCTGTAATTTCATTAGACAAAACACCACTAGCTCTAAATCCCCAAAAATGGCTGTAGCCAACTGCACCCAGGTGACCTTTTCCCAGTCCTGTTGTTGTGTTTAACAATTCAAAGGGTCAGACCCATAATGAGTTTCCATTGTCACACAGATTGGAACACAAGTATTTTCATCATGGATTTTGTCACAACATATGACATGTCAAAGAAAGCTTGAATGTGCATTTTAAATATCCAAAGGAATGGCTGTACCTTCTTAGCTATGTTTGTGGCACATTAATCTATAACATCAACCAAAGGGAGCTGGTGATATAACTATTTATAGCCCTGGAACGAGGTGTCACAGTCTGGATTAACCAGGAGTTAAGAATCTAGGTAAGATCAGCAACTTTTTCAACTGAATGTCCCTGGTAATGTGTTTATTGGCAAGATGTTGATGACCTGTTGCAGGTTTTATTTACTTGTCCTTCTCAGTAGGATAAGGCTCCTCAAAAAGCAGAGGTTGAAATAGGAGTGTGGAGAATGTAATTTCTTCATGGTTTAAGGCTAAAGCCTGTGGGAAGTGGAACAGGCTTCACTGATTCAACATTTTACCTTGTTTTGTTTGGGTTTATGCTCATGCAAAGTTATAGAAACCAGGGCATGGAGTGTTGTAAGCTCAGATTCATCCCTTAGCTCACAGCATTCCTTACCCTCTCCAGTACTTTAGGACCTTGAAACCCTGTGGGATCAGGCTTTGTGCCAGGCTTTTATAAGCACCATTTGATCTCAGTAAGATAAAATTGATCTCAGTGATATCAAATCAGTGCTACATGACTGGCACTCAGCCCAGAAGGCATTTGCTAGTTTGCAGATCTGGGCCATATGCACATGAGGGAAACTAATAGCTCTTTTCTTCCAAAAAGAGAAATTTTTCTTTCAAGAAAAAGCATCAAGTGTAGCCAGCTGAGCAAGGAAATTTTGTGCCTCTGTGATGAGCAAAGAGAACTCTATACCTTTTCTTTCTGCATGGTTGGAGTTCTGACTACACCATGTCCATCACAGTATATTCAAAGTATATTCAATTATGTATTTATAATCTAAAATTCTTCATTAAGGGAAAAAAGAAGGAAATCATATCGATGTGTCTACCATGTCATATGTATTCTGGATACATATGCCTCTCTATTCTTAGTTAAATCATAGATTTAAAAAGGAAGAACAAAAGCAACAACACTCCCAGCAAGAAAACCACACCCCTCATTTATTATGGCAATGTTCAAGGAATTAAGAACTAATAATTTTTCAGCATACACATGAAAATGAAAAACTTATTTGGTTTAGACAAAAAAGGAACAAACCAAAAAAACCTCCCAACAATTACTTTAAAAAAGTCTAAACCATTTGGAACGTGGTAAGTTGGTGGCACAAGTGCTATATTTATTAAATCAGAAATAGCACCTCTGTTAAGGAACAGAGTGAGTCTTTTATTCCAAAAGGTCAAGATTAGCACTGGTTTAATTCCTACCTTGACTTCATGTTCAGAATAAATATCTAAATCCCATGCTGGAGAAGCATCTTTTCAGGATTAACATTTTTGGTTGTTTTTTTTTCTCCTTTAAGTCTTTAAGAACTCATTTCCTGATCCCATACTGAAATCTGTGTATATACAGCAAACCTCTCTGGCTCTGGCAGGCAGGTCCCTCCAGAGCGCCCTTTGGTGTGTCCAGGTGGCATCAGGTCCCACCTCACATCCCTCCCTACATTTGAAAAACATTTTTGGCAAAACACAGTCACTTTATCCATGTCAGTGAGAATCTGTAAGGTTCAAGAAAATTACCTGGGTCAAGAGCTTTTAGTCCCAGGCAAAGGAACCAGGTTCACAGGCTGTACACTCTGATTTACTTGTGCTTCGACTGCCTTCACATAAAATGTACTGGACAGTGCTAAGCTGCTGCCTTGAATAAACCTGAATTTATTTTTTTTGTTTTGTTTTCTCTCACTCTCTCTTCTCAACTCTCCTTCTGGCCTCATTTTGGTGCTCAGGATCACTTTCTCTTTGACAAGCCAGTGTCCCCTTTGCTAACATGTGCTGGGATGGCACGTGACTGGCCAGATGCCAGAGGAATCTGGTATGTGGGGTGACCTGCAGGACCTCGTGTGTGCTTTAAAGGTTGTGTTACAAACCTCCTTGCTTGTCCTAACCTTGCAGCCATGCTGCCCCCATACTCACTGCATGTCCAGTTTGCTTTCAAAAGAAAAAAAAAATGATTCCCAGGGCTGAAAGAAACTCTTACATTCCAAATAATGCAGACAAAAAGGAGATAGGGGAGTTGAATTTCCAGTTTTATTCTAGGTCTGCTTCTACCATCACAACACACTTGGTGCCTTTAGTGCCCAAATACCGTATTTTCTGTGGAGATAAGGGATAGCAGCTCTGAGATAAGTGCACACACCCACTAGCAGAGGATGGGGAAGGCTGTGCAGTGCACAACAGCTCCATCCATCCTGCTGTACTTCCAGATGTCACCAGAGGTTTTAATGTGAAAAATTAAGCAGAAAGGATTCTGAGGAAGCACCTCTCTGTGAAACCTGATTACCCATGAAACAATGAGCAGCTGGAAAACTGTGAGGATTATTTTTATTTCAACAAGCTTCTTATTAAATTCGACAAGTTTCTGTGGTCCCTGTCTAAATCTGAGGAAAGGGATAAAGTTTGAAACATATCACTCACTGTCTCTACAAACAAACAGGAGAAGTACCAGCAATATCCAGGGATCTCCTGAGTAAAACAGACCTGGGGTCTGGCTTCTTTTGCATATGAAATATCAGGCAGACTGGAAGAAAAAAGCAAAGTGATTGGGAAGCATTTCTGTAAACCATATATTGAAAATCTGCCTTCTCTTGCAAGAAATTGTTGTCAAAAAGAGTACAGGCTCTGGAAATAATTTTGCTTTTAATGATTGTCATCCTGTCCTTACTATGGGCTTCAGGACTACTCCCACCAACATCACCAGCAGCAATGGCACAGTTCAAATGCACGTTCCTTAAAGCAGTGGGGAGAGTTGGTTGATTAGAGGGGAAGACAAGTCAGGCCAAGCTCAGACTATTTGTAAGACCTCCCCTTGAGCATTTGTACATGACTGAGGACAAAGTGACTGGGCCTTGGGGACCACAGTGTCAGGGCACAGGATGTTTACACCTGCTCAGTGTTGCACTGGCAAACTCTTGCGTGCAAAAAGAAAAAGAAGACGCAGTTAAAGACCAGCTGAAAATCAGGCTCTCAGTGCTCTTGAATTTTCACTTTCATGTGTCTCAAGCCTGGTGATATTTCACTGTTGGCACAAATTAGTCTGATCCCATCAATCACCTTCTGTGTGCTGTAGAAAGGCTGTGGTAGGAGACAGGGAAAGTGGAGAAGAAGCCAGGAAAAGTGACCTGGGTTATGACACAGCACTCAGCAAAGCTGGCCATGACTGTCTGAGGCAGGAGAAGTTTTCAGGCGTTTCTGCCTTGACTGGCAAACCAGCGCTGTCTGTGAGCAGCATCTGCTGTCCTCAGACACAACCCTTGACTGACTCAGCCATCCAGTGCTGCCAAGTGACACAGAGGGCACTGCAGTTGGATTTAGGGGAGAACACAATCAAGGAGGGACATATGGCTTGGCCCTCAGCAGCATGTGAGTGTTCAAGCCTTTTCAAGAACAATAAACCTCATCCCTGGTGACAGAGGATGCAGAGCTTGCCTTCTTCCTTGGCTGCACCCCCAGCTGTGCTCATGCTAGAGGACATGTTTTGCCTCACTCAGCACTGCAGCAGCATGATGTGATCAGGAAACTGCTTCACACTGTGCCCAATAAACCTGTGTGATGCCACTGGCATGAGGAATCCGATGGTGACCTTGGCTCAAATTCCTCACCACACATAACAACGTTGTTTCTCCACACTTCCCATCTCTGCTGCACTGAAAGACTGTGCTAAACCCAAGGAAACTCAGAGCTATTTTTCAGGGCTTGCCTTTTGAGTACACCCTTTTTTCCCCCTGTCTCTCAACCAGGCATAACAATGAGAAGACATTTCTCGTCTGGATTAATGAAGAGGACCACACCAGGGTGATCTCCATGGAGAAGGGCGGCAACATGAAGCGAGTGTTTGAGAGGTTCTGCCGTGGTTTAAAAGAGGTAGTATCTCAGTGAGTTTATTATTCCTGTTTGTTTACCAAGGTCAGCACTGCTTACTGTGGTTCACACTGAGCTGACATCTCAGGGAGCAGCAAAATGAAGTAACACCTGTCCACACAGCAACCCACACTAAAGCAGTTAAAGCTGGAAACATGGGCAAATTGGTTACGGAGTTGTAGGGAAAAACAAATATCTCCTTTTTTGCCCATTTTGGGACTTCAGACTATGGGAATTCAGACAAGAAGCATTTTACTTGGATTGCTTGATTTGCTAGAATGAAGAATTTATTTGGCTCAGCCTCCTGGTTCTCATTCCTGATGCTGGGAGCCAAGTGGAGGCTGCTGAGGTTGTGCACAGAACTCCAGGCTTAGGGCCCATGACTACTTTTGGGGCAATATGGCAGTCTGTGGTTCAGATACTAAGAACTGATAGCCAAGGATCCTATATTTTACTCTGATCTAGCTATTCACAGTGATAACAAAGGTTTCATGAGATGGTGTGTGGTTTAAAACAGTTTTGGCCAGGCAGTTCAGCTACGACTCAGGTTGTCTCTGGGCCCAGAGCAATCCTGTGGACTGCACAGAAAGAGCTGATCTAACAGAGAAAGAGGACTTTACTCTGTCCCACAGGAATATCATGGAGCTCTGAAAGGGTTTGAGTTTGAAGGGACAAACTGGTTCCAAGTCCCTGCCATGGACTAATAGTGCTGTGCATCCCTTCATCACTTCACAGCTCCCAGCCAAGCAAAGCAAGGCCAGGGAGGGACAGCAGGGACTGCAGACTCCTCACTTGGAAGAGGAGGGAGCTCAGAGCATCCATAGGGAAATCTGAGTATGGAGTGGGCTTTGTGACACAGGAAAACAAAGTCACCTGATGGATGCTCCTTTGCCCTCAGGGAGGTAACAGAGACCTGCTGGTCCCCAGGGCACACCTGAAGCATCCAGTCTATTTGAGAAGTCTTGTGAGCACAAGCTTTTTTATGTATGGAGTTCTCCTCAGGAGGAGAAGAGAACTGACCTGAAATTGTATTTGAATTGCACAAATAAGCTTGGGAGGAGCAGATGAGTGAACAGAGTACCAGCCTACTCAAATGTCAATAGATTCTTGTGATTTTCCTGCAGATAATTATTGTGCTCTCCCGTTTAATCTGGTCAGAGACCTTCTAATGAAAAGCATTATATACAAGCTGTGTTGTCTCCTTATAAAGGAAGTGTGGCAATTAATACTGGGCATTAGAGGCCAAGTGTCCTCCCTCAGGAGTCAAGACATCACCGTGAAAATCACGCAAAACTCAAGTTCAGCTCCTTGATTGCTTCACAGGGTTTGAGTCCTTTGGTATCATGTGTTGCAAACTTGCTCCAAAATTTCCAAATTAGAAACAAAAAGCAAATGCCACAATTCTTAAAAGTGGGCTTCATGGGCTAAGGCTTTACGAAAACACCAGGACAGGGAGTTCTGTGATGAAGTGATAAAGGGGCTGTAATGTAGTGATGGTGAGAAAATAGAGAAATCCTCCTGGTACCTGGTGAATGCAGACATTTGAGTCACACCTAAACCAGACTGCACCCAGGTGTGAATTCCTGCCACTCCACTGGTGCTAGTGAAGTTCAGCAGCAGCACAAGCACAAGGGAGAAGAGTCTCAGCTACCAGCAGACATCTTAAAATGAGACATTTGCATGTTGCCCCTTTTGTCTTGACGCCATAGGTGGAAAGATTAATTAAAGAACGTGGCTGGGAGTTCATGTGGAACGAACGCCTCGGGTATGTGCTGACCTGTCCTTCCAACCTGGGCACTGGCCTGCGAGCTGGAGTCCACGTGAAGCTGCCCAAACTGAGCAAGGTACGTGAGTAAAAACCCAGGGACATAGCTCAGCTCCCATGTTTTGTAAAGAAACAGATGAAAAAGGACAGCTCGAGGCGACCGCACGTTATAGCAAAATGCGTGTAATTCAGGACTAACTGAGCATGCTTTCATTGTGCAAATTATTGTCTTTGTTATGGAAATTATGTACTCAGCAGGAAGCCACCAGGACGGGCTGTAGTCCAAGGAACGGGAAAACTCCACCGGTGCCTGTCCCTCTGGCGATGTTGTTAGTGCAGGGATGCTGTTCGTCCCGGGATGCTGTTCGTCCCGGGATGCTGTTCATCCCGGGATGCTGTAATCCAGGGATCGCAGCGTGGCAACGACTCGGTAACAACGCACACAGGGACAGGCAGTAAACCCAGAACTGTTTTTGTGACAGGACCCCAGGTTTCCCAAAATCCTGGAGAACCTGCGCCTGCAGAAGCGTGGCACTGGTGGAGTGGACACGGCAGCCGTGGCTGATGTGTACGACATCTCCAATCTGGACCGCCTCGGGCGCTCAGAGGTAACCCGTCCTTTTTCTTGGTTTTTTTTTCTTTGGGTTTGTTTTTTTCCTTTTTATTCCCCCTTGCTTTTTATCTCAGATCTGTGCTGACACGAGGCAGCCTCCCTCCGGCTGAGCTTGCTCTGCTGACCTCAGTGGATTCACTGTAGATTTACTCCTCGTGAACCTGGTCCAGTGGAAATGCTTATTGAAAGAAAAATTCTTAATGTGCACGAAGGGCTTGGTAAATATTCCTGTTATGGCAATGACAAAACAACCCTGAGCAAACTGCACAAACGTGACTCGCACCATGTGGTGAGGAGGATTTCTGTGAGGGTGTGGAGGTGCTGGAAAGAAGCAGGGATGGAGTCCTAACCCACTCAGAGAAACAGGCACTAAAGCAAGACTTGGTTTAGGGTGTTGTGTTCATTTTACTGTTATGCACTTCCTCCATGGTTAGACAGCAGGACAAGGCTTTCACCCCTCAATAACTGAGGAGTAGGTGCCCTCTTCACATGTCTCGTGTGGCTGCGAGTAGAGGGTGGAGGAGTGCTGGGTTCAAATGAGAGCGGGGTTCAAATGAGAGCTGGGTTTAAATGAGAGCTAGTTTTAAATGAGAGCTAGGTTTAAACCAGGGCAAAGAGTTAATTGCCAGCCTGGAGCCCTCCCTGTTGGGCTGCAGACCATGATGAGATGGGTTGTCTCAGACATTTGCTTCGAAGCCATTTCAGTCAGAGCGAGCATTTGTTGTGCCATTGCGTGGAAACGACTCTGCGGGCTGGTGCTGGTGCTGCCCTCCTGGGGAGCTCGGGTCCCACGCCTCATTACAGCTCCGTGTTCCAGCGTTTTATAAAGCAGAACAGCTCCTGAGAGCAAAGATTATGAGCATGGGGCAGAAACAGCCGTGTCAAAGAGCTGCAGCCTCCCCCTCCAGCGCTGAGCCAGATCCTCACCCAGGGGCTGTGGCAGCTGCGATGGGATGCAGTTCAGTCCTGGTGATGCAGCACAACATCCAGCCTAGTTCTGGGCAGGTTTACATAACAGAAATAAAACCCACGGATAAAGCACCTGGTTACAACTGGACTCAACCCAGTCCACAGCAGCCAGCTGGTTTCCCTTTGAAGCCGAGAAACCTGAGAATAAGGAACTGCTTATAGACAATTTACTTTTAAGCAGCAAAGGTATTTTATTGCGGGCCCGGGAGCCGCCAGCTCTCGCTGGACACACTAGTCCCATCTGAGGACACAAAGCAAGCCATTTTATACATTCTAGGGCATGATTACAACATTGAATTACACATAGTAACCAATTCTTTACTTTTCTGTGTTCACTATTTTAGCTGCTTCAAGTGTTACAAAGTCTTGGCTCTAAGGTCCCTATATCTAGTTTAAACCTCTAAGTTATGTGATTCATAGCCCACTGGTGTCTTGTATATACGCCATGATATTTTCTATAATGAGAAAACTTTGGTCCAAAGACCTTGGTCCAGGTAACTAAAACAGAACAAGTTTTTAACTAGTGTTTCTACAATGTATTTCCAGCAAAACAGGCAGAACAAATAATGGGTTTATTATCTCCTTCCAACTCAGCATGTCAAGGCGCATCAACTAACCCATCATTAGCTTTGCTTGTTACCACCTTCCTCACTCACCTGCCACTGGCACAGAGCCCAGACAGGTATCCTGTGCTTTCTTACTCAGAGGTGCCCTTGAACGTCTCCACAGCCATGGAGAGAGGTTTGGAAACCTTAAATTTTGACATTTGACGTAGGCATCTATGTTCCTTTGGATCTAGAGCAAAATAAATAACAGTGAACAAAATAAAGAGTGAAATACTACTCAGCTGTGTTATTTGCAAAATCAGTCTGTGACAAAGACATCTACTAATATCTGAAACATCGTCGCGTGTGCTTTATATTAAAATAACATCAATAATACAAAAGGATTACATGGTTTTATTAATTAAGTCCTACTGAGTGACAGCCTAAGTCTACAAATTTTTGCTTATATGAAGATCTGCACTCAAGTCAGTGATGCCTCCTACAGCAGGGATCCAAAGGATTAAGCCAACAGATAAGATGCAATCCCTACCCTGAAGATTCTGAAATCTAAATAAGACAAGACATACTCAAGGAGATAGCAATGTTTTATTATATTTTTCAGTACATAATAAAATTCATATGTAGTAAATGCATTTGCAGAACTGGATTATGTTCCCAAAGGTGCAAGATAAAACTGTTTGTATTTTTGCTATGTTTCAGTTACTGGTCAATGCAAACTTAATAGGAAATTTGTTTTCTCCTGGAGGCTGCAAATTCAGACCTCTGATTTCCCCAAACAGCTGGTCTGTAAAAGAAAATATATTGCTAAGCTGCTGAAATACTTTGTAGTAAAACCAAATCCCCTGAAAATCAACAACTGTCACAATAAAGAGACAATGGGATTTCAGTCTTTGCACTGGGTTTCAACAAGCCAATCATTAAAGGTTGCTAATGAACCACTTCATGAAAATTAAGAAATATCAGTGCTACAGCTTGCTGGCTTGTGCTGCCACAGGGCTGTGGTCCTCACATGTCACAGGCTGTGCAGAAACTCAGCTGGGGGGACAAGGTACCTGGAGTTCTTCAGCAATTTTGGAAGGGGTTACAAAGACACTATTGCCCCTGACATATAGAATGACAGATTTTGGTGCTGCTCTGGTGCTGGAGTTAATCCCACTGTTTGTGTAAATCAGGAGCTGAAAACAAGGAGTGCTGCATGATGTAGAGCCAGCATGGGTTCAGGATGAGTGCAGTGCTTCAGAGATGTGGGTGCTGGGCCTGGCAGAGTGGGAAGGACACTCATCCCAGTAGGACTGCGGTCATCTCAAGGTGTGGGGAAGGACATCTGTGGGGAAAGGACACAGCTCTGGGTTGACGACCTTTCTTGGGCAGCCCAAAAGGCTGTGGCAGTCCTGACATCCTCCCAGTCCCAGCCGTGTGAAGGATGCCCAGCCTGTGCCTCCAGCAGCACTCTGAGCCACTGGGAACCAGGGCAATGAGCCTCTGCCTTCCTCTCCTTGCACCAACATCCCTGTTGGCTTGGAGCTGGGCAGAGCCGAGCAAGGGACTTCAGTGCTTCAGCAGGAGCTGCCTGGGGATGCTGAGGACACACAGAATGTCTGGGTTGTGTCCCATCCTGCTATGTGGAGTGTGGGGAACACAACTGTGTCAGGAACCCCTCCCAACAAGCACCTGGGGAGGGCTCTGCACCGTCACGAGGTCACCCTTGAAACAGGTCTCTTGGCTTGTGCCTCAATGTTTTATATAAGGACTTTTTGTCTGGTTGGTTTGTTCCCATGGGAGCAGAGTTCAGTGGGGGCAGATTTTGGTGGAAATAACTTCAGGGACCTAATTGGAGGGTTGTTTCTGCTGGTCCAAACTCGGGGTAAACAGGAGAAGGAAATTACTGTGGCTCTGCAAAACCCATTCTCCCTGTGCCAGAGGGTGTGTGGTCACCATGCCAAGACCCTCCTCACCTACAGCTTTACCTGCTGTCATTGCAGTACAAGCTAACTTTCTATTCCTCTATTAACAGACGAGTTAAACTTCTACTGTTCTTATTTTTGTAGGTGGAGCTGGTCCAGATTGTGATAGATGGAGTCAATTACCTCGTTGACTGTGAGAAGAAGCTGGAGAGAGGTCAAGACATCAGGGTGCCACCCCCACTGCCCCAGTTTGTCAGGAAATGATGTTGCTGCTGATGGTGGCAACTGATGACAAATGTGGCTGCCATTCTCATGGGAAGGCACCTCTGTACATCTCTGTATAAATGTGTTGTGTAATAAAACACTACCTGATACCTGATGTCTCCTCGATGCCTGGCTGCACTGGCAGAAACTGGTCTTCGTGCAGATTTACTGGGATACACCCATACAACCACCCTGGCACACTCCCTTTGTGGCACTGCTTCCCTTTCTGTCTTGGCTGGTGATAAGAGAATTACTACTCTGGTAGTGCAAAAAGCATAAATTTCTACTTCTGTGCTGCTTTCACACTTAGGGCCATATTTATGATATCTCCTGTAACCACCCTATTCATTTCTGTCCTGTGGCCTTGGAGCGCAGCCCAAAAACTAGCAGGCAAATCAGTTTGCTGATACCCTGCAACCCACATGAACCTGCCCAGCATGGCCTGTTGCTGCTTTCAGGTTCCAGGTAATGGGGACCTGGCTCAGCTGTCACTCCTCGAAATGCCTGAAGATGTGCTGACACATCTCCATGCTCACTGTGATTCCATATGTGGAGCAGCTCCGTGGAAAGGAAAAACCAGCAGATGCTGCAAGTCCCTTTGATTGTTTCTTTTCTGCATATGGGAACACACTCAGTGTTTCACAGCCAGCACATTCAGAAATGCAGTTCTCAGGAAGGTCTCTCAGTGAGTCATATCTGCGCAGTTGTGGGGGGATAGCTCTGCCATAAGTGGTTACAAACTTCAGAAATCACAATTGGGTGGTAATTGAGAGCTGGATGGTGAATCAGCAGCTCTTGATAATTAGCAGCATGGTAAGAGCTGTTAAGCAGGCTGGAGCTTCCATGTGACTACTGGTTCTTCCTCATCTGTGCTGGGCACATGCCCTTACATTTTGCTCCTGGCTTTCCAAGTGGTGGTTAATAACAGCAATTCTGAGGCAAGAAGAGAGACTTCTGCTGATTATACACAGAACACAAATAAATCAAACCGGAAAGACTTCACCGTTAGCTCTCCAAGGCTCTCAGCTCAACACAAAATCCAACTGTGGGCCAAATGTGCTGTTTTTTAGCCTCTACTTGCTTTTTTTGCCCTGACTTGGAAACTGCTGATGGGCAGCAGCAGCTCATCCAGCTGGCAGCCACTTGCTAACAGCATTCCTGAGGGCTTGGTGTTGGAGCTGATGATTCTGTTTTAATGCCTTTAAAACAACCTGGATGATGAGGTGCATCACACCTGGTGCCCAGCAAAAGGGAGCGGCTGCACAGTTGGAGAGCAGGGCTGCTCTTCCGAGGGCATTTCACTGCAGAAATGGGCTGGTGGAAATCTCAGGGAGTCTGATAGAGGCAAAGTCCTTCAGTGTGGGAAAAGAAGTTGCCCACAGCTGCTCTCTGCATCAGAGGGTGTGGAAAAGCCAAGCTCAAGACTCCTCTTGGAGGTGCAGAGTGACAAGAGTGACCAGACACCTGCTGAGACACTGTGAATTTCAGGGAGGTACCAGGAAGACCTTTTGGGTGGTCAAATGTTGGAACAGATCTGGAGATACTCAGAACTCATAGAACAAAGTTCTAAGTACTGTGATCTATGTTGGCTGTGCATTGGGGTTGGGGTGGGATGGGTGGGATGGGTGGGGTGTTGGGACAGAACCTCCAGCCCACATAAATCTGTGATCTCTGGCTGCATCAACTACTGCTAAATGCCTGCAGAGCAGTAAATAAGCCAGAGAAATTCCTGGCCATCCTGTGCTCCGACTAGACAGGGAAGCTGCACAAAATATGGACAAGACGCCCTGGTAGGATTTACTCTCTGCTAGGCTAAAACTGTGACTTTCTTTGGATTGTTGGTTTCCAAATGTGTCCTTCACAAACAAAACACTCTTCCTTACATGTATTATATTGCAAAGGCTTGTTATTTGTCTCCTATATTTTTTACTTCTGTGATCTTAGTCTCCATGGCTTTTCACTGTCAGCAAGAGTAATTCAGCTGCTTAATATGAACAGTACATTTTCATTTTTCATTCCACATCATCATGTAATGTTTTAAATGAGGCTTGGACAGGGACATACCCATTAACACTACACAGGACATCTTCACTCAGTCCTACTCCATCACTATGATCCTCAGGACAGTTTGCTTTTTGCCTGGAACATATTCATCTCCAAGTCAAGGCCCCCCTGAGGGGTGTGAGGAGCTGGTGGGGTCTGTTCCTATGAGCCTTCAAGGACAGGACAGCTTAAAGGCACTGTTCCCAGAGGATATGCTCAGCTGAGTGGCTGCAGCAGGAAATAAACCACCCGAAAGGTTGTCAATCCAAAAAAAGGAAGAGAATCATACAGATTATGCTTCAATAAGAAACTAACCCTTGACATACAATGTTACTTCTTGCTTTCTGGTGTTTATTTTCCCCATGGCACCAGCATTGCACTGATGAGACCCTTTTCTGTCAATAAAACTCTTCCCTGATGGACACTGATTCTCTATCTTTGCAATTTATTTGATTAAATGGTCTAAGAAGAGATACATGCCATGCCTTAGGCACTTCTATAATCTTGATGAAGCAACCAGGGATCAGCAGAAATAATCTCTCAGGTCATGCTCCATCAAAGCCCAAATCCATCAAAGCCCACCTGTGCTCCATCAGGCAGTTCATGCAGGGTGAGAACTGGACAGGTATTTGCCAGTACAGGACAAGGGAAAAGTGGGCACTGCAGATGGGATATTGGGAAGGAGTTGTTGGCTACGAGGGTGGGGAGGCAGTGGTATGGATTTCCCAGAGAAGCTGTGGCTGCCCCATCCCTGGAAGTGTCCAAGGCCAGGTTGGACAGGGCTTGGAGCAACCTGGGATAGTGGAAGATGTCCCTTCCCATGGTAGGGGGTGGAATGAGATGATCTTTAAGTCCCCTTCCAACTCAAACTATTCTGTGAAGTTTGTAGCTACAATAGTCGTAATTGATTTCACTTGTGACACTTCATACCTGAACTCATTTGCTGTCCTAACAAAACCTGACTAGACAGACTCTGAGTGTTCATTCAATGCCTCTTACAGTCTACTTTCAGCTTAAGGCTTAATTAAAAGATTGAAGACTTAAACAGTCATTTCCTTTGCCTTCAGAAATGTTTGTGGCACACACCAAAGTGCACTACATGTGGTACAGGAGCCCTACCAAGTCAAGTGTTCCAAAGGGCACAGGACATTGTTGCTGATTGAAATAATTTAGACTGCGTGAACTAAAAAAGTGTTATAGGAGAAGATTCAGCTCGTATCTTAATGAGAATATCACAATACTAAGCCTATCAGTAAAGAAGAGTAATGAAAATATTTTGTTCATCTGCCCACTTTTCAGGGAACTCAGGTGGTTAAGGGGTAAATGTTGATAAAGTATGTCAGTTAATTTTAGCTCATTTTATGCATATTCTTGTCTGAAAATGCCATCTGTAAGTTTTCTGCCTATGCTTTTATGAAAGTGTCTTCTTGCAGTTTTGTGGCTCTGCTTTCTGAACCAGAATTTGGGCTTAAAAACTACTGGTCATTAGGCTGGTACTTTGCAATAACTGTGGACTTTTTTTTTTCTGTGTAGGAAGGAGGAATTTGTACATTTGTCAAATATGAGAAATAAGTAAGACTGCAAAGACTGGAGCACTCTCCCTTGCTATTTACTCTGTTTACTTTGTTTACTCCAAGGACTCTGTACCTCTCTGTTTCTACCTGCAGCTTCAGCCTCTTGTTTTTCCTTTTCTCTGTGAAAAGTAGCAGTTTTATTCAAAGTGCAGCTAGTCCTGCAGAAAAGGCCATTGTATCCACATATGTGAGGATAATGCATTTTTCCTTTCTTCATTCTTTTATATCTTTGAGGCTAGAAATTAAAACTTTGTGATATCAAGACACGAGTTTAAGTGTACTTTAAGTGCAGTGCTGTGTTTAAATTGTGTAGTGCTGTGTGTTTCTGAAACATCAAGTTTTTCTGAAAAATCAAAAATTAGGTTATCCTATGAGAAAACAATGTTTCCTTAAGAGCAAGCCATAAAAATTAACAGCAGGGAAAATTCTTGTGATATCCTGACAGCGTGTCTAATATTCCTACTAGAGCCATGTTTCTCAGATTTTGATACAGAAATAGCAAACAGCAGCTTTCCAGTGTAAAACTACAAAATAAAACAAGTGACAACAGGCTTTAACCTCCAAAGACTTCAGTTCATCCAGCACTGAAGGCCTTGCCCAAAAATAAACCTTTAAATATGTGAGTGGATCCAGCAATAAAAGTTGACTGAGGAACATATTTAAGCTCTTTTTAAAAATTCTGAAGGAATCAGAGCCATCAGCAACACAACCTGGTAGAAATACATCAGCTGAGGAGCTTACTGATGGAGATGCTGCCTTGGTTGTAGCAATTAGAACCCATAAATATTTAAGATTAAAAACAGCATAGGTATTCATTTAACACTGGCAAGAAAGCAATAAAGGAAAGCTGAGTAATCTGTTAATCTTCTGGTGAATAAAACAGAGTAAACCCCCAGAATACTACAGGCATAAAGGAATTTAAGAGGAAACAGGCTTTATTTTTACTTTCTCTCCCTCAAATCAAAATTAAAACAACCATGACAATGTCATCCTGACTCTCTGGCAGGTAGCATTAAATGTCCAAACAGCACAGGCACAAAAAAGTGACCAAAGGTAACATCAGCTCTGTGTGTGCACAACCAAAGCCTCTGGTACCCCTTCAGCAGACAAACCCTCCCTTTCTGGGGTTTGAGGATTATGAACTTATGAACACTGTGCTGTGGACAGACAATTTACTGTTTCTTAGGAAAACAGTGGGGGAAAAGGCAAAAATATTGCAATTATTTGCACAGCTGCTGACTTAATCTTGTGTCACCTGGGGCCCAGGTACAGGTGACCTCCCAGTGTTGAACTGGAATGTCAGAACAGAACACACCTAAACCAGTGCAAATTTAAACAGGTGTGGCCAGTATCAAATTTAGGTGATTTTAGGGGTGGAATAGTGTCTTACTAATTTGGCTGAAAGGTATTAAACACCCTTTTCCTCTGCCTGCAAACCTGGTCGGGGATCTTTAGGGCATTTGATCTTGCCTGGGGACAGACACATAAAATTCCAGGCTGAAAAACCACAGATAACACATTTATTACTTCAGCAGAGCAGAAAACAAAGCAAGTTGCAGAACAACTGGGACCTCACGCTGTTGTTGAGCTGTAACTACATCAGCAAACAAGATGCTTTTAATTTTACAATGAAATACCAACTTTCCCCCCCTGGTTATATTTCCTGAACGATGGCTCTTAAAAGGCGTTCATCAATTATTCTGATCTGCAGTCAGTGCTAATCGTTCTTAAATCCGTGCTCGTTCTGAGTGGCAGCGATGCAGCTTAAAGCACTCTTTGTGCACGTCTCCCTCTAGTGGGCTCAAAACCAGGGAAAACAGGCAAAATCCGTGAATTTCCTGAGGGAGACACAAGTATTAAGGATAACTACTGAAGAATACGAAATATTCTTTATATATATATATTATATATTTCCTTATAAAATCAACTCCAGATAAGTCATGGAGATTTAGTGAAATGCTAAAAATTCTTACAAGAGAGGACTGACTTGAGGGGGAAAATGGTCTTGTTGGGCTTATAAACATTAATTTAAACTGCTGGGTAGCCCCTCCAACAACAGAGTGCTGCAGATGTGCTCTGTGAGCCTCCAAGGAGCACTCTGCCCTCCCCCTCCCCACCTGCACAGGGGTAGGAACACCTGGAACAGCTCCCAGTCCCCAGGTGAGACCCCACCCCACCTGCAGAGCTGCTCCAGCCCTGGGAACAACAGCACAGGGATGTGGAGCCGCTGGAGGAGTCCAGAGAGGCTGCAGGGATGCTCCAGTGCTGGATCCCTCTGCTCTGAGACAGGCTGGGAGAGCTGGGGGGGGTCACCCGGAGAAGAGAAGGCTCCAGCGAGACCTGAGAGCCCCTGGCAGGGCCCGAAGGGGCTGCAGGAGAGCTGGAGAGGGATTGGGGACAAGGGATGGAGGGACAGGACACAGGGAATGGCTTCCCACTGCCAGAGGGCAGGGAGAGGTGGGATATTGGGAGGGACTCTTTCCTGGGAGGGTAAGCAGGCCCTGGATCCCTGGAAGTATCCAAGGCCAGGTTGGACGGGACTTGGAGCAACATGGGATAGTGAAAGGTGATGAACAGCCCGTGATCCTCGGCCGTCTCAGCCTCCCCGTCCGGGGTCTGCATCTCCTCCCCCAGATCCTGTTCCTCCATCTCCCCTCCTCTCAGTCCTGCTCCTCCATCTCCCCTTGCCCTCGGTCCTGCTCCTGCATCTCCCCTCCCCTCGGTCCTGCTCCTCCATCTCCGTCTCCCCTCGGCGCCGGAGGATTCCCCCTCGGTTCCGCTTCCCCGTCGTAACCCCCTCCCTTCCCTCCATCCCGGCCGGTCCATCAACGCCTCCTCCCCGCCCTCGCTCCCGCTCCTCCCCTTCCTCCTCCTCTTCCTCCTCCCCTTCCTCCTCCTCCCTTCCTTCTCGCTCTTCGCTGTCGTCATCACTCTGCGTTTCCTGGCTGTCTGGAGCGGCGGCGCCTGATCCTGGTACCCTCCGGGTCTCCCTGGAACCCGCATCTGCTCCCGGGACCCCCCTCTCCATCCCTCCCCTCTCCATCCCTCCCCTCTCCATCCCTCCCCTCTCCGTCCATCCCCTCTCCATCCCTCCCTCCCCATGACTCGCTGGGCTCGCCGGAACGCCCCTCCCGGGGCTCGGGCACTGGACGCGACTCCCTGGGAAGAGATGGGGGGTACGCACCCCCCGGGGCAGCAGCAGGAGCAGCAGGAGGAGGAGAAGGGCAGGAGGAAGAGAAGGAAGAAGAAGGAGTATGTTAGCGAGGACGTGAATGGGTTTGCAGCGCACCAGAAGCAGGAGCAGGAGGAGGAGGAGGCGCTGAGGAAGGACCGGCGGCGCGAGAGCAGAAGGGTGCGGAGGCAGGAGAGGAAGAGGAATGCCATGGTGAGTCCTTGGTCCCTCTGCCCTCGGGGGCTCAGGGTGACTGTAACACCCTGTTAGTGACACTGTGACATGGTCAGGGGCCCGGGGACAGTGTTGGCTGCACAGGTGTGTTCAGAGCAGTGCCCTAGTGCAAAACAATGATTAGATTCACAGCAGCACAACAAGTTCTGTGGATTCACAGCAGCACACCAAGTTCTGTGGATTCACAGCAGCACAAAAACAAGTTCTGTGGATTCACAGCAACACACCAACAAGTTCTGTGGATTCACAGCAGCACAACAAGTTCTGTGGATTCACAGCAGCACAACAAGATCTGTGGATTCACAGCAACACACCAACAAGTTCTGTGGATTCACAGCAGCACAACAAGTTCTGTGGATTCACAGCAGCACACCAACATGTTTTATGAATTCACTGCAGCACACCAACAAGTTCTAAGCACTAACAAGACTGGCTGCAGATAATGATTCCGCACACACAGTGCCCAGCTCTCACCTGGTGAATCCCTGTGGGATAGAGGGAGGTTCAGCCCAATCAGTGATCCCAGGAGTTAATACTGGAGTATTCCCAAACTTGTAGCCATTCTTAACTCACTTTTGTACTACTTTTGTACTAATTTTTGTACTACTGCTGTCTCTTCTCCCAAGCAACCAGCAGTAGAACAAGAGAGCACAACTTAAGCTCTGCCAGGGGAGGTTTAGGTTGGATATCAGAAAAGAATTCTTTCCAGAGAGTGTGATCAGGCATTGGAATGGCCTGCCCAGAGAGATGGTGGATTCTCCATCCCTGGAGGTTTTTAAGATGAGACTGGATGTGGCACTGAGTGCCCTGGGCTGGTGAGCACAGTTGTGTTGGATCAAGGGTTGGACTTCATGATCTCGGAGGTCTCTTCCAACGCAGCTCATTCTATGATTCCTTATGTTCAGGTGGAGCTTGGCTGACTTCAGTCACACATCATGGTCAGTGAGGGGCAGTAGTACCTTGGGGTAGGTGTGTCAGCCCAGCACCTGAGATCACCTTGGGATGGGGACACGGACAGTCCAAGGAGAGGGATTTCACCACTGCTGTGATTCAACAGCAGGATGTGGGCCTTTTTCTCCCCAGGTTTTCAGCTGCTGTGGGGCTTGTCAGCTAAGAAGTATTATTGAGGTGCCTCCTTTGCCAGGGCTCTGATGCAGCCATTGGGTCTCCACTCAGCTCCACCCTCTCTTTAGTCCCCCTTGGGTTGTGGTCTGTGTGTGGGGTCTCATCCAGGGACTACAACCGTATTTTCCCTTACAATTTCCATACTGTTACCTTTTTACCCCCAGTCCCTGTCCCACAACCTGTTAAGCATCAGGACAACCCCATGTGGGAAGTGCAGATCCCTCTCCCTGTGCTGAGGGCTCAGTGAGGAGCTCAGCCCTCACCTGCCAGAGGCGACACAACAGTCAGGGGAGGTTTGAGGTGAATAAAGGGAAGTCCCTGGAAGTGTCCCAGGCCAGGTTGGACAGGGCTTGGAGCAACCTGGACTGGTGGGAGGTGTCCCTGCCCATGGCAGGTGGTGGCACTGGGTGGGCTTTAAGGTCCCTTCCAAACCAAACCATTCCATGACCCAGAGCATGCAGCTGTCAGTAAGTGAATGCCCTAACTGTGTGTTCCTGGTACTCTGAGAAAAGTGCCCATGATAATCTGGTTTGATGGCACAGAGCACTCACAGCTCTTTGTGGCAGAGAACAAAGTCTCCTTTCCTGGCTGTTTTGTCCTGAGGAGAAAATCCCTCCGTTTTCTTTTTGTGAGGCTGGGATCTGCAGGTCTTTGGTTGCCATTGACAGAATCACTGAATTTTTCTCTTCACAGGTGTGTTTCCACTGTAGGGAGCCTGGGCACGGTGTGGCTGACTGTCCTGCAGTCCTGGAAAGCCAGGACATGGGAACAGGGATCTGCTACCGCTGTGGATCCACAGAACATGACATCAGCAAATGCAGAGCCAAAGTGGATCCAGCTGCTGGTGGGTCTCCAGAATTCCTGGTGTTTTGGGGTGTTTTGGTCTGAGTTGTCTGACTACAGAAACAGCAGCTTTGTGTGTTAGAAATTTAACTCTTGCCGTATGATAATGAGAAACCTGGCTGGTGTTTTATACATAAAGTGAGCAAGATACTGTCATTGCACTGTCTTCTGTGACTTCACCAGGGTTTTGATGGATCATAAACCTTGTGGGATTTTGCAGGGCCATTTCCATATGCAAAATGTTTCATCTGTGGTGAGATGGGGCACCTGTCAAGGTCATGTCCAGATAATCCCAAGGGATTGTATGCTGAAGGTGAGTGTGCTGATTTACTAAATTCAGTAAAATCAAATTTCTGTGTTGTTCTTAACCCAATACAGAACAAAGTAACATGGCAAGAGAATGAAGCCTTGGCTAAAAGGAATTTCTGTGTATTTTTTGACAAAGCAGAGTAATTCTGGGAAATTTATTGTCAGTTAATTACCTGAGGATTTCTGTTTCAGTTGTAAAATTAGTGTAAACCAAGGAGATGAGGTGTGAAGTGTGAGGGTTTGCTTGTGCTTCAATATCAAGAGATAGACAAAGAAAATTACATTGTAGTCATGACTGTAGTCTGTATTGACATGTACATGTAAATGCACAATTTTTACCACGATTATGTGGCAAAAACATACTTGTCACCCTGTGAAGATTTTAGGAGGTGACAAATCACAGGCTCTCACTAGAAGGACAATCTCTTCAGTTTGAGTGACTTTAATGGGAAATGGGATTTAGGTTTGAAGATTTCACTCAGATTCTGCTCTGCTTGTCTTCCCTATTGGCACCAACAAGCACTGACCTGCCTCCCAGTGTTCCCCAGTACAAATGTGGGGTCTGGCAAACTCCATAGGGTGATCTTGCAGCATAGTGAGTGTGGGAGAAAAATCACTTTGCTTTCAGATGTTTGGATTAGGAGTAGAATTTAAATTTCATATCTCAGTACATGCAGTTGGATTACCTGCCTCTCAGGGCCTCCTGTTACTTTTAAAAATTCCCTTGAGTATGAATTTTGGCAGAATTTGGCTGATTTCTCGAAAAGGGAGCTCCAGCACATTGGGAATATTCAGTGAGTGGTGGCTGGGATTTGTATGTGGTGTGATCACAAACAGCTCCATCCCTCAGAGATGCAGAGGTAGGTGTTTTGTTGGATTGTTTTTACTCCTCAGATTAGTAACAGCTTTCTCTGTGAACAGGTGGGGGCTGCAGACTCTGTGGCTCCGTGGAGCATTTCAGAAAGGACTGCCTAGAGAAACAGAACACAGGTGAGCTGAGGGCACTGTGGGGGAAGTTTGAGGCCAGCAGTGTTCATTTACTGCTTTGCCTGACTTTGGTGAGGAAAAAGGATTTGGGAAGAGAACTTGGAAGCAGCAAATGTGACCTTTTTTGGGAGTGAATGCTGATATTCAGGAGGGTGTGGAGGAAGGCAGTGAACTGCAGTGCAAAACTAAGGTAGTTCTTTTTTAACAGAAAGTTCATCTTCTGTGTTTCTGAGGGTAATATGAGATAATCTGTGGGGTTTTGGCCAGTGTTTGTCCTGCTCTTCATAGCTTGGCAGCTGTACAACCAAACTGGGTGTTGAGTTTTAGAGATTTCAGTGTGAGGTGGTGGAAGTGAACACAGAATCAGGTGCAAGGGGTGGTGTGTGCAGGCAGATGTGTCAGGGACGGGACAGAGAGGAGACAGGAGGTGTGTCCAGCTGGATCCACAGCTAATGAGCTGCTTTATTAAATGCCCTCCAGTTATTCCTGTGTGTGGAAAATTTGTATTAGAAAAATCCCCAAACCCCACTGTGGTAAGGGAGGCAAAAGCATCCAACAACGGTTTGAAGAAGGATGCTCTTACCACCTGAAGTGGAGACACATCTGTGCATTTCTCTACTTTGTCTTTATGTTGCTTAGAACTTATGGGTTCATAATAAGCCACTTTGGGTGAGATTATGTAAGAAATACTTATGGAGGCAGTAGAGGCATTTTCTATATCTAATCTTACATATGTGGCATTGTTAGGTCTGGCAGCAAATGTAGCATTCCAGGGGCATGCTGCTTACCCAGGTTAGAGTGGGTGAGATTGTGTCTGAACTGGTAGGACAGAAGTTTCTGACACAAAAAGACTCCAAAATTTTCCCCAACTCATCAGCAGATAGTTGGGCAGTGCCCACCCAGGTGACTGCTGCATTGAAATCCTGTAACCAATTTTTTCTCAGCTCTTCAAGTTTTACATCCCCAGTGAAGACTGACAAGAGCTGCTTAATTTTGCAGGGGACATCTTGGTCCTTACACTGTTTCAAAACTAATACTGCTGGTTAAAAGCAGTTGGATTAGTTGGAGCTGTGACACTATTGATAAGAACTGTGATATTCTTTAAAATCACTTTGCATCATGCAGAGTACTTTTAGACTACAGGAAGAATTATAGCTTGTGAGAAGTTTGGGCACCACAGCCTCCAGGTTCTTCAGGTGGATTTATCATGCCTGCTTTAATACAGATTTATGTGTGTGATGTTGTGATTTGCTGCCCTGGTGGGACAGCCCTTGCCCATGAGCGAGGGTTTGGTGCTGGCAGTGCTGATCCCCTCCCTGTGTGTCCCCTCAGACCAGGTGACAGTGGCGCGATGGGTCGCCGGGATGAGCGCGGACCACGAGGACATCGCTGATGCACCAAAGCTGCAGAAACCAAAAGCCAAAGTACCCAAAGTTGTGACTTTCTGAAGGCCTGTTGGCTCCTCACTGGTGCTTCACTGCAGAAGAGAGACTACAGAGAGCTGGTTCCAGAAAATCAAGCATACTGCTGATGAACTGTTGCTTTTTGTCTCCCTTCACTTTTGCAGTTGCCTCCCAGACTCCCCCAGCTCCCTGAAAAGCTGGGAACAACAGAAATACAGCAAGTGGGTATTTTACTAAAGGGATTCTGGGTATTTTTTAAGGTTCTTTTGGGCTCTGGCTTGGTTTTGCTGCCTTTTAGGAATAATGTGTTCCTCTATGTGCCAGCTTGGGCATTCTTGTGGTGGTTATAGGTAAACCCTGTGGCCTGTCCAGCTTGGAGGTGCAATTCCTGCTACTGGTGGTTGTAATTTACAGTCATTAACTTGACTGCTAGTGCACATTGGATTGTTTATTTGTTCACTAACAGAAACAGAATCATGCCCTCTCTGTGATACCTGTGGTGAAACACACCTGAAAGGAGTTGGAGGACAAGTGAGCAGTTTGCTTAGTTTCTTTACATTTTTCCAAGGAAAATGCTCAAAAGTCCTCAGCGTTTCTATCCCTTGACAAGTTGGGAATGTGTACTACACTTCCTGCTTTATGGCAGCCTTACTGTTTTTAAGTGGAGACTGCAGCCTTAAAAAAAATTATATTTAAAAAAAAAGTGAGAAAACCAACTCGAAAACGAGTTCCTGCAGCAACTTCTGCTACTGGAGGAGTGTACCCTGAGTTCCTTTCACGTGCTTTTCTTGCAGCAAAAAACAAATAAGGGGAGTTAAATTGTGGAGATATATTTTATATTTGTACATGTGAATTATTTTTAATAAAATGCTGCTAAAGAATACAATGGTTAGAGCTGTTATTTTAGGTGTCCTGGTTCTACTGTGGAGACAAAGGCACATTAAGCTGGCTGAGATGGAAGTGTATATTCAGTTTGTATTCATCAGAGCACACATTTAAATGGGGAAGAAGAATGGATGTGAATAAAATCAAGGATTAATTACAGTTTTAATTAACTATTAGATTAAAGCTCAAAGCAGTGTCACTGTGATGTGGACATTTTGCAACAGACATCCCATGTTTCTGTTCTATGAATGAAATAAATTGTTTAAGAAGCATCTTTTAAGGTAATTTCCCAGCTCTTTAGCTTTGTAACAGGTTCTTTTATCCATGGGAACTTGGAGCCATGGACTTGGACTGTCCTAGTGGTACCAGCACATCTGAGAGGGCTGGGTATAGGCAGTGGGTCTGTGAGCTGTGGGTCAATCTTCAGCTCACTCAGAGCAATCCTCAGCACCTGTTGGATAAAATTACACCTTAAAAGATTTCACAGAGGTGGGTGTAGGTGATGAAAGCTGTTTGAAGAGCAGCTGTATGTATGTGCTGCATGTAAAGATGTCAATAAATGTACAGTGGTTGTTGCTGGCAGCATCCAGGCTCTGTCCCCAGTGCCTGTGTTCAGAGCCAACATTAGGGGTCTCTCTTCACCAAAAATTGGGATCTCAGAGCTTTCCCTGCCCAGCCCAGGGCCTGCCTGCCATCAGCTGCCCCTGGCAGGACTGGGGGAGTGTCACACCTGATCTGCACACAGTTCTCAATTGAGCCTTTTAAGGGCTTTCAGAGGCTCTGACCTCTATCGTTAAATAAATCACTTGACTGCATCTCATTTTATGGGGGTTTCTGGTATTTTATTTCTTGGTCCTCTTTGTCATGGGTTACAGTAGTTGTGGAGAGAAGGGAAGAGGAGCAGAAGAAGGAAAAAAGGGAAAAGGTGTAACTATGTTTACATAAACAATATTTAAACTATTCTTGCACAAGGATATTTAAGCTTCAGGAGGGACCATATTCAGAACTATTTTTTCACACAGTTACACACAATCTTCAAACATACACCATCCAGACTATCCAACATCACACACCTATAGCTAATTATCAAGTAATACATATTTCCTAAAAATTGCAAGATCTAAACACTCTTAATGCAACTTATTTTAACTTTATAAAAGAGCTCTATTAATGTTACTCAGCTGAGTTTCTGCAGCTTCATTTCTTGCTTCTGCCCCAGCTCAAGGTCTCTAGACAAATTCCATTCTTATCTTGGCAACACCTGCAAATTTGTCTGTTGTTTGCCAGCCTGAAAATGTGTGAATCCTCCAACAGGTGAGCTGAGCTCCTGGTGCTGGAGGTATCTGGCCATCCCAGGACCAGTTGAGCCAGGGGGTGACACTAGAGCCTGAGTGGCTCCTACGCTCTGGGGGGCTGTCCCTGCTCCCCAGAATGAGGTGCTGCACTTCCCCCACGTGATGAAAATGCTGATCCAAAATCAGAATCTGGGTCTGTGGTTGCTCCTGCAGAGCCAGAGAGCAGGACCTGGTGTTGTTTAGCCTGGAGAAGAGGCTCAGGAGAGACCTTATCAGTTATTAAACTACCTGAAAGGGTTGGACTTGATTTCGGAGGTCTCTTCCAACCCAACTGATTCTATGATTCTATGATTATGATTCTATGACCTGCATCCCTGCCTTTATTCCTGGTGGAAGGGACACCTGTGTGTGGCACACAGGAGACAGCCCCTGGCACCCAGAGCTGGTTTCACCATAGCTTTGAACCCAAGCCAAGCCAGACCTGTGGAGAGCACAGGTGACCTGGGGCAAGTGCACCCTGAGGGCTTCCAGGGCTTCCCTGGGTGTCTCTCCTGCTGCACTTTCCATGTGCAGAATGTGCTGCCTCCTGTGAATCCCTGAGGAAAGCTCTGGTTTGGCTGTAGGTTAAACTGAAGATGTGTTTAAGTGGGAGCTGAGCCAGACCCTGAGAGCTCTCACTGTGCCAGTTGTGATTTTAAAGTGAGATCAAGTGGCTGTGCTGCAGCTCATGCTTTGGTCTCCTCTCAGAGCCCCTCCCACGCCAGGACCTGACTGCTTATGAGCACACTCATTCCTCTGAACAAGGCTCTTCTGAGCAAAAGGAAGGACAGAAAACAAAGCACACACATCACAGTAACCTCAGAAATCATCTCCCCTTTTCATCTGTGAGGGCCTGGATCCAAGAGTTGCTATTCTGCATTTACTCCACAGCCTGGCACAGGTTGCTAGCAGTCCCCATCACCAATGCAAAGCAGCCTCTCTGCACCCCGGAGATACTGTAATGAAGTTTTTGGTGAATTTGTAACCTCAGAAATATTTTATTGGAATTCACACATAAACAGGCAGGTATTAGAAGTGCAGACATCAGCAAAGACTAATTTACATGGGATGCAGTAAGTTTATAAATAATAGGGGTGCAAGGACCTGGATGGCCAGGTCAGAATACTGGGAAAGCCACTTGGTAGCACTGGTTCCTGCAAATTGCAAGGGGTGGTATTTACAGATTTAAAACTGCCTGGATGCCTTTTCATTCTCTATAACATTAGAACGGAAACAGTTTCATGAGCTCCACTGAGCCAAGTCCTGCCTCCATTTATATAAAATTCATTAATGCAATCCAAAGCAGAATCTGCCCCTTAATCTCTTTTAAATTAAAACTTGAATTTAGAGCCTAAGGCCTAAGCTTAATTTGACAGAAGATGCTTGTACTAAGTATTCTCAGGCTCAAGCCCAATATTGGCTACATGATCCAAGGTAAGTAACCTGTAGAAAAATGATCAACACACTTGCAGGAGTTTAAACCAGAATTGCTGGATAATCTTCAGATGTCCCCTCAGAAGTCTGTTTTTAACTTCAGCTCTTGCTGCCTTTCATCTCCAGGAACTTTATACATTCCAAAGCAGTGTCTTCAATGGACTTTGATGAGCCGGTGAGATTTGCAGCTAAGTAAGGCATCACTCCTGATGTCACTTGATTGAAGTAACACACCTGTTTGAACAAAAGTCAGTGAGACAAAAAAGCCTGTGGATTGCAAGAGTTAGCCATTTTTTGCAGAGCCTAGATAAGCATCCAAGTGTTTATGGATGTGAATAGAAACACACAGTACTTCTGAAACTGAAGGCAATAATTAGCAAAAGGAATATCTTTTTTACAGTACTTGAGTGATCTCAGTGTCCTCAGATCCTCAAGCATCTGTAGGTAAATGTACAGAGCAGTGCAGCAAGAAACATTAAATATGACCTGTTAAATATGTGTGCTTTGTGAACAAAGCTGTTGCCTGGAAAAAATAACTGCAGCCCCTGGGAGCTGCTAAATATTTTCAGAAATGTAGTTTTTAAATGGAAAAGTTTTAGCCTTCCCATGGAAAAGTAAAAAAAGAACATTGTCACTGGTCCAGAGATGGGATTCAGATTGTGTGACTTCCGGCATCTGAAAGTTAAAGTCAGGAATTTAATCTGAGTCAATTCCTTGGCCAGTGAAGAGATGGACATCCCCAGAGATCGGTTTAATGCACACCTGCTAGAAGTGTGTTTTAAGAGTGGATGAATGACTCTGAAGGTGCACAGCAAGCTCCAGTGCTTAGTTTAGATCTCATTCCTGACAATCAGATCGGCCAAAGTTGGGCAGGGCAGATTCCACAAATCAGAACTGAACTCTGGGGGAACTAACCCACTTTAGGTTGTATTTTGGTGCTGCCTTTGCAGACTGTCAGTGACATGCACAGGTGATGCCCCAGAAAAGGAGGAATTCCTGAAGCCTCAGAGCTACTCACAGTGCAGGAGCTGCTGCTCTTCCTGTGGATCTGGAACCCAGCACAGAGGATTTCACTCCTGGAGAACTCCGGGGACGGGGGCACTGCCCTGAGGGTCACCGACCTCACAGCCACTGTGTAGGGCTCTCTGCAGGGCAAGGGCAAGCATCAAATACTCCTTCTTGGTTAAAAAGATATCTGGAAGTGTCTGCACATGCACAACTGTGCCAAAGGTGTCACCTCCACATGAAGGCAAACCAGCTCCAAACTGTGCCTGGTGAAAGGCTGAGCTCTCCTGGAGTCCCTGAGGCTTCATCACAGACCCCACCAAGGAAAGCCACAGGACAATCACACACATTACAACACCTTTTAATTCATCCTGCTCTCCACAACCCATGTTTACAGAACCAGGGAACAGCTCTCGCTAAGAAGCCCCAGCAAAGGTATTCAAATTCATTCAATCCCCTTATGTGGAGAGGAAAAGCAAGCACAGTACAGAACACTGCCTTTTTCTGTTAACTTGAAGGATTACTGAATGTAAGAAAAGAAATTGAGAATAAAGAAGGGTAAGTTACACCAAATGGTCCCATGTAGCTGTGAACAAAAGAACAATCTAACAAAAAATAAAATAATGATAATAATAAAAAAGCAATGTATGTTAAACTGATCAAGGGACTTGGCAAAATTAACAGATACAATAAATGTGTGAGGTTTAAAGCATCTCCTTGAATAAGAAGATCTCCAGAATTACATTGATTGGGAGTACAAAGTCACTTTAAACAAATAACAAGACAAACTGCCAGTTTGGAGCCTCAGCTTACTGACAGAATCTCTGGGCCATGATATTTTTCCCAACTTGCCTGTTTGGAATTCTGGCCCATTTTCCTGCAAGACTGACCACTCCCATCAGAGAAGCAACACTGGACTATGCTGCAAATTCATGATGGTCTTGATTTATTTCACTGCACCTTCACAAAACAAATCTGGTTGTACAAACTCGGGCATCAACATACTAATCCAACTTGTCAAAAAATAAAATCTTTGTCACCCAGTGACAAGAGAAGGTCAACAGAAATGAGGAAGTGCTCACAGTGGAATGTGAAAGCCCCACTCACCGTGGCTTGCAGGGTCGCCTCTGAGACACAAGAATCACAAAGTCTCTGGGTTTGTGGCCCCTTCTGGGGGGAGATGTCACATAATATATTTTCTCCTCTTCACTCACAGCCTGTAGGACCTCACAAGTCCTGCAAATACATTTGGCACATACCTGATGTATGCAACAGCATCTCTTTTAAAAACCACAGTGCAAACGTGTTCCACCCTAATCTTAAACCTTTGATTTTCTTGCTCAGGCAGCAACAGAGAGAGGAACACAGACTGAAAAATTTAGGTCTTCTGCAACACTTCATCAACACAGTATTTCTTCAGATTTCACTTGTTACAAGCAATAAGCTCAGCAGATACTGTATTTTTTTCAAATATCCCTAAGTTTTCACTTTTACCTTCTGGTACGAATCTTTCAGGATTTAATAATTAGCTGAAAATGCTTCTCCTTTAAGAGAATATCCACCAAATCCAATTAGCATCATATTAATTGAACTGTCTGTAATCACTATTCTACACCATCTAATGTAAATAAAACCCCTCAAGCATTTTTTACAGCAATTCAAAGCCCTAATCCTGTTCAGAGACACTTTGAAACATTTTCTTTCTCCTGAGAATATGCATTTTGAAGAACCCCATTTCTTGATTTTTCACTTCGACTGTACAGTGAAGCTGAGCATCAGTGTCCCAAACAACACCAACATAAGGGAATCTAGGGTTTTCCTTAACCTTGACAGAGAACATGAACAATATATCCACCTCAAACTGTATACAATTTGAAGTTCTTACTTGAAACTTTTTTTATTTTTTGTTTTGGGAGTTTTTGGCCACTTTTAATATACACATGTCTGGCATGGAATTGTGTTCATTTTGGAAAAGGATAACTTCTGTCCCAACCCTCTCTTTTGACAGTCCAGGACATCCATAATTTGCAATCAGACTAAACATTAACCAAATATTATTTTTCTGGTAAAAAACCAAACCCCACACTTTAACTAATGAATCTTTGATGTCAACTTCTTACAACAGTTTCTTCTTAACTGGGTGTGAAAGTTACAAGGTTTCAGGAAATGTTTGTGCCAGAAAAGGTTTGTTGTCAGTGGACTCAAAGCCTTGAAAAAGGCAAGTTCTTACAGGAAATGTTTGTCCCATTCTTGGCGCAAGGTGAAGTCGGACAGAAGGGAGAAAGCCAGAGGGGATGGGATCTTCACTTGCATTTCAACCTTGAAAGACAACACATCACCCTCCTCATGCGTCCATATTTTTATCTGGAAAAAAAACAGCAGGTGAGCATGTATTAAATAAAAAAAATCATTGAGATGAGTATTTTAAGGATATAAATGTCACATATCAGACTTTCTCAGGGGTACCTATGAAATTCTGGATGCCTTTGCTCATACAAATCAGCCACACCTTGGCCCACGCTCCCTTCTCATAAGGTGGCTCAGCATTTCTCTTTCCAAAATACCCAATTTTTTCCCTTCTCTGTGAAGCAGGGCACCAACAGTCAATGATATACTGAAAAACTATTTCAGCACATTGTTTTGCCTGTCTTGTCCCACTATTTTAGTATTGTCTTGATTTTTTTGGGTCTGTTTCTAGTCATAGGCCTAAACACTAATACTGCGAATCCAAAAGGAACAACTTTTACATAACAATGCACACAAAAGAAGGGTTTAGCACATTCCATACATCTGTCTAGTGGAACCAGATGGGTACAAGAGTGCTTAGAATTTGCAGATTTAATTCCCAAGATGGTGTGATAAATTGCTTCTAAAATCCTGCAGAGTTTTAACAGATTTTCATTTCTCAGTGATACAAAATTCATAACCTTCATCATTGCTGTTGATTTTCTTGACTGGAACAACCTACACATGGAACTGATAAATTTGTCATTATTAGAATTCCTTGTGATTTGTATCTGCTCTCACTCAAGTCACTTACTGACCAGATGCAACAGCTCTAAGCAAAGTTTCACGGCCTGTGATGTGCAGAGTGTCAGACTAAAACACTGCAACAGCCTTTTCTTGCCCTAAAACAGCTCTGGATCTATAGAACTTCAAAGTGATCTGCCAGTCACTAAACATATTTCAGAAACGCAGCCTTAAGAGATACCTGATGTCTCTGGATGGTTTGGGGAACACACACAGCAACTGGGTTGACACCAAGTTTTCCCAGCTAAACTATCTTGCTTGTTTTCTTAGCAGCATCTTCCTCTATTGGAAGCTGTCGGATTCTGAAAAAATTACCTTCCAAAAGCAAGAGCCTGATAAGCTTAAACAGTAAACTTTGGTCAACAGAGGCTGAAACAAAATCCCATCACTTAGAACAACAAGGCCTGTTGATGTTCAGCCATGTTGATTAGCTGTCTCTGGTTCCAAGATAAAGATGGACTTTAAGACGAATATTATCAATTCATGTTGAAACTTTGTTTCTCTCTTCCCCTCATGTAAATCCCTGAGATAACAGGACAGTGACTGTTTCTGTAACTTAGCAAGTATTGTGTAATTCTCTAATTAAATTAGCCCTCCCTGGATTGCCATAACTCTTCCTCCCTATTAGAATGTACTGTTCAGAAACCTTAAATTGCATGTTGTTTGTTCAATAAAACATTCCGGTTTTCTTCCCCATGACTGGGATCGTTACTATTGACCTTCACAAGAAGCCAAATTACTGGCTTACACAAATTCCCTTGCTGATTTTGAGTTCATAACACTGATAAGTGAACAGAGAGATGCTTTGCTTACAGACTTTTGTAACCTTTTAATAGAAAAAGGGTCAGAAGTAAAATAAGTGAAAGGAAAAACATGAATAAAAGAAGTGTCAAGTGGCCTGTTGAGAAGATAGACTGAAATACTTGGTATATAAATTACTGTCTGACTGGCAGTGTGCACTTGGGACTACCCCAAGATGGTGCCCTGCTACTCAGAAACCTCTGCAGAGCTGCTGAAGGCAGTGTATGGCAAACACACAAGTCGTATTGCTGTTCCTCACCCAGCTCTGGTGGTGCAGCACAGCTAAAGTGGCTCTGCAGTTACTCCCCAATGATGCACTTACATCATCCAAGGTCCTGGTTATTTCCCATCCTGGTTTTGCTGCCAGGTGTGCCAGTGCTGCTACATTGCTGTAACTCAAATATGCCTGAAACGTAAGACACATGTCTGAAAATGAAGGGGTAAAAACACATTTCACTAAATGCTGCTCCCCCACAACTGCAAACAAATGTTTACTTTCCTCTTAAGTGAAAACACAGCCCAGTAGTTTCTGAATTAAACATTTCCAATGCGTTGATTATGTGCTCACATGGCTGTTGGCAAAGCAACCTTAATTAAAGAACAACAAAATACTACTTTCAGCTTCTCCAGTAATAAAGCAGTGCAGGAAATCTGTGACCATCAGAGATGATACAGGCAACCTCTCAGACCACTAAATTAATGGTTTTGTCCCTCTTCCTCCTAAGTAATTAGAATCTACCGAAAATTAACCTCTTCTTTGCTATCAAGCTGTGGTCCATCTTGGCAATGGCTTTGCACAGCAGGCTCAGAACAGAGAAAGTGCAAATATATCCATTATTTATGCTTGGCTACATTGGATGGTGTTCTCATTTAACCACCATATAAAGAGAATACAGCCTTAGAATCTTTAATGACAGGTTTTAGTTTCATAGTAAATGAATCTTAGGTAAGCCATTTTTGTCATTGTGTGCATGTGTACATTCATTCATTTTTCAGAAAAAGAAAAATCTGCTTCAAACAGTGGAGATGCCTCTGTTAACAGCAAATCATTTCCAGCATTGTAATTCTCAACTACTTATTTTTTCATGTAATGAAAGTCGATGAATGAAAATTTCGGTGAGCCACTGAGATCTAAAATGCAATGGAAATTTAGCCACAAAAACTGGACACTGAAAAGTTGTCTGTAAGTCCACCTAAATTCAAATTCATCACTACTCACTGTATGACACACAGTCTATGGCCTAACATTTGCAAACCAGAAACATGTGCCACTTGGTGAAGAGTGTCTGGGAATGAACACATGATTTCAACTCTTTCCCACAGAAACAAAATTTATGCTGTTCCACTGTTTATCTCTCTGTTGGTATCTCTCCTCTGACTTTTACCATTAACTAAAAGGCTTCCTTACAGCAATATTTTTTAGAAAGTCAATGGATGGATAAAGGGAAATAACGAACCCCCAAATTAATTCCTGTACAGAATTCAGGTTTTCTAACAGATACATAAATCTGCAGGAGAACATACAGCTCACCTGCTTAACAGACCACTTGTTCAATGTGTCTATCTTAAAGACATTCTTTTACCTTGTATTAATCTTACCCTTAAATCAATAGTGAAGCATCTACTCTTATTTTAAGAAAAATTACGCCATTTTCCACATTATCCATTTCTCATGACTATCATAAAAGAGTGCAAAAGATCCACCTGGGGAACTGATAGAGCCTCTACAACTGTTTTACACACCAAAAAAGGTGTAAAAACCATATTTTTATGCACCTACAGATTACCTGATTGCTTATCTCCCAGGGGTCAGAAGGTTTGTCTCCTTTAGTAGACAGCATGCATTTTCTAAAACACAATTAAAAAGAGAAACAACAGCATAAATTGATTCTTTACATTTGCTTCTATGCATGCTATCACCTTTCATAGGCTTCAGTGTCTTTTAAACATTGGTATTTTATCAACTTTTGGATGCAAAGAAAGATGGAGAAACAAAATAACCTGTAGGCCAAAGTAATTTTGAGACAAGTAGCCTCTAATAATTTCAGTGCAATTGAAACAAAATTATTTGGAAATTTAAATAGTGTAAGATGTATATATATTTTAAGAAGACTTTGATTACTAATTAAATAATCAAGTTTTTTATAGGATACGTTATAAAATTAACTTTTCAAAATTAAGTCCTCCTTGTAACCCAACTATACCTGGCAAGCTGAATCCTCCTTCGGGCAATAGCTCCGTGGTATCTCCTCATACCATCCTTCATCAAAAGTCAACCAGACAGTAACACATCTGATTATTTTAGAATAAAGTCTAAAAAAAGACAACTAAAATTATTTATTACAGATGAACAAGTGCCAGAGAACTAATGCAAGTAAATAAAAACTGTGGTCTGTACCTCACCTTTCCCCACGTTAACCTGAGTCAGTGGTTTACTTTTGCCTTGGTTATATTCCCTTAAATTTGAAAAAACAATGTGATAAAAGAGTTGTATCACAGTTGCCTCGTCCTAGTGATTTTTGGTCCTAAACCAGTGGCAGCTGTGCAGTGAACACACACATTCTACTCTTTCTAAATGTGCTACCCACCAAATAAACTGTTAAGCCAATTCATCATCATTTGGTGTCCAAAGCACGAAAGAAGTATGGAAAAATTTTATTCTTTTAAAGTCAGTTTTTCCTCCTGAAACACCCTGCCATGTGCACTAGTGAACATTACTGCTTCAGTTAGCACACAGGAGACCTTGATTTATCTGTCTAGTTGCCATCCTGTAAAAGATAAGCTCCCCTGATGTTAAATAATCATTTCATTTCTGCCCCTGCTGGCTCTCTCAAGTTGTTGTAACTGGAGCAGGAAGGGCAGTGACAGGTGACATCCCACAAAAAAATTCAACAAAGTATTAAAATGGCTTAAGTGCTTCATGAACCACTTTCATGTTGAGATCTCCATGTCAAAGGAACTGGAAAGCCCATCCCTGTCATGGGATTTGATTCCTACACTCTCAGTAACTCCGTTTCTTATCTTTGTGAAGGCTTTAGAAAAATGATTATTCACCAATAGTGTCCTCTATAGTCAGAGGAAATTGCAGAAAATATAGAAACAGGTGGAAAAAATTTCAAAAAGCAGATTCTTCCCTGTCCACCAACTACCTACAGAATTTCTAGTGATGACTACCCTGCAGTGCACCTCTCAGTTTGGGAAGGCTGATACTAACAAAGACAAATCTGTCACTCAAGGCAAACATTTAATTAAGTGTCGTCACAGTTTGTTGTGGTGGACATGGGTTGAGGGTGTCACACACAAGCTAATTTATTAAACTACGTATAACACACTTAAAGAAAGAAACTAAAGACTAAAGAACAAAGAAACTAAAAAGTCCTTGCAAGTTACATTATATTTCTTCTAAATCCCACCCATGGTCAGTTTTCATAGGTTTATGACAGTGCCTCTAACTTCATTACAGCTTCTAATTGGATGTTACCCACTGTCCAGATGTCCTTTTTTTGCCATGAGAAATTACTTACACACATTTCATTCCCATAGCTTGCTTCTCTCAAATCCCTTCGTATCTCACTTTATTTTAGTTAACTTGCCAGTTTTCTCACAGCTTTAATTATCTTTCACTGTTCCCATCCGTACAAGAAGGTACCACGCTACCCTAGACTGAAGCTGCCTGCAGCTTCAAAACCTTCATAATTCAAGAAATCTTCATAATCCTCACAATTGAGAAGTTTTCTTTTCTGCAAGAAGATGCTTTCTACTGCCCTGCTTGGTCCTTGCTCCCCCAGCAAGGCTGCAGTGACCACCTGTGGCACACACAGGGAGCTGGGCGGGACCACAGCACCTCAGACTTGCATCCCTCCTGCTCCTGAGGGCGAGAGCTCACCTTGGTCATGGGTCTGACTCTGGGGAAGGGGATCAGTTCTCCCTTGTCATTCACAGCACTGAAAATGAGGAATGCACTGTTGATGTGCCGTGGCTGGTCCTTGATCCACTCCTCGCAGTCATAAGCCTCAACACGGACACCAACCTCCACACTGAAAGAAAAATTTAAATTATTGAACTACTACTGCAAGTGGTGCAGAAGAAGCCCTGAGACACGCTGAAAAGGACTGCAGGGCACCCAGGTGTGCAGGAAGCCTGACTGCAATACCTTCTGTAGCAAACCAAATTACTTAGTTTGAACAGACACATTTCAGAAATAAATAAAAGGTGGCAGGAGCTAAGTAGCACTAATAAAAATAAGCAAAAACCAGAACCCAGATTTGTCAACAGATACCAAGATGGGAAGATCCCAGCAGAATCTTGAGAAGAATCAAGAGCTCTGGAACCAACCTTGAAAATCCCTGAGTTTCAGAGGAATATTTACTGTCTGTGTTTGCAGGAATGAGATTTGATTTCAAATGATTCTGTGAAATGATCTTGAAAATGAAAGTCAGAGAATAATCTTTTTAAAAACTTTCACTGACAAAAACAAAAGAAGAAAGCACATACAGACAGATAGTTTTAGATATAAAAATATTCTTCAAAGTTCCAGCTGAAAAAGTAACTCACTCGGGAATGCACATCCTCCTCATGGCTGAAACCTGAAACACACAGTTCGGGCTGATGCTGGAGAAGTCAAGGAACACAAGCAGATGAGGAGTCTCACCTGTTGTGGAAGGTGTTGTTCACAATTGCCCTGAAGACCAGGCGGTCGCCCACAAAGGATGGTCCCCAGAATTTGAACATGTTGACTGATTTCAGGACAGGATACAAACGACAAAGGCGGCTTAGAAAGGAAGGAAGAGAGAAAGCAAAACACACATTGATGCTAAAGAACCTCCTTTGTTAGGTTTGGGGTGGAAAGTGATTGCAGCAACAAGGTTTGCATGACCCAGAAGGTCACTGTGTTACACTCATTTATTCCATAATCCACTGGAATACAGTGACCATGTTCAGCTCCAGGAGCACATAATTTGAGCTTCAAATATAATAATGCCACTTATGTCAAGCTGTTTCCTCTTCAACGCACTTTACAAACACCAATTAATTCTCACTGCTTGATACTACCCTCTTTCAGAGTCAGGCCATGAATCCCTTACCTACAGAGTAACCACTCACTTCACAGAGTTTCATTAATTTCTGTATGACCGCATGGGGAGGACGTAAAAATGCTGGATCCTAAAGCTTTTGAACAATTAAATGAAACCTGAGCAGAAAGGTTGAGTACCAGAAAGAGTGTTCAAGCAAAGCAATGGCAGTCTATCTATCCTTTTTAATATTTGTACTTCTTTTTGCTTCCTTGCCAGCATGTTTTCTGCTAGTGTGATAAGAAATAAGAATAAAACACTACTCATGTAGTTGCCAGGTGCAGTTTGTGTAAATGGGATCTAGTTTGCAAGCTCTCTGGAGTGGGGAAAATTAGGTTTCTTCATCAGTTCTTAATGTAGTCCAAGCCCTTCTCTTTCTACTGGGATCTCTGTGTATCACAGAACAATATACAATAATGCCATTTATTTTTAGACTCTGAAAAAACACATTGTTCTCAGTGAGAAGCCCATGTGCACATCTGAGAATAGATTTTGCATTGTGCTGTTTTTAAATCCAAAAACATAGTTTTGTAGCACTCCTTGCTTTTAACTCAACTGCATTTGAAAACCAATGTACCAGTATCGTTAAATGCACACAATTATCTGTAGCTAATTAATTGACTGGTACATCTATTTAATAGTCTAATACATTCAAACGACTTTGTAATGAAATTAAGAATAACTTGCTGTTCTGATTTAAAACACTAAACATTGATTTTATTTACAATGTTCACTATAAAGATGCAAACACAATATTATTGAAAATAAGAGAGGAGCAAAACAGAAATCTGGCCTAAATATTCACTTTTTCACGGAAAACTATGCCCTAAATACTTTTACTCCAAATATCAGCAATGAGAAAGGACATTAGTCCAACTCATATTACTAATATTCAAATGGTTTTATGGCTATCTGCAGGATTTTCATGTATTGTTCAGCCAACAAAAAGGTGTTGGGGAGGAGAGAAAAGCAGAAGGAGGGTGACTAATCTTTAAAATGCCCTTAGAAATTCATTTGTCAAGGGTTATTCCTCCTCCTCTGTTCCTCCACCAGAGTTTGTGGCCATAGCAACTCTCACCTGGCACCTTCAAAGGTCAGGTATACCTCTGAGTGGCCTCATAAAAGTATCATAGTGAGAATAGTTATCTCTAAAGCCACACTCTGACACCACTCAGTATTCCTGAAATTTTCACCATGACAAATCATGTTTGACATTCACCAGCTCAAAAAAAATTTGTTCAATGCTCAGTTTCCTGATATTTTCCTTCTCTTTTAAAATCTAGATGTGACTCTCATTAGCAAAAATTTATCAGATGAAAACAGGTAAATATTTTAGGTCACATTATGGCAAAAATCTGCACCAATCCCTTCAAGCCCATGGAACTGCACACTGGGGTAAGGTCAGTCACTGATGTTACTAAAACAAGCTGTTTATCCAACTGCTACAGAAAAATCTCTTGTTATTGGTACAACTACTGGCTACAAATCAAAACCACATGAATAATGAATGGCAAAGCCATTTAATTATTAAAGTTAAAAAGCGAAAACATATCTAACATCCCTGCGGTGAATTAGGTCACTTGGTAAGCAAGGAAAATCCAAACTGAAACTTGAGTGGTGCTTACAAAGAAGTTTTGTATGGTATCCAAGAACAGGAAGGGAGAAAAAACCAACAGTTTTTTCCAGGAGGGGAGGAATTAGATGTTTTTATGACCAGGCCACACTGACTAGCACTGTCACAAAAAGTGCTTTGTATTTTTTACCTGGTGATGTCAGAGCTCTTTAAACTGCTAAAAATGCTGCATCCCATAGGATGTGGGACTCATGGAGACTGAAAGGTCAAGTGACTTGCTGAAGGGTATGGATCCATTCTGTGTGCACATCAACAAAACAGGATCTGTCTATTTTGATCCTTCTTCTCTGACTCATTTTCCTTCTGGCCTGAGGATCTGCAGACTAACTCTAGAGGGCTGCTCATTTTTGGATACCACTTGACATGGTATTGGTTTCATCCTGATTTAACAACCAGCTTTGTTTTTAAAACACTGTACCAACCACAAGGAGGGGAAGCTTCTGTTCCTGTGTCCAATGCTGACTTTCTGCAGACTCCCAGGAGGATGACACAGCCTCTCTGCCCTCAGGGTCTGCATGTGTAACAGAATAATATCTGACTCTGACAGTGGCTGTGGGAGCTGTACCACATAAATAGTTCAAAGGCCTCCTGCAATGCGAGCAGGAAGAAAAGTCACAAAGGTCTGGGGCTGTTTTCTTCAGGAAATAAATCCCTGTGATACTCTTAATAACAAACCCACATCCATTAATAACCATATGCACACTTTGTGGTGTAGGAAGTACCTCGCTGAAATACTTGCCACTGTCTCCATCCAAGCCATGATCTGGCCACCAAAAGTGTTCCCATGGTGGTTTGCATGAGGAGGCAGCACAAGCTCAATACTCTGCACACGAGTAAATTCCGTTGAAACTGCACCTTCCTCTTCAAAAGTATCTGAAATATGATAGCAATGTATCAGTGAATTCTTTCAGAGGAAAATACACCCAGCTACTGAAGTGTGCATTTGCTTCAGACATGGTGAAAATAACAGAAAGACTCAGAAGAACCAGAGCTCTGTTCATAACTTACTCAAATGTCTTTCAAAGACTTTGCCACTGTGTGTGATTTGCATCTGTGCAAATGTGTCTAATGGAGTATGGCGTGATTGTGTCATAACGTGTTATAAATCTTGTGATTACCTGAGACAATACAGAACAGATAAAGAGAGAAACAAGGATCTGAATTGATGATCACCTTCCATGAGCTGAGCATTTCCAGTATCACTTTCAAAGTGTAGCCATACATCCTCACTCTAGTTTTTGTTCTCAGCCATGTTTTGTAGTAAGAGATTTAGGCACAAGATTACGTCAGTCATTTCAAAAGTACATATCTGTGCTAAAGCTGCTTGACCCGAGTTGTACTTCTGACTTTCACCATTATTAACTAAGTTTATGATTATATAAATGTGTGGAAACATGTGACTTAACTTGCACTTTGGACCTACCTAACTCGTGGCCCAAGAGCCACTCAGCATTCCAGCATCACTTTCTGGGTATGACTTGTACCTATTTTGCTACCCAGCAGCCTTTACATGCAATGTTCTCTCATCTCTTTTCCCTGTTTTGCTTGTAAGAAGGTGAATTAGTACTGTAATAACACACTTGAAGGAAATTTCCAGGAAAAGCAGTGGAGACAAAACCCATCAGCCTCTGATTTGTCTGTCAGGGCACTCAACTGTGCCCTGTGAGACAAGCACCATGAAGACAAAAAGCTTCTTTGCTTGGAGCAAACAAGACTCTTAAGTTCCACAAAGCCTTACTGAATTGTTAAGACTAGAATCTATGTTTTCAACAGGTTTAAATGTCTCCTCAGTAAAACCACATAATGCCTGTAATTTATACATGGAGCTACATTTTGCAAATACCAGAGTATTTTCTTGACTGCTGTGACTAATTTCTTTTGCAGGGCAACATGGCAACCTTTCAGCACAACTCTCTTCAAGAACAGAAATTAGTGTCAGAACTAAAAACAAATCTGTTTCTTGGCTCAGCTTTTCTAAAAAAAATAGTTTAAAAAAATAGTTTTTACCTGTTTTGATCTGCATGTTATGAAATTTCTCTTCCTTTTTGGGAATGATTTCAGGGTATAAACACAGTTCTTAGCACTTTTTCAAATCATGGACATAAACCTGAGTGAATTTTCTCCTTCTATCTACAATACAATGAGTGTCACAGGACTATATTACTGTATTGCAAAGCTCTGTGAGCTGTTAAGACTTTGCACATGGAACCTACATGAACATCTGCATTTCACATCTATTTAGTGCATGCATGGCTTTCAATCCTGCATTTTTACATCTGGAATTCCTGAAAGACAATGAAATGTCACTCTATGAGAGTAGCTGTCTTATGTATCTTCACAAATGTGCCTTTTCTACAGGACACCACAACCCCAAGGAGATCCACGTGTTTTGTCTGCGGTTTTACTCCCTTCCTGCTGCCCACAAATCTTTTGTGCATTCTTTAATGATGAGTACAGCAATCACCTTCCTTACTACTCTCCTGCATTAGGTTCTGAAAGACCTGGAAATAGCCCAGTCGGATTCTTCTCCTCTCAATAGCCAGGCTGTGCTCCAGGTGGTCTTCTGCAGACAGCAGCTTTACAGGTTCTAACTCAGCCTATGCAAAGGAAAAAAGAAAAGGCACAACAGTTCTTAATTTCACATAATCATAACAAAGTGCACTTTGAACTTAGAATGGCATCATCGTTTCTTGCAACCTTTTGCTATCAACTGTCCAAGATAACAAGCTTCTTAACACAAACAAGGACAGAGATTAAAATTTGAGCAATCTGCATTATCCATTCTGCATTATCCTTTCAAAATCATTCATCAAAACTCAGTGACAAAGTGCTTTTAAATGCAAACATCCAGGAGAGCACACACAGTTTAAGACAGTCCTCACTTAAGGGAAAAAAAAAAAGAGAAAAAGAAAGACACCCCCAACTTAATATGAGGGTTTGAGAGTTGAATTTTTGTATTAGAAAAATAATCCAGTTGCACTGATCAGTGGTGTAAGTGCAAATTCCCATGTATGTCAGTTCAATGACAAACTGAATCCAAACCTCTGCTAGCCTAAGAAAATGATTACATTTGCATCATTGCAGCAGAGGTGCCACTGAACAGAGGGTTGTGTGACTTGTATACAAGGTCTAACCTCAGAAACAACACACCAAGCACTGCAACACAGGCAATTTCAATATTTGGTGTCTTACAGTGGTGCTGCTACTGTTTCTCTGCCTGTGACTCTTTCCTCAAACCCTCTTGCCATCTCCTTGCCTCCTTTCTGGTTCTCCTCAAGAGCTTCCCAGCTGTTTCTGGATGGCCCAGGTAAAAGATTAAGATGGTGTGTGTGTAGTGTTTCTCTCTCCACAACTTTACAAACAGTTGTTCAGAAAAGCGGATTTGAAAAAAACATTCTTTGATTTCTCCAAGACTTTGTGATGGAATTTGAACTGAGCTCTCAAACTCCCTCTGGGACATTGCTGCCTTAAATCTAATCTTAGTTAATCACCATCAATTTAATCCTGAATTAATCTCCCTGGAAATTTAGGCAAAAGGTAAACTGTTTGATGCCATGGGTATGATATTAAACCAATAATAAACAATTTTATACTTTATACTTTTTCAGTGCTTTCAAGGAAGCAATTTGGTCATTACCTTTCAAAAAACAGGTTGGACTATAGTTTTGGTAAAACTGTTCCAGTCTGTTTCATCTGTGAACTGTAAGATCTCACCACAGAGGAGAAAGCAAAAATTATTGGATATTTTAATGGCTCATGGGATGACTCTACCAGTCTCCAGTGGATGTTAAAAAGGCAGATGCACTGTCATAACATGTTCAACGAGGCAGGAAGGGCAGATATATGATTCTTGTCACATTCGAGAAAGTAGATTTCTACATACAAAGGGAGTTTATTAGAAGAATCTGGGGAATATTTGGCCTTTCTCATAAGAAAAGTTTAAAAGGACTGTGCCTGTCTGGTACAGTGGTGTGAAGGCCAGCAGTGCCGTGACTGATTTCTAAATGCCTCCAGGGAGCAAAACACTGGGGAGAAGAAACAACAATGGCATGAAAACTAATTAACATAATGGGCAAAGAATTAATTTAGATTGGAAGCTAGCTTAAAAATAATGCCTTCTATCTGAACAGTGATGCCTGAACAACCTCCTTAAAAAGGAAGTGAAGGATAAAGAAACCCCACACCCACACCATTGCAGGATTTAGGGCTTATTTAGATCAGCTTCTGAAAAGGAGAGACTGTGGAGAATCACAAGAGTCCCTCTTCCAGTGCTTGCCCGTCAATACTGCAGCCCTTACTCCAGCTTTATGAAGAAGAAATGTGCAAAAGAAAGTGGAAATAATAATAATAATAATAACAACAACACCACCACCACAATAATAATAACAAAAATAATAACAATAGCAATAATAACAACAACAACAATAACAACAACAATAATAACAGACTGAAAATTTCAGAGCAGAGAATTGAAAACAAAACAAAATGAAATAACTCTATAAAGTCTGGACTTTGTGCTCTTTTCCTATTACTGATCAGAGTAAACAGGCATGAACATTCTTGGCTGTGTTTCACAATCAGAAAGCTGAGTTACTTCATGGAAACTCAGTCATTTCAAGCTTAGAAGAAAAATGAAAGAATACCTTTCTAGCACCAACTGGTTTGGCTACATATGTTGCATATGCCACACTCACAATTTTTTCAACATTAGTCAAAACATCCTGTACTGTAACCTTGATGCCAACCTATAAGGAAGGGAAAAATAAAGATCTTTACATCATTGTCAGTTCAGTTGAGACAAGACAGTGCAGTTTTTATCAAATTAATCATGTCCAACCTTTTACACTTAATATGGAAAAGGTAAAAAACTGCTCTGCTATGACTGATACATCTCTGAATACATAAGAACATCACAATGTTGCTGAGCTCTGAAAGGTTTTTCAGTACAACACTGTTTATGTATGTTTAGCATCACTTGTAAGGTAAAATAAAACCCAGACACTTAGCTGTAGTTTTATGGATATTTCTTTCCATTTCCTTGTGTGATACTTGGGAGTCCCCACCTGAATCTTTCTAAGGTCTGTACAAGCTAAAAAGACTGTCTGAATGTACCTAACACAACACTTGAAGTTGACAAACTGTGTTTATCCTGCCTGACATGCATCAAAGCTTCTGATTTTTTCTAATATTTAGAGCCTTTTGGAACACACTATCTGTGAGATGCTTCACTCCCCAGTTAATATTAATGGTGTCTGGACTTGGACAGAGTGCAGAAAAACTACCCCTATGGTCCTGATTTTAATTCTGATTTTCAGTTCTTATTTTCAATTTTCTGATTTTCAATTCCGATTTCAAGTCACTTGGCAATGCATTGCATACTTGTTATTACATGAAGAGTGAGAACATGTTTACACCTGAGACACCTAAGAGATACCAGAGGTTTCAAAAATACTTAGGACTCCACCTGTTCAGTGGATCTCATCTAAAGGCTACTTAGAGACCAACAGCTTTGGACAGTGCCAGCCTATCCCATCCTGTCCATTACACCTGTCAAAGGCTTTAATTCTTCAAGGTCCAATTCCTGCTTTGACACAGATTATTCTACAGGAAACATGTAATTATAATATTTCAAAGTCAGTTTCATTAGATAGTGTTATTGTACATACTTGCACAGATATCTGGAACAAATAAATCTGCACCCTTATTGTGCTTCTGTCCTGCTCCCACCACTGCTCTATTCCTTCAGGACCACTGGGAATGAGTGGTAATCTCTTACCTCCATGCTGGTTCTGAATGCCCTGTTCACCTTTGTTTTGATGGTAATAATTTGTCCAACCCTGTTAAGAAGAAAAACACTTTAGAAAAGCAAACATGCAGCTTTGTAAGGGCTTGAATGTGGCTCCCTGGGCATTCCTAACAGTCAAGAAAATCTCAGTCAGTTGGAGTGTTCCACACTGCACTGAAAATTCACTGAAAAAGTTAATTTTTTCACTGTTTTCAATTTAACACTGTTATTCACCAGTCAGACTTCATTTATGCCGAATAAAATTAGTTACTGAGAGAACTCAATAACCTTTATGCTGACATTCCTTCTCCTGGCTGATGAATGACCCAGGTATGCCCCAGGCTGCAGGTACATCAAGACATTTTGGCTTGGATTCTGCTTTTGCTCAAGAGCACATCTTGCTGTGAATTACACCAAATCACTGATCACATCCTGCTGCAAAAGCACAAAGACACGTTCCATGTGCATCTCTGGCATCCTAATCTGCACACATGAGGAGATAATCCCAGGACAAAAAGTGCTCTGTGATGCCTTTGAAGGATGCAGAAAGAATTCACATTCCAAGTCTTGGCCAAGAACTGGGCTGCATGTCCCTTCTGTCCTAGCAGAATGCCTCTGAAAAACTCTCTTCCCCATTTACCTACATAAAATATCTAAACAGAATTAATTCTTCTTTTATTTGTATTATTGTATTACATTATGTATTATTGTGTTATCTATTAATTATTTTAATATTTTTATTATTTAGTCAAGTTTTTATTGTTGTTATTATTATATAATCAAATCAAATTTAAATGAGGGAATACTTTCTTTCCTTCTGGAACTTCTAAAGTACCTGTCACGTGTTGATACCAAGAGTAAACCTTGTGTCCAAACCTCTAAAATCCCAACATGAGGCAATGCTGGGAGGATGGAAGGAAGGCAGTTTCCCCTCCAGTTTTCCCATTGAGCAGAGCAGTGAAAGAACACGTTGTGCATGGTAAGTCAGTCACAGCCAAAATAGCTGGGCAACAGGGCACTGCCTCCAGGAAATTTAAACTGACTTACAACTGCTAAAGATCAGCCTGGGGCAGGCAAAATGCTGCTAAACTACATCCAACACTTGTAGGATTCTGAAATCCAGCTTACAGCAAAAAGAGCTAGAAATCTTAAACAGCAAGCCCTGGTCAACAAGGCTGAGAAAAATTCCATCACCAAGAACAGAGGAGGCTTGGTAATGCTCAACTTGAAGATAAACTCACTCCTACCTTAACATAAGAAAAGAGTCTAGAATGAATGTTATCAGATCGTGTTGTAATCCCCTGCTGTCTTCCCTCCATAAATTCCTGAAATTACCATAACCCTTCCTACCTATTAGCATGTGTCTCCCTGAAACCTTAAAAAGTGGTCAAGTGTTCAATAAAGTATTCCGGTTTTCTTCCCCATAGCTGGGATCGTGTAGTTTTTTGACCGTCTCAAACACTGATGTAAAATACAACTCGGAGCACTTGAGTATCCGTGAAATAAGCACTCACAGCTAAGGATTAAAAAATAAATAATTTCTTCCTAACTTAATGAATAGGGTTTTGGCATTTAAATTGCTTCTTTCAGTGCCAGAACTATGAAAGAATTGTTGCCAAACACTAGAATGGGAAGTAGGAAACCGCTTCCTTCGCAAGACCAGACAGAAGCAACAAACTGCTCAGCCATTTTCCCTTTCTTGTTCACATTCAAGAACATTTGAATGTTGGAAGCCTTTGAGAAGACAGTGGAAAAAATTAAGACCATCTGCAGGTACACAGCCCTCATTAGCTTTAGAGGAAGGTGTTCAGAAGGAGGTTTTCCATTATTTGTCACAAAACAAATGCACAATCATTAAGGTATTAGTTCACAACTGCAGAGCTCACTTTCAGAAAGGAGAATGTTCAGAACAGTAGCAATAGATAGACAGGGACAGAAGTTACATAACACCACACTCACACTTAAAAGTGCCAGGAACTTGACAGAATGAACTGACTCTGATTCACATACAAAACACTGACAAAATATAAGCAGATGTAATTTACAATCAGATGTAATTGGAAATCAGTACCACTGAACTGCTGCCTATTCAAAGACAAAGGAAAAAGGATTTTATGATGGCATAAAACCGAGTTTTGAACTATAGACAGTTGTGGAAATTTCGGTTTCCATGCCAGCTGGAAAGAAAGAAGCACAGAAGACTTAATCCTTACAGAGCATTTAGTAACATGAGTTAGGTAAATTAAACCTTTCAGTAAGTGACTTACTTACAAAGCATCTTGTTAATTTACCAGAAAGAGCAGCAAGAGCTCTTCTATTTATGTAAGATGTTTGTATAATCAACTAGGATATGGTAAAATTTAAGAAATGGCACAGAAAGCTGCAAACAGGATGTCAGGGATGACCTGAAATTGAAAAATAATTTCTTTAACTGCTTCACAGTTACCAGACCTGTGCCCTAAATTCTTGTAAAAATTAAATATCGATATTACCAGTGGAGACATATCTGGAAACTAATTTGAAGGAAAGGTATTTCCATTATATTTCAGAAGCTCTGTTATGCTCTCAAGAAGCATGACAGGAAATTGCTCTGAAGCTGCTAAGTCTGAAGTATTATGCCTAAAAGAGAAACACTCCCCTGATTTTGATTAGTTTTCACAGACAGGATTTTTTCCCTAAGGACAAAATTAAAAACACAGGGCAATTTCAGGCAGGACAAACACTTCAGTATTGTAAAACAGACCCAAGAGATTATCCTTTGAGTTCTAGATTTGACATAATCATGTTATTTTCTTTATCACTGGCTCCAGTTCTCATCCTAATGGCTACTCCTCAAAAAATGGTGTGAGTGGATGATGATTTTACAATTGTTCTGCAAACAGCTTTAAATTGACACCACCTGTACCTCTGACAGCCAATGGTGCTTTGTTCGCAGCCAAGACAGCTGCATGTGCATTGGTCTCTGCAACCACGTCTATCCCATCTAAGCTGTCACTAATTCTCAGATTACAAGGTGTAAAAACACACAAAGGAGTACAAAGTAGTGGTTTAAAGTTAATGTAAAGACATGATTTAGGAATAAAGGTGCTATTTCCTCTTAGAGTGTCTTTTATCCCTCTGAACATCCTGAAAAATGGCTAAAAAAGTTAAGTCCTGCATTATCTTGTAGACTCAGTTAATTCAGTGATCAATGAATGCAGAACATCTCTGGTTTTTTCTAAAAAAGCTGAAAGAAAGAGATCGTAAGAAACAAACTGGAGGAGCACTTGCAACAAAAGCATTAATACAGTAACTTTATAGACATGCATTCCCTATCTAACAGAGATAAGTAGTGGCCTTCAGCATTCACTTTCACTACAGCCACAAATTTCTCATCTCAGCTGCCAAGTCACAGTAACAACAGCTTATTTCTGACCAGTGAAATTGATCTGTTTTCTGGGTGGGTCAGGCTATCACAGGCAGAAAAGAGCAATTTTAGGACTTAGCCCTGTAGGTTTGGCGAGTTCATCAGTCTGCTATCTCAGATTTTACAAAGTCACAGTTATCTCTGCCAGAACCCCTAGAATTGACTGTTGTCAGCTGGTTCTGTACCTGGCAGCCTCCTCGAACTGTATGTCATCCATGGACACTGCCACGCAGGACACACCAGCGTGTTTCTCAGCTTCAAAAGAGACACAGGGGCACAGTTACCACAGTGACCTGTTCACCTGCAGACTGTGCATGACACAGAGACCTCACCAGCGGATCCCAGCTCTTCCTGTGAACACCAAAACGCAAGTCTGCAGGGAGCCCCTTAGGAAAAAAAGAGAAGCTAAATAAGATTAAAGTTAGGGTTTATCGTGATTTCATGGTAAAGGATATTCATTCTTTAGGGTAACATCAGGAGGTGAGAGGAGGTGACGATAATGATCCTACTCAGTCTGAAAACCTCTATTTAAGGTCTTTCTCTAAAAACAAATATTCTGGTAAGAGAGTGTTAACAAGCATGTTGCAGGACAGAAAGAGTCACAGACTGTTAACCAGCCTACAGAAATCTCAGGATTCTCCCCTCAAAACAGTGTGTCATGAATATCAGCTGGAGTAAACTAGTGTGGGAGTTTTATATCAGCTGAGGACTCAAATACAGGAGAAAAATCTGCTGGTTTAGTGTGGTCACAGCAGTGCAAAGCAGGTAAGTACATGTCCTCAGTGCCGTACAAAAACTGCAGAAATTAAATAAAAACAAACACAAACAAGATTTTAAAACATCAAACCCAGTGCTTATTTACTATAAAATATTATTTCCAAATTTTGAACTGTGTTCTTCATGCATTTGGTAGTGAAAAAAGCACATCCTTTTGGTATTAATTAATACAAAATTAATTATTTATACAAAATAATATAAATATTAATTAAGTTAATCTGGAAAAGGTAAACATTTTCTTTACTATTAATACTTACTATCCTGATAGTTAAGTTTCTATAGCAAGTGACTGTGATATATTATTTAATTGATCATAGCACCTAGAGCTTCCAGTCAGAAGTTGAATCTCCACTGAACTAGGAGCTGTATAAACACAGGGAACCTCTGCTCCGTAAAGTTTCCTGAGTGACAGAGGCAAAGGACTATCAGGAAACCTGTAAAAAGCACTGCACAACAGGCAGGAGTCCTCACTCCTATGCAGTCCCATATTTTTCGTGAGCATTAAAAGAAAAGTTCTGGGGAATGTGAGGATTTCTATCCGTATGTGAAGAGTTCCCTTTGAAAATACGAGGCGAAACAACAGTCCTTCTCAAAAAAGCACTGCTGAGGGGTCTGTCACTGAAGGGCTGAAATCAAATCACTCCTTCATAAATCTAAAAGAAAAAAGTGTGATTGTATTGGGAGGCCACCACATGCTGGGTGGTTTGTGGGTTATCGTGTGGGACAAGTTCTCCAGGATCCCAAGTTTTTCCATATAGGAAGGGTGGATGGCATGAAGCTGCTTCCAGGGATGAGCTCCCCGAAAATACGCACAAAGGTCTCATTATGGGCTGCTAATGTATGCGCTGGGAGTGGAGTTCACTGGCCTTGGGCTGTTTGTGCTTGCCATGCCACTTGTGCTTCCACAAGTCAGCTAAAAGTTAGTTCCAGAAGTTAGTGGGGAGATTTTAGAAGTTTTCAAAGCCGAGTTACGTCAGACACCGAGTGCTCTGCATGCTGTTTGGATTGTGGTTGTTTCACAGAATCTCAGGATCACAGAATTGTTAAGCATTGGAAGAGACCTCCGAAGACCATCTAGTCCAACAGGCTGCCAAGGCAGGATCATTATTCTTTTTTTCTGTCATCTACGTGCCAATAATCTTAAATTAGTATTTTCTTTTTTCTCTTACTTCTCGTTTTCCATCCCTTTCCCCCCTCTTCTGTTGCCCTCTTTTTAAAATTCCCCTCACCTTCACATCCCCTTCCTTGCCCTTCCCTGCGTCCTGACGTCCTTTTCCAGCCCCACGAGCCTCTTCACCCTCGTGGTGCCTGTTCCAACCCGGTCCCCCAGATCTCCGGGGCTCCTCCAGAGGGACGTGGAGCTCCTGGAGCGGGTCCAAAGGTGATTCAGGGGCTGGAGCATCTCTCATAGGAGAGGCTGAGGGAGTTGGGGCTGTTCAGCCTTGAGAGGTGACCCCATCAATGTGCGAATACCTAAAGGGTGGGTGCTAGGGGGATGGACCAGGCTCTGCTCGGTGGAGTCCAGCAACAGGACTCGAGGCAATGGCACAAATTGATGCTGTGTCGGTGCAGGGGCAGGTTGGTATCGGTAAAGAGCCCTTCCCCCAGAGGGTGCTGGGCACTGACCAGACTCCCCAGGGCAGTGGGCACAGCTCAAAGGCTGCCAGAGTTCCAGGAGCGTTTGGACAATGGGACTGGGACAGGGTGGGATTGTTGGGGTGTCTGTGCAGGTCCAGGAGCTGAACTGATGATCCTTGTGGGTGCCTGTATGATTCCATGAGGAAGCACTTCACTGCGAGCACTGGAACAGGCTGTCCAGCGAGGGTGTGGAGTTCCCTTCACCGAGATACCCCCGAAGTGCCCAGACACAGCCCCTGCCATGCGCTCAGGGATGTGCGGTGCCTTCCTGACCCATCCTGAAACCTCGAACTCTTTTTCCTCCCACCATCTGAATCCTTCCTTGGGGGGTGAGCTGTCCTCCTGCCCCAGCTCGGCTGTGTCCGCGGTGTCCATACCTGCGAGGCAGGCGGCCGTGTCCATCCAGCGCAGCAGCGGACCCGCGCTGAGCGCCCCGCGGGGCCCGACGTGTGCCGGCAGCACCGCCCGGGACAGGCACAGCTCCATCGGGAATACCTCAACCCGCCCGGCACAGGCACAGCTCCATCGGGAATGCCGGATCCCGCGGCGGCCCCGCACCGGCATCGCCGCCCGTCGGGACGGGGCGGGACCGGCCCGCCCCGGAATGGGACGGGACGCGACGGGGTGGGACGGAGTGGGATGGGATGGGACGGGACGGGACGGGCTGGGCTGGGCTGTGACGGGACGGGACGGGACGGGATGGAATGGGTTGGGATGGGATGGGATGGGATGGGATGGGATGGGATGGGATGGGATGGGATGGGATGGGATGGGATTGACGGGGATGGGCTGGGACCGGCTAGGATTGCCACCTCTGGCCATGAGACCGGGAACAGGGGACAGGATGAGGGGAAAGGGGGACAGGGAGGAGGAAAAAGGGACAGAGATGAGGGGAAAGGAGGGAATGGAATGAGGAGGAAGTGGCGGACGGGACAGAGGGGAATGGGATGCTTGTGGATGAAGGAAAAGAGTTACCCAGGGATGAGACAAGGGAGGTCCCCAGGACTAGGGGAAGGGGGTGTTGGGATGGAGAAGAGGGGTGTTTAGGGCTGAGGGGAAGGGGATGCCCAGCATAAGGGAAAGGAAGGGCCCAGGGATGAGGGAAAGGGGTGCTAGTACTGAGAGGAATCATGGAATAATTTAGGTTGGAAGGGACCTCAAAGCCCATCCAGTGCCACCCCTGCCATGGTCAGGGACACCTTGCACTAGCCCAGGTTGCTCCAAGCCCTGTCCAACCTGGCCTTGGACACTCCCACGGATGGGGCAGCCACGGCTGCTCTGGGCACCTGTGCCAGGGCCTGCCCACCGTCAGAGAGAATGTCTACCCAATATCTAATCTACTCTCAGTTTGAAGCCATCCCCACTTGTCCTGTTCCTGCATACCCTGATTAAAAGTGCATCTCCAGCTCCCTTGTAGAGCCTTGACTGGAAGGGGCTCTAAGTTCTCCCTGCAGCCTTTGCTATCCCCAAGCTGAACAACTCCACTCAAAGGAGTGCTGGATGTGTATGGGGCACCAAGGATTATATGTCTCACCATTCCTGCCCCAGGACCCCTGGGGTCACCTCATGGCCTGGCACCTGCCACTGGTGGGTTTGGTGTATGCACTGCCACAAAAAATCTCCATAACCTTTGTATTTTAACTTTTATTTCCTTCCTTTGAAGTCTTGCCTTCTCACGTTGTCACCAACTTGACAGCCCAGCAGATGTGTCCAGGAAAGACACAGTCCCATCTCCAGAGGCAGGTGAGCTGCTGGCAGTGCTGGTACAGATGTCTTAATGCCCACCTGAGATGGTCAAAACTACACGTTCCCAGCATGGGGAACAAAACTGGAATGCTTTATTGAACACTTGACCACTTTTTAAAGTTTTTAAAGTTTCAGAGAGACACATGCTAATAGGTAGGAAGGGTTATGGTCATTTCAGGAATTTATGGAGGGAAGACAGCAGGGGATTACAACACAATCTGATAACATTCATTCTAGACTCTTATGTTAAGGCAGGAGACAGCTTATCTTCAAGTTGATCATTACCAAGCCTCCTCTGTTCTTGGTGATGGAATTTCTCTCAGCCTTTGTTAACCAAGGCTTGCTGTTTAAGATTTCTAGCTCTTTTTGCTGTAAGCTGGATTTCAGATTCCTACACCCACCTTTGTGACCATGGCCCTAGTCATGTATTCCTCCAGGAATGGAGAGCTCACAGAGTGCTCATTTTCATACCTCCTCCCCTCACGTGGCTGGGACAGGTATTGCTGTTCTTGCATACTGTGAAAATACAACCTGAGTAGGAGCAGAACAACTGCTTTGGGATCAGGCAGGGGGGTCACTGTTTTATTAGTGCCATGAAACCATTTTGGGGGTGATCAGTGTCTGTCCCCTGGTAAAGGGGTAAACTGTAAATGGCTTTCAGGAAAGACTGCAAGGCTTGTATTTGACTCTGTTCACCTGCATGGATTTAGTACAGCAGCAGGACTGTTTTCTGTAGCATTTTCTTACAGTCTTTCCTCGTGGTAGTTACTATTCCAATGAGACTCTTCCCATGTTTCTTAACAAATACACATGAGTTTATATCGTGAACAATTGTTCATTTAAACATTATTAAAGATTCAGTTTTAACCTTCGCAGCCAGGAAAATTTGAATTTTAACCAACCAAGACAGAGTTGCTCGGTGCAGCAGGGATTTTCTTCCCACATAGTCTGTTACTGCACTGCTATTGCAGGATCTCTTGTTTCTGCATCACATCCTCTTTTAGCAAGCACAGGATGGCTGTACCATCACACTAGCGAGATTCTGGCTGTGAAAATCAGCATGCTCTTCTATTCTCTACCTTTATTTTCATTCTGTTGCTTCAGAAAAAGAAAAGTTTGTACTGGTATCTCTTTCCTTTGGCTTCTGTGAAGGGAAAAAACAGACTCTGTTTGAAATGGCAGTGGCACACACCTCTGACTCACTGCTGGAACAGGGTTTGTAAAGGTTTGCAGCCAATGTTTGCTCCTTCCTCTGCTCAGTCCAGCTGACAAAAGCTGAAGTTATGAGCTTCTCATGGCATGGATCCTGGATGTCAAACTGAACATTTTCCTATTTACAAATCCAATAAATTGTGTTTTGCCTGTCTAGGCCAGTAATCTGTAAATTTGTTTTCAGGTTTACCTTGTCACACTCAGGTGTTCTCTGAGATAATGCTCATTTTTGCTCTTCCACAGGTGGCTTCACCTCCACTTAGCACAGTCCCAGTGATCAGGTGTTTGGCCCAGTATTATTTGTTCTCTGCTGAGAGATGAGGAGCTGCAGAGCCTCCAGAATCATGGACAGGTAAGGTAAAATCTGAATCTGCTCAGATGTAAAACCATCCGGAGTGTGTGGATGAGCACATGCTTGGGGTGAGGAGTTTTAGAGAAACAGAAATGTAACTTCTCTCGTTTCTGTTGGAGCAAGGGAGAGCTGGTATTTGAAAAACAATTTCCCAAATGAGTCTTTGGTTTCCTAAGCTGCATTTTTTCTGCCCTCCAGCTCAAGGAACAAGAAGGTGGAGTCTAATGGACTGCAAAGGAACCACTGAAGGTTTTTACAGAGTCTCCACTGGAGTAATGGAGTATTTTACAGCCTTTGGTGCACTTGTGCTCAGAAAATAACTGCAAAGTCAATACTGTTCTCCTTTCACAGCTGAAAAATTAACAGGAATTAAATTACTGGCCCGAGTTCACAGAGGGGATCTGTGTTTTTCAGTGGTTTCCCAGTTGGAAAAGTACCTTTTGTGGCACAGCTACACCAGCTCCTGTGGCAACACCAACAGGGGAAGGCAGCTGGACCTAAGGCAGCCTCTGGGATGCATCTCGGTGCATCTTCTGTTAACACAAGATGAGCTCAGTATTAGATGTGAGTCAATCTTCTGTACAGCCATCACATCTACCAAGAAGTGCTCCAAAAGGCACCTCTTGGGTGACAGTTTAAATAGAGATGTCAGTTACTGCAGTAAATCCACTGCAGCAAACAGCTGTGCATCTCTCTGGACTGCAAACTTCTATAATACTAAAACAAATATATTACTGTCTGAAGTTACAAATGTTTTACATATGCTTCTTTCACAGCTCTATTCATTTATCGAGAAAAGGTGAGGTGTAATTTTTTTTGGACACAGCTTGTGAAAATACAACTACTTCTTGTAAAATGAAACTTTATTCTAAAATGTATCCAAAATTGCAAGACACAAGCACCATTAAACAGATAAATAGACATATATTTATGTACAGAGAGCATCAAAACACAAAACAATTGTTAATATAATTTTTATACCATTTTAATGAGTATCCATCAATAAAATTTTACAATTTAAAGGAGACTTTTCAGTTGCAAAACAGTTGTAAAATCATATGTATAAATTATGTTTACTACAATTCCAATAACAGAGGCAAAGTAAAATACAAAAATAATAATCAATACTGCAAATTCAAATACAAACCCCAAAAGTAATGCTGCACAGGTACGTATGTACACTGGATGAAGTCATGCAGCCAGGCAGTGCAACAAATTAACTGTTGAGTTTAACTTATCACAAAATGGAACCACCATGTTGGCAAACAGAAGAAAATATACTTTTGTAATAAATCATAGTGCATTTTGAAGTTAGACTTTATAAAATGATTGTTGAGTGATATACTTCTAATATTCCCCATGTGATCTGAGATCCCCCCAACTCCTTTTTTCACAAAATAAAATACAAATGACAAAAGCTAAAAACCCCACTGTAGAACAGAGTCTGATGTACTGGTACCATCTTGAATTTTTTTTTTTTTTTAAAATTCTTGGTATCAGACTTGTTTGCAAGTGTCCATGTCCACAGGGACACACGCTATTCCTTGCTACCAGAAGTAAATCTTTCATGCTCCAATGCTATCTCCATAAACTGCACCTCACACGATGCTTGGACTGCACTGGTTTGAAGAGACACAGCTGAGCCTTGGAAAAAGAACCCTTAAATCCCTATGAAGTACAGAGAGAGAGTAAATGGAGGATAGAGAGACCTCATTATTCCTGAAGCTCCTACCCCTAATTGCTTTAATTACATAAACAGAGATTAACATAAGAGGCTTTTATGGCTTGGGTGAAATTTCTGCTGATTTGTTGGGCAAGTGCAGAGCCTGTGTGTCCTCACAGGGCTTTGCCTTTCACAGTGCAGAGGGCTACAGACTCTTTTGGTTGGTGAAAGAAAGCCTCAGGTAACTATGTAGAAAAATACCTCCGCAGTGAAAATGTATTAAAGGAATTAAAAATCGGAACAGAACCTCTGGAAAACCGTGACTTCTTGTGTAGCTGCAATACTAAGACAAAGCTGTCACCGTCAGGTCTGTGTTGGTTGGTGTAGCATGAACACATAGACAAAAATGGTTAAGTGTAAGTTAGATGAGATACAATTACACAGCCTGACACTTTTTTTTCCCTTAAAGATTTTAAGTGATAAGCACGCTCAGTGTTTTCACTAGGAAATTACTGCTAAAATGCTACATTTTTTTGCTGAAAAGACATTTACAGCAGCCTGTAAACTACTTAAGAGTTGCTCCCTGCATCCTCTGTGCTTCCAAAAACCCCCTTTTGAGCCATCACTAACTTCCAAGTTAATGGGAGCTTTGAGCTAAGAAGGGATGCAGAAGAACACCTGTACTGGGTAAATAATGTAGCAATTTATACAGCAACACTTCTGAATTTCCAACATGCAAGAACATGTAGAGAGAAGCTAAGAGACAGCATGCACTGCAGTGTTATGTCATTGTGCTTATGTCTGCTGAGGGCACTATGGCATTTTCACCCAGAAAAACATATTTGTTAGCCCCAGAAGACTAAAATAGTCAGTATTAATGAAGCCATCAGCTACTCTTGTAGTAAAGAACACCTCAAAAGAGGGAAGAAGTTGTCTGCTCATAGCGTATAGATACTGAAGCTGAAGAGAATTACAAAGGCACAATACAAGCCTATATTCTTGTAAATTATATATATTCATATACTTCTGCTCATACCACCTCAAGATACTGAATGGTACAATAACTGAAGGTACAAATGTTAATTGAAAGTGAAGCACTACAAATGAATTACTGCTGGGGAAGACAGCTCAGTACTTGCTACACCCCTACCCTTCCTGGTGGTGAGCTCGTCCACCTTTCCTCCACTGGCTGACACCACCTATGGAGATACTCAATAGCCTGGTGATCCAGTGAAAACACTCTAACAGTGTCAGATGACAGAATGGCTTTAAGCATCTGAAAGCTGTCAGTGAGTGACTTACACAACAATCTCTCCCACTGTTTTACCTTTGGCTCAGAATTCAGAGAAACCAGGAACAGCAACTGGAAATTCATACCCTTTTTCATGCAGAGCTGCAGATGAGACAATCCATGAAGGTAACATTTTGGTTAACTTGGGCACTCAAAACTATTGAACAGCAGAGCACGGATTGCACCAGCACATCATCAAAACCAGCTCTCAACTTTTCTATTCATAGCTACACAAGGTGTGTATCATTTCCAGCACCAAGTGACTCACAACTTAGGAAACAAAGTGAATGGATCAATCCTGCTCCTATTAAAATAATAAAAAATGGCATTTAATTTTGTGGATGGAGTTACATGGTGACTGTGGAGGTGGCTGCTGCCCCAGCCCAGCTGTGAGAAGGTGGACACTTCATGAAGTCAAAGGTGCAAGCCACAAAATTTGTGTTTTTAACCTTCAGCTGTTCCTCAGCTTGCAACAAGAACTGGTACAGCTGCTGTCAGGATTTGGTACTGACAGGGAATGAAGAAAGGTATCAAGGTGAACAAGAATCAGGTGGGTGTGGTGCAAGCCTGAGGTGGACCCTGCTGTGAACAGGCTGCCTGCAGAGATCTGCTCCACCTGACATGGGGTGTTCCCTCATCTCCAAACCAGCTCGTGGAATCACAATACATTTATCACAAGTTTACAAAAAACAACCCACCCCAAACCCTACTAAACTGCCATTGCTACATGTATTCTCTCAATCAGGAACTCCCAGATTTATTCCTTAAAGCCCTCAGGAAAGTAATCTTTAATCACACCTGGAAAGTATGAAGAGCAATACCTTAGTTACAAGCTCACAGCTGAATTTAAAAGCTGCAAATGCAATTGCTGGTGTTGATTTATCTATGCAATGGTTTCTTCATGTGTTGCTTACAATAAGTGAATCAGTGCAGGCAACGAGGGACCCCACTTAATAAATAAAGGTGAGGACTTCCACGCAGGTGTAAACCTTCTGGAAATGCTCCAACCAGTGAGTTCAAGTTTCACCTGTTTATAAAATCTGAAGTAAAAATGAAAGAAAAGAGCAATTATGGGGCAGAAATCTCAAGTCTGAGATTGAATTCAGGAACTCAACTGTAAGCCACTCGGGTTCAGGTTCAAAGGAGCTGCATTATTCTTGCCCTTACCAAGCTCAAACAAACACACTTTTGTGCAGAGGTAAGAAAGCCAACTGTAAGCTCTTGGATTCATCCCACCTAGTTCCAGCTGATGGCTAGTGTCAGGGTAACTGGTGCCATAGTACAGTCTTCCAGAGGCATCTGCTCTCCTATCCCTCCTCTGCCTTAAATAAGAGACCCAGGCTGCTAATTGACAGCCAGCTGAGACTGTAGTGGGATGAATCAGGGCACAGTGTGGAGCGGAAACAAGTCTGATGTGGTGGCACAGTATCACCAGGACAAACTGTGTGTCACAGCCCTGCAGCCCAGACACGCTGAGGGGCAGTGACTCTCACCAGCCCCCACTCTGGCAAGGAATTTTTCACAGATCAACAGTGAGGCTTCACGTGGTGATGGTCCCCCAGAGCCAGACCCGAGGCTGTAGGGATGGGATCGCTGTTAGGCAGTGTGTGCTGCCCTCCCAAAACCATCCCAGAGGCGGCTCTGGAAACACACACAAGGTCTGGGGGAGTTTGCAGGTGGAGTGGTGACTCATCCTAACACAACACACACACATGTCCACGTATTTATGACGCTGTGGGAACTTTTTATCTCCATGCCCTGGCTACGGCATGGACTGGCTCTTTGCGGTAGCTGTCGGAAATGAAGATGGAGCACACACTGAGGAGAAATACAGCGGTTCTGAAACACACAACATTTGTGAGATCCCCAATATTATCAATAGTAATGCTTAAGGTCAGAGGCAGTATCAAGTTTTGCATGCACTTTCTACATTAGTATTTATATTGACAAGTTTAATTCTTGCTGGTTTGCAAAATTACTGAGGTTTCCCTTACTTCCAGAGACTGGAACACTGAACATTAGCTTCATTTATCATGTTGAAAGTCATTCTTTGTCTAAAATACACCTATGAATACTTGGGATTATGGGATTGGGATCGCCCTGTTGTTCTCTGTAGAGGGCAGAAATAACTGTAGAAATATTTTTTCATCTTAGAAATATAAGGAATTTATCTACAAATTGGATTATAAGTGTGAGGAACATTTATTGCAAGTTCTCAAAGTCCTACATGAAAGGGTGAAGGTGCAAAGTCATTAAGTCTGCCTTGACTCCAGAGATTAACCTAGTCATTTCAACTATCAATAGAAACACAGAATTTAAAATAATCCAAGTAAGAATCCCCTTCAACTTTCCAAGCTTTTTCACTTTTCCCATCATTGCCTTTCAGACTAGACAGGACTTGAATTTCTGATGTCAGAAACCAGCAAAGAACACGGAGACATGTTCAGGTCTTTGTTGTACATCATAAAATACTATAAAAAAGAATCCAGAGTCCAAGAATCCAGGTTATTTTTCTCTCTTGGTAAACAGACAGAGAGTTAAATTCCCTTTAAAACATCAGCCCAGGTGAAGCCTGGGGTGGGTGTGGAGGAGGACACAATACACAGGCAGTGCCCACAGAGATGGGTTTCAGTCTTGGCACTGATGCAGTTTTTGGGAAAAAACAAAGACATGCCAGCTCACACGTCTCTGTAAGGCATCAGCCTGCCCAGGTGCTGTGCCTGGGGCACCCCTCTGCCCAGGGATGCCTGCACAGGTGTGACACCTCTCAGGTATGCAGGCACTGCAGCCGGGATGCCACAAGCCTGCCAACCTGCAGCTGCCTGCCAAAATCCAACCCACAGCTCTCACAGAAGGATAGGAACTGGGTTGAACTCTCTTAGATTACATTTAATACTCCTGTAAATGGCTTATAGATCTGCTGTTTGAAAAAAATTCTGAAACCACTACACGTGCTTAACAGAGCTTCAACTCTAAGTGGACAGAACAAGGACTGTTGTGGTATATAATACACATGGCTGTACAATCAAATGCCACCTCTTGCTTCAGAACAGGAATTTACAGTAGTAAGCAGGGGTGACAAGATTTCTTACACAAAACCTACAGGAATTTACAGAATATGCACGGATCACCGAGGTTATAATGCCAGCAGTAGACTACACAGAGTATCTTGTGCAATGTGAACAAAGTTGACAATAATTTACCAATGCTTTAAGTAATTCACATAAATATGCTAACCCACCAGCTATCAAATCTTCCTCCTCTTCCCACCAGAACTGGATGCATGTACAGCAATTCAGAAAAAAAAAAAAAGTTTTTTTTTGTAGTTTTAAGCAAACATGCACAAAATAGATGCACTGCAAGGGGATACTTGCCACAAAAAAAAAAAGCCCTGAAGACTGATCTAAAAGCATTTTGATTCACAATTCTCAAAGAGCCACACAAAGGTTACAAATATTTATTGTATGGATGCTTTTTGTCCTGGAAAATGAACAAAAAAATTTAGTTGATTCTTAACTAACAGAAAGCTCCAGCTTTATTCAAGCCACTCTTCCATGTTTCTAATTCCAGCTCTAGTTTAGGAACTTGTGTTCTCTTCCTTACTTGTTAATGTAAATGCAAATCAAAACTACAAGTTAATCAGAGAAATTAAAAGACTCAAAAAATGAAAATGAAAATAGTTTATACCTGCTTTTCAATCTTAAATTTATTGACAACAATTTAGCAACACTGCCTCTATGTTGTTGGATGTGCTCTGTGCTCCTGTTAAGAATGGCTTTAGTAAATTTCTACCTCAATTAAATACATCCTGTATTTGGGATTTCTTTTTCCTTCAGTCTGCATTTCAAGAAACTGCTTTAATTTCTAGCTATGTTATGTCACTGGGAGTCTGTGGGGTGCCAACTTTCCTGATCTGGAGTAGCAAGAGCTCTCAGGATGCTGCACGGACACTCCGGGTCTGTTGTTACGCCCAAAGTCTCTATAATGAAAGAAACCCTCTACAGCAGGGCTCTAGTTACAGATGTGAACAACTTCCTGCATGTTTGTTGGGGAAAATGCTCTTATTTTTGTGCAAGGATCTGGCATGGTACATTTAATGGGAAAATCCAAATGAGAGAGGATAAACATGGAGATAAAACAAAAGAAAAAAGGCCTAAAATATCCAGTTCACCCAACTGACAATTTGACTCCTCAAGCATCAGAGCAGTTGTTCCACAGCAATACTTTTCCCATCAAAAGCAATTACTGATGATTTCAGTGTCTCTGTAACAGCCCAAACTCCTAAACTGTACAATCTATTTCCCAGCTCACCCAGGGCATTGAGAAAACGCACCACCTTCCAAAATCCCCACTTTTTGAGCTGTTTCCCTACAAAGACATTGCTAAAACTGGCAGGATTTTCCCTTAGCAAATTTTCAGCTTCTTGTCTCAGCAATGTAAAGCCTGAAAGGATCCCCAGAACCTACTGGCAAGAAGAGTTGTGCAAGTTCTCAAGAGAACAGCGAGGTAGCGACAAACACCTTGTTTCTGGTGGACATTCCCAGTCCTGAACCAGCTGGCACTGGGAACAAACCTGCTCGACCCTCCTGAGACCACAGAGCCCTGGACCTCCCATGAGAGACACTGACAACACAGAACACACAAATTAAACCTGTTTGTGAACCAGGCTCGTACAAAGCCATACAAATCACATGTCAGGCTTTTGAGGATGTGGAAGGAGCTTTCAACATGAAGTGCAGCTGTGATTTGTAACAATTTAGGTAGAAAATCTGGTTTTGATCTGATTATTTCCCCCAAAACCACATCTTTCAGCAGATATTTATGATGCTGAATTCAAACATATTAAAAAAAGGAACTTAAGAAACTAATTTTTTTCTCTCTCAATTTCTTTTGCACACAAGAACTTAAGCAGTGGCTATAAAGCGACCATTTCAAACTGTAACTGAAAACTGCATTTTTATTAAATGTGAAAACATGAACCCAAGAAAACCTTTATACATTTTTATGGCAAGTTTTCCCATTACATGAGAGGCTTTCTTACACATTTTAAGCTTAAATGAAGAACAGTGACCAAACAGAAGTTTGGACTGAAACTGCAAAGCTCTTGGCTGTGTTGGGGAAACTATGGCTGCACAACTGAAAACAGGTGGAAGGAGAAACTCACAAAAATACTGAATGTAGTAGTGAACAAAGCTATAATTAAATAAGAAAGAGAAGAAAGCCAAATCTGCTTTGCATGACAGTACTTTCGATACATAAACATGCTCCTGCACTGGTGAAATCTTTAAAATAATGTTTGTTTAGGAAAGGCTCAATTTGAGCTCTATACTGTCCATGCTCAAGCACAGTTTTAGCATATTACAGTCCTACTTTCCTAATTTCCTGAAGGATACTACTGTGTTCTTAAATCTGTTTAAAATTAACAATGCACAGGCTTAATTTCAAACCAAGGTGGAACTTGTTGGCAGGACAAGAGTTTTAATACGCTGAGATGATCCAATTTTTTTCTCTAAATTTGGTACTGCAATTTGTTTCAAATATATAGCCAATATGCAGGCATGCACTCAGAGCAGAATTTTAAATACTTTTCCTCTTATTTTTCAGGTTGAAACATCATTTTGGAAATTTCAACAGACCCCCTGTATTTTGCTTTATGTACTCAGTTTATATATACATCTGCCAAGTGATGTCACACCTCAGGTAAATTATGTATTTGACACAGACCAGGGTCAAGTCCTAACCAAAAAATGACCTTTTGTGAGTGGTTTCATCCAGGTTTGAGCAGGAGAAATGTCATCAGCAGCAGCTTACAGGACTGTGCCAATAATAAGTTGAAAGTAGAGAGAGCTGCACATAGTAAAATATAACTCTAATTAATCTAGCTCTTAATTTTTATAGTTGTTTTGGATCATTAAATCCTGAATTAGATCCTTAGTGTGGGGTTTATTTGAAAAATGTACTTTGTCAGGATTCCCATCCTTAGCACCCAAGCAAACCCAAATCTGTCGGAGTTTACAGGGAATTAAAGAAAAATAAATTTACGTGTACTTTTTACATCATTAAGCTATACTTTACATTCTTGAAATGCAAAGTGTAGGGTCAAATATTGAAGAGTCCAGTCCATATTTAGCTGCCATAACAACAGATCAGAGCTGACTAGGAAGAGGAGAAGACACTCAAAAACAATTAAATGATACAAGAAAAAGAAATTGGTGCAGTATTTATCAGCTGAAAAGTCATTTTGACTGGAAAGGACAAATAACAAAGAATAAAAAGCTGAACACAATACCAATATCTACTAGTCCCTCACTAAATTACTCATCCAATTCCCAGTCATCTGTACATGCAGTACTTCATTTGCCAGGCACAGAACAGGGTAAAATTCAAAAGGTTTTTAGGCAGTTCAAGAAGCTGTCCTTCCCTAAAGAAGGAAGGTTCTATTCACGCCTTCCTAAATGGAATGATTCAAAATAAATAATTAGCCAACCTGTTTCTCATTGTGTATTCCTGTTGAAAGGGAAAGGAAGAGCTGGATGTCCTGGGACATGGGACACCTAATCCTGCGTTAAGGGGAACAGGCTGAAAGTCTGAAAGTCTCTGACTATATCTCTGACCATGTGACCTGTAAAAATGGCACTCTGGGGTTTTTTGGGGTGCAGCTGCAGGTTTTCCTTATGCTCAGGCAATTGAGAAAATACCTCAGTGCATACATGCAAATATCCAGGTGTTTTGTTAATGCATGTCAGGCCACGTGCTCTACCTGTGATTCAGAAGCTTCTTCCTTGCCCCAGGCCCTATTCTTGCCTATACCAGGCTTAGAGATGGTGATAAAATCTGGGTGGGGATAAAACTGGGAATGAATGCTGCTTTTCAGAGGTTTATGCAGCATGTAAAACATTGGTTTCACCAAGTTCACAAGTGAATCCTGATTTCAGCTGATTTCTGCAGGGCCAGAGTATTTGCAGAATTCTCACAGTATGAGAGATCCCTTACTCCCTATTTCTGCTACTCTAAGATTTAATCACTGGTGCTTTTAAGAAAACTTAGTTTAATCCTTATCTGAAAGACCCATTTACAGAATCACCATCTATTTGTTTCTATATTAAAGAACAAAATCTATCTAAAAACCCAGTGTAGAAAAAAAAAATCCTGCACCAGTTGAAACAAAATCCCTCCCAGAGCTGGACAAATTCTGACATTATCAATAATGTTGCATAAGGATAGATACAAACTTTGCTCCTGATATCTGAAGCATAAGAAACACAACTAGGAGTGAAAACTCAGTGCTTGGGAATAGTCTTTCTTTCCACATTGCTACTCTAGATATGATGAAAATCCTACCATTATTTGTAAGGGAAAGAAAGAAAAATGGACAAGTAAAAAGCCCTGTGCATATTAAAAAAGAAAAAACAAAACACCAAACAGGGTAATTTGCATGTAAGATTGTTTTCTAATGGTTCAGCTGCAACACCTGGTCCCTACAGAAGCCTAGTTTAGTTTGGGTACAACCTTGAACAGAGCAGTATTGAAATCAGCTGCTGTCTGTGGGGCTCCATGGGTATGAGAAATGTGGGGCACACAGAGTAAGTGACGTGCCTGAAAGGATGTTTTACTCTTGTATAACATTTTTGATAGCAATATCCAATACATGTTGTCAGTTCCATTTAAGGGAACTGACTGACAACAGTTTTGGAGGTCAGACTTCCATCCTCCAAAGGTTCCAACAGCACACACAGCTCAGGTGTGAATGGGCTTGGGCACTTGATGCACAGCCCCCATCTACCTTAGTGCAGGAGCAGTGACATAATCTCACTGGAATGGGGCAAGAAAGAGTTCCCAGGGCCCTCCTGGAAGGCCACCATGGATAATACAGGTGTCAACACAGGCTGCAAGAATGTGTTGGGGCTCTGGGTGCACTGGAGACACAACAGTGGTGTGACAACAGCAGAGGGTCTGAGGAAATTAACACCTGATTTTGTGTTTGTGACTCAAGTCAAGAGTGGGGCTTCCAGCATCTTTGGAGACAGCAAAGACATGTGATCCAAAGAGAATTAAATGAATGTGACTTTCATAATCACTGGGAATACAGTCTACAAAACCATATAATGACTATCTAGTTGATGTTTACAACTAATGAACGTAGTTCTTATGACTAAAGTAATGTTACCGGAATCTTTGATAGTTCAACATAATTTTAAGCCTCTGAGAGTTTAAACTTTGAACAGCCCTAGCAAGACAGTGAAGTGTTAATCTTTTTTATTTCCATATATTATAGGCACACTTAATATATGGATATAAAAATGAGTTAGGAGATTGTAGTATTCCTTATGCATCCATTACATGCAGCTACCAACACAAGCCCATCCCACAGGCTCCTTTATCACAAGTTCATGAAAATAATCCCCCTGCACATGGACATGCCACATCCCAGAGCAGCTCCTCCTCTGCAAGTGGTTTTCCTACATGTCAGTCTGAGGAGGGGAATTTGCTTTTTGCCTGTGGCACCAAATTCTGCTGAGCCACCTTGTGCCTGCACTGCTGATAATCAGCCTTCTGATCACTACAAACTGAAAACCTGTTTCTTGGGGGAGCTGTCATTCACTAGGACTAAATAAATGTGCCACACTGTTGGTTTCAGAGCTCTGCCTAAAGAGACACGGGATGGCTTCCAGAAGCATTTCCTTTGGGATGTTTTCTAACAGGCTGTCCCACTCCTAAAATGGCCCAGACCTTTGTTCCTCTTCTTTTCATGGCAAAAGGTAAGACCCTCACAAGGCTAGTAGTCATAAAAAGTGTACTGCAACACTTTGGCTCAAAAAAGGCTGCTGACTGGCAATGTGGGGTGAATTAATTCTGGCAGACATAGAAAACACACACCCAAGCAGCCAGCAGGGTGACCTGATTTTCTGAACGGGCTTCTGAAATACTAATTAGGACCATGGGCTGTTAATATTTGTTTGAGAATCACAGAAAATAGGAAATGTAAGTTGTCAGAAGGGGTTTTGGTGATAAGGACTCTACTGTATTTCCACTAACTACCACCCCTTCAGAAGACTATGCTAAATAGAAAACTCATTTCCAAGGGCAGGAGAAGCCCTGTCACTTACTTTATTGCTAGATTCTATAGCAATTGGAGCTCACTTACAGTAACCTTATAGTACTCTATATAAACTGAGAAGCTTGCATCAAATTCAGGCTTCCATTTAAAATAGATATTGCAGATATTAGGCTTCAATTAAAGAAGAAAAATAACCTTCAGTGCTTCTTTTTTTTTAAAGGCAAAGTATTAAAAAAAATCCCCAAACTAGGTGAAAGTTATTAAATTTCTCCAAAAATTTAAGATGAGCTTTCTTCTATTTCTTGAGACAGTACAATTTGTGATTCACAGGGTAGCTGGTATCAAACACAAGTTAATGAAAGCTCTTATAAGCAATTTTATTCCTATCCATAATGGCAGACATTAACAAAACCAAAAGAATTTATCATTGGAGTTCAACTTAAAAAATAACTTATAAAGCAGTGATATATGCAATGTAAAACAGTTCAGGAGGGGAGAGGGAAAGCAAATTTTAACAATTAAAATGTAAACGTGACAAAAAAAAAGATGGAATAGAAGTCCCTACTTCTCATTTCTACTTAAGATGTTACGTGGTGCTATTTTACAATGTCCTGTGGGTGTCTGGATGTGTGTGTGTGTTACTGTGTCACACACACACACACGACATCAACCCACACGTGTCACACACAGACAGTGTTGCAGTTCCACCTCGGGCAGGTCTGTCACAGCACTTTACAGTTGTCTCAAGCATGTTTGGGACCCACTTTCTTGACAAAACGGGGGAGATGGTAGGAAAAAAACCAAAACCAAACCAGGTGGGTCTGATTGTGTCTGAGATCCTTTAGATAAACTGTACACTGGGACGAGTAATTTTCTTCTGCAGTAGCTCTCTGGAGAGGGCCAACCCACTGTGGTCTTCATGGCGACACTGGTGAGCAGGTCACACGCTCATTGTCATGCTAGGGGAGTACTGCAAAAGAGGAATCCACATTTTAACAACAGCTTTTCCCCCACCCCAGTTAATTAAACCCATGTCTGGACCACAGCAGTGGGTTCAGGAGTCACTACACTCCTTGAGCTTCCCCCTGGATTTGTGCTGGAGCCTTTACTAAGGTTGCAGTTCAGTTTGTGGGGTTGTAACTTCTGTTGTGCTTCTCTCATGCACAAATCACTGAATCATAGAATGGATTGGGTTAGAAAAGACCTCAGAGATCATCAAGTCCAACCTGTGGTCCAACTCCAGTCCCTTTACCAGATCATGGCACTCAGTGCCACGGCCAAGCTCAGGTTAAAAACCTCCAGGATGGGGAATCCACCCCCTCTCTGGGCAGCCCATTCCAATGCCTGAGCACTCTCTCTGATTACTCTGTTGATTACAGCTGTTGACGTTAAAGGCCACTCCCTTGGGGACTGTTTTGGTGATGACTGGGTGATGTGGTAAACCAACACCTCACTGCTGCTTTCCATGCCCCCTCCTGCCCAGTGCTGGGTCCTGGGGGAATTCAGCTGGGCAGGGTCCTGGTCTCAGGCACACTGGCCACATCCATGGTTAGCTGAACCACAGAGACATGTAGGGGAGCTTTTTATTACTCCATGGGAAGAAGGGAGCAAAGCTTTATATGTCTGTGATTAAATTAGGCTTTTGGTCTATATTGTGTTACCAATTTTAGGAGGCAAACTGCATCAGGGACCTGAGGTCATGCCAGGCTGACTTGGGGACCAGTCAGCCTCTGTCATTTGTGTGAACCAAAAATTCAACCACCACAAAGTCACACTGTTGCAGAGACACAAATTCAACTGCAGCACTCACACAAGGTACAGCTGCCCTGAGGTGAGCAGTACTTCATTAAAATAATCAACAGGACACCACAATGCCTAGAAAAAGTGCACATCTATACACCTGATTTGTTTTTAAATTGAAAACTGGGGACTGCAGAAGCACTTAATTTGGACTAAAATCCTCTAAGAAGAAAAAAATGTTCAAGTGCAAAAAGTTTCAGTGTTTTGAAAACTGACAGAAGAAACAGAAAGATAAATTTGCCCTTACAAAACCAAATATGCCATAAATATCCTGCTAAGGCTTGAGTTCCAAGTTGGCCATTTCCAAGTGTCCAAGCATATGGAAAATTCATTTTGGATGGGTCTTCCCTGCCATGTGAACTACACAGAATGGACTCCAGCACACAGGCTTAAAGCACAGCACTTGCTCAAGTGATTTCCCCTATCTGAGCCAAAGTACCTGCAGAAACACTTTGGACAAGGAATCAAATGATGGTTTCAAGGAGTTTGGGATTTTTATCTTGTCACTAGCCAAGCACCTTTCCTCACCACAACCAAAACTTCTGGTGAACTGAACAGCAAATCTACTTGAGAAAGGACTTCATAATAATGCCTGTTCTGAGTAGCCAAGTGGCAAAATATGAATCAGAAGGCAGGCAGTTCCCAAGGGCAACAGTGCAACCGTGTGGGAGAGGAACTGGCACCTGGAAGCAGAGTGGAACACACCTGGAATGTGCCACACAAGCCCTGCAGGCACACACCTCAATAAAACCTTGAGAAAACTGGGTCCCTGGTTCTTCCAGGCAGGAAAACAATACTCAGGAGCACCCAGAATCCAGTAAGTGTCTGAGAACATTGACTTTCTCTGGAGTTCAACTGACCCTGTTAATGACCCTGTTTTGGTGACCTGGGTTGCCTGCCCTCAGCCCACCAACCTCTGCCAAACTGAGAGCCCAGGGCTGCCACAAACAGGATCACATTTAATGCAGGCACTGTGATTCTGGTGGGTGTTGGAACATTGGTCTTTTTTGGGTTGTACAGGCCAATTTTCTCTAACACTCCACACCACCTGAACATGTGCCCACCAACAGCCAACATGCAGAAATGCCCCTAAAAATCCTCGATATTTAATTCCCATGAAATCTGCCATGGAATTCAACTGTGTCATGACCTAAGAGAAGCTGTTTACTTGTTGTAATTCTGAGCTGCAGGTCAGCACTTAATGAAGTTGCACTCCTATTTAGGGACCTAAAAATGGATTTAGAAACGCAGCTTCAGGCATGTGAGTTTGGAAATGCCCCAGTCTTGCTCTGTGTTTCACACCACAAGAATTGCCTCAAGAATTACCCATTAAAAAAAAAGCATAATTTGCCCCAGGATGAACATTAGAGGGAACCTTTGCCTTTTAAGGCTGTAATAACACATGGCATCTTTGCAACATGGGATCCACTGGTGGTCTTATCACACTCTGGGGTGTAAACCCTGCTCTGTCATGACAACTGACCTCTTAACATAGAAACAGAGTTTCTGCAGGAAATCTACACCTCCCACCTTTTCCAGTTTTATCTCCCCTTTGCACAGCATTTTTTATTCAAATTAATACCATAATTTTAGAAGCTATTAAAAAACATGCACTACAGGCACACTGCAAAACTTGTAATTTCTGGGGTTTTAAACAGAAAGTCAGAGATAAAGGTTCACAAAGCAACAAAACACTTACACTCTCACTCTGGAAAGGGTTTAGGAAGTTTCCACCCATCTCACTGTCATCTCTGGGAGTGCCAGGCTGGTTGCTCATGCTCATATTACTGGGAGAGTTCTGTTAAATAAGAATTTAAAATACAGACTAAGTGCTGCAGGTTTCAGCTCACTGCTCAGCCCCACGAGGTGTGCCAAATCCATGTTTCACACTGTGCTGTGCTGCACTCAGGTGCACTGTGCAGTGCACTGGGATTTTCAAGGATGAAAAATCAGGCCCTGTGGGGTTCTGCATGATTCATTCCCTAATTTTAGCCTGTAAAGTAATGTTTTCTTCCCTGAGGCAAGGATTGTTTATCTATAACTCTTGTTTTCAGGTCATAGCCAGCATCTGCTTCTGCTGAAGTCAGGAAAATCTATAAAAAGGCTGGAGCAGGTGTGTGAGGAAGTTCTGTCACCACATTAAATCATGTGGTTAAGTGTGGCCATGTCTATGAGTGTGCCCAGACATGTGTGAGTTATGAAATCCACCCCTTAAGGCAGACACAGGGTGGGTCTGTCTGCACAGACCCTGCAGGGCCTTGTCCCTGGGTCTGTGCTCACTGTGGTCACACTTTACTGAAATAGTAGCAACCTAAAGCCTTCTGAAAATAATTTTTTTTCTTACAGAGGTGCACAACTTTATCTCTGAAACGTTCAGAAAGAGAATGGGTGAAACAAAATAATTGCCACAGAAAATTATTCACAGCTCACATAGAATTATTGCACATACTACACAATTAGGTAGGTGCCTTTGCAAAGCTGATTTGCAGTCCCCTACCATGCCTGGAGCACAGACAATTCCCTTTCCATCCCTGCTAAGAATCCTGCTTAGAGGACTCGTGATGGACAAAGTCAGGGAAAGGGAGGAGCAAAGCCACCAACTTTGTGATCAGGTGTTTACACCTTTCACAGTTCTGCCCTTGGCTTTTTTTGTAACCCAGAAAAAGTGAATGCAATATAAATACAATAATAATTACAAACATGACAATTAAAAGCCTAAGAGGTTTATTAACATTACACAATTAAGTTCGCTATTTGGGGAAGCCAGTAAATAGTAAATATTTAGAAACTCACAGATCAAAGAAGTTGATATCCAATTGTATCTCAACCACAGCTACTGTACCTTAAGCAGTAATTAATTCAGGGAAACCCTGTTGCCTGTGTGATGGAGGTCATACCACACAGCCACATCAGTCCCTCTGGCCTTACAATCCATGAAAATAAAGTTTAAAACCCACTAAGGCCTTGTCATTTATTTTAATGATGTTCCCACACTTTTGCTCATTCCTGGGGGATTTACCCCTATTTTATCTTGCTCTGTGTGGCACCAAGCTTTGAAATTCTGCCACTGCTACACCGTGGCAGCCCCAAAGGGTCACATTCCTGACAAAATCCCTTTCACAGTGACCCCCCAGGCTGCTTTTATGGACAGTTGGGGTCTAGCACTGTGGCACTAACTGGGCTTTTCCAAACCAAGTGTGTCTTTGATGCCTGCACAAATTCCATGAGCTTTGCAACAAACACTGGTTATTAATGTTTATTTAATATGCAAAATTTCAGTTCATTTACTCCCCCCCTCAATCTACTTCATAAAAACTCTTCTACCATTCAGCCAGTTAAATCAGAATATTCTGTAGGAAACTCTGAATTCTGTGAGTTGCACTGATTCTGACTGAATTAATTTTCTATTGACAACTCTGCTACACCTGAAATCAGCAGCATTTTTCTTTCACTTATCTGAAAAAGACATGGAACAAATGTTATTTCCATGAGTTAGTCATTGAGGTTACCATGTTATGAGACTTCCAGGTAAATTTTGGACCCAGGTTTTGAGAGCTCCTGATACACCTGTATGAGCACATAATACTTGTGAGTTGAATATTGGCTTTAAAAATGATGCCATGGAAATGGAAATGTTTGGGCTTCTTCTCCCTAAAAAAATGCTGCAGTTTGCAATAAAATACTGAAGAAATAACATGGACATTGATTACGAAAGTGCTGTGTGGGGATTATCTCATTGGAGGATTTTATTGAAGCCATCACTGCCCAGACCAGCACAACTGGGCAATGTGGTCATTTCCATCCATCACTTCACTCTTTGCAGAGCCTGAAAATGTTACAAAGTTAAAGAGTACAGAGTCCTCTTTATTTGTGTCACTTTACCAGGACCAAACAAGCTCATTAATTTCCAAGTTAATGATGATCATGTATACAGCAGTTTTATTTTTAAACAAGTGATGCATTCAATCACATCATTATTTTTGTCCATGCAAAACCTCTGCGTGTTAAACTCACATCCATTTCCAGCTATTTAATGGCTGTGATACCAAAATAGTGCTTCTCCTGAAACTACTTCTCCATGTACCTGTTGGGAACTTAATCTAATGACTTAATTAACCTTACCCTTCAGAGGTGACAAAAGCAATCCTGCAACAATCTAAGGACATTGTCCAAAATTTTCATTCAGCTAGAAGTGATTATTAGAACTGTTTTCATTTATCTTAATAGTATTGAAGACTACAACATGATAAATCAGATTGTGGACTGGATACAATTACATATAATATAATACAGTAAAGATGCACAACAAACAGCTTTGTAACAGAGACAAAGGAAAAAGGTTTAGAGTGGAACATCCTAAAAATTCCAAATATTTGATCAGATACTCACTTTGGAAATACTGTCCATGTCTCCTGAGCCTTAAATTAAAATAGAGAATTAATCAGTTATAAACTGAAGTTGATCCAATACTTCTTTTTCACAGAAAATATACAGTGTAACAGAAATATTTTAAACCATAACCAACTTAGTAGAAGTTTACAGTCAGTATAAAATAATTAATTCAATTAATTAATTGGGGGCTACATCAACTTTTTGGCATCACACATACTGATGACAGTATCTCTTAGAAGAAACCAGATGATCCTGACAACCAGAGTTACAGAAACCAAATGAAATTAAATATGATGAGTATGAGACTACTGAAAATAATTTTTTTCACATGCTGTAGCTCTCACTCAGGTGAAGCCAACTTCAGGATGGATGTAGCAAGAAAAGGGTATTTTAGCAGGAAAACACACCTATTTTCAAGAAAGGCAAATTCTGGAAGAGTTCTGAATGCAAAAGTACAAGAGTATCCCAGGAAAAAAATTTAAAAATGGAGCTGTGGGAGAAGACTGAAATACCTCACTATTTGACACAGCCAGGCAAATTAAGGATGAGAAGGAATATGATTTCTCTCTAAAAAAGCATCATATACACAAATGTTATCAAGAGTTATTTTGTCATGGTCCAGAGGATAAATTTTGGTGGAAATCAGGAAAATACTTTTTTTATAAAAATCAGAGTTATGAACAGATACCCAACTGAAGGGCTGTGGTCAAAAAAGCTGGAGAGCTTCAAGAAAGTAACTAAGCACATGGTAGGGACATGTAAAATAATTCCACAGCTGTTTAAATTTACTTTTTCTCATTTAGCTAAGAAATCATTCTCAGGCTGTATAAAGTGACAAAAGAATTTGTGGCTGCCTTTTACACAGGTTTCCACTGATCTGAATGCAATGTGCATCAATATTAATTAAACCAAGAACCCATTTTAGTATTGAAATAGGCAGAGAAAGGCTGTAAAATCAAAAAGCGTCCTTATGCAAAGTAATCAAAAATTTCACGGACATTCTTTCTTTAAAAAATGTAATTCTATCAGGAGACAGGTGCCTACTGCTGAATTTTAATTATTCAGAAAAAGTCCAGTGCTAAGAGAGATCTGATGGCTTTTTTTTTCCTCATCTTGTCTTCAAATTTCTGCTTGTCTGACTGATGTATAAACACCGTTTCCAGTTTTCAGGAGATCTTTACACACAGCTTTGCACAGGACCCCCACAAACCAGTCACAGGAAATGGCACTGTCATAGAAAATGCACCTGGTGAAATGTTTACTGTCATTACCTAATGATCCATTCATATGATGTGAGTCCATTCCACCCAGCCCACTCATCGGTCCATCTGACCCTGGTCCCAGTGGAAACTACAAAAGGAGCAGACATTAAAAACTGTACAAGAATTTTTTGACAACCAAATAAAGAGATAATATTCCTCAGGAGGAAGAAAAAAACCCCACACCAGTAAATGTAAAATTCACAGTCCCAGCTCTGAATGAGAAGGGACTCCCAAGTTCCATTCAGACCTTTAAGAGAAGGCTTTTCATGTGAAGACTGGAAAACATAATTGCTTTTGGTCACTTTCATGATTTTTGGAGACTATAATTTTTGTAGGCTGGCCTATAATTTAGAAATAATTTATTATTTACTTCCAACACTTCATGCGTGACTTTCCAACCTGCTGGTCTTGACCCAGCCCTACTCCCACTGAAGTTACAGGGATCTTTCTGACACTCTTAAATTATTAATATAAGTCATTAATTAACAGCTTTGAAACCCTGATTGCTCCACACTACCTGTGCAACTTGAGCCTTTCTGCCTAATTTCAGATATTAAACTTAAATTTAGCTCTTCACAAAATTAAAGACATCAACATTATGGCAAAACCAATCTACAGTTTACTGCATATTGATTTACCACTACCTGTATGTATTTGACACCTATATAAAATGACACCTAATGGAAATGTAGTGTTTGGACAAAGAAAAGGCTGAATAATTCAAAGAAACATAGAGCTAAATTCATATTTACATTAGGTCTGTTGGGTCCAGGAGGTACAGCATTCATTAAAGTGTACATGTTGTCTCCAGAGTTGGTTGAGTCTGTAATAAGAGATTATTTTAAGCACTAATACACACTTTTCAATAAAACTTCTCACCTAATACCTTTCTTGTCACTTCTGTGCCTGAATTCCTGATACCCAGTGGCAATATAATGGAAGATTTTATTCCCTTTCCACCCATTGCTGCCACACAACAGAGCTATGAAAAGAAATAATTGCCATGGTCCCTCAGTGACTACTCTGGGCTCCAGTTTTATGCATGACTGTTAAAAGGTTTATAAATCACCAAGTATCTGTAACTATTTAATTCCATAACCCAGTTTCCTGGAGTACTAAATGACTTTACCCATCTTCAATACTCTCTGTAAAACAGGAGTTTGATTCTTATCAACGCTTCCTGCAATTTGTTTTCCATCTGTAAAAAAAGATAAACAGCTTTTCCTTACACAGACTGTGAATTAGCAGAAGGTTTTTACTCTCATCCCTGCTTGATTTTGGGTATATCCAGTTGTTCAGTGTGACTGTGCACCGATCCTGACTCTTGAGAGAGGCTCTGTCTGGTGGATCTTCATGGTGCAATGCTCCAAAACAAAACCTGAAACTCTGAAAACCTTTGGAAAGTCTGAATATATCCCTAAGGGCACAGCATGATTTAAAAAAAATACCGGCAGCTCTGGAAAATCAGTTTTTTCTTCATAAAGAGAGCTCAGCACTCTGTACCCAGACCATCCACAAGACCAGTCCATGTGCAAAGTATTTGTATGTGCACTGGGAAGTTAAATCAAGGCTTTTGACCACCACTTAATCTTTCCACGGTGGCTCTCAAGGCATTAATAATTGCATTATATACAGAGCACTGTATCACTACCACATCCAAACATGCTGCCTGAGGAAAGGAGGAAACCAGAAAGTTTCCAACCTGAAGTGAATCAGCATATAAAGTTATCTTTAATATTCAATGAGGTTGGTAAAAAGTTCTTTATGCCCCAGATCCTTTTGCAAGATACAATCCTGATTGCCCCCATGTCCTGCTGGCTCCTGTCAAAATACACATGGGATGCCTGGGCCATGGGAATCCTCGAACTGTTTGTCCCAGGGGAGAGTAAATACCTTGGCAAGATTCACAGGTGGCCAATTTCTAAGTGTTTCCATGCTTTGCAAAACAGAACTTCAAAACCTCTTTACCTTAGGTTGCTTTTTTAAAAAAATGAAAAAACCAAACCCAAACAAAAAGCCATGGAATTGTACTTAATGGAAATATTACATTGGTGCAGGAAGTTTTTATGGCCAGTTAGGAAACTTCCCTGCCCTCCTGTGCTGCAGAGGGCAGCACCCACGGAAAAAACCTCATACAGAAAATATAAATCAAATAATTTATTGCTAACAGATTCTTTACTGAAAAAATATAATTTGTGTGCTCCCTAAAAACCCTCATAATTTTATGATTTCCAAGTACATTTCAGTACCTGCAGGACTAGGCATGATGGGTGTTCCTGGTGGCCCTCCACCTCCTGGAGGACCCTGGAAACAGTAAGAAATGTTAGTCAGCATGAAATCAAAGATAAAAAAAAATCCATATACCCATATTTTATCCACATCCACACAACCATCTAGGCATCAAAGCCTACCCATATACTTTTTATCCCTATAACTCTGCACTAACCTAACTTAATTTTTTAAGGTCTCTCTCTCTATGTATTTTTCAACATAATATAAAGAGATACAGAAACCACTAACTGACCATTTATTAGAAAATCTACTTGTCTTCATTAACTTTGGCTTCTCATTTTAAATTTGCATTTATTTTCATTGTTTGTTGATTTTCCTCTCTTAGAAACCTTTCTGGTATCAACTGTTTTCATGCTGAGAAAATATGTATATTTTCATGTATTTTATATAGATTTATATATAAATATGTATTTTATATAGATTTTATGTGTATTTTTGATATGATTTTTTATATTTCTGGAAAGGCTTATATATTAATATATTATACATAGATTAATCCTATTAAGTTCTCAAAGCCTGTAGTTCCAGATCACAAATCCTTTGACTAAAACCCACCTTTTAAGAGCTGCCCTGCCTTTCCTCAACCCCAAACACTTTCTCTCTGTGAAGCAAAATATTCCCAAAATACCTTTATTATCTTCAACAGTAACTGATCACTGATGTCCAGAGCAAAACCACTGTGAAGTTCTGAGTTAAAAGAACTGGTTTGGAGATCATCAGGTTTGGGCTGTTTCTATTAAACATGTGGCAAAATGAGGAGCACAGTTATGTGAGAATCATAACCTTCTCCACAGTTAACTGCATAAATAAAGGACAAAATAAATTGCTTTTAAATATATACTTCTCCCATGTTACTTCTGTGACACCATTTCTACACATGTGATAAAAACAGCCCAAATAATCTGCCTTAGAAAGTACATCAGACACACAAATAATCCAAGTCCAAGAGCAAAAACAGTAAAATAATAAACAAAGTTAATCTCTGGGGACAGAGACAAAAACCAGTCCTACACATAAATATTTTTTTCCTGAAGTTCAGAAATACAGACGTAACACTGTGTTACCCACAAAGCTGAGAGGCTTTTTGCCCGTTATTACTGAAGACAAGATGTTTGTATTGGTTATAGAACTCTGCTGGAGTCCAACAGCACTCAGGACAATTGCGGCCAGACTGATAACGGTTCCAGTAATGAACACCCACATCTGCACCAGAGATGGCTGAGAAGCCCCTCAGGGCACATCACATGGGGCTCCTCTCAACATCTGGACTGGTTTTCTTTGCCTGACTGAAACGTGATGCCAAATAAACAAACACACAGACGAAAGTACTTACTACGTAGTTCCCAGGAGATGCTGAAGAATAAGGTATCTGCAATACCAACAGAAACAAAACAGTGATTTCCTCTGCAGCAACATGGGAGTCCCTGCAGCTGGGGTTTAATGCTTATTTGTTTAATTAGGATAATTAAAACACACAGTTAAAATTGTGGGGGGAAAATGGCTCTGTTGCCAAAACAAACACCTTTTCAGCAATGTTAAAATATTAAAGTGTTTAATATTAAGGCAACATACTTTATAATATTTATATACTTGAATAGCACATCCTTGCATTTCAGTCAACAAGACTTCAGAATCATCCAAGCATGAACTAAATTTGTATGTTTTTAGAGCTACGTACTTTTGATTAAAATCTTGACCATAAAAGGAAAAACTATCATGCCTTGCACCCTGGGAGACAATTTTATTTCTATGCTCTCTGTGTGTGTGTATATGTTTGGTGTTTTGTTGGGTTTTTTTGAGGACAGTTCTCATTTCAGATTCAAGTGTGGTGTTTGTTAAGGAGCATATCTGCAGAAATTCTGTGAAAAATCCGACTTCATTCTTTATGACACCCCTTGCAGTTATTCTCCCCAAAGGAGCATCAGCCAGTGCTGTTACAGGAGCAGCAACTGTGCTGAAAAATACAAATTACTTAACAGATAACTTGTCAATCAACTGGTTTTTACAAATACTTCTATTACTGGACTTCACAACTAATTACAAAGAACCAACATATTTCAGCTATAAGTTGAAAAATATCCATTTTAATCAGGTACACATATGCAAAATAAAACTGAGGAGGAGTTTCAGCTCTCCTCACCCCAGCTGCCATTAATACAATTAAAAATCAAAATTGAGAACAGATTGTTAAACAGGACAAGCCAGACCCACCTTATCCAAGTGCAAGTGCCAAAAATGGACATCTTTAAACTAATGATGTGTGACCCCTGAATGACAGTGAAAACTTTGTGCTTTCTGAAGACATTCCAGACACTGCTGCTCATGTGGGATCCCAGGACAACCTTTATGCTATGGAAGTGCTGGGCCCGATGTGAAGATACTTCCCTAAATGTAAGAAGATGTCGAGTATGTTTTTAATATTTACTTACAGAGTTGGCATTGGTTGGGTTTGGCCAAGGTCTGCCACCCCCAGGACCCCTGTAACAGAAGATGAATGATGAGACACAGAACCTTCCCCTCCCCTGCCAGCTCTGAGGAAGAAACTCTAAATTATCTGTCTCCAGAGGAAGGAAGAAGGTTGCTTCTTTTAAACTAAAGTGAGTTTATAAACCATAACTATACCAGGTTACAATGCTATGGCAGAATTCCCATTGTTGCACTGCTATTTAATCAGCTGGTGAGTTGATTAATTTATGTACTACTCATAAATAAATATAAGTCATAAAATAAATAAATTTTCAGCCATAAAACCAGTAATCTTGGTCACATAATTAAGCACCATCCTTAAAGAACTGAGCATGCAGGCATTTATTATGGATCTATAATACTGCAATATAGTAAGGCTTCATTAGCAAAAATCATGCTATTAATATGCTATAGAAAATAGAAAATTACATTATTATATTATAGAAAATAAATATAAATATGTAAAATAAATAATATAAACAAATATATAAATAATATAAATAAATATGATGTAAAATATAAAATTATGCTGTATGACAGATGTTTTGGGAACATCTCATTTATAGAAGAAAAATCCACAAAAAACATGTTGCTATAACCCCTACAGGATGATGACAATAACAACAAACCCAACTATAATAATCAAAACAATAACAATAATAATAAATTTCATATATTAAAATAAGAAAACCCTCAGACTGAGCATGTTTTTTCTCACAAGTCTTGCTGGTTTTTTAAGTTTCTCTCAGCTGAGCTCAGAAAAATAGTTTGGGGTGAGGCTTCATCTCTCAACAATCCTGAGGGAAGTCAAGCCATAGGAGAGGTAAAATCTCCATATTTACAGTCGCAATGTCTCAATAACCATAATGATTTCTGGGAGCGTTAAGAGCTCCCAGTTATTTATACACAAAGACAGAATCACTTTTCCAAGGCCCTGGCAATGGAGCAGATGACAAAACTTCCACATTTAAAATGGCATTTTGGCCTCATTAGCTGTGGAAAAGCAACATTAACCACCACAGTCACCAGGCATGGGGGAGTGATTTAAACAGAGAGAAAAAATTTATGCTTGATTAATGAGTTCATTCAGTTTTCTCTCCATTTTCAAGTCTTCCAAAACTATAAACTATTAAGTGCCTATGTTGCCTGAGGGATTTAATATTGAGTTTTATATTTTTTATTACATTTGTGATGAAAGTATAAAGGAATTAGCTATAAAAAATGAAATTCAACTGAGTACTGATTTATTTCCATTGCTGTTATTGGTGGAACACTGGAAATCAGCAACATTGGTGAGAGTCTTTTCTGCTTTTTTCACTGGGAGCAGAGCAAGGAAATGCTTCTCAGGGCAAATATTCAGCAAATTTTCCTCTGATAACAATCACATGGTGAAATATTAGTGTTCTTTAATATTTTACTCCCATTGTTCTTTTTCCTATGTTTATTTGGTTTATTGAATCCTCTCAGAGAAATAAGGGATATTTTTAATAACAAAGTCTGTTCTCACACCAAAACCCTTCACTTGTTTTTGTGCCAGTCAAGTACCTGAGACATCCAACTGGGTTAGACCAGAGGAAAATGAAAAAATAGGAATTTACCCTGAGACCAGGAAACTCACCTTTCATCTAAAAAGCTGTTGAAATTTTCAGACTTATTGGACAGCTCTCAGAACAGACACAGAAATCACTGCAGCAGATTCTGCTGTTTGGATTTTGTGAAACCAAATGCTCATAAAACCCACCTGAAAAAACCCCAAGCTGCAGGTTTTTTTCAATCCAATGCCCTTCATTAAATGTTTATTTTGGAAGCATCAACAGAGTTATAACACATTATTATAAAAGTACCAACTCCAGAATAATTAAAGAAAGTATCTATCACTATGACGAATTTCAGCTTAGTGACAACCCTGGTGGTTGGAAAAATAAAAATCTGAAATTTTAGTTTCCCAAGGGGTAAATATATTCCATCAAATTAAACATCTAGACACAAGTTTGTGAACTGAAGTTAAAAGACAAAATCACACCTCTTTTTTTTCCAATTCTGAGGCATGACTGAAATATTCTTAGTGCTTCAGACAGCACTGCAGGTCACACAGAGTGCTAAAAGGCACCAGTGAGATGTAACACTGCTCCCTAAAATCTGCATTTTTGTTCCAAAAAATGGCATTTTTTCCCACAAAGACCTGAAATTTTCCTAAAAATGGCTACAGCAAGTCTTCACTTAAAAACTTACCACTAAAATGAAGTTATTTTGCAGAAGAACCTGGGTTATGCATGAGCTGTTCCTCACAGAAATCTGACAGTATTGCCAATGACAGAGGGAGAAATTACTTATCAGTGCTGCACTGGGGGAGCACATGGGCAGAAATGCTGCCTGAGAACCCCCAGGCTGCATTTTTTACCACAAAGCATATTTTTACACCTAGAGAAAGATGCGCAATTATATTTGGCAGATGGTCTGCTCTCAACCAAAGATCCTTTGTAGCCTTCCAAGGAGAAAAAGCTGGATTTTAAATAGCAGCTGCTTCTGCAGGCACAGAATTTCTCTATTTTAACATCACCAAAAGTCCAAAAACATTGAATATTTTAACATCACCAAATGTCCAAAACAATGAACAGTGAAAAATTGCCATGTAAAGAAAATACTCCAATATGTAAAGACAACTGTAGGTTACTAAAGGCACCAGTCATAGGTAGTTATCCTGTTTCCTGGAAATTATTTCCCCAAATGACTCACAGAGTTGTTTCCTGCACTGAGCACTAGAGGAACTGTGAGGGATAAGAGAGAGGACACATCTGGCACAGCTGGGTCCATCCACTGCCACCTCCCCAGGACATCCCTGGCAACTCTGAACTGACCAGAAACTTCAGTGCCAATTCAACTCTGACAGCAGCAACTTCACAGCAGGGAAACCCCCTGACACCCTGAAAACACGACTTTAAGGAAACCAGATCACAGCAACACCTTTGCTTGAGGAAATGTGCTTATTAAATGCTGCTGGAAAATAATATTTCAATCCATCTCCTCTCTTTCTGGCAGGCCAGAAGTTCTTTCTGTCACCCAGAAACATATTTTCCTATTTTTCCAGCATAAACTCTCATTTATGTGGATAAGCAGCTTCAAAATACTTTATCTATCCCTCCATTTTACTTCTGCAACATTTTGTTTTGGAAAGTTAATTTTTGTTTCTTATAACTCAAGAGTTCTGCTGAGGAAAACCTCTACAGTGCTTATACTATACTCACACTGAATTCCAAATACTTTTTTCTAAAGACTTTTTTCACATTGATTTAATTGAAAAGCATAAATGCCTGCCCTTGGGAAGGCTCCTAGGATTACTGGAGTCCCCCATTTATGTCTATGATTGAGAAACACAACTTTAGATTTTACTTTCCCTGTCTCAAGAATTCGAGGTGTATCTGGAAACCAAAGTAAATTAAGGTTATGGTAGATTAGATTTTTTTTAATGCTATTATGTATCTCAACACCTCTTTCACTTTTTTCAGGATGGTAACTCTTCACTTGAAAATTACAATTTCTTACTTATGTTTTATATAAAAACAAGAGTAAAAGCAGGTATTTATGATATAATGATAACAATTTTATCACAGTGTTTTCTTAATTTTACATCTCTAGTATTTCTACATCCTTAGAAAGGAGGATTCTCTTCAGGTGTAAAAGGTATAATACACTCCCATGGCTAAATCCATGTCTGGAATAAATCAGTACATTCTAACTGAATTCAGGTTATATTAATTTTTACCAGATGATGATCCAGCCCCCAAAGCACACAGAAAAACTGAAAAAAATACACTTGTATCTATAATGCTCTTCTGTTTAGAGTGGGTATTCATGTAGTTATGGAAAGAAAAACAGCAACTGAGAAAGGCACATCACCACTTCTTTCCAGTGTGTCTTTTTTTTATAGACAATGGATATTTTCCTAAAATGACGCACTGATTTCTTTTGCAGAGAAGATCCATGCTTGTACCATTTTTTACAAAAAACTTAACAAGTAAAAACATTACCAGTGTAATTTTTTCTTAAATGCATGCAAGGATGTAGCAGTGATTATACCAACAAAATATTCCTAATATTTGAAGTTTATCCTGTGAAAGAAACTGATAATTGTACAGATTTGTTGGGACAGCAAACCCTCCTGTGAGAGACTGTGGGTTCACTTCTTAAAATTGCATTTATTAGTCACCAAAGCATGTTCTCCTTGTCTTATCTGTGCCAGTGCCACTTGTACAGCGAAACAAAGACATTTTGTAGGTAGGGTAAGATTTATTGTTGTGCTTACATGTTCATCCCAGGCATCCCCGGCCCACCTAAAGCGTTGAGTGGGGGTCTCATGGCACCTCCATAGTTCTGCAACGACAACCAAGGGTCAGACTACCACAAAACAAAAAAACAAAACCAAAGAGGAGGGGGAAAGAAAGGACAGCAGGTTAATGACGTCCCCATGGAACTGCTGCCTGCACAGGCCAATGCCTTTCATGCTTTCAGGAGTTCCCTGATTGCTGACTTAAAAAAATGACATTGTTAACCCCAGGGAGGAAGGTTTACAAACAAGACAAATAGGCTAAGAGGGATTAAAGTCTTTCAGGAGGAATTATCTACACACGTTGAGGGCAACTTAATGGCCAGAAAAGGCTTTATAATGAATTCAACTTTTGAACCAAGGGGGTTCAAAATGAAAAACCTGCTCTGAGATTCTGAGATTTCTGTATCATAGAAGTCAAAATGCATTTTTAATTTATTTTGTTATGTTTGTGTCAAATTACACCATATAACTTTTATAACATACAGGATAACCATTGTATCTCTCTCCCAAATATTCCATTCTAATAAATCACACAGTAACAGAGTGGTTTGGGTTGGAAGAGACCTTAAAGACCATCCAGTTCCAACCCCCTACCATGGGCAGGGACACCTTCCACTAGCCCAGGTCTGTGACAACCAATATCAACAATATTTAATGTGATAATTGATGTCATAGCAATGCTAACAAATTAATTGCCCAGTGCTCATAAAATCTGAATTTATGCCCTGATAATTGTGACAACAGCTTAACTCTGCTACTTACATGAAAAGGTAAATTGTACCTGTTTTTATTCAGTGGGACACAAACAGAACAGTCTGTCTCACCTCACAGTGTAACTTCTAAATGCAATTACTGCTTTTTCTAAACAAATGTACCCCTTTGCTCTAAAATAACAGCACTCCCATTAGGGCCACCAATACACAGGTTCTTTCAGAGCAGAAGTCAGTGGCCCACTTAGATGGTGATCCATTTGTAGAATGGTTTGTGAACTTAAATTTTGTGTAGGTTTCCTTTTAAGAGAATATTTAGCACAATACAGAAGAAACTTACAAAAACACAGGATTTTAAGGGACAGCAAAAATGGGAAAATTATCCTCATAAAAGCTAGCATGAGATTTGCCTGCTGCAAAAAGGATCAGCTCAGTCTCATATGGCAAAGCTTCTCCTTCTGCCTCTAAAAATGGTAAATGTATTTCAGTGCTACAGGAAAAAAATGACAAATGTATTTAATAATGTTTTGTTGGTCACAAAGCAGATGTGCAGAACTGCACAACTGGTTTGTACCAAGAAGACCCAAAATTGCAGACACAGTTATGAACAGACTGGAAAGGCAAAGCTATTTAATCATTTAAAATTAAGTTGTTATTCAAACAAGAAGCCACAAGAGAAATAATAATTGGGGAAGTGAAAATGCAAAGTGTGGGCACAACAAGCACACTGTGAAACAAAACACTGGCAGCACCAGCACAGAGCATCACCACCTACACCTTCCCTCCCTGAGAGAGCTGGCAAAACACAGGAAAATCTTTGGGATTTGTGTTTCAGGTGTGCACCAGAATTGTTTGTTTTCTGCCTGGGTCCACTTGGTTAAACAGCCACAGATGTGCTCATGATGGACAAGGGGGAGAAGTGGCAGTGGGAGCAGCTCAATTTACATTAAAACCTCTCCAGCACTCACCAAAAATATAAATCAGCAGTGGATGGAAGAAAAACTTCACAGAATTTTGAGGGTTATTTTTGGTATAAAGAGTTTCCCTAAGTTAGAAGTATTAATTTTTCCTGCTAACCAGCATAATCCATGAGGAGGATGAGGAACCACCTACTCAAACCTTTGTCTCCCTTACCAGTATCAGTCTTTGACTACAGCACACAGTGTTCTGAAATAAGCAAGTGAAGGGATTCCTGTTATAATCCCAAATCTTAATGAAAATGACAGATTTTTCATTTTGGATTTTGTACAGCTGCAACTCAGAGCCAGTTGGGTTTTTTTGTTAAACTGGAAGTTATTTTAAAAAGGGACTATGGAAACAAATCCTGGGCACCTTCAAGCTACAGAAACTAGAAACCAGAGAAATATAAGCACAGTCATTAAGAATAACACATCTGTGGAAGGTACCTGTGGTCCTAATGGCACCATTCCCCTTGGAGGAGTCATCCTCTGCATTGGCCCACCCATGTTTGGATGCCCTGCAAAATAAGATCATGCCATATTAAAAATTATGCAATACACAAGCACCTTCTAAAGGAACTTTTAGCAAATTGATCCTTTGTAATTAAAAAAAAAAAACAAAAAAAAACAAAAAACCCCAAACCAAAACAAACAAAAAACCCCAACAACAACAACAAAGAACCAAACCAAAACAAAAACACCAAAAAACCCCCAACCAACCAAATAAAATCCCAACAAAACCAAACCAAACCCAAAAGCTGCAGGAGGTGCTGAGCTCACCTTGCTGCCGTGTGGGGTCCATCCCACTGGGCAGGAGGGGTTGACTTCCCGGGACACCTCCCAGGGCCTGCAGGCAGAGAAACCACAAGGGAAAGGCACTTAATGCTTAGAAATTCATCTTAAAAAACATAACACACATTTTAATTTTAACTCTTGGGCATTTCTTCTGACTCCAGAGTAATGTGCTTTTATGTCCCCACTTGTTAATGTGCCCTTTGGGTTTGCTTATTTAGGGTTAAGGCTCATTTTCACAGGACCCTACCTACAGTTGGACCAAGCAGAAAAAAAGTTTTTATGAATAAGTCTTTGTGCCTGATCCATTGGATGCTGTTTAGCATCTGAAAACATCTCCATATTTTTGGTACAAACATATCCTGAATGAGTAAATTACAGCATCTCCAAGTGGTTTGGGTGGGAAGGGGAAAGAGAAAAGAGATCAAGAAACCCCAGTTTTGTGAAATTTCTAATTCTGCTTTTCAAAATGTTGTTTGCACAGCAAAGCCACATAATAGCATGAAGTAATGGAGTCACTTTTTTGTGGTACATACTGTCTAGCAATTATAGAAACCAGTGTGCCATTAAACTAAGCTAAACACTTCAATAGGATGAAATGGTAAAGATCCAAGATTTTGTAAAGTTAGAGCCAAAATTTTACAAGTTTGACAGGTCATGTCACTGAACAAAGAAAAGGCAGAAGTCCAACAGTGATGAAGACACTTCAAGACCACCCAAGGGATGAAGTCAAGAGACCACTACACAAATTTCAAGCCAAAAGGAAAGCTCTGCCCAAGATTTCACCCAGTCATTAATATGAAAATTAGACTATACATGAACTTAAGACTATAAATGGCTTATTTTACACAAACAAGCCAGGCAAGTTTTTGCTCAGTATGAACTGGCTTTGCCTGCAACATTGTCAATAAATCCCTTTCTTGCTAAAAGACAAAAAGCTTCTTAGTAGCTCTTTTTTTTTGTGGTGTTTTTTGCTATCAGAAGGGACCTTAAATATGACCTCATTCCACCCTCTGGCACGGGCAGGGACACCTCCCACTAGAGCAGGACCAAACTACCATCTAAGTTGAACCTTAAACCTGCACTGCAGGAGTTCATTGGTTCCACACACTGCCCATGAACACCACGACCCAAACAGTTGGATAAGAGGCTCAGATATCTGTGCTAAGATATTACTGTGGAGGGTAAAAATCAGGATTCTACTTTGCACTGCATTACAGCAGTAAAATGTTATCAAATATCAAATGCAGTACTAGTGGCATTGCACACACCATCATTTAATCAAGGTTAATTAAGACACCCTGGTGAGAAAGTAGCCATGTCACAGGTAATTAACCTGATCCCAAACACCATCAGGTAGAGGAATACCTGGAGAGTCTTGCCACTTGATACATCCAGCTCACTGAAATTTAAATTTCATCCTTTCTGGTGATAATGCACCAAAACTGAAGACAAATTTGTTGCCACTGTGTCACACGGATATAAAAATATAGCTAGAAATGAGGTTGGGGTATAGTGTGACAGTAAGAAAGGCAGACCTAGAAGCCAAAAGATCCATTCCATATATCCTATCAACCTCTCCCAATATTCCAAATAACCCAGTTTTCCTCTCAGAGCTCCACTGGTATTTTACTGTCTGCTTGTCTTTAATTTCTCATCTGCTCATGACTCTTTCTCCTCCTCTATCTGCACTATGGAGAACCTGAAAACACAAATGCTCTCTACACTTCCAGGACCATCTTAGAGATGAGCCAATAAAGGTCCCTGCTGACGAACAGCAGCTCATTACTCATCCCTGCCTCACTGGCAGACACATCCTTTGATGGGAAAGAGAGAAATGGGGAATTCAGTGCTTCTATAAAGTCCTTGGAGCACTTTTAAGAGCCATAGAGCACTTTATGGTATCTGTTCCTCCATATTTCCTGTGAAATAAATACAATTTGTATGTTCAACAGAGATGTGAAGGGATTGGTGCATTTTACACAGAGTTAGGTGAAATACTAAACTGTCACTCTGGAGTGATAAATTCTTACCTGATTGGGTATTCTTAGAGGTGGCCTTGGACCTCCAGGGTACCGAGGGGACATAAAAGGCTACAGGAAAAAGAGAAATACTGTTAAATAATTCCACTTGTAAATACCACACTGGGTCATTGTCACAATCACACCTGGAGCATCCAGATTAAATACAGAGTGTTCAGGATATTGTTCAACAATGTTTAGTAGTATTAAATAAAGATTCTTAGCCAATACATCTAACAAGATATATTTGCTTAAAACTTTGTTTCAGCAGTTGTGAATGCAGAATATTAACAATTTCTTAATTATTATTCTTCATTAACAGTGAAGAATAATAAACCATTTAGATCATATGATCAGGCATCTATACTGGAGAATGGGGGAAGATGGGAACCCTGGAACAGAAAGTCAAAGTGTTCTTGGGAGGGTCCAGAGGTATAGAACAACACAATAATTCACAAATAATTTCCATTCATGTCTTCGTAATACTGTAAAACACAAAATTTAACCTTTGAGGGCACAGACTCCAAGTTTTTCTTGCAAATATTTAAAGTTTTGGTGGTTTCTTTCACCAGCCACACTAATTTGGTGCTGCACTCCTCCCACCCCTCTGTGTTCAAGTGCTGGATCTCCCCTCTCAAATCCAAATTCACACCCAAACCTGTTGCTCCACCCCACGAGGTTCCAGTGCCTCCTGCTCACTCCTGAACTCCCTCATAGCCCAGAAACATCATCAGTCTCCCATGACAAGCAAATGCTACTGCTTATCCCACCCCAAAGTGTGATGACAATAATCCAGAAATCTACAAAGAATAGTAGTTAATGTGACATCTACAGTACAAAGGCACAAATATCTCACTAAAGAGATGATGAAGAAGAGCAGGAGTAACTCCAGGGGAAAATGAAGAGCTGAAGGTGCTTTGACTGTGATAATGGGGACAAGAGGACTGATTTAGACTAGCAACAGCTGGCAGGGAAATGGCAATAATTTTATCAATAATTACTGCAGGAATTTTTCCTGTGATCTTGCATAAATAAATTAATGAAACCTTTCACATCCCAGAATCAGATGAAAGCTGGAACAGTGTAACCTACATAAACACACGTTCAAAGTAAGCACAGGAAAGCAATTTAAAGTACAGAGGGTTTATAAACTGTAGAAGAAAGATCAGTATGACAATTGTGAAAAGATTAATAAAGAGGCTCTCGACATGCTGGAGAAGAGGGAGACTTCTTGGTGCACCCTCTGATGGTGAGAATCTTTGATAAGAAAGAGAGAAAAGGACTGTGCATGTGGCCAGGTCCTTGGGAAGCCCTAAAACCATGAGGAAACTAGTTTCAATAATTTCCACAAAGGTCAACCAAGTGCAACCACTCCAGTGAGGACCTTGGGTTTGGATAGTCTCATCCAGCAAACGAAACTCAACGTTGTTTACAGCTCATAAAGGGGAGATCAGAAGTGTCTCAATTCAACCCTGTCTTAAAGCAGAACCACACTACTAATACCATGTAAGAGTCTGTGATTTGCAAACCATCTGATCCTTCCAAGCTTACAAGGTGGACATACTGTAAATATTCTTTTATCTATGTATTCCTCTCAAACATACTTGTGGAAGGGTTTAAACCTTCCCCTGTTCTTTAAACAACAGAACCCAGGAGGAACTGCCATCAGTGACTAATAAATTTCAAATACTTCTTATGGTTTCGTTTAGCCCTCAAAATTTTACCATTAAAAACTTAAATACTCTCATTTTTGCCTCAGTTACTAAACTGCTCCCTCTCCACCAGCAATTCCATCTTTGTCCACAAAAAGGTCCCACCAAGATGTCTCAAGACAACAAAGAAATTCTGTCCAACAATTCAATGGGAAAATGCTAAATATTAACAGCTTTTCACTGGGAGCATTTTTTTAAATCTCCACAGTATTAAGCACCAAGATTTTGGAAGACACAAACTCAGGTTGCAGAAACTTTGTGCCACATATTTTTTCACTCCATCTTTTGTCATTAATAGGAGTACCTGACATTTCATCTCTGAACTAGTTTGACTTTAGTTTTCTGCTATTTTTTTAGCATGGTCTAGGGAGGCTTTACACTTGTCATGGCAGGAATCCCTCTCTCCTCAGGTTTTTGGAAACTTTTTCTTCCCCTTCTCTTGCAGCACAAACACCCCCAAAAACCACAATGGCTCCAAAATTCTGCTACTAAGCCAAAACCAGTGGCCACTGCCTTGGAAATGGTCACTCAGCACTTGTTTCTGAAGGTAGACATAAATTCTTTGCAGGCTGAAGACTTGGACATTTCTGCCTCTGACCTCGTCCTTGCCAAAAGCCAACTCAAAATTCAGCATCTTGGTCATGGAAAACATTAGTGGATTCTCCCACTGGATTATCAGGAGGACAAACTCCTTACTTGTCTTTAAGGAAAGATGGAAAAATATGCATTAATGCAGCAGTAACTTCAGATATCATGTAGGAAGAAGAGAGAGGGCCTAAGATGAACTTCACAAATGGAATTCAGGAACTGGCACAGTCAATAAAGCATGTTAAGAAAAGCAAAAAACAAAAAAGCAACCCCCTAAAGAAACCAAGCAAATAAGGAAACAAAACAAAACCCCAGCCAAGTGACCAGACAAAAAACCTCAAACAAGAAAACAAAAAACACAAAAACCTCAACCCAAATAACCAAATTAAAAAAAACCCCAACCCTCTCTAAACAACAATCATCCCCTCCAAAACCATCCAAACAAAAAAACCCTAAAACAGAAAAAATAACCCAAATCAAACCAAAACACAAGGGGAAAAAAAGCCCAAACCAAATACCCAAACCCAAACCAAATCCCAAACAAGAAAAAAATAACATGACTAAAATGAAATAAAAGGTAGGAATGCCCAAGTCACTGATGAGATGAAGATCCCACAAACACCCACTGACACCAGTGTATCATAATTCCTGCCTGCAGGTATGAAATTCACTAATTTGGCACCACAGAAAGTGTTCTTAGTGTGCCATCAAACAACTGAGACCAAGGAAAGCAAGAGCTTCTTCTTGCTTTCTTGCTTCTTCTTGGGGGGGTACAAGCTCTTCAGAAAAGACAGGCAGGGAAGGAGAGGTGGAGGGGTGGCTTTATATGTTAGAGAGTCTCTTGACTCTGTTGAAGTTGAGGTCAGCAGTGACAAGGTTGAGTGCCTGTGGGTCAGAATCAGGGGCAAGGCCAACAAGGCTGACACCCTTGTGGGTGTCTGTTACAGACCGGCCAACCAGGATGATGAAGGGGATGAATTATTCTACAAGCAGCTGGCAGATGTCTCAAAATCTCCAGCCCTTGTTCTTGTGGGTGACTTTAACCTGCCAGATATCTGCTGGGAGCTTCATACTGCAGAGAAGAGGCAGTCAAGGAGGTTCCTGGAGTGTATAGAGGACAATTTCCTTCATCAACTGGTAAATGAGCCTACCAGGGGGAAGGCCCTGCTAGACCTACTGTTTACAAACAGAGAGGGGCTGGTAGATGATGTAGTGGTTGGAGGCCACCTGGGGCATAGTGACCATGAAATAATAGAATTTTCAGTCCTCAGAGATGTAAGGAGAGCCACCATTAAAACCTCTACCTTGGACTTCCAGAGAGCAGATTTTGGCCTATTCAAAGAACTGATTCAGAGCATACTCTGGGAAACAACCCTTAAAAGTAAGGGGGTCCAGGAGGGATGGACATGTTTTAAGAGGGAGATTTTGAATGCACAGCAACAGGCTGTCCCAGTGTGCCGAAAGGCCAGCTGGAGGGGAAGACAGCCAGCTTGGTTAAATAGGGAGATTCTGCAAGAAATCAGGGATAAAAAGAAAGTTTACAGACTATGGAAAAAAGGGCTGGCTACTTACGAAGAATTTACAGATAGAGCTAGGTCATGCAGGAAAAAAATTAGGGAAAGAAAAGTGGAATTTGAAGTTAATTTGGCTATTTCAGTTAGGGATAACAAAAAGTCCTTTTATAAATACATTAATAACAAAAGGAGGGGCAAGGAAAACCTCCATTCTCTGTTGGACTTGGAGGGAAATATAGTTAAGGAAGATGAGGAGAAGGCTGAGGTACTTAACACCTTCTTTGCCTCAGTTTTCACCAGTAAGACAGGTGGCCCTCAAGACAACTGGCCTCTGGAGCTGGTGGACAGGGAGACGGAGCTGAATACCCCTCCTGTATTCCAGGAGGAAATAGTGACCGACTTACTGAGCCAGATGGATCCTAACAAGTCTATGGGACCAGATGGGATCCATCCCAGGGTGATGAAGGAGCTGGCAGAAGAGCTTGCCAAACCGCTCTCCATCATCTTCCAACAGTCCTGGCTCTCTGGGGAGGTCCCAGATGATTGGAGGTTGGCCAATGTCACCCCAATCCACAAAAAGGGCTGCAAGCAGGACCCTGGCAACTACAGGCCTGTCAGCCTGACCTCCGTGCCTGGCAGGGTTATGGAGCAGATCATCCTGACTGCAATCATACAGCACCTTCAGGGTGGACAAGGGATTAGAACCAGCCAGCATGGGTTTAGGAGGGGCAGGTCCTGTCTGACCAACCTGATCTCTTTCTATGATCAGGTGACCCACCTGGTGGATGAGGGGAAGGCTGTGGATGTGTCTATCTGGACTTCAGGAAGGCCTTTGACACTGTCTCCCATAATATACTCCTGAAAAAGCTGGTAGCCCATGGCCTGGAGAAGTGTACCCTCTCCTGGATTAAGAGCTGGCTGGAGGGTCGGGCCCAGAGAGTGCTGGTGAATGGAGCTGCATCCAGCTGGCGGCCAGTCACCAGTGGTGTTCCCCAGGGGTCTGTGTTGGGTCCAGTCCTGTTTAACATCTTTATTGATGATTTAGATGAGGGGATTGAGTCCATCATCAGCAAATTTGCTGATGACACCAAGTTGGGAGGGAGTGTCGACCTGCTGGAAGGCAGGAGGGCTCTGCAGAGGGATCTGGATAGACTTGAGAGATGGGCTGATTCCAATGAGATGAAGTTCAATAAGGCCAAGTGCCGGGTCCTGCACTTTGGCCACAACAACCCCCTGCAGGGCTACAGGCTGGGCACAGAGTGGCTGGAGAGCAGCCAGGCAGAAAGGGACCTTGGAGTACTAATTGACAGGAAGCTCAACATGAGCCAACAGTGTGCCCAGGAGGCCAAGAAGGCCAAGGGGATCCTGGCCTGTATCAAAAATAGCGTGACCAGCAGGACCAGGGCAGTGATCCTTCCCCTGTACTCTGCATTGGTGAGGCCACACCTTGAGTACTGTGTTCAGTTCTGGGCCCCTCAGTTCAGAAAAGATATTGAGGTGCTGGAGTGGGTCCAGAGAAGAGCAACGAGGCTGGTGAAGGGACTGGAGCACAAGCCCTATGGGGAGAGGCTGAGGGAGCTGGGGTTGTTTAGCCTGGAGAAGAGGAGGGTCAGAGGTGACCTCATCACTGTCTATAACTACCTGAAGGGAAGTTCTGGCCAGGTGGGGGCTGGTCTCTTCTCCCAGGCACTCAGCAATAGGACAAGGGGGCACGGGCTTAAGCTCTGCCAGGGGAAATTTAAGTTGGATATCAGAAAAAAATTTTTTACAGAGAGAGTAATCAGGCATTGGAATGGGCTGCCCGGAGAGGTGGTGGATTCACCATCCCTAGAGATTTTTAAACACAGACTGGACGTGGCGCTGGGTGCTAGGATCTAGTAAATGAACTAGAGTTGGACCAAGGGTTGGACTTGATGATCTTGGAGGTCTTTTCCAACCCAACTGATTCTATGATTCTGTGATTCTATGATTCTGAACTGGGTGAAAAAGAAGCTGAAAAGGAAAAACCTGTTGTGTAGTCATCAGAATATTTATATTTATCAACCTGAAGTGAACTCCCAAAAAACTAAGAAAAAGGAAAGAACTAGAATACTAAAAAAATACTAAAATAAGTGAGACTGGACAACATAAATTTAATATGTGAAATGTTCAGTTCAGTAACTGCCCTGCTCTTGTTTACGCCATCCTATAATGTTGTTAAAACACTTCAAAAGAAGGTAACTTTTGAACCTGAGTGAAGTGGCACATTTTTCTTACCTTTCTGCTCAAGAAAAATTCAACTGTGTCCAGGGACTGTAAAGGGTATTGAATCATAGAATCACAGAATCATAGAATGGATTGGGTTGGAAAAGACCTCCGAGATCATCAAGTCCAACCCTTGGTCCAACTCCAGTCCCTTTACCAGATCATGGCACTCAGTGCCACGGCCAAGCTCAGCTGAAAAACCTCCAGGGATGGGGAATCCACCCCCTCTCTGGGCAGCCCATTCCAATGCCTGAGCACTCTCTCTGTAAAGGATTTTTTTGTGATCTCCAACTTCAATTTCCCCTGGCAGAGCTTGAGCCCATCGTGCCCCCTTGTCCTATTGCTGAGTGCCTGGGAGAAGAGACCAACCCCCACCTGGTCAGAACTTCCCTTCAGGGAGTTCCAGACAGTGCTGAGGTCACCTCTGAGCCTCCTCTTCTCCAGGCTAAACACCCCCAGCTCCCTCAGCCTCTCCCCACAGCACTTGTGCTCCAGTCCCTTCTCCAGCCTCGTTGCTCTTCTCTGGCCCCGCTCTAGCCCCTCAATCTCTTTCCTGAACTGAGGGGCCCAGAACTGAACACAACACTCAAGGTGTGGCCTCCCCAAGGCAGAGTACAGGGGAAGGGTCACTGCCCTGGGCCTGCTGGCCATGCTAGTTTGGATCCAGGCCAGGATCCCCTTGGCCTTCTTGGCCACCTGGGCACACTGTTGGCTCCTGCTGAGCTTCCAGTCCCTCAGTCCCCCCAGGTCCCTCTGCCTGGCTGCTCACCTGCACTTGGCCTTGTTGAACTTCATCTCATTGGAATCAGCCCATCTCTCAAGTCTATCCAGATCCCTCTGCAGAGCCCTCCTGCCTTCCAGCAGGTCGACACTCCCTCCCAACTTGGTGTCATCAGCAAATTTGCTGATGATGGA